>NC_133462.1:50454861-51072361 GCF_048565385.1 Saimiri boliviensis | reverse complement strand
CTTCACTCTGGAATCAGCCACCCTAGTCCATTAACCTCTCCTCGGATGGCCCCTTCCATCCCTTTCTCCCAGATGCAATTCCAGTTCTCCGTGACCCTCGTAAACACAGAGCACAAAATGAATTTGTTAAGGGTTTCATGAGGTCCTGACCCACAGCTGGTATAGGAGAATGGATTATCTGGCAGCTCGGGGTCTGTGACAGCAGCCAGCGAAACCCAGGACTTAGGGCCCACTTCGACGCTCAGGTCCTGGGAGCTTCTCTCCATGAATCTTGGCGTCTGTCATGAGACCCTCTTACTAGGAGGGGAACCATCAGGCAGGCTTCCGAGCGCCTGCTCTGATTCTCTTCAGTGCCACTCACGCAATTGCTATAAAAGAGACCAGGCTCAGGAACAGGGGGAGGGAGGGATGGCGTCTGTGTCATAAACAAGGAGAGATATTTAGTGGTTTTAAAGCACCATCGGCATCTCCAGGGAGAGCTTGAGGGGGAAAAAACAACACTTTATTTGGAAACAATTCTGCTGAGATACAGTCTTGTCTCAGCTTCACTTTCTCTGCTGTTTATTATGAAGTGCTATGTGCTCAAAAATAGGGGCTGAGTTTTAAAGTCACAGGCCAATTTCTGGGCTCTGAACCAAGGAGACAGCTCAGGCCTGGTTATCTGCCCGAGAGAGGAAGGGTCTGAAGGAAAGCAGCTCGTCTGTGACTCTGGATACCTCATTCTCCCGGTTCCTGGGATGGCGGCCCCAAAATCATCCCTGAAACCCTTTGTACAGTCAATGATGTCTGTACCGGAGGGGGCCCTAAGGCCAGAGCAGAGAAAAGCCCCAAAGGAGAGACTCTCCAGGTCCCTGAGCGAGCCTCCTCCCTTGACTCGCTTTCTCTGTGACTGTCTCTTCCTTTTATTCCTGCACCGTGCCCTGCGTGGTGCCATCCTGCTCTGAACCAAGGGTGGACGATAATCCAAAATTGGACTTCTTTTCCCCAGAAGCATGGTGGAGACAGGCTGGAGTTTTCCAAAGGAAGCTTCGGTTTCATATGGTGGAGGGAAGCTATATGCCATGGAGTATCCCAGATTGGATCGTGGAACAGAAAAAGAACATCAGTGGAAGAACTGGTGGACTCCAAATGCAGTCTGTACTTTAGTTAATAGTAATGTGCCAGTGTTTGATTTCTTCGTTTTAACAAATGTACCGTGGTTATGTAAAATTCTAAAATTAGGGGAAACTGGGTGAAGGGTAGATGGGAACTCTGTACTATCTTAGCAACTTTTCTGTAAATCTAAAATTACTTCAAAATAAAAACTCCAAAAAAATGGGGGAGGGAGTGACAGAAAAAAATGGACCAAGATGAGTCAGAAATTTCAAGCCGAGGGAGGCTGACGATACCGAGGTGTCTGATCCCTCGATCCTAGTAAAAGAGCAAAGGACTCTCCTGAGCCAAGAAGCCCTCAAGATCAAGTTTATCCCGAGATCACAATCCTCTAGCACTTGAGAGATTCCCTACCTGAAGCGTGGCTCTGGAAGGTTCATTTCCTCAGTTGTAGGAGCCGTCTCCCGGGGAGATTTGCCCCTCCCTGGGGCAAAAAACCCTGCTTTTGTCTTTTCCTCTCTTCCCAAGCTCTCAGACACCTCAGGTTACCTCCTGCTCTGGCCTCTGTTCAGAGACAGACTGATGGCAGCCATAGCGGTCACCTACCTCATCCAGCTCCAGGGAGCTGCACAGCTGGAGGAGTCTTCAGACTTATTTCAGCTGGGGACCACATAGTTTACATAAGCTCTAACATGGAGAGCTGCTGCTGTCTGCATGTTCGTGGCCCCTCAACATTCACATGTTGGAATCCTGGCTAGGTGCACTGGCTCATGCCTGTAATCCCAGCTCTCTGGGAGGCTGAGGCAGGAGGGTCACTTGAATTCAGGAGTTCAAAATCAGCCTGGGCAACACAGTGAGATCCCAACTCTACCACACAAAAAAATTAGCTGGGCATGGCGGCATGCACCTATAGTCCCAGTTACTTAGGAGGCTGAGATGGGAGGATCCCTTGAGCCTGAGAGGTTGAAGCTGCAGTGATCTGTGATCATGCTACTGCACTCCAGCCTTGGCGAGGGAGTGAGACCTTGTCTAAAAAAAAAAAAAAAAAAAAAAAAAAAAAAAAAAATCCCTAACCTCCAGGGTGATGGTATTAGGCAGTGGGGCCTTTAGGGGTGATTAGGTCATGAGCGCAGAGCCTTGGTGAATGGGATTAGGGCCCTTATAAAAGAGACCTTGAGAGACCCTTGACTCCTCCCACCATGTGAGGGCAGGGCAGGAAGGTGCATTATGAACCAGAAAGCAGGTGCTCACAGACACTGAATCTGCCCGCGCCTTGAATTTGGGCTTCTTCCCTGTGGAACTTTGTGAGAAGTATGTTTCTGTTGTTAAAAGCCACCCAGTCTGCAGAATTTTGTTACAGCAGATAGAACAGACTAAGAGAAGCAGTGGTATTTAAAACAGTCGAACTTTAGTTAAAGCAGGGGAGTCCCCACCCCTGCAGCTCTCTCTACTCCCTCATGGCAGCCTCGGTGGTGGTGTTGGGGGGGCTCTACAAGCCCTTTGCAAACCTCCAAGTTCTGCCCAGCTTGGGTTGTCAACTGCCCCTCTCTGGAGCACCTCAACATGGGTTCCTCAGGTGTATTTCCCACACCCACTCTTTGGCTTCCACGGACCCACGAGAGGGAGAGGTTTGGCAATAGTCCACCTTTTAAGGGTCTAAAATGAAAAAAACACCAATTCAATTAGAACATGCCACCCACATCAGAGGACTTCTTTCTCCACCCAGTCACTGCCAAGGCCACCTCCTGAAGTCTCTCCGGAGTCTTTCTTGCTGCCACAGTTTCAAGTGTCTTTCTTCATGTTTTCTCCCAGCGCAGGAGAAGAAGAATTGGACCCCATTGGGCCTACAGAACTCTTTGTTCTTAAAGTTGCAATTAGGTTCTTCTCTAAGTGTTTTTGTTTTTATTTTTGCCTTTTCTTTTTTGAGACAGAGTCTTGCTGTGTCGTCCAGGCAGGAGTGCAGAGGTGTAGTCTCAGCTCACTACAATCTCCACCTCCCAAGTTCAAGTGATTCTCATGCCTCAGCCTCCTCAGTCACTGAGATTACAGGTGTGTGTCAACACGCTGGCTAATTTTTTTGGTATTGTTAGTAGAGACAGGGTTTCACGATGCTGGCATTGGCCAGGCTGGTCTCAAACTCCTGACCTCAAATGATCTGCCCACTTCAGCCTCCCGAAGTGCTGGGATTACAGTCATGAGCCACCGCACCCAGCCTTAAATTATCTTTTTTTCAACCATGAACTCAGCCGTAGTCCTTCAGCCTTCGCCACACAGCCAGGCCTTCTGCACCCCCTGAGAGCTGCTCTTTTTTTTTTTTTTTTGAGACGGAGTTTCACTCTTGTTACCCAGGCTGGAGTGCAATGGCGCGATCTCGGCTCACCGCAACCTCCGCCTCCCGGGTTCAGGCAATTCTCCTGCCTCAGCCTTCTGAGTAGCTGGGATTACAGGTGCGCACCACCATGCCCAGCTAATTTTTTGTATTTTTAGTAGAGACGGGGTTTCACCATGTTGACCAGGATGGTCTCTATCTCTTGACCTTGTGATCCACCCCGCCTCGGCCTCCCAAAGTGCTGGGATTACAGGCTTGAGCCACCTCGCCCAGCCCCTGAGAGCTGCTCTTGCCTGGGGGTTGCTCCAGGGGGACAGGGATGGAAACCAGCTGCTCCTCAGGTCCTACCCACCCTCCTGACTTTTCCGAGTCCCATTCGGCCCCCTCGCCCAGCCTCTCCATCCTATCAAGCCTGGCTCAGGCCAAACAGAAATGGTAGCAGCATTCCTCTGATGCTGTTGGTATTATTGGAAAAGTCAGCTTCAAAACCACAGAGGGATTTAGAGTATTGGGGGCGAGAGCTGGGGAAGCAGTGTAGACAGTGAGACAGCTGAATTAAACAGTGTCTGCATGAGTCACTGCTCTCCTGCCTGCAGCCCCAGTCCTGGCGTGAACCTAGAAGTTGGTGAGACAGTTATCTTCTCAGCCAGTTAAATTGCTCTCTGAGGACCGAACCAGGGGGACTGAACTGAAAATTACAGCAGGAAAGGTTTAGGCTTGACATCAAAAATAATTCTCCGAACTTCATGGGTCCCAAAAGATTTTACGGTTTCCTGGGAAGCATCCAGTATTTTGCCAAAGCTCCACCTGCCTCTGGTAACTCAAGTCAGTCCTGCCACCTTAAGTATCTCTTCTCCTATGACTTGGTGACTCACATGCTCATGAACGGACCTCATGTAGTCTCATCATTGTGAAATATACAGGAATGATTGCTGTACGTTTTCATCTGTAACTACGGTCAGGACCTACCGCTGCCCTTTGCTTCTGGTAACAGAAGTCATGACTTTGGCAGAATTAATTTGCCTGAAAATTAACCTGGAGGATGTCCCTTTGCTTTGTCTTCCACATGCCTGCATTCTCTTTCACTGTCTTCTACATGGTCACATGGAATTGGGGTGCTTGGAAGGGCATCCAGGTACCACTGAACCCTTCCCTTCCTTGAAGGTGGAAACTGGCCCCACTCCAGACAGCAGTCCAGGCAGGGGGTCGGGATGGGAGTAGTCAGCATTTGAGACATCCGCCTGGTGAATAAGGGAGAGATTGTTATCCCCATTTTAGAGAGGAGCAACTGAGACTTAGGTTAATTATTTGCCCACGTCTCACAGTCAGTGGGTTTATTACTCTGGATGGAAGCCAGGTCTTTGGGCATCGGGAGCAAGGTTTTTTCTGCTTCATTGCACAGCCTTTCAATTCTGGTTATAATAATGGTGATTAAGGTAAAAACAAATGGTTGGTCACAGAAAGCCAACAAAAATAACCATGTGACTGAGCACTTCCTGAGCTCCCACTCTGTGCCTGAGCTCATCACTTCATCTCATTTTTCCTTGAAACAACCCTGTGAGATAAATGTTGCTCTTCCCATTTTGTTTATTTTGAGGCAGGGTCTTGCTTTGTCACCAGGCTGGAGTGCAGTGGCGTGATCACTGCTCACTGTGGCCCTGACTTCCCAGGCTCAAGGATCCTCACATCTCAGCCTCCTGAGTAGCTGTGACGACAGGTGGGTGTCACCATGCCCAGCTAATTTTTAATTTTTTTTGTAGAGATGGAGGTCTTGCTATGTTGCCCAGACTGGTCTAGAATTCCTGGACTGAAGTGATCCTCCCACAGTGTTCTCCTAAAGTGCTGGGATTATACGTGTGAGCCACCATGCCTGGAGACTATTCCCATTTTATAAATAAGAAAACTGAAGCTCATGGGCTGGGTGCACAATAGCTCACACCTGTAATCCCAGCACTTTGGCAGGCGGAGGCAGGTAGATCACTTGAAGTCAGGAGTTCGAGACCACCCTGGTCAACATGGTAAAAGCCTGTCTCTACTAAAAATAGAAAAATTAGCCGGGCATGGTAGCGCATACCTATAATCCCAACTACTTGGGAGCCTGAGGCAGGAGAATTGCTTGAACCTGGGAGGCAGAGGTTGCAATGAGTTGAGATTGTGCTATTGCACTCCAGCCTGGGTGACAGAGCAAGACTCTGTCTCAAAAAAAAAAAAAAAAAAAAAGAAAGAAAGAAAACTGAAGCTCAAAGAAGTCACGCCACTTACTTGACTAGGTCACACATCAAGGAAGGGGTAGAGTGAAGATTCAAACCCAAGTTTTTGACAGTAAAGCCCATGCTCTTTCCACTGTACATAGTATCTTCTGGTAGAATTTTTCTGCCCTGATATTTGAGAACTTCTTTTTGTGTGATTTTTTATTCATCCTGCTACAGTATCAACACAGCTATGAAAATATATTAGTGTACATTTGTTTTGCTTTGTTGTTTTCACTGAGGGCATCCTAGCACATACACAAATGATGACCCAGCACCAGGGAGGTTGCTTGTTTTCTCTTCTGGCTTCTGGTTTTTTTTTTCTCTTCCCCCTGGTCCTATCTTCTGCTTCTCTCCCATGCCTTTGTGTTGCCCCCAGGGTGTTTCTCTACTTTCCACCTTCCCTCTCTATCCTCTCTGCTCCTTTAGACCTTGGCAGCCAATCCTGTACCTCCAGCATCTCGTTGCCTAGCAACCGGCTTCCTACCTGCCCCATTGTGTTAGAATCTCCATGACAACAAGTATTGCCAAAAGAGAGAAAAAAAAAAGTTAGGTGGTAGTAGGAGGTGATGAGACCCTTTATTTTAGGACATTTGTGCAGCTTTGCCAGCAATAATTTGCTCACTCTCAGGATTCCCCAGAGGGTGTCACAAATGGCTTGAACCCAGACCTCATGAGATAACAAGTCACGAGACTGACAGTCTGTCTGCGTGTGGGGATATAGACTCTGGCATAAGGGCATTCATATGAGGGAAAAGAATGAGAGCCACAGGCATTTTTTGTTTAGACAGATGGGAATGGGCCACATGATCGCCTTTCTGTGGGTCAGCTCAGGAAGGCAGACCAAATGAGGGAGAATTTTTCAATAGTTGCATGAGTAAGGTAATAGAAAATATTTCCCAATAAGCCATAGGTGTGGGTGCATCTGAACTGGGCCATGCCTGGCCAGCTGCATCTAGGGGAGGGCTAAGGAGAGGGGGGATGGGATATATTATAAATAAGATTTGAGGCCACACAATCTCCTGTCCAAGCACTGTGGGGGTGTGTGAGCCCTGTGGGATCCCTGCTCTGTCCATCTCCTGGCTGTGGTTGACCTCAGCAGCCTCTGCATCCCTTCCACTTTGCCAGGAGGAAGACTGCAGGGCAAAAGAGGGAAAGCGGAAGTGGGAAGGAAGTCCAGACCGTGTCAGAGTTCCAGGTACCTGGGCTTGTCTTCACAGGGGACCCTGGCTCTTCCGTTCACAGCCTCTGAAGGCCTGACATATATTCACCAGGTGGCTAGAGGATCCACCTAGAAGGGGGAAGTTAAGTGATGTCTTAGAAAAGGGAGGCACTGAAAAGAAAGGTGAGGCAGCCGGAGCAGGTCAGAGCCCCTAGGCACTACCTTTCTGGACATGTGGCCAGGGATCGACCAGGACCCTTGTGAAGGCAGGACTTGCACATTGTAAAACCTCTTCTACGGGCAAAACAGGGGCTACCTGGTCTGTCTTTATTGTTCAAGGCAGAGAGTGCATGGAAGACCTGTCCCTAAGCCAGTATCTGACACTTAGAGCCACTCAACCTCCTCACCCAACCATGCTGTTTAGCTGGCCCTTCCCTCACTAGTGCCGTGTGAACCGTGAGGCTCTCCTAAGGCCACTGGTCATCTTCGTATCCTCTCCATGCACCTGGCCTTGAACTTTACAAGCAGAAGAGCGTCTTTGCCCGTCCAAACTCCAAACAGAAGGACTAGAAAGGCCCGAGTCCCAGTATTCAGTTCTCTTCACAGGCAGAAAGTTCTTTCTAACCTCTAACTTAAATTCCCAAAGTACAGCAGCTCATTGTTTTTTTTTTTTTTTTTTAAGACGGAGTTTCACTCTTGTTACCCAGGCTGGAGTGCAATGGCCCGATCTCGGCTCACCGCAACCTCCGCCTCCTGGGTTCAGGCAATTCTCCTGCCTCAGCCTCCTGAGTAGCTGGGATTACAGGCACGCACCACCATGCCCAGCTAATTTTTTGTATTTTTAGTAGAGACGGGGTTTCACCTTGTTGACCAGGATGGTCTCGATCTCTTGACCTCGTGATCCACCCGCCTCGGCCTCCCAAAGTGCTGGGATTACAGGCTTGAACCACCGCGCCCGGCACTCATTGTTATTATCTGTGTTCGATCGGGAGGGAGAACAGAACAAGCTCTGCTGGCTGTGGGGCCACCCCGCCCACATTTTCTCCAGCTTTGCTCCTCTGCTTGGCCTGGCTGTTTGAGAACATGGTTCAAGCTCTTGGTATGTGTAGCTAAATGGGGGACCAGGCCTCCAGCAAAGGTTACACCCACCCTGCTGAACAAGGCCATTTAGATGCAAGATACTAATTGCTAAGCCAGATGGAATGAGTCAAATACCCTTAGACACTATTGGAGGAAGAACAACTTAGTTAATCTTCCGACAAGCAATCTGTAATTTGTAACCAAGAATCTTTATAAGATTCTCCTCTTAGACCCAGTAATTCTCCTTTAAAGAATGTAGCCTGAGGAAATAATCTAAGTCCCAAGCTAAACTACTTTGGATGTTTATCACACTGTCATACATAATAGTGGAAAACTGGAAACAGCAATGACCAGTGGTGGTAAAGTGGTCAAATAATTTTTCTTTTTTGAGACAGAGTTCCCCTGTGTCACCCTGACTGGGGTGCAGTGGTGGGATCTTGGCTTGCTGCAACCTCCGCCTCCTGGGTTCAAGCGATTCTCCTGCCTCAGCCTCCCGAGCAGCTGAGACTACAGGCATCTGCCACCATGCCCAGCTAATTTTTGTATTTTTGTAGAGATGGGGTTTCACTGTGTTGGCCAGGCTGGTCTCGAACTCCTGACCTCAAGTAAATCTGCCCACCTTAGCATCCCAAAGTGCTGGGATTATAGGCGTTAGTCACCATGCCTGGCCAAATAATTTCTGTATAATGCATTTACATAGTAGTTTACTACCTACTAATAAGTATGTTTTTAATAATTTTTGAAGACTTTATTATTATCATTATTATTATTATTTTGAGATGGTGTCTGGCTCTGTCTCTCAGGCTGGAATACGATGGCATGATCTCTGCTCACTGCAACCTCTGCCTCCCAGGTTCAGTCAATTCTCCCACCTCAGCCTCCTGAGTAGGTGATATTACAGGCACGCACCACCATGCCCAGCTAATTTTGAATTTTTAGCAGAGACAGGATTTTACCATGTTGGCCAGGCTGTTCTCAAACTCCTGACCTCAAGTGATGTGCCACCTCAGCCTCCCAAAGTGCTGGGATTACAGGTGTGAGCCACTGCACCTGGCCTGAAGACTTTAAAATGAAAAGTAAAAATGCATAATACATAGTGAAAAGGTATAAAAGATAGAGTATAATGATAACGTGTGTGTGTGTGTGTGTGTGTGTGTGTGTGTGAGTGAGAGAGAGAGACAGAGAGAGAGAGAGATGAACAGTAAAAACCCTGGAAGAACCCAAAATACCTGCAAATGCTAATAGTTGACTTAGTAGGATGATAACCTTATAGGTGATAGACATTTTTTGAGATTCTCTAAGTGTTTTCTAATGCACATGTTATTTTTATAAGTAATAAGAACTACCCTTTTTTAAGGACTTATCATGTGCTACAGTGCTAAACATTTTCTACACATTATTTTTTTCTTAACCTCTATAGCAACTCAGTGATATAGGTACTCTTGTTTTTCAGATGAACCAACCAAAGCTTAGAGAGGTTAAGTAACTTTCCCAAAACTGTACAGCTTATAAGTAGAACTGGACTCTGAACAGTATCCCCGCAAAACTTACAGAAAGTCAATACTGACCAGGTGTGGTGGCTCACACCTGTAATCCCAGCACTTTAGGAGGCCCGGGTGGGTAGATCACCTGAGGTCAGGAGTTCAGGACCAGCCTGGCCAACATGCTGAAACCTCATCTCTACTAAAAATACAAAAATTAGCCGGGCATGGTGGTGGGCACCTGTGATCCCAGCTACTCAGGAGGCTGAGACAGGAGAATTGCTTGAACCCGGGAGGCGGAGGTTGCGGTGAGCTGAGATCCCAACATCGCATTCCAGCCTGGGGGACAAGAGGAAGACTCCATCTTTTTTTTTTTTTTTTTGAGACCGAGTTTCGCTCTTGTTACCCAGGCTGGAGTGCAATGGCGCGATCTTGGCTCACCGCAACCTCCGCCTCCTGGGTTCAGGCAATTCTCCTGCCTCAGCCTCCTGAGTAGCTGGGATTACAGGCACGCGCCACCACGCCCAGCTAATTTTTTTATATTTTTTAGTAGAGACGGGGTTTCACCATGTTGACCAGGATGGTCTCAATCTCTCGACCTCGTGATCCACCCGCCTCGGCCTCCCAAAGTGCTGGGATGACAGGCGTGAGCCACCGCGCCTGGCCGACTTCATCTTAAAAATAAAAGTGAATAGTGTCATTCAGTACCGGGATGAAAGCTGATACGTGGTATTGGTCTGCATGGCCTGTGAGTTTCTGATCCAAGTCTACAAATGCCTATGGACTCCACCTCAGATGCCCCTCTTGCTGTAGTCCTGCTTGTTGGGCAGCCCCGGTCTAACCTCCTGATCAGTCCTTCCAGGCAGAGGTGACCCTGTTCAGAGATGTGCAGGGACTTCCAGGTTAGTGAGGCCCCGAGTACAGGCAGAACAGAGGCAGTTGCTGTCCTGGGTCTGCCCAGCATGACAGGGAAGGAGAGGGGATGCTTTCCACTCTGCTGATAGGAGTCTCCCTTAAGCTCACCTGTCAGGATCCGGGTGTCTGGCAGGATGCCGGGCCTTGGGCAGCTGTGCTCTGGAGCCTCACAGCTCATGGGACTTTTTTTCTGAGATTGGGGTCAGCTGGGGAAAGAGGGTTTCTCTCCTGCAGCCTGGCGCTGGGGCCCTGGGCAGCGGCCAGGACCGGCCTTACCCTCCGTGCGTGACTACTGCTGCTGAGAGCGAGGAGTCACCCTGGCTTGGCAGCACTGTGCTGACAGGAATGGGGTTCAGGCATAGTTTTAGTTTGGCTCTGAGGGAAGCTGCTGGAGCCAGCAAGACAGGGGAACTCAGCTTTGGCGGAGAACAGAAACACATAAGCAACCGATGGGACGAGGGAGGGCAACGGGACTGGAATTGTCTTTAGTGCTGGAATTGCTTGCCCCACTCTTCAGACGGCAAAGCTAAGGTTTAGGAACGGAGTAACTAGGAGGATGCTTGGCGCTGGAATCCCGTCCAGTGTTCTGACTCCAGGGCTGCACGTGACTGCTGGGCCTGCTGCCAGATCCCAGCTCAAGTTTCTGATCCCCCAACCCTGCCCCTCACACATTCTGGCTGCTGTGGGGAAGGAAGAGCTTATTGCTAGTGTAACCAGCTTGGTGCTGCCTTCACTTGGCAAGAGGTCTGGTCTGCACCTCACGACACAGTTCCACTAGCAGGTTGGAAGTCAGATTCCAGGTCCAGCCCTCTCTAAATGCCAGGCTCTGCGGTTCCAGGCAGGGAACCAGCCCACACGCTGCAGAGTGGTCTGGGCCTCTGGGCTGGACGGCTTTAGGAACAGTCCAAAATTTCCCAGCTCTCTCCTGCCCCGGCACCAAGGAAGCTTCGTCCCTTGCCCCAGACCAGTGGCCCCGCAAGTGTGTGGGATTTGTTGAGTGATACTACCTCCATCTGCCTGGCTGGAAAACCCATTCATGTAGAAATGCTGGAAGTTTAAGAGGGGGGAGAAAAGCAATAATAAAGTAAGTGTGAGAAAGGTGGAGCTGACAGGCCTGGTGGGAGAGATGGTCATCTGGCTAGCTGCCTGGGGGTCTTCAGAGGCTCAAGTTTCTGTGTCTGCACTGAGCTCCCGCAGCCCAAGGCTCCACTTACCTCTGCTCCTCCCCATTCAGCAGCTCCAGTGTCCATCTGGAATCTCAACTATTGTTCGGGAAGCCAGACTTCTAGTAACTCTGGCCCGGAGGAAAGTACATATACATATATATGGAGATGGGGAGACATGGGGATGGGGGAAGGAGAGAGGGACACCTGGATGGAACAGGGACTGTCTTCCGGGCACCTCCCCAAGGACCTACACATTTAAACCCTTGTGGCTTAGAACTCTAAGCTCTGATCTGCATTGCAGGGGAGCATGCCAGTTGTTGGGGTGTTTGGAGCTGGGGCTTGTGTAGCAGGAGGTATTCTGGAACAGAGGAAGGAGCAGAGAGAAGGGAAGGCGCCTTCTCTGCTTTACTCAGGGTGAAGGAAGCTGTCTGCACCTGCTTCCCACGTGAGCTCAACTTCCCAGGAAGTATTTATAACGGAGGCCTCCAGCCCCCTGGGATTTGTGGGACAGTTTTAAACCATTGATTTTCATTAGCACTAAATCATTTCTCTTGGCTAATTGAAAAGGAACTGAGGATACTGAAAGTGGAGCCATTCACATGGACCAAATCAGCGAAAAATACCAATGTGCTGATGACATTTTTCAGTTGGGCGGCTCTGGGTTCCCTCCGAAGCTCAAAACATGCTTCTCTCTCAGAGGCCAGAGGTTGTGAGAAACAAGCCCCTAGAATGGAGAACCAGGAAGTGAACTGGGATTATTAGCAGGAAGGATGAAGGTAAGACACTTGGAAGACCTTCCGGCCTAGGGAGATGGGATGAGAGTCTCTGAGGGAGGTGTTGGAGGAATGCAGTGAACATCTCTTCGGCACAGGTCTGTTGGAGATCTCCATGTCCTGCCTCTGTTGACAGGCACAGGGGCAGGACACACTGTCTGGGGAAGAGCATTTGTCCTTCTCTAGACACAGGCTGGGGTGGTGGAGTTGCCTTGGGAATGCCAAGTCTGGGCAGTACGGTGTTCAGAAGCCTCTCCTGGGGAACGGCTGGGCTGGGCTTGGAGTAAGAGGTGAGATCTTGGCTATTGCTTGATCGCTTAACTATAAATGACAGGAAGCTACCTGAAAGTAACACAGCCAGCTCCATCTTAAGAACACATTGCCGTCTGGCCAGAAAGGAGACCATGCCAGAGTCTAAGAATAAGGACACTTCTGGCAGAGTCCTGGGCTCTGAGGGTGGCGATGGGGAGGGAAATGATCACTCCCACGGCTTGTGGACAATTCTAATCCCCATTCAGAGCCAGGAGCCAGTCAGGCTGGCGCTGGGGGTACTGAGCCCCACCCCCTCCCCATCCAAGTCCCAGCCAGCAGACCTCAGCTTCCCTTGCTTCCTGCCAAGGCTCTGCCCACTCTGCCCATGCCCACTCTGATGGAACACCACCACTGGCTGCCCATCCTTGTCTTTCTCTTGACACAGACTGGGGTGATTGCATTCTCTGCCAAGGATCAGGCCCGGCTGAATGGCCCCCAGCTGGTTTGCTGGAGCCTGAAGCCAGGGTCTACAGGCAAGAGCTTGGGGAAGGAGAATGGGCTCAGATTCTTCTACTATGGCCTCCCCACACCCACAACTCAGCTCTCCCTTCATTTCTGTCCTGAGAGTTGGAAGAGATTAGAGGCTGGACAAGAAGGATAAACACTTAGTAAATGACTGTTGCAGTCCTGTCCCCAGCCCTGGGACCTCCTCGCAATGCCCAGACTGGAAACGCTGGGGCCTTATGCAGAGAGGAGACCCTGTGGTATGGGGGAAGAGCCTGGAGTGAGGGGGTCACCCCAGGCTCTCCTGTAACTCAGTGGTTGACTTGGGACAAGTTACTTCCTCTCAAGCATAGGGATATTCTGATTTGCCTTTACACCCTTACCCCTAGCACGTGTGAGCTGGACAAGGTCTGTAACCCACAAATATTGGAAGTTGTGTGCCCACAGCGGGGCTGTTGGGGCTCATTTTTCTGGGGAAGCCTGTGAGCACACTGCTGGAGGCCTGGAGCCTCTGAGATGAGCTAGGATGGGGGGACACAGAGCACCTCCTCACCCTGGGCGGGGTGGGAAATGGGCCAAAGGGGAGGGACAGCAAGGGACAGAGAGGACAGGTGGGAGAGTAAGCTGGAGATGTGTGTGTTTGTGTGTTTAAGAATGAACGTGAATGTGAGTTGTATGTAGAATTGTGTGTGGTGCAAGTGAGTGTATGTGTCAGTGTGTGAGCATGAATGTGTGTGTCTGTGTGAATGTGTGTATCTGTGTGTTATCAGTGTGTATATGTATTTGTACATTGTGTGTGCATATGTCAATCTCTGTATGTCAGAATGTGTGTGTGTGTGTGTGTGTGTGTGTGTGTGAATGTGTGTGTCTTGGTCCCTTCGGGTTGCTATAACAAAATACTTTAGACTGGGCAATTTATAAACAACAGAGGGCCAGGAGTGGTGGCTCATGCCTGTAATCCCAGTACTTTGGGAGGCTGAGGCAGGAGGATTACTTGAGCCCAGGAGATGGAGACCAGCCTGGTCAACACAGTTAAAAAACAAAATTATCAGACATGGTGGCACATGCCTGTCGTCCCAGCTACTCAGCAGGCCAAAGTCCCCCCACTTCAGCGATCCCCCCGAATCGCTTGAGCCCAGGAGGCTGAGGATGTAGTGATCCATGATAGTGCCACTGTACTCCAGCCTGGGTGACAGAGCTGCGACTCTATCTCTAAAAAAATAAGAATTAAAATTAAACATCAGGACTGTATTGCTCACAGTTCTGGAGGATGGAAGTCCAAAATGAAGATGCCAACAGATTTGGTGTCTGGTGAAGGCCTGTTCCTTATAGATGGTGACCTCTGTGTGTCCTCACACAGTAGAAGAAAGGGGCAGACAGGTTCCCTCAAGTTTCTTTATTTTTTTTTGAGATGGAGTCTCAATCTCTCGACCTCGTGATCCACCCGCCTCGGCCTCCCAAAGTGCTGGGATTACAGGCTTGAGCCACCACGCCCGGCCCTTCAAGTTTCTTTTATCAAGGGACTGAACCCATTCACAAAGGTAGAGCCCTCATGACCTAATCTCCTCCCGAAGGCCCACCTCTTGATAATATTGCATTGGAGATTAGGTTTCAACTTACGAATTTTGGAGGGGACACAGCATTTGAAGCAGGGCAATGTGTATCTTGTGTCTCAGCGTGTGAGTGTGCTTGTGTGGGCAGGGGTGAGTGAGTGTGTGTACGTTTTTGTGTGTGAGTGAGTGTTGCTTTGCGTGTAGGGTGATGGTCTGCGGGCTGCAGCAGTACAAGTCATATCTTTGAATTGGCACCACAGGACAAACTTCTCTCTTGCCTGAGGTGAAGCCCAAGTTGAGATTTGGTCCTGGGAGGAACTAACCGGGATTTCCAGGGCAGAGGGAGTGTATGTGTCAAATGTAAGAAAGCTTGCTAAGAGGCCTGTGTGTGGTCCAGGGATTCTGTCTGTGGCTCCTGGATTTATGCAGTCATTCCGTCCACTTCCTGTCTCTGAACAGCTTGCACCTAAGTTGTCTTCATATAGTCAGGAGTGCCTCAACTTCAGAAGGACCTCCATGAAAAGGGATCTCCCCATCTTTTTTTTTTTTTTTTTTTTTTTGAGACGGAGTTTCGCTCTTGTTACCCAGGCTGGAGTGCAATGGTGGGATCTCGGCTCACCGCAAACTGGGTTCAGGCAATTCTCCTGTCTCAGCCTCCTGAGTAGCTGGGATTACAGTCACGCACAACCATGCCCAGGTAATTTCTGTATTTTTAGTAGAGACGGGGTTTCACCATGTTGACCAGGATGGTCTCGATCTCTTGACCTCGTGATCCACCCGCTTCGGCCTCCCAAAGTGCTGGGATTACAGGCGTGAGCCACCGCGCCCGGCACCTCATCTTTCTTAACTAGCTCATGCTATGGTCTTAAATGCATTTATTTTGGAAACTTGGTCTGCTGTGTAATTTAGTTACCCTCTCCTCCCACCCTTGCACCAACCCCATATGAATTGGCTGTACTATTTGTACTCAAATAAGAAAACAGAAATTTAGACCGGGCACGGTGGCTCAAGCCTGTAATCCCAGCACTTTGGGAGGCCGAGGCAGGTGGATCACGAGGTCAAGAGATCAAGACCGTCCTGGTCAACATGGTGAAACCCCGTCTCTACTGAAAATACAAAAATTAGCTGGGCATGGTGGCACGTGCCTGTAATCCCAGCTACTCAGGAGGCTGAGGCAGGAGAATTGCCTGAACCCAGGAGGCGGAGGTTGCGGTGAGCCGAGATCGCGCCATTGCACTCCAGCCTGGGTAACAAGAGCGAAACTCCTCCTCAAAAAAAAAAAAGAAAACAGAAATTTAGATTAAAGGTGAAACATTCTGGTGGTAATGTTTGTGCTATTCTGACTGGAATGGCTGACAAAAGGTACTAATGGCTAGGTGTGGTGGCTCACACCTGTAATCCCAGCACTTTGGGAGGCTGAGGTGGGTGGATCATGTGAGGTCAGAAGTTCAAGACCAGCCTGGCCAACATGGCAAAACCCTGTCTCTATTAAAAACACAAAAATTAGCTGTGCATTGTGGGACACACCTGTAATCCCGGCTGCATGAGAGGCTGAGGCAGGAGAATCGCTTGCACCCGGGAAGTGGAGGTTGTAGTAAGCTGAGATTGTGCCACTGCACTCCAGCCTGGGCGACAGAGCAAGACTTTAATAATAATAATAATAATAATAATAATAATTCACTTAGTCTTTATAACAACCCTTTGAGGTAGATATTGTTATCATTCCCATTTCACAGAGGAGGAAATGGGCTAAGGAGGTTAAGTAATTTGCTCAGGACCTCAAAGCAGGAAGCAGCCGTATCCAGACTTGTACAGGGGACTGAGGGGGCCGGGTGGGGTTGGGAAGATGGGGCTGGGGGGAAGAGGGGTGGTTCTGGCTCCAGGACTCTGTTTTTAGCTAACACTCTGTGCTGTGCAGTGTCTGTACCTCAGTGCTTGAGTTCAGAGCTACTCCCATACTTTACTATGAATATTTTTCTCGTCCTCTTTTTCTTTTTTCTTTTTTTTTTTTTTTCTCATATCCAGCCCCTAGATACTCTGGTTAAAATGGTCGGACCTTTTCGAAATGGGCAGGTTCAGTGCATTCCCAAACGCAATCGCGGCCCCTTTAACAGGGCCACTGCAGGAGGAGCTGTCCTATCAGCACCACGGCCGCAGCCCCGCGCGCCCCGCCCCCTCTCCCCCCAACTCCGGCAGCCGCTGCGGGAGCCTCAAGGGCAGAAAGGGCGGTGGAGAGCGGGGCCGGGAACTTGTGACTGGCGAGCTCTCCAGACCCGGGAGGGAGGGACCGCCGCCAAATACTGGTGCTCGCCTTCCCTTCCCCTCGCCCCGCCCCTGGCCCCCGCAGATCTGAGAGAGCTGGTGCTTAGGCTCTCACCGCCCTCTGAGCCAGAGCGAAATATTTATAGGCCCAAAATACTTCCTTGCTCTGGGGTTTGCAGAGCTTTCATGGCCAGGTAGCCTCCATTTGTCCTGATGGGGCGGGGCCTGGCGCTGGAATGAAGCTGAAAGGCTGGAAGATTGGAGTGGAAAGGAGTCAGGGCTGAAGCCTGGATTTAGGCTGTAGGGTGAGAAGCACAATCTCTGAAGCTAGACCGTTTGGAGCTAATCTTGACTGCCATTTACTAGCTGTGTGATCTTGAGAAAGTTCCTTACCCTCTCTGTGCTTCAGTGTCCTTGCCTCTGAAGTGGGAATGATAATAATAGCACAAACTTATAGAACTATTTCCAGTTAATACAGGCAAAGCACTTAAAACAGTGCTGACAGGCAGTCAGCAAATGCAGCTAAAAGGTGTTTGATTTAAAAATAAAGTAAATAAAGTACCAGGGTGAGGATTAGAGAGCAGACAGTTGGGATGTAGACTGGAAAGGGAGGAGTGAGAAAAGTGTATTGGGTGCGGCTGATACATAGTTTTCAGGGACAGGGGCTGTCTCACTTTGCCTGGGAAGCCACCAGCCTCTCAACTGACCTGCCATCCAGCAGACTGTCCCATTCTGTGTTTGAATTTAGCAACTTTCCTTTGGGAGGAGGGACAGCTGTTCTCCTTAACATAATTCCCTTCTCTCTCTCTCGCTCTCTCTCTCTCTCTCTCTCTCTCTCTCTCTCTCTCTCTGGACAGAATCTCACTCAAATGCCTAGGCTGGAGTGCAGTGATGCAATCTCTGCTCACTGCAACTTCGGCCGCCTGGGTTCAAGCGATTCTTCTGCCTCAGCTTCCCAAGTAGCTGGGAGTACAGGCATTAGAGCCTGCTACCGCACCTGGCTAATTTTTGTAGTTTTAGTTGAGACCACGGTTTCACCATCTTGGCCAGGCTGGTCTTGAACTCCTAACCTTGAGATCCACCTGCCTCGGCCTCCCAAAGTGCTGGGATTACAAGCATGAGCCACCATGGCCGGCCAATTTCTGCCATTTCTGGAGCACTTTCCGTGTGCCACTCACCACGCTAGATGCCTTGTCTTTCCTCTCTCATTTGATCTTTATAAAACCCCATGACTGCTTATTGCAGATGAGGATTCTGGGCTCAGAAAACTTAACTTGTCTAAAGCCGCATAGCAAGAAGTAGCAGAGCTAGGATTTGAACCCAGATCTTCAGATTCAAAAGCCTTTACTCTTTCCATTACACGTTTTTTAAGCTGTCTAGTATCCTGCTCTTTCCACTGTGGTGGGCACTTAGGTATTATCATATGAAGCATGCACAGTGTTGTTCGTGTTGATGCTCCAGGTTTCTGATCCAGACCTGGCAGTTGTTCTCAGCCTCTTCTGCTTTGCTGGAAGCTCAGGAGAACGAGGCAGCTCAGTGTCTATCCCTGGGTACATGGGATGGAGGGACACTTGAAAAAGAAGATTTTTGTTTTTGTTTTTGTTTTGTCCCTGTGATCATAATAACAGAAATACTTGTGGAGTCCTTACTATGTGGCAGACACTATTCAAACACTTTCTGTTTATTAACTAACTTACTCTTCACAGTAACTCTGAGTAGATCCTATCTGAATCTCGTTTTTTTTTTGTTTTGTTTTTTGTTTTATTTTGAGACGGAGTCTTGTTCTATCGCCCAGGCTGGAGTGCAGTGGTACAATTTCGGCTCACTGCAACCTCTGCCTCCTGGGTTCAAGCAATTCTCCTACCTCAGTCTTCTGAGTAGCTGGGATTACAGGTGCGTACCACCACACCTGGCTAATTTTTGTGTTTTTAGTAAAGATGGGGTTTCACCATGTTGGTCAGGCTGGTCTCAAACTCCTGACCTCATGATCCACCCGCCTTGGCCTCCAAAGTGTTGGGATTACAGGCCTGAGCCACTGCACCCAGCTCAATCTCATTTTACAAAGGGGAGAACTCAGAGGTTCTGCAATTTGCCTTAGGTCACACCACCAACAAATGACAGAGCCAAGCTTTAGACCCAAGCATTCTGGCTCCAGAGTTTATTTTCTAACGACTGTACCACAGAGCTCTTTAAAGAGCAGGGGTCTGTACTGGGGCACTGATGGATAGACCCAGGGGCATGAGGAGTTCCACCATCAAATCCACTACTTCCCAGACCTCAAACCACCAACTACCAACCCCACTGCTCTTCCTAAAAGCCACCCTAGATCCTGCCTCCCTGACAGACACGACATCTAAATCCCCATGGCACTCTGTTTCTCTCTCTCTCTCTCTCTCTCTCTCTCTCTCTGTCTGTCTGTCTCTCTCTCTCCCTCTTTTTGAGACAGAGTTTCACTCTTATTGCCTAGGCTGGAGTGCAATGGCGCAGTCTCGGCTCACTGCAACCTCTGCCTCCCAGGTTCAAGCAACTCTCCTGCCTCCTGCCTCTGCCTCCTGAGTAGCTGGGATTACAGGTGTGTGCCACCATGCCTGTCTAATTTTGTATTTTTAGTAGAGACAGGGTTTCTCCATGTTGGTCAGGCTGGTCTCGAATTCCTGACCTCAGGTGATCCGCCCACCTCGGCCTCCCAAAGTGCTGGGATTACAGGCGTGGATCGCTGCGCCCAGCCTGTTTTGTCTCTCTTGACACACACACTGCACATGTTACTTGTCACGAGTGTTCATGTGCTTCTTCCCCACCAGATTGCTAGCTCCTAGAGAGCAGAGCCTGGGTCTCAGCCATCGCAATTGCCACAGCACCTGGTACATGGAAAGTGCCCAGCCAAGGTGTGTGGTTGTTGAACAAAGAGATCCTGCCATGAATCTTTTTGTAAGTGCAATGTTCTTTTGGAACACAGAGTACTCATTCCTTCATGTCATTTATTGAGGACTAGGATCCCCAGGATGAAGGAACTAAAGAGCAATGAAACCCTCCTCTTGTTCACTGAGGTTAAGTGAAATTTCAGATCCAGGCACTTAGAAAGAGAAAGAGCAAAGAAAGCATCTTTGGAGGTAGGAGATCTTCATAGGAGTTCCCGATCTCTCTCTCTCTCTCATTCTCTCATTGTGTCTCTCTCTCTCTCTCTCTCTCTCTTTCACACACACACACACACACACACACCCCCTCACACACACTCTCTCCCGTAAGAAAGAAACACTCTCCTTGCTTGCACCTCCAGCTCTAGCCCAAACTTCTGCCCTTAAGACTCCCCAGACACATTGCAAAGTTATCACAAAGGCTGCTTGGCACTGACAGCCAAGCTCTTTGGCTTGAACAGACCCTTGTTTAAGAGACATAAGCCGGGCATCGTGGCTCATCCTGTAATCCCAGCACTTTGGGAAGCCAAAGAGGAAGGAGGATGGTTGAGCTCAAGAGTTTGAGACCAGCCAGGGAAACGTAGAAAGACCTCGTCTCTATTAAAAATAAAAATAGAAAAATTAGCCAGTGTGGTGGCGTGTGTGCTTATAGTTTCAGCTACTCAAGACACTGAGGTGGAAGGATCGCTTGAGCCTGGGAGATTGAGACTGCAGTGAGCTATTATTGCTCCACTGCTCTCCAGCCTGGGCCCTGTGTCGAGAACAAATAAAATGAAAGAGATAAAGGTCGGGCTCAGTGGGTCGGGCTCAGTGGCTCAGGCCTGTAATCCTAGCACTTTGGGAGGCCGAGGTGGGTGGATCACGTGAGGTCAGGAGTTCAAGACCAGCCTAGCCATCATGGTGAAACCCCGTCTTAAAAACTAATAAAAAATAATTAAAAAAAAAAAAAAAAAAAAAGAAAGAGACATAGATTGTCCTGCTTCTCAGACACATTTTTGTCTAACACTGAGGTCCAGGAGATGAGGGCTGTTATAGCCAACCTCGTGCATCTCAAGAGACCGAACATTAACCCCAACACACGTGGGTTGAGGTGGGGATTGAGGAGGAAGACTGGGATTTCAGGTCCCTGTCAGCAGGGTTGGGGAGGCTGGGGAAGAAAGGGGAGAGAATACACATGGGGAGTGGGATTTGAGCTGAGGCCCATAGATGAGGATGCCTCAAAAGCTGAAGGGTGAGGCCTCCGTGCAGGTGATCTCTCCTGGGGCTTAGACATGCCTGCTAGCTGCAGCACCCCATCTTTTTTTTTTTTTTTTTTTTTGATGAGACGGAGTTTCACTCTTGTTACCCAGGCTAGAGTGCAATGGCGTGATCTCGGCTCACCGCAACCTCCGCTTCCTGGGTTCAGGCAATTCTCCTGCCTCAGCCTCCTGAGTAGCTGGGACTACAGGCATGCGCCACCATGCCCAGCTAATATTTTGTATTTTTAGTAGAGACGGGGTTTCACCGTGTTGACCAGGATGGTCTCGATCTCTTGACCTTGTGATCCACACGCCTCAGCCTCCCAAAGTGCTGGGATTACAGGCTTGAGCCACCGCGCCCGGCTCCATCTGCATTCTTAATGGACTAAATGATTTGGGAGACAGCATGCTTGCTCTGAGGCTCTGTTTCCCTTCCTCTGAAACGAGGGGAACTTTTTCTACCCCACCTCACTCTCTATTGCTTTATGTTCTATCTGAGCAGCCTGAATAAAATAATGTCAGGAACATGTTTGGTCTCTTGAGATGCACGAGGTTGGCTATAATGGCCACACACACCACCACACTGGGCTAATTTTTCTATGTTTATTTTAGTAGAGACGAGATCTTGCTATGTTTCCCTGGCTGGTCTCAAACTCCTGAGCTCAAGCGATCCTCCTTCCTCCTTGGCCTCCCAAAGTGCTGAGAGTACAGGTGTGTAACTTGCCAGGAACTAGACATATATTAAACCTGCAGCCATACGGGATGAAGCGTATCTTACCCGCTCCCATCCATGCTGTCTGCAGTCTCACGTGGGCGATGCCCCTGTACCAACAAAGGCAAACAGCATGTAAGGTGGTTGGGAAAACTAGCTAGGTCTCCAGAGTGTTGGGAGAATATGAGGGAAAAGAGGCCGCCCCAGAGCTGCCTATGACTGACTTTCCTGGTTTCCCCCCTATAAAATGGATCCCCCCTTCCCACCCCCAACTCCATCTCTGGAAGGTCCCAAGCTCCAATCAGAGCAAGGTCAGAGCTGATCATGAAGGTTGGGGGCATGCAGGCAGAGCCTGGATACGCTCTTGGTGAGTGTGGCCACGGGGATCTGTCCTTGAGCCCCAGAGTCTAGTCCATCGCATTTGAATCACACCTCTCTGCCACTTTTTGGCTGTGTGTGTCCTTGGGCAGCTTACTTAACTTCTGGACCTCATTTTCTTGACCTGTGAAAGGGGTAATAAAACTTACCTTGTAAGGTTGTTGTTAAGAACTAGAAACAATGTCTTAATACAAGGGACTGTTACTCCGTCTAGGGCAGAAGCATATGCCAGGTGTCCTTAAAGATACTGAGTACCTGTGGGTCCTCGCTCCGAAGGCAAACCCGACAAGCTCCTTTGTAACCCCTTTCCCTAGGCTAAAATAACTCACTGTTTGGGGAGCCCTCCTCCGCCACCCCAAAGATGGTCTCATCCTCCCAGGCTCCCACCTGGGGCAATGGTTGTCACATCCTGTGTACATTCCCCTGCCAGTCTAGGTGAGGGCTATCAAGTTTCAGATAGAGGAGAGAGCAGGGCCCCAACTGCAGTGGAGAGGGAGGGGTGGGACTCTTGTGACCTACCATGGGAGTGTTTTAAAACCCTCCTCCCATCGAGCTTTCGAAAAAATGATGATCCAGGAAAGCAGCAACTGCGTCTGCTCCATTAGCAAGCGAAGGAGACGCAGCGCCTCAGCCTTAGGGCTCTCGTAGCTAGAAATCCAGCCAGCCCTAGCTATAAGGGACTGGGGGAGGTCTGAGCCAAGGGGCTGGGAGCCCAGAGATGCTTGGAGGACAATGTAGGTGAGTTGGGCTCTTGGTGGGGGGCGGTCATTGGGCAACACAACCTGAGTTGGGGAGGGACTCCCAGGAGAGATGAAGTCAAGATTTAGTTCTGGATTCTCTCACCAACACAGCTCCCAGAAGGGGTGGTCTAGGGTGCGGAATTGACTTTGGTCCCCACACTGGGATTTGGTGGGGATCGGAGCCCAGGGCAGAAGCACACACACCATGTAGCACATGGTCAGTGCAGGGAACGGAACCTGGGAATGCTGAAATCTCAGGGATGTGGCTGCAATTGGTCAGTAGTCACAGGCCCTTCTCATGGGTGGCCAGCTGGTTAGCTCTATAGTTAGTGCACAGCCTTGCTCTGTGCTATAGGCCAAGGTCAGCAGCTCAGGGCCCTTATGAGTCTTTGAGCAGGTCCACACTTTACTTCTCGTCCTGCATGGCATTGTCACAGATTCACATGACTGACCAGTAGAGGGGTGGCTAGATAGAAGGAGGATAGCAAAGTCAATCGACTCTCATCTCTGCTGAGAAAGAATTCTGACTACTGGCCTGAAGCCAGGATAAAGCATGGTGCTGCCTTCTGGTCTTAAAGAGTGCTTGCTTCTCCACCTGTCTGCCGTTCCTACATTTTGTCCTATCCTCATTTTGCAGACTGGACGTGGAGAGGCTGAATAATTTACCTAGATTCTTACAGCTGCAGGTAGTACCTGCTTACACTCTCCGAGTTCCCATTATGAAAGTCCTTCTCTGTCCTTCCTGTGGGGTTGTCCTTGGCATGCTGGGGCTGGGTGCTGGACAGGGTGCCCTTAGTGGGAGACTGTGGGCAAGTAGAGGGTGACTCAGGGTCCCTCAGTATGTGGCCAGGTGGGTGGGCAGGGAATGACATGAGCTAGAAGAGGAAGAGGCAGGAGGCAGGCAAGCCCTGGGTGTGGCCCTCCAGGCCTAGGCCGTGGGCAGCCACTGGAGAAGCAGAGGCGAGCTGGGCACACATCTCTTTGCTGTCCTTCTGCTAGATGAGGGTTGCTTTAGCTCATCAAATAATGGTATCAAGTCATTAAACTACAAATGAGAGAAAAGGATAAGGGAGACATAGCAATTCCCTTGTGGAATAATTCCTTGTGGAGCTTATTTCAGTTATTGCAGAGCAATCCAATAAGCCCTGACTCTCATGGTCACTTCAAACTGGAGTTTTAGAAATCCATCAATGCTCAAGGGTCTACACTGACTTCTTATAGCTTAGGCTGTAACTGGTCCCAGACCACAGAGTCAAAGTTCTGGGAAAGGTCAGCAACAGCTATAAACAATTCCACGCAGTCGCTTACCGCTTTCTCCATAATATGAAAGGGGGATCCCAGGGATCTCAAGGGAACTGGCCATTCTTTGGTGGTCTTTTCTCTGTCCAAATGTCCTTTGTCTTTTCTTTTTCTTCATCCAATGCCAATACACCCTTTGAGAGTCAAACTATTTTCATTGTACATAAATTTTTGTTCCCATCTGTAATCATTTTCCTAGCACACATTTTTAGGTTTGGCATTGTTCCCACAGCAGTGTATGAGGGCCGTATACTTTTTTTTTTTTTTTTTTTTGAGACAGAGTCTTGCTCTGTCATTCAGGTTGGGGTGCAGTGGTGTGATCTCGGCTCACTGCAACCTCCGCCTCCCAAACGATTCTCCTACCTCAGCTTCCCAAGTAGCTGGGACTACAGGCATGTGCCACCATGCTCAGCTATTTTTTTTTTCTTTTTGTGTGTTTTTAGTAGAGATGGGGGTTCACCACATTGGCCAGGCTGGTCTTGAACTCCTGACCTCAGGTGATCCGCCTGCCTCAGCCTCCCGAAGTGCTGGGATTACAGATGTGAGCCACTGCACCCAGCCTCATGGCCATATACTCTTACCAACACTGGATATTTTAATTTTCTATGATATAGTAAATTTGATAGCAACAAATGATAACTTATTTAATTTGCATCTCTTCGATTTCTAATGACGACTTTGGTTTTTGTTTTGTTTTGGCCTGTTGTATCTACTCTTTTGCAGTTGTCTTGTTCACAGGGTCTCACTCTGTTGCCTAGGTTGGAGTGCAGTGACACCATCTCAGCTCACTGCAACCTCTGCCTTGCAGGCTCAAGCAGTCCTCCGGCCTCGGCCTCCCGAGTAGCAGGGACTACAGGCACACACTACCACACCCAGCTAATTTTATTTTATTTTTTTATTTTTTGTAGAGATGAGGTTTCACCGTGTGGCCCAGACTGGTGTCAAACTCCTGGACTCAAGTGATCTTCCCCACTTGACCTCCCAAAGTGCTAGGATTATTGGTGTGAGCCACTGTGCCCTGCCTGCCCTTTATTCTCTGGGGTGTTTGCTTTTAAATATTGATTTGGTAAAGCTCCCTACATGTAAAGGTATTAATTCCTTGTTTTTCATAGTTGTTTCAAGTATTTTTATAGTTTATTTATTTATTTATTTATTTGAGATGGTGTCTCGCTCTGTCACCAGGCTGGAGTGCGGTGGCACAATCTCAGCTCACTGCAAACTCTGCCTTCCAGGTTCAAGTGATTCCCCTGACTCAGCCTCCTGAGTAGCTGGGACTACAGGCACCTGCTACCACACGCATGTAATTTTTTAATTTTTGGTAGAGACGGAGTTTCACCATGTTGGTCAGGATGGTCTCGATCTCCTGACATCAAGTGATCAGCCCGCCTCGGCCTTCCAAAGTGCTGGGATTGCAGATATGAGACACTGTGCCTGGCCTTTTTATAGTTTATTGATGTCTTGAACCTTTTGAAAAGGTTTTTTGCCCATACAGAGATTTTAATTTTTATGCACTCATGTCTATCAGTGTTTTACTTTATGATTTCTGCCTTTGATGTGGTACTTAGAAAGGCCTCTCCCACAACAAAATTATGGAAACACTCATGAATGTGTTCTAAAAATTATTTTATGGCTTCACTTTTTAACCTTTAACTCTTTAATCTATCTGGAACTGATTGTATGTATCTTTGAAAACTGCTTTAAATTCCCTTTGAAATGGAAGTGATTAATTCATTAATTAACATGGCAAGGAGGGGAAGCTGGTGAAGGGGGAGGGGTTGAAGATACAGGAGAGAAAGGCGATAATGAATGAGTCAAGGTCTGGAAGAGAAGGGATCAAGTGCTGTTGACAGGGGCTGCATAGGGAGCTGCCCTGAACCAAAGGTGGACACTCAGTCTCTTTTAGACGAGGGTGGCAGAGGTAGCAGAGGTCAGTTTTGACAGGGTGGGAGGTGGGTAGGAAACGGGCTAGAGAGGAAGGCTGTGAGCCAGGTGCCAAATGCCCAGTGACTATGGGGGTGGGGTTAGTAGGGAGGGACCAGGGAATGGCAGCAGCCTCAAGGGGTGGCATTTGCCAGTTTACAAGTTTATGATTTGGAGGGATTGTGATTAGCTCTCCCACCCTTGGGCCCCAACAGCATGTGGAGGAAGGTTGCACTCCACTGAAGAGGGTGCTGTAAGGAGAGCCAGGGGTCAGCTTTAGAGCCAGGGACCAGCTGCAGTGACGAGTGGAAGGAACATGCAGGGGAGAGGCTGAGAGCATGAGGAGTTTGTTTAGTGTGGAGGACATTCTAGACTCGAGGTACCAGGAGAGACCTGAGAGGGAGGCTGTGAGAAGGAGAGTCTGTCCCGGAGCAGTGAGCTGGACCAGAGTCAAAGAAAGTTAAATGAAGCCCATTTGTACAGCACATGGCAGTTCACAAGCACTTTCCCAGATGTGCTTGCAGATGAACCTCGTAACAGCTTTTCAGAGCAGAAAGGGAAAGGGATTTGCCCAGAGTCCGATGGGTAGCCAGTGACCCAGTCACGATGCGAACCAGGAGTGCCAGTGCCCAGCCTGGGTGCTCGAGCCTCCTCGCAGACCCCTACATCTTCTTTCTACACTTAGGGATGGAGGCTTGGTGGGGATATGCCTGACAGTCTTTTTTCCCCCTCTCCCTGCAGGACAATAGCCCACTCTTCCAGCCTCTTGGACAATGAATGGGATGGCCAATGTGAATCCCACCAGCCGCCTTCACTACGCCTCCTCCATCCCAGTGCCTCGTGCGTCTTCCCAGACCAGGATTCCTACACCGGGTGCTTCTCCCCAGCTGCGACCCCGCCAGGCTGGCCTGGCCCTGAGCCCACAGAGAGCGGCCTCCCCAAGACTGGGAAAGGCTGCAGGTCATTCTAGAAACTCCTCTCCTAGGGCCTCCCGGGGGAGAGGCTCTCCCAAGGCTGTTGGGGCAGTGAGGGAGTCAGCTGAAGATGGGGAAGGCCCCTCCAGTTCCCCGTGGAGTAGTCCCAGGACAACGCCGAAAGCAGCCCTCTCCAGCCGGGCTGCACCCAGAAGACTTGGTGAGAGACAAGGCACCCAGGGAAGGAAGAAGAAAGCCCAGGAAGGGCTTCCCGTCCGCCAGACCCGGGGCAGGAGCCCTTCTCGGATGAACTTTCATGGAGAAACACAAATACCAGGGGCTCTAGAAGATCGGAAGCCTCCAAGCTGCCCAGGAAAAGACCAAAGAGATATAAACTACAAAAGTTCTGGGACCCTCAGGTCTTTGGAGCCTGATGAGGGGGCAGCTTCATGGGCTTCCTCTCCGGTCAGCAGCCCAGTGCAGGGCAAACGCCCCTCTCCTGCTCCAGGGGCCATTAGCTTCTCCTCGGTCCATCAGCAGAGTCAGCCAGTCACAGCCACGGTGGCCCCCTTCCAGTACAGGTGAGCTGGGGAGCCGGCAGGGAGGGAAGGAGGAGGAGCCATGCTAGGACCAAGCTGCAAGCCTGAAGAGGACAGGGGCCCTGAGGAACAGTGGTTGGCAAAGTCCAGAGGGCCCCAGGGGATAGAACGAGGGTGAGGCAGGTGGAGGCCTACAGAGTTGGGGGCTTGGAGAGCTGAGATGGGATTGGGACCATAAAAGGGTCCCTAACCCAAGCTCTGGTCTTTCTTGACTCTGGGGAATCCACAGCAAAAAGAGGCTCACAAGGAGGGTACCTTAAAATGTCCGTTTTTGCTCTCTGGAACATAATGAAACAATTTACAGATTGGGGTGCCATAGAAGTCTAAGTAGCTAGACATATAGGTAGCATCAGTCTCACCCAAGTAAATACGGGGCATTTGCCAGCACTGTGAGTTAGACCAACTCTGCTGGCTTGGGCACTGCTCCTTCAGTTCATGGTAGGTATGTGCCCTGTAGGTAGGGAGGGAGGCACTTACTCTAGTGCCTTGCGCGTATCTGCTTATGTGCCTGGCACATCAGGACTTACTAACGCTTCTTAAACACACAGATAGGTGTTGCCATCATTGTTGGCGGAGGTGGCCAGGCCAGTATTCACAACAAGATGGCAACAAGCTAGTATCTCCAGCTTTTCTCAGACACAGCAAATCGATTGCATAGAAAAACACGTAGTCAACAATGCTCTTTTTTATGACCTCATTAAGTACACCACATTCTAATTACTAATTATTTTATAGTTTAGAAATGCCCAAATGCAAATTAAGCATCTTCTGACTAAACTAACTTTCTATATTTTTCCCCTATGCTAAGGAAAGAGAAACTCTCACTTATATTTTGGGTGTAGAAAAGCTTGTACAAGGCTGGGCGCGGTGGCTCAAGCTTGTAATCCCAGCACTTTGGGAGGCCGAGGCGGGTGGATCACGAGGTCGAGAGATCGAGACCATCCTGGTCAACATGGTGAAACCCCGTCTCTACTAAAAATACAAAAAATTAGCTGGGCATGGTGGCACGTGCCTGTAATCCCAGCTACTCAGGAGGCTGCGGCAGGAGAATTGCCTGAACCCAGGAGGCGGAGGTTGCGGTGAGCCGAGATCGGGCCATTGCACTCCAGCCTGGGTAACAAGAGTGAAACTCCGTCTCAAAAAAAAAAAAAAAAAAAAAAAAAAAAAAAGAAAAGCTTGTACAGCATCCCCTACACACCCGGGGCCACTGAGGCATCAGAGTGGCTGGAGGTGGGAGTAGGGAACCACCAGGAGCTTTAACCTTCAATAGAAGACAACTTGTGTATCTTGATCTCTGAAAAATTGAATGCAATCTTAAATGACAAGAAGTTCAGGACAAGGAAGTGAATAGTCCCATTACATTCTGCATGTGTTCAGGCTTCATTTAGAGGGTTACATGCAGTTATGAACACCACATGTTAAAAGGACATTGACACACAAAAACACATGTAGAGCAAGACTGATGTGTTACTGGGGGATCCACAAAAGGTGTTACAGGATGATGAAAGGAACTGAAGAAGTTTGCTTTGGAAAGGGAAGGCTTAGAGAGGGTCTGAGAACTGTTTTCAAATATTTGAAGGGTTGTCATCTTGTAAGATGAATTAGATTTACTTGGTGCAGCTCCAAAGACCTGACTCAACACCATGGTGGTTAGAAGTTAGTTCAAGACAGATTTGAGGCTCAAGAGGAAGAACTTTCCAAAAACTAGAGAGGATTACAAATTGACCGGAAGGCAGTGACCTCCCTGTTATTGCAAGAATTCTAGCTGACTCCACAGCCAAAGGGAGCTCTTACGAGGTTGGCCCCTGGCTCTCAAAGCATATCTTCTGCTTGACTGTGCTGCCCGCAAAGCGCACCGATGCTTCTTTTCCTAAGGGACAATTCGCTTCTGTCCTTTGTGACTTTCTTCAGTTAGATTCTGAAGCTGATGAGAGACTCAAGAAGCAGAAATGCAGGGCAGGCCTGCCTTTGAATGGCCTTTTTCCAATTAGTAAAATGTTTCCCTGGTGACTCTTTGACTTTCTTCTCCTACCTGATTCCCTTCATTTCGAATTCATTCTTTGGGAAAAAGTGTCTAGGCATTAAATTGTTTAAGATTTTACATTATCTACCTTACAAGTCCCCCGGTATATTCAGAACCTGACATTTTCCAAAGAGGTCAGAATTTTTCCTTCAAATACCTTAATGCAACTTAAACAGAACCATGTTTCCTTCACTCAGCAAACATTTATTGCATGTTTGCATTTTAAACAGAAATGGAAATGTGTCACACCACCCTACCTCCTAGACCCTGCCCCTTTCAGGCTCTGGATTAGGGTTAGAGAGAGGGTCATGGCACAAGCAAGGGTGAGATTAGGACCAAGGACACTCTGAGATGCTGCAGACCAATGGGCAGGCACCCAGCACAGCCTGCAGGGCCTAGAGCTGCTGCCATGGTAGCTCTGCCAAGGGCCAGGCTGGGCCACCCTTCCAAGCTTCATAGCCAAGGAGGTGCCATCTGCTCCCTAGAATCCACAAACATACTGTTTTCATGGAAATCTCTCCTCCTGCCCCGCCACCCACCCCAACACCTTGGCCTTCTGCAAAGCCCCAGTGGAATGCGGAAGCAGAGGCCACCTGCCTCCCTCCCCATCTCCAGCCTGGTCATGCCTGACCTGCTTCTCTAGGAAATGAATCTGGCAGCCATCTTTTCCCCTGCCCCACCCTCCACAGCCCTGTCTTTTCAAAAGGCCTGGGTGTGGCCTTCCCAGTGAAGCTTATCTCCTCTCATCTACCACCTCCCTTTGGACCCAGAGAAGGTGCAATGCCCCGTCTGCTCTCAGGACACCCTGGTCTCACACATCTAATTCCATTACATCCTCAACCTCATCCCTCTCTGCCATCCTAGAAAAGAGCCACAGCAGTTTCACCAGAGCCCTTGCTGACTTTTCCCAACTACCAAGTGCACCCTCCACCACCACCTCCCTAACCCCCACCAATTCTCTTCTTCCTGCATTGGGTGGGCCTTGGGTTGGACTTCAATTGGAAATACGGTTAATGATGTTAGGAGCATAGGCTTACTGGTGTCACCACTGCAATCTTCTCTCTGGTTCAATCTCTGCCTGACTTCTGGCATACACAGTGCTGTCCATTCAGGCTGAGAACTGAGGGCAGACATGGAGGCCTGGCCATGTTTGGGGAGGTGGAGGCAGGTGTGGATAAGCATACAGAGCCAGCTGAGCTTAGAGATAAAGCCTGCCTTACTCAATGTTTCTGCCATTGGAGTTTCTGGCCCGTATAACGGATGCAAACTCATCTGCTCTTGTATCATACTAGTGGCAGCAATACTCATGACTAACTATTCCTTTTTTAATTTTTTAAAATTTATTTATTGGAGACAGAGTCTTGCTTTGTCCCCCAGGCTGGGGTGCAGTGGCACAATCATAGCTCACTGTAACCTCAAACTTTTGGGCTCAAATGATCCTCCTGCCTTGGCCTTGCAAAGCTCTGGGGTTAACAGGTGTGAGCCACCACCCTGGTCTATTCCTGTTTTTCTTTTATTTTGAAATGGAGCCTCTCTGTTGCCCAGGCTGGAGTGCAGTGGCATGATCCTGGCTCACTGCAACCTCCACTTCCCTGGTTCAAGCAACTCTCCTGCTTCAGCCTCCCGAGTAGCTGAGATTACAGGCATGCACCACCAAGCCTGGCTAATTTTTGTATTTTTAGTAGAGACGAGTTTTCACCATTTTTGCCATTTTTACCAATATGTTTCATCCCCTACTTTAAAATCCCAGGTCCATTCTAATTTCTTCCGAGAAACCAGCCAACCCCATTCTTTCTTTCTTTATTCCCTTGGTCCCCTTGGCACTCGTGTACCTGGGCAGACATTTAATTAACAATGGAAGCCTGGCGCAGTGGCTCACACCTGCGACTCCAGCACTTTGGGAGGCTGAGGTGGGTAGATCTCTTGAGCTCAGGAGTTTGAGACCAGCCTGGACAAGATAGCAAAACCCCATCTCTACAAAAATTATGAAAATCAGTGTGGTGGTTTGAGCCTGTAGTCCCAGCTACTTGGGAGGCTGAGGTGGGAGGATCTCTTGAGCTCAGGAAGTCAAAGCTGTAGTGAGCCTTAGTCATGCCGCTGCACTCCAGCCTCAGTGACACAGTGAGACCCTGTCTCAAAAAAAAAAGAGAGGGACAGTAGTATATGGTGATTGTCCCTATCATACCAAGCACCCCAGGGGCCAGGATGAGGTCTCCCACTTTCTCTAATGACACCCCACCCTGCCCTATCTCCAGCATTCACCCAAGGGGCCTGAGAGGCAAAAGAGCTCAACACCGCCTCAATAGCTTAGAAAAAGCTGAGCAGAAGCAGCAAACACCTCACGACCCTCGAGTGTAAAACTAATCCCCGCCTTGGGGGACATCTCTTCACCCCATGATGGAAACCAGACCCAGAGCGAAGAGAGATCTATTCCAGATTATACAGTGAATTAATGGCAGAATTGAACCCAGAGTCCCAGCCATCTAGGCATTGAAAAAAGTGAAAACTGGAGGGAAAGAAAGACAAATCTCAGTGGCACTGGAGACTCTCAGGGCTCCATGGCCCAGCCCTTCAATTTCCCCTCCTGCTGCATGGCCCTCCCCTCCCCCTCCTGCCAAGCTGCCAGAGGCTCCATTTAGCTGGAGACAGCAGGCGGATGGGTGGGCGGGCCAGCTCCCAGAGCCTAGGGTAATTGCCTATAATGAAAACTCCCACAGCCTTTGTTCCTGGGAGCAACTGTACGGTTGAGGTTGTGCTCAGAGGTCTGTGTGCACTTGGGAGCTGATGCCCAGAGACCCCACCCTTCCTTCCAGCTACCACAACTGGCCCAGCAAGAGACTTGTCCTCCCGGCAGTCACTGTGATTGCCGCTGAGCCTACTCCTCCTCCTTTCCTGACCGACCAGCCCAAAGCCTGTGTGCTCCCTGAGCTACTCAGAGTCAGTGACTTCAGCTTCAGTGGGAGCTCTTCGCTGTGTATATGTACATGGCTGTACATACATGCTCATTCTGAGGGCAAGGGTCATGGCAGGACAAAGGACTCAAGGCCTGGAGTTGCTAGGGTATCCCTCTGCCCTGTAAGTGATAATGTTCCTGGTAAATGGGTAGGTTGTAGACTGTCCAGAGCTGATAAGCGTCAGGCATCCTAGCGTCCTCTGGGGCTTCCTGCCTGGCCCAGCTTTGCCTGCTGAAGTACAGACATGAGCACACACCCATCAGGGAGGGGCCGGTCCTGAGTGGTGCAGGGCACCATCAGAGGAGAAGAACCAAGCTCTAAGAGGGTTTTCTTAGCCCTGTGGAGGGGCTTGGAGACCAGGAACCCACTATCATGAGTGACTACCCTTTCTTGGCCCCACAGGTTGCAAACTGACCAGGAAACTGGCCCCCTCCCCCAGGGCAGCTGGGCCCTTGATGGCTACCCTGAGCCCCTCAACGAGACTGAGGAGAGCTTCTCCTGCATGGGTAAGTGCTCTGGGGGAGACTTCCTCCCACGGGCGGGAGGCCACTGGGCTCAAACTCTCCTCACTGCCCACAGGGAAGAAGAAGTGGCCTAGGCTGGATGGGTCCATCTTTTGACAAGGAGACATTAACTTGTGAATTGTGCTTTTTCATCATGCTTTCCTCAACCCAGGGTTGGTCCATGAAACCCAGGAGCCCTTCAGGGGCAGCATAGGGAAGTGACCAGGGGGTGCCATGTTTATCTGATGCCCAGGCTGTGGGAGTCACTGCATGTGTGTGCCATGTGTGAAGTCATGACACAAAGGTAACAAGCTGGGAGTGAGAGCCAAGTTCTGAGTGATGCCCCGGTTGAAAAATGAAGGTGCTGGAGTTAGGGAGGCAGGCCAGAGCCATCTGGCTAGCTGCCTGACCACTGTGGCTTTCCCTCCCAAGACCACTTTTAACAGGCCACTCCCACACATGTCCCCTTCCCTGTGTCATCCTGTAGTCACAAGATACCACCTGAGCCTCAAGAATGTAAGATTCACCAAGAAGATCCCTAAATCTCAAATACAGCAATATTCCATCAGGGCAGAGGCACGGGGTGTCCCAGGTGCAGCCTCAGGTGCTCAGTGTCTCTGAATCAATGAATGATGCATGAATGAGTGAGTGTATTGGGTACCATAGGTCAGGCCCTAAATGGGTCAGATTCAAAACTCAGCAGCACTTGGGGATGTGTGTTGATTTTCTTACAACATTAAAGAAGTATCTAGAGGATGCCTGTAATTCACACCACAGATACACGAGGCTGCACACCGCAGGGAACCCGGTCTATCCTTTACTTTCCCAGACAAAGGGAAACTTGCCCCAACAAAGCAATGGATTTGCTTTTCACAAACCTGAGACTGTGCAGAGGGTTTGTCTCCCAGCTTTGTCTCAGTGCCCTGCTCCTGCGGGCAAAGCTGGGGCTTAGAACACAGCCTGATCCTGAGATCATTGGACAGGATGGTGTACCGCTTCTGTCTTCTGTGTCCCCTGCTGGGCAGGTGGCCGGATATCCCTTCTGGCCTGGCAGCCGGGACCTTTTGAGCCCTTTCTAGGCCTGGTCTATAGCCACGACCTTGGAGCTCCTGCAACCCTAAAAAACAGGACAGCAACCCTCATTCTTCCATGACACGCCTTGTGGGGGAGGGTTTTGGGTTAAGGATTGGACATTCGCAAGTAAGCCATCTCCTCGCACAGTAAGCGTACATGCAGGGGAACCAGGGCATGGAAGGGGACGAAAGGAAACCCAATTTCTCTGGCACTGAAGAGTCATCAGAATTAGAATGTGGTAACCAGGAAACTATGTGGAGCTCTATTTTTACATTTGCAGTTTTGTTAGCGTAATGGCTTCCTCATGTGGATGCCACATTGTTAGAGCCTAATGATCTCCATGCACCTAACCCAGCTCTCACTCACGATTATTATCCAAGGAGTTGATGAGGGGACTTTGACTTTTAACGTCGGCTGCAGACTAGCATTAGGAATCCCCCAGGCTTGTCAGCTGGAAGACCACCCTCACTGGTTAGATGTGAAAGTGTCTGTTGGATCACGGTTGGGTTCCCCTGGGGGGACAGAGTGTCAGGGAACCTTTGGAGGAGGGCTTTACCAGAAAAGTGAGAAACACTGGCTTCCTCCAAGGCTCCTAGGGAAGGGGAGCAGGGTTCACAGCACTGCCTCTGCTCCTGCGCTAGCTAGTTGTCATGGTGACCCATCTCTGCTGAGGATACACTGAGCTCTTTGATGGGTTGGATGGGGAGAGAGATTTGGGATTTGCCTGTCTTGTGGAAGAGGCTGCACTCTTCTGAGCTTGAAGAAGACAGAGAAGAGAAGAAGAGAGGAGGCAACTGAAGGGTTTCATTTTATGCCTTGCCCTCCCACTCCCCAAGTCACTTGGGGTGTGACATGACTCATTCATTCATGTATTCTTTCATTCAATCTACAAACCATCAGTGAGTGTTTGCCTTGTGCCAAACACTGTGCCTGACACTGGGGTAAGAGACAAATAAGACTTGGATCTGCCTTCAAGGCGTTCACAGCCCGGGATTCACTCCAGTGAGACTTAGCTAGAAAATTTGTTGGGATCCGAGAAGCTATGCCCAGTGACCTGCCTCCGTAGGAATTGACAAGACAGCCAGTCAGTCCTGCCTCCCTCGCCAGGCCCCACAGCATGAGGAGGGTGCTGAGCTTATTATCCTATTTTATAGAAGGAGAATTGGGTGCTTTGGAGGGTACTCATCGTGTATTTATATCGTTCATAGAATCCAGCAGAATTATTTCACGGTTATTGATCATGCTATTCCCATATCAATTTGTAGATGGTTGGGGTTTGGGGGCTTTTTTCTGAAGCTCATGTATCTTCCCTTCCTGACCATGAACTCATCTTGCTCCCCATCACCTAGGATAGTGCCCGGTGATCAGGGTTTGGTGAAGGAGTGAATTGAGTGAATGGAGTTAAGGAATTCAAAGTAGGTGGTTGTAGAGCTCTAAAGTGTATCCCCTATGAGCCTGTTTCTTCTCTACCACCTGACAAAGACCAACCAGTCTTTCTCTGCTCCTTTCCTAATAGGCTCCTCTCTGGCCTCCAAGCTCACTGAATGGACTTTTTGAGGGGAGTGCAGAGTCTTTGAGGGGAGCAGGAGAAGGCCAAGAGCTTTCTCAGCCTTGTACCACTTTCTTACTTAATCTGCCTGGACTCTGGGCATAGAGTCCAAACAAGGCTTTCTAATCTTTATGTAGCAGGAGGAGAATTTCCCATGATGACTTGCCTCCAACCTGGGGTGTTGGAGATGTTCTTCATCTGTCCTGAAGGCCATCCAACAGCAGCTGCTCCTTCTGCCGCTGCCCTGAGGCAAGTGTGGAAATGCCCAGCCCTCTGGCATTTGTACCTGTGCCCTGACCCTCCCTGGCCCACCTGATTCTGTTGGTGAGAGACCAGGGCAGTCCCATTTGCTCACTCTCCCACTGGTTGCATCAACACCAGGTAGTGCACAGACCACCACCACATCTTAATTTGCACAGCCAAGAGGAGCCAAGGCTGACATTACCGTGTGCGCACGTGTGTGAGGCTGTGTGCAGGAGGGCTGGGAATGGTTGCCCCAAGGTTTATGCAGATTCTTTAATGACTTCCACTTTGTGGCATGTTTGAATGAGCACTAAGTGGACCCATAATGAAGGGATCTTTTTCTCATCATAACATGTGTCATCGGGAACAAGCCAGAGCCTCCTCCCTGCCTCCTCACACGAGGGTTGATAAATATAGAGAACGGGTGGGGCAGTGTGGCGTTTGGCAGTTTGGGTTCATACTGGGGCTGTTTTTCTTTTCTTCCTCTTTCTTCTCCCTTGTTGAGCTGGCTCCATCTTTAAGCCACAGTCAAGTTTTCCATGGCTTGTGGATTTGAACTAGAGCAGAGATAGGGTCTTCATTCTAAGAAAACTTGCAAACTCAGCATGCCCAGGGCAAGAGCAAGGATAACTACTTTCTGGGAGAGGAGTTTGTTCCGGGGGTTTCAAACCACGTCCAAGTATTCCGGGACAACAAATGACTTGCATCAAAGAACACAGGAAGTCAAAGCTCTAACAAACTTTATAGATCTCCCAAATTTGGCCTCATTTTCAATGGGGAGAGATGAGACTCAGAGCAGAGAAGTGAGACTGCGTGGGAAGTTAGCATGTGAACCGAAACCAGGACCACTGCTTTCTGACTCTTTAAACATTAAAAGGAAATAAATGGTAATAATGACTATCATTTATTGAATACCTACTATGTGCAGGGCATAGTGCCAAGTGCTTTATATAAAGTCTTTCATGAATACCTTATACAATCCTTTGAAGGTGTTATTATTACTCCGTGTTATGGATAGGAAACTTAGGCTCAGAGAGGTTATGTAAAACATGTCTGAGGGCCGGGCACGGTGGCTCATGCCTGTAATCCCAGCACTTCAGGAAGCCGAGGCAGGTGGATCACAAGGTCCAGAGATTGAGACCATCCTGGCCAACATGGTGAAACCCTGTCCCTACTAAAAATACAAAAATTAGCCAGGCATGGTGGTGTGTTCCTGTGGTCCCAGCTACTTGGGAGGCTGGGGTGGAAGAATCGCTTGAACCCAGGAGGCGGATGTTGCGGCGAGCCTAGATTGTACCGCTGCACTCTAGCCTGGTGACAGAGCAAGACTCCATCAAACAAACAAACAGAAACCAAAAACAACCTGTCTGAGGACATCCAGCTAGGAGGCTGTGCTGGGATTCCATCCTAGGCTTGTCAAAAGTCACACTTTTCTCTTACTCCCTGCTTTCCCATCTGCCTCCAGTACTCACTCAGTTGCACACTGTCCAAGCTCAACTCAGTCCTCCTTAGCTCCTGCCGAGCAATCAGGAAGGGAATGGGATCAGTGAGCCACAGTCCCTGCTCACCTCTCCCTCAATCTGAGCAGGTCCCAGGATGCCACTGGCATCCCTGTCACTCCAAACCTATGTCATTTCATGCTGAGTTCACACCGCTGTGGTCTTTGCCCTCTGGGGACCTCCGGGCCAAGATGAGCCTTATGTCCCAGCCATCCGTGGAGAGAAGACATGCAGACAATTGACTAGAAAGTAGAACAAGTTCAGGAGCAGATGATATTAGTCGTGTTCTCAGAGCTTGAGCAGGTTGGTGCTGTGTGGGGCACAGGCGGCTCCGGAGTGCGAGGGTCTCTAGAGACCCTGGTGGATAAACAAAGCAGCAATCTAGGACCTGATGGGCGTCCAGGAACTCGGACGGAAAGCCATAATAGCACTAGTAGCAGCAGCTGACACTTACTGTGGCTTACTGTGAACCAGGCATCCTCATAGGCACCTCCAATCCTTCTAACAACTGTATGAGGCTCGGAACCTAACTCCCTGCTGGCCTTGCATCACAGCTTCCTCACTTGCTGGCTGTGCAGCCTTGGGCAACTTATTTAATCTCTCTGTGCCTCTGTTTCCTTCGTTGTGATCGGGGATGATAACAGTGCTTTTCTCATAGGGTTTTGTGAAGATTAAATGCACGGGTATAGGTAACATGCTTAGAAGGATGCCTGGTACATAAGATCTGCTCAATACGTGTTTGGTGTTATCTGTTATTGAGGCAAGTGTTATTATTATTATCACATTCACTTTGCAGAGGAGGAAACTGGGATAGATAGGTTAAGTGGCTTGCCTAAGGTGGTCTAGCCAGGATTTGAACCCATGCAGCTGGTCTTCAGAGGTCATGCTGTTAACCATACGTGCCATGACCTCACTGGAGGGGAAGATGACCCAAGTGTGGGAGTTCTCCCAAGGAGGCCTGGAGAGACAGTGGGATGACCAGCCTGGTTCCGGGAGGGACCATCAAGACAGAGGCCAGAGAAGTGGGGTAGTCCGAGGTACCTGCTGGAGGGGTTTGAAGTAGAAACTGCAGGGGTTTCCAGGCGTGGTGGCTCACACCTGTAATCCTAACACTTTGGGAGGCTAAGGTGGGTGGATCACCTGAGGACAGGAGTTTGAGACCAGCCTGACCAACGTGGAGAAACCCCGTCTCTACTAAAAATACAAAATTAGCCAGGTATGGTGGCGCATGCCTGTAATCCCAGCTACTCGGGAGGCTGAGGCAGGAGAATCACTTGAACCCGGGAGGCGGAGGCTGCAGTTAGCCGAGATTGCGCCATTGCACTCCAGCCTCGGCAATGAGTGAGACTCCATCTCGAAAAAGAAACTGCAGGGATCTGGATGCTATTTCTTTAGAGGAATATAGAGGGAGAGGGGAGATTGAGTTTTCAAGACAGAATTTGGCTGGGAAGGGGATTTATCTCTGGAGAGTGGATTTGACCCAATGTTAGCCATTTCAGTGGAGTGGCAAGAATGGCAGAAGCTGGTCAACTTGGAGCCTCTTCTCCCCACGGCTACCTGGACCAGGTCCTCCCACTCTAAAAGGTGTATGAGTGATTCTACATGGTTTCTGCAACCATGAGTGCTCCAAACACAGTATGTAAGATTGGCAAGACCCAGCTTCCCTGTTTCTTGCTGCTGTACTGAGAAAACCAGGGCCTCTGCATTGCCCAACCCTGGAGGAAATTCATATCCATTTGCCAATGTTTATAAAGCACTTACTGTGTTCCAGCTGCTATTGTAGAAGCGTGGGATACATATGTAGACAAAAAAATAGGCAACGACTTCTGCCCTTGTGGGCTCTTTATGATGTAGCCTAAAGCTGTGCAGTGTACAACCTGGGCAGCTGTACTTGATCTATCCGACGGCCCTGGAGAAGCTCCAGCTCTGGAATATGTCTCCCACCCTAAAGAGTAGGAGCAGAGCTCTGGCCTCACGACACTCCTGGGATTAACAAGCAACAGCAGTGTGTGGGCCACCCCTCTTCACCCTGAGTATTGAATAGATGAGGAAGGTGATAAACTTCCCTGTGGTTTTCCTAGAAAATTACCTCCTACACCCAATACCTGTCTGTCCTGGACTTGGCAGCCCCCTAGTAGATTTTGAGAGATTCAACTCTCCAAACCTGCAGGGATCTGCCTCAGTTCCTCCTAGGAAATCCCAACCCCTTGTTTAGTTCTCCATGTGTCTATGAGCCATGGAAAAGTCCGGGGAAAAAAAGGACACTTAAGGAGAGGTGGCCTGATTGACAGGAATCTTTCCAGATCAGACCACTCCAAACAACTTCGGAAGCTGTTATGCAGGGAGCTGTGGAGCAGCTACAGATTTCAGCCGTGAGAGGTGGAACTGGCTAAACTTCCGCCACTGCTGCTCCCTATGTCTCTGGCCAATCCAGGTAATCCTCACCTCAAGTGCAGCTCTGAAGATCTGGCTCCTCAGGTCTTTGCCCCATGCCTGGGCAAAGATTGGCCAGCCCTCCTTATCTCTGAACTGTGGTCTCCCTGAGAAGGCCCAGGGCAGACAGAGAGCCTGCAGAGGGGGCTTTATCTCAAGAAGCGCTGGCTCCATGCCAGTCTTGGCCAAGGCTGAAGCCTTGCCCTCCAGCACTACTGAATGGGCAGAAACTGGAACACACCATCCCATGCCCCCCCCCAAACCCCTTTGTAAGAGGATTAGGGTCCCCTGCTGAGAGACTTCCCTCCCCACTATAAGGCTGTGGGCAGGCTTACACAGAAGGAGCTCTGGGGAGAGGGAGTTGAAGAGAGTGAGGTGACACAGACACAATAACCAGAGAGATTAAGTGCTGAGAATTACCCCAGCCACAATAGTCATCCTTTAAAAGGGCGGAAGGAATAAAAAACCTGCCTTCCTGGGTGGTGGGAGTCCCAGGCTTCAGAGAGAGCTGAAGATAATTAAAGGTCAGAACCTAGGAACGGTCAGCAAGCGTGGGGTCATCCATGCCAGACCAGATGAGCCCGGGGAGGGGAGAGCAGAGAAATGCTCTGTTGTCCCTTCTTTCAAGAAAATCCTTCCAGGAGAAGGAAATTAGCAAGTTCTGGGTTATGAATGATTGAGGTCGGATAAATAACAGAACTTCCTGGCAGGAGGAGAGCTCAGCCCCAGTGGAAGTGGAAGGAGAGCAGCCTGAGGTTCATATAAACACTGGCACAGTCCAGGGGCAGCAGCTGACCTCATGAGCTCACCGCATCCTTCCTGCCGAAGAATCTGATGTTGCGTGCAGGCAGGAGGGAGCAGAGAGGCGGCAAGCCCCTTGTAAAGACATCGGGCCCTGTGAAAGACGATGCTCTCATCGTGGCACTGGAACTCCCACCATCGCACCAACGAATGCTCTTAACATTCGCAGAGCAATTTTTATCTGCCAAGTAATTGCCAGTGATTATTCTATTAAAATTTCATTAAAATATGAGTCCATGGCATTCCTCTGTTAAGTTTAATGCCTCACTCAAAAACCTAACAAAAACTCTAATAAAGCACAGAGGTGCCAACTGAGAGCATGAGTGCAGCCACAAAATGGGAATATCTTTCTCTCCAGGGTAGTAAGAAGGCCAGGTCTCTTTAAACCATCTGTCCCAGTTGGTTCAGGCAAAGGTGGGTAAAAGTTTCTCATTACTTTTGCAGTTGTCTTTAATTTTCTGGAGTCAAGAACCTCTTTAAGAATTTGACTGTTATTACAGTATATCCCCCCAGATAAATGGACATATTCACAGTATTTGGCTGATGTTTGATGGCTGGTACTGGGGACCCCCTGAATCCAGTCTGTAAACATAGATTAAGAAGTTCTGTTCTAGGATAGTGATGTCATCACTCTGTTGACAAGATAGCCACAGGGGCCTTGTGCTGTTCCTCATCAAGCTTTTGGGTCTGTGTGGCCCACAGTGAATTAGGAGGATTTATTACAGAGTAAGGTTATTTCTAGGGTCCCTCTTAGTGTTGTGATTTAATGAACTTGAAACAACAAATTCTTCGTGGACAGGACAAGGTTTGCCCATCCTGAAGGACACATGCTCACAATAGCAGTTTGCTTGTTCCCAACTAAAACATGGGCACAGTCACACACCCTACCTTCTCCTTCCTTTGCCTTCCTGGAGCTCTCCCTCACAGGCCTGCAGTTGCCGTGACAACTGATCGGGGTGGGTCATGGTCTAAGCGCAATGTACCTGGGTGGTGCAGCGCTCTGCTGGGGCCCACTGTGCAATATCCACCCCAGCGGTGTGTATGGGACAGTTGCTATGGCAACATACAGGAAAAGCACATGTGGGAAACATCTGGACTTCTTATCCTGGGCTCTTTATTAGCCTGAGGAGCACAGGGATCTGATTTGAAATGAGTACAGTTTCAGACAGGGTACCCTCGATTAGAACTTCTCCTGCCTCTCCCTACTAGAAGCCCCTGGGCAGAGGGAGTAGAGATACTCAAGCCCCTACCCCCGCCCAATTTCTTCTAAGACCAGCTGCAGACCTTCTCTTAAGGTCACATAGCAATCAAAAAGACAACTCAGAACCCCCAAGACTTGAGATTAGGGAAGTCCTCAGAAGGTCCTGACTTGTTGGAACTGTCAGGTCCACTGAAAGTAACCAAGACCCCAGGACACAGGGCTGAGCTATGAAGCGACTGGTATAGCTACAGAGACCAGCTCTGTCTGAAGGATTCTTCTCTGCCACATTCACACTCCCAGGATTCTGTGCGGGCAGTCTTAATGTGACTGCAGTCCTAGACCCATACAGACTTCAGGCACAGCAGGTGTCTGGGTTACAGGAGCTCCTCAGCAGGACAGGCAGGAAATTAGGGAGAATCAGCGCCCTCCTTCCTATTCTTCACTCCCCCTTTTAAATACCCAGTCCCCCTTTCTCTGCCAGGATCCCAGACTTTCCTGCTGTTCGGGTTCTATATGTTTTGGAATCACATGCAGTTATGGGAAGATGTGGAACACACACAGACCTGTATTCAAATTCTGATTCCACCAGCAGCTTGCTGTGTGGTCTTGAGGCAAGTGCATTTCTCTGTAAAATGAAGATAAAGATAGCCCCTGCTTCATAGGGTTTTATGAAATGATGAACATTACAAGTCTAAAAAGGTCCCTGGCAATAGGAGGTGCTTAGTAACTGTAAGATCCCCTGTCCTTCAGTTCAGCAAGCATCAGTGAGCCCTTACCAACTAACCTATATAGGGCACTTACAATTCAGCTGGCAAGAGAGGATATCTCCCTGGGATATAAGTAGGCAGAATGTGACTGCATGGCCCCTGACTATAATCAGTGGGTAGGAAAGGCAAAAAGCAGTGTGGGATGGGGTAGTCAGAGAAGGCCTCCTAGAGGAGGTGGCCCTGAAGCTGGGCCTTGAAGGGAGAATTGGATTTGAATTCATATAACAGCAAGGCATTCAGGAAAAGGGCAGAGCAAAGCAAAGGTACAGGGTTGGGGGTCAGGCCTAGACCAGGGGCATTTAGAGGTGAGCATTAGAGGGCAAGGTTTCCAACAGGTGAAGCCAGAGTGGGGAAGGGCTTGAAAAGTGCGTGTTGGCCAGTACTGGCCTCTAAGGCAGCCAGATAGCAGCCGGCAGGGGACTGTCTTTCCCTGGGAGGCCATCGAGGTCATCAGGGTCAGAGATATGCTTCCCTGCAGGAGATCACGGAGTTCTGGCTTTAAAAGAAGGAAGGTCTCAATGCTTGGAGATCCTGCACCTCCGTCCCCCAGGAGAGGAAGGAGAAACCCCGTGCCTTGTTGCGCACTGCCAGGGCTCTCCTGCTGAGAAAGCAGTCACGAGAAATAGAGGTCCTGTGTTCTAGCCTGGGGGCCAGAGCACTTGGGAGAAGCAATAGCCCAGCCCTGAGGCAGCCCTCCCCAGCCCCTGACTTTCCTGCTGAGAAACCCTTGGCTGAAGGTGGGTTAGTTTTTTGGATTCCAGCTCCCATCCTCCCCTCCCAGGTCTGGAACAGGCCCTCCCAGGAGCCTTCAACCAGTTTCCACTCCCTCCAGGGTTACACAGCCCTGAGAACCCTGCCTCTGAAGAGAGGGCCTGTGCCCCGTCCCCATCCCAGCTTGGGGGAGCCCCAGCCTCCAGCTGGGGAAATGGGGTTTCAGGCTCTGGTCTTGTTTACTTGTGTGACTAGCGGTGACTTGTTTTCCTTCTAAGGGACCTCATTTCTGCCTCTGTCCTTTCACACTACGGGCAGGCGCATCCTTGCTCTACCCCTGCCCTGTTGGCATAGAGAATCGGGGAAGATGTGTCCAGGCAGCTGTGAGCTCCAAGGAATGTGGGTTGTAGTTAGAATTTCTCAGCATTTCCACCCTTCTGGAAGCTCCCCCGAGATGGTTGAGCCAGAGCGCAGACTGAGGCCCATGACCTCTGGCTCCACTCCCAGCCTCTAGTTTTCTCTTCCTCATTTTCCCCAATAGACCAGAAGACAACAAATCTCTCTTCGGAGGCCACACACCTGTAGCCCAGAGTAAAACTCCCCAACCACTGAGCTCAGGGAGTCTTCTGGGACCAGAGAGGGTAAGCCAGGGGCCTACAGTGTCCACAGACATGTCTCAACTATCAACACCCTGGCGAAGTCAAGGCAGTGGGTGGGCTAATGGGCCAACCTAGGAAGGCTTCCTGGATGAGGCCCTGGAGGTGTGAGCCACCCAGAGCATCCATATTGGACCACTGTGTCTACTGTCTCCTTTTTTTCTGCAAGTGGGAGTGGGGGGTGGGGCTGAAGTCCCAGCTGGGATTACTGCCTGGGCTGTGAGGAGACTTTGTCCATTTTCCCCCTGTCTCCCAGAGGTGTGATGAAACCCTCTCCATGCCTCTGGGCACAGCAGAGATCTAGGGGCAGGAGATGGGTCTCAAGCCCTGAATGCCCCGAGGTCATTCTTCTGAAGAACCGGAGCTTCCTTCAAAGGAGCAAGACGAGGGTCCACTGGCCTCACTCTGGCCCAGGGCTGCAGGGAAGGGAGAAAAGATGCTGCTGGGCCACCATCCCAGAAGCTTGGCTTCCATTCCACACGCCAGCTGCACTGTGTCTTGCCACGGGGTATTAAGAGGTCACTGCTGTTTACAATTCCCTACACATCTGTTCTGAGTCACGCATTCATTCATGTAATCAATCGTCATTCACCAACTATTTTTGAGATCCCACTATGTGCATAGAGCTGGGATGGGTTTTGAGAAAAAGTTCAATGGAAGATGGATCCTTGGAAAACACCAATGAGTGAGTGAGGAATGACAGCCCCGGACGTTCGGAAGCGGTGAGGGTGGCTGCAGTGAACAGTGTGGGGGAGTCAGGGAAGGCAGCCTGGAGAAGGCAGATTTGGCCTTAAGAGGGCCAGGGAGAGCCGGGCGCGGTGGCTCAAGCCTGTAATCCCAGTACTTTGGGAGGCCGAGGCGGGTGGATCACAAGGTCAAGAGATCGAGACCATCCTGGTCAACATGGTGAAACCCCGTCTCTACTAAAAATACAAAAAATTAGCTGGGCATGGTGGCACATGCCTGTAATCCCAGCTATTCAGGAGGCTGAGGCAGGAGAATTGCCTGAACCCAGGAGGTGGAGGTTGCGGTGAGCCGAGATCGCGCCATTGCACTCCAGCCTGGGTAACAAGAGCGAAACTCTGCCTCAAAAAAATAAAATAAAAATAAAATAAAATAAAATAAAAAAAATAAATAAATAAAAGAGGGCCAGGGAGAAGAGCAGACTCTAATTCTGCCTCCAAAACCAGCTGGAGCCTTCCCATCTTACCTGATGGCAACTCCAATCTTAGAGTTGTCTAGGCCCAAATCCTTGGGGGACATTCTTGGTTCCTCTCTTTCCCACACACCCACAGTTGGCCAGTAGCATCTGGAGCCTGACCGCTTCTCACCACCATGACAGTCACCACCCAGTTCCAAGCCACCATCATCTCTCACTTGGGTGATTGCAACTGCACCTGCCCTTGAGCCCAGCAATTTGCTCCCCACACAGCAGCCAAAGTGACCTTTTCCAGAGGGAAGCCAGGTCATGTCACTCTCTGCTCCCAACCTGCCAAGGTTCCCATCTCCCTGGGAGTAAACAGCCAAGCCCTAGTAATGTCCTAAAAGGCCCTCTCTGCCCTGGCCTCACATTACCTCTCTGACCTCATCCCCTGCCACTGTCCTCTCCCTTCCTGTCTTTCCAGCCACACTCATTCATCTCCTTGTTTTCCTTTGAAAACAGCAGACACGTTCAGGTGCAGTGGCTCATACCTGCAATCCCAACACTGTGGGAGGCTGAGGCCAGAGGATCAGTTGTGCCCAGGAGTTTGAGACCAGCCTGGACAACATACTGAAACCCTGTCTCTAAAAAACTTAAAAAAAATTAGCCAGGCATGGTGGTGCGCACCTATAGCCCAGGAAGTTGAGGCTGCAGGGCACTGTGATCGCACCACCGCACTCCGGGCTGGGTGACAGGGTGAGAGTGAGACCCTGTCTCAAAAAAAAAGAAAGAAAAGAAAACATCAGGCGCCGGGTGCGGTGGCTCAAGCCTGTAATCCCAGCACTTTGGGAGGCCGAGGCGGGTGGATCACGAGGTCGAGAGATGGAGAACATCCTGGTCAACATGGTGAAACCCCGTCTCTACTAAAAGTGCAAGAAATTAGCTGGGCATGGTGGCACGTGCCTGTAATCCCAGCTACTCAGGAGGCTGAGGCAGGAGAATTGCCTGAGCCCAGGAGGCGGAGGTTGCGGTGAGCCGAGATCGCGCCATTGCACTCCAGCCTGGGTAACAAGGGCGAAACTCCATCTCAAAAAAAGAAAACATCAGGCACACTCACCCTCGGGGCCTTTGATCCTGGTGGGCTCTTCCCTCTGTCTGGAAATCTTTTCTCCCAGATATCCATTTGCTCCCAAACTGCTCCCTGTCTTCTTTGCTATCTTTACTCAAATGTTCACCTTCTCAGTGCAGACTTTTTTGGGCCACCGTACGGAACGTTCACCCCTACCCCTGAATAGTTCAGATTCCCCTTCCTGCTTTTCTCTTCTTAGCACTTTTTCATAACTAACATCTCTAATTTATTCTCTTTCTTACCCATTAGAATATAAGTTCATGAGGACAAGAATTTTGGTCTGTTTTTTCTCTGAGGTATCCTCCAGCACCTATCGTAGCTGGCATTGAGCAAGGCACGAGTAGTCAGTGCCGGCTATGATAGCTGCTGGAGGACACCACAGAGAAAATTAGCTGGTCATCCAGATGCAGAGAAGACCACGCTCATGCATCAGCTATTTCTCCAGCCCTAGCCTGGCCTTGCCTGCATGTTGGGTGCTCAAGAAGTCCCTTCTGATAGCTGCAATGACATGAGGAAATGCCATGGTAGAGAAAAGGACAGAAAGAAGTGGGGAGCGATGGCTAGAGGGCTTTCCACAAAGGCAGGGGTGTTGGCATCTGCTAGGGCGGTGACAAGGAGACCTCATGGTAGGTGTCTAAGCAGGGAAAATGTATAGAAAATGCTTGTCACTCGGTTGGGCAGTGACAGCTCCATGCTGGTCCAGAGTGAGTGGGCTAGGCTTGAAGAGCCAATGTGGCTGAGTTTCCAGCCCTTGCTCTCCAGATCCTGATTGTGGTCCCAGAAATCAAGCAAAATCTCCCCTGCTCTGCCCTTAGCCCTGGAGGGAGCCAAGTATGGACTCACATGCCCCCTTCTTCCTCCCTCAGATCTCTCCTTCTCCCAGGGTCTCCCTTCCTTCCTTCCTTCCTTCCTTCCTTCCTTCTTCCCTTCCTTCCTTCCTTCCTTGCCTCTCTCTTTTCTTTTCTTCTCTTTCTCTCTTTCTCTCTTTCTTTCTGACAGGGTCCCACTCTGTTGCCCAGACTGGAGTGGTGCAGTGGCACTATCTCAGCTCACCACAACCTCCGCCTCCCAGGCTCAAGCGATTCTCCTCCCAGGTAGCTGGAATTACAGGCACGTGCCACTATCGCCCAGCTAATTTTTGTATTTTTAGTAGGGACAAGATTTCACCACGTTGGCTAGGCTGGTCTCGAATTCCTGACCTCAAATGATCCACCCATCTCAGCCTCCCAAAGTGCTTGGATTACAGGTGTGACCCACCACACCTGGCCCCAAGGTCACCTTTCAAGGTCAATGAGGTGGGGACAGCCTAGCCTACCTTCCTGCCTTTGGCTCTCCCTGACCCCCAGTTCTCCTAACATAGTCCCAACTGGCAGATTCTCCAGACCCCCAACAGACACCCGGGTTACATCCGTTTCTAATTACAGGGGTGTGAGAATGTGAAATCACACAGCATGCGTCTCCTTGGCTGTATGCCTATGTCTTCATTCCTCAAATGGCTTTATCTGTCAACAGATATGGCCAAATCACTCATCCTATCGCCATTCCAGAAACTACCAATGCCTTTTGGAAAGAGAGGAGTGGAGTGATGAGCTGGTCTTTGGGGTGCTGGGGATTGGGGACTTTCATGATTCCAAACCAGCCTCTTTCTCCACCCCTTTAGAAACTTGGTTACTGACATCACCAGCACCCACTGCCTGCCCAGCCAGGCCTCTCCCTCATCGCATAGCCTCTTCATTGATCATTGATGGTAGGATCTCTCTTCAGAGGACAATTTGAAGCCTGTCATTCTTGCAGGGTAGAGAAGGAGTAAATGGCCCAGTGGACGGGGCTCAGGGCTGGGTTTGGGGATACTGTGACGGGGCAGGTCCTTTGCTTTTTAGGAATCACTCGAAGGAACATTCTGCACGTACTGGTTTTATCAACTGATGTTGGAATGGCCGTTGCCACGGCAGCAGAGCGCTCCCACTGCAGTAGAGGATAGTGGGAAACTCATGGGATGTGAAAAGAATTAAAAAAGAGCCAGATAAAGGGAGAGGTCACATTAGGGAGTGTCAGAAACTTCCTGGATGCCAAGATGGCCATTTAAAGGGACCAGCACCTCGCCATGGCAAGGCCCCTTAAAGAATGACAGTGCACAGAGACTGGCGCTCAATGGGATTGGCACTGGATTAACTCATGGGATGTACATAGAAAGCGTCTTCAGTGTTATAAACCTACAGGTGACACTTCATGCCGGAGAGAGTGTGGAGCACTAGGTTTAGATGGCAGGGAGGAGGTCTCTCTTACGGACAACACTTTTTTTTCTTCTCAAAAGAAGCAGAATTTCAGGAGCTGTTTATTGAAGGAAGTGAAAGGACATGGGATTTGGGGAGTAGGATATCCCACGAGAGCGTAAAGAGAGGGGAAAGGGACCAGGCCAGAACACCAGATCAAATAAGAAAGCAAGATAACCAGGAAGGAAGGAAGGAAGATCAGGCCCTGGGGAGGGGGCATAAGGTGACAAGGAAGTGCAAGTGGACAGAGCAACAAGTGGAACCATGTTTGGAGCAGTTTTAAAGAATTTGAGAGGCACTAACCTACAGGCACGGGAGTCCGAGACAAGGGACCAAATTAAACCGGGAGAGGGAACCAGGTTTTGCTCACAGCAGTATACACTGGGTGGAATGTGTCACAGTGAAAATATACACAGTGAAAATAAGCTTTCTTGGCCAGGATGGTAGGCAGTGAATTTCCCTTTGTCTGCTAAGGAAAAGATGAATTTACATGCAGAAAGAGGATATTGAGACAACAAGTAAGAACAACTGTAACCGGGCAAGTCAGAGAACAGGTGTTGTCAGATTCTGAAATTGCTATTTTTAGGGAAGGTATGGTTCTCAGGTGATTGAATTAGGGGCATCTTGTGTAAATTAGAGAATGACCAGTAAGTAAGGATGAAGACTGTAGAAGTGATGGCTTGTGACTTCACTGCAAGTAGCCTGCAGGATGGGGGAGGAAGGGCATGGTCATACTTACTGAAAGATTGGACAACAAAGGTGGGGCTTGATCCCTTGTTTGAGCTGGGACCTCATGTTTGGACATAAGCATGAGTACTTCATGTGTACCCAGAAAGAAAGTCCCATGATTGGCCTCATCCTTTGGGTACTTTCTGTGCCTTGGCCAAGTTCTGGCATGATACCACTCACATCCCTTTAACCACTTCTTCACTGCTTGTGATTTCCTGTTTGGAACGGTCCTCCCCTGAGTTTCCTAATGCTAGACACAAGCCTCTAAAGCCAGGGTGCATCGTGCACTGCAGACGGTACAGAATCCTCTCGTAAAGGATTTTTGCACCCAACTCTTGTTATTCCTGTAATTAGAACATATACAACTATGTCTACCTGAGATGAATGTGTTGATGTGTGTTGACATTGCTTTTTTCCTAGGGACAGGATTATTATTGTCTATTTTGTATTCCCTGCCAGACAGGAAATACAAGAGTCCAGAGTTCCTTCAGGACGGTCGCCATCTTTTTCTGTGTCTCCAAGACTTAGCCAAGAGTCCATGCTTCTTACCAAACACCCCTCTACTTGAGAACTCTATATTCTCAGTGTCACTTATCCTTTCTGCTATGATCTCTGTCTTTGCAGATTTTATGGTATCTCAATCTGAAAGGCAGACAGTCCTGAGATACCACCAGAACCCAAGAGTCATGCAGGGTACAGACCCAGTGGACGGTGCTCAGGCCTCCAGATCCATTTAACCAACACAGTTGCAGCACTTGCTCCATACAAAGTGCTTAGTGAAACGGTTCTACACTGGGAGAGGTTCTGTGCTGATGGGAGAGACAGACAGAGACACAAATACATTTCACACCAGGCAGGAGGCGATGATTAGTGTTACAAGAGTGCGTGAACCGTGAGACTCACATAATTCTTCAGATTCTAGGGTAAGGGAGGAAAGGAGCCAGAGAGATGAAGGTTGTGTTCAGGGTGGAGAGATCATCTGACGGTTGCCACATTCTGGCAAAATGGGCTGTATAATCCCTAGAGTGTGGCTTCATCTGTGGCCTACCCCTCCTGGAGCAAGCTTTGCTTTCAGAGAGTTCGCCTCCACTTTCTCCTGTCCCTCACCTCTCCTGAGAGCCTTTTGCTCAGGCAACCTGGCCCTGACTTGGGAGGCCATGAGAGGATGGGCAGTGTCCCCTCTGCTGAGGTACAGTCCTAGGCAAACTTTGGCCTACTCCCTCTGGCTCCTGTTCCCTCTCCACCCCATCACTGTCCCAAGGCCCAGGTAGGAGGGAAGGAAGAAAGGCTAGGGAAACACGTTTTGAAAGTACTCTGCAGCTAAGCTTTAGCTCTGGCAGGCAGGGAACCCAGGGCAAAGCCTCCTGTTGATTCCCTGGTTTGACAGAGGCCTTTACAGTTCCAAAGATCTTCTATCTATGAAGCTGGCATTATAACCATTGTAAAAGAAAACAGAACCAGAGGGGCTCAATGACTTTGACAAGGTCATGTGGTTAAGTGGAAGGGAAACCCAGTCTCCTGATTTCAAGAGTTACTTCTTCCCCTACAAAGCCCGCAGCCCCCTCCCCAGTCAACCCTGGGCCCCTTCTCTCCAAGCCCCCCATGTCCTACCCCCATCACCCTACCTCCCGGGCTCCTGAGGGCAACCTTGAGCCTCAAATTGAAGTAGGGCGGGACTGGGAGTTTCCTGGGGGAAAACCAAAGATGGTTTGGGGTTGGGGGAGGGGAACGAGCACCCTGGATATCATTCCTCCATCCTTCTTCCGACATGTCTCCGAGGCCCACAGGCCCTCTCCCTCCCTAACTCTGAGCCGCCCTCACTCCGTCTCTTTTACCTGCATCTCCACACCTCCTCAACGGATCTTTCTCCCGGACACGGCAGGGGGTCACCCGTGCCTTCAGAGAATCCGAGAACCCACCCCGCCTTTGCGCGGAAAGCTGGGAGAAAAACTGGTCGGATCCTTTATCTCCCCCCTACCCCCCACTCATCCGCCCCTGGAGCTCCGCTCGCAGATACCTCCCCCTCCCGAGCCAGAAATAGACACACTCTCCCCCACCTCCCTCCCCGTGCGCACACTCGCTCCCCTCCTCCTGTTTGCTCCCCGCCTTCCCCTTCCCTCCTTCCTCCTCTCGCAGCCGCAGCCTGCAGCCTCTACTCGGGCTGGCTGGCTGAGTGCGGCCGGGGTGCTGCCCAGCAGTGCGGTGTCCACGGGACTGACAGGCAGGCAGGCCGCGGGCTGGGATCCGGACACCCAAGCACCGCTGGGCGTCAGAGGAGCCGCGGGGCTTCCATCCTTCCTTTGACTGATTTTTAAATTTTAATTTGTATTTTCCCCGCCGCCCCGCCCCTTTTCCTCCGACCCCGCCCTATCGCTCCCCGGCTTCCTGGCTTCCCTGTTCTTTCCTTTTTCCTGGCTTCCTTCCTCTCGTTTCTTTCCTCTGCGCCCTCGGCTTGCCTCCCTCCTTCCTCCCTCGCTCCCTCCCCCTTCCTCTCCCCTTCTTCCTCGTTTTCTTCCGTCCTCTCTCTCCCCCCTCCTCCTCCCCCGCCTCCTTCTCCTGCGCTCCCGCCCCCTGCCCCCTCCCCCCGTGCCTGCAGACGCGCGGATCGTCCATGCGCTCCTCGCGGGCAGAATGCTGGGCAGCAGCGTCAAGAGCGTGCAGCCCGAGGTGGAGCTGAGCAGCAGCGGCGGCGGCGACGAGGGCGCGGACGAGCCGCGGGGCGCCGGCAGGAAGGCGGCGGCGGCGGACGGCAAAGGCATGCTGCCCAAGCGCGCCAAGGCGCCGGGCGGCAGCGGCGGCATGGCCAAGGCCAGCGCGGCTGAGCTGAAGGTCTTCAAGTCCGGCAGTGTGGACAGCCGTGTCCCCGGCGGGCCGCCCGCCTCCAACCTGCGCAAGCAGAAGTCGCTCACCAATCTCTCTTTTCTCACGGACTCCGAGAAAAAGCTGCAGCTTTATGAGCCCGAGTGGAGCGACGATATGGCCAAGGCGCCCAAAGGCTTAGGCAAGGTGGGGTCCAAGGGCCGTGAAGCTCCGCTGATGTCCAAGACGCTGTCCAAGTCAGAGCACTCGCTCTTCCAAGCCAAGGGCAGCCCGGCGGGAGGCGCCAAGACCCCCCTGGCTCCGCTCGCGCCCAGCCTGGGAAAGCCGAGCCGGATCCCTCGAGGACCCTATGCGGAGGTCAAGCCGCTCAGCAAGGCGCCTGAGGCGGCGGTGAGCGAAGATGGCAAATCCGACGACGAGCTGCTCTCCAGCAAGGCCAAGGCGCAAAAGAGCTCCGGGCCCGTCCCTTCCGCCAAGGGCCAGGAGGAGCGCGCCTTCCTCAAGGTGGACCCCGAGCTGGTGGTGACCGTGCTAGGAGACCTGGAGCAGCTGCTCTTCAGCCAGATGCTGGGTAAGTCCTGCCGCCCCGCCCCGCCCCGCCCCTGTCTTTCTCCTAACCAGCTGCTGGGAAGGTGTGAGGAAAGCGAAGCCCCCTCCCCTTGCGCCTTCCCGGAGGGCCCTCCTGTTCACATGCAGGCTGTGAGGGGCATTGCGCCCAGATGTGCTGAGCTGGCCCACCTCCAGATGCGCATGGCTCAAGTGTATCTTCTTAAAGACACTGCAGGCGGGAACCCGGGCTGGACTCTGGCCTGCCCGAAGTGAGGCTGGACAATGGGGTGGGGGAGTCACAGGCTCTCGGAAATACAGCGAGAATCCCAATACGGCAGAATCTGGGACTGGTGGAAATCTCCGTTTTGGTGTGGCCTGCGCTTGACAAGAGCATCCTACATTGCAAGGGGAGCGTCCGGCGAGAGCCCGGATCTAGGGGACAGATGTGGGAGAGCAGATGTGAGGGCTGGCTGGCCGCGGGACACAGCTGAGGCTCCGCTTCCTCTGTGGATCCCGAGTGGGAGCGCGAGTTGGATTTCCCGGTGTGGGGATTCTGGCTGAGAGAAGCGTCCAGGGCCGGGGGTGGGCGGGCTGCCAGCTGCGCGCATCTGGGCTTACGTCCTACACCTCAGCCCCGGCTCTGCCCCAACCCCTACACCCGAAGGTCTTTTAGGGCGCGTGGAAAGGTCTGGGCTTTTGCGCCGAGACTCCTGTGTGGCCGGGAAGCCTTTGCCCTGTGGCTAATGGAAGCCGAGCAGGCGGGAAGGGAGGAACAAAGCTTGCTCGAGTGGAGGAAGCGCCGAGCTGCTCCATTGTTCTCCGTGCTTGAAGAATCTATGTAAAAAAAAAACCGGAACGGGCCCCGGAACTGCTCTTTCTCTCCCTGGAGAGCCCCTGCCCTCAGAGAGGGATAGATCTGGGATGTACCAGACGCTAGGCGGCCGTGCCTCGGGAACTGGCACCGGCCCTGTTAGGGCCACGGGACAAGGACGGCGAGGCCTGGAGCCCAGGCGAGCTGCCTTGGCTGCGCGGACTTGTTGCGGTGGCTGGGATGTGGGTCCTCCGGCGCCGAGGGACCCGAGCTTCCTGGGTACCCGGCAGGCTGCCCGCCCGCTGGGGGCTGGGAAGGGGCGTGCCCAGGCGCGTGTGAAGGGGCGGGGCCGAGTGACGGGCTCGGCGGGTGGGGAAGACGCGAGAGCTCGCCGGGCGGCCCTGGAGAATGCAAAGCCGGAGGAGACCGGTTCGGCCTGCTGCAGTCTTCCCGGGGACCCTCGACTCCTGCGCGGGCTAGAATGAGGGTCCTCTGACAGGGGCAAGGATGTGGGCCTTTGGAGAACTGATCCTCACGCAGGAGGCCGCAGATGGGCTTTGCAGAGGCAGTAGGGAGACTGGACAAGGGCAAAAGAAGAGCAGGCGTTTCCCCGGGGAGCCCCTCCTGAAGGTGGGGATGGCTGGATGGGTGCAGAAGTTGACCAGGCAGCCTCACTCTGCAAAGGGAGTGTGCCGTTCGGTCTTCAGTGTGGGACTGAGCCCGTCAGAGGCCCAGCCCAGTAGTCCAATGGGGCAAGAGAGACAATATGGGAAATAATTAATGAAACAATTGCCTGCACCAAGGAGGGATATGGATAGAATGCAACTGGCCCCTGTTACAGAGATGCCTGCTGAGGGACTGAAAGCGGGGTGGGAGAGGAAGGGACTGTGTGTGTGTGTGTGTGTGTGTGTGTGTGTGTGTGTGTGTGTCAGACTGAGAGGGACTTGGTGAGGGCAAGGGAGCGTCAGGGCACAGAATAGCAGAAGGCACAGACCCCTTTTCAAGGTCAGAGCGGTACTTGTTGGGGATGACTTAGCTGCTCTGGGTCCTCCCCAGACCTGGAAATCCTCACAGTGTCCCAGACGATGACTGCCCACTGAAGCCCTCTTAGCTGCTCCTCAAGAGGAGCCAAACAGTCCTGAGCTGGCTAGGGAGTGGGGAGGCCGGCAGGAGCAGGGAGGGCAGGAGAGGAGGAGAAGCTTGAGCTGTGGTTCCTTATTCCTGCTCAGCAGTTGTCACTTCTCAAAGCACACTGACACAGGAGCCTCTCAGCAAACCTGGAAGTGAGGAGAGAACACCTCCACTTCCCAGTTGGGGAAATGCGAAGTCAAAAGCATTGAGATTCTTGCCGGGCGCGGTGGCTCAAGCCTGTAATCCCAGCACTTTGGGAGGCCGAGGCAGGTGGATCACGAGGTCAGGAGATCGAGACCATCCTGGTCAACATGGTGAAACCCCGTCTCTACTAAAAATACAAAAAACTAGCTGGGCATGGTGGCGCGTGCCTGTAATCCCAGCTACTCAGGAGGCTGAGGCAGGAGAATTGCCTGAACCCAGGAGGCGGAGGTTGCGGTGAGCCGAGATCGCACCATTGCACTCCAGCCTGGGTAACAAGAGCGAAACTCCGTCTCAAAAAAAACAAAAACAAAAACAAAAACAAAACAAAAGCATTGAGATTCTTAAAGACCTCTATGAGTTCACGGTGGAAGGGAGATTTTGCATTGATCTCCTGAGTCGTAAGTTGCAGCTCTTCCTAGGAGACCTGATTGAGAGAGGAAGAATCAGCGGGCAGAGGGACCTGCCCAAGGCTGTGTCTACTGGGCATGGTCCACGAGAGCTGCCTTGATGACCCCACAGAGAACTGAGGGGCTTAGCTCTCTGGGGTGGGGGAAGAAGTATGGAAACTCCCAAACCTGCCTGTCTCCAGCTGAGAGGACCCAAAGTTGGGGGGTTTGGTTCAGGCTGTAGCAAGGCAAAGCCTGGTGTCAAATGGTGGTGGGAAGGAGAGGAGGGGAGTTGGTGACCTCCAGACTAAGCTTTTCCCCTGTGTGAAGGGTGGAGGGCAGGCTGCCAGGGGAAGGGGGAGAGGGAGGGGAACCACAGAGGGAATTGTCTTCAGAACTAATGAAGGTGGGGTTCAGGTATCAGACAGTCCCTCAGTGGAGAGCAGGGTGGCCTCTGGGGAGAAAAACGGTGCCTTGATGTTTCAGGATTGTGACTGAAGACACTGGGCATTTGTCCCCACCCGTGAGGCTCAGTGTCCAGTTACATTCACTCCCCACTACCATCCTAGATCCAAGAAGCTGCCAAGAACCAATTTCTGAGGCAGAGAGGGGGTGGGAGTGAGGCAGCTTCCAGTCAGAGCCTTTCTGTAATAAAAGAGGACTGAAACCTGATCATCCCCTTCCCAGAAATCAGCGGGGGTCCCAGATGGTCTAGGCAGGCTCCCTGTCCCTTCGCTAACCTTAGAAGCTGCCAAATAACTCGGGTCCCACTGGGGAACCCTAGAAACTTGGAAGACTGAGGGGTGAGTACCAAGAGCAAATGGGCTAATTCCAGGAATCAGATGCCTTTGGACCCTGGCCTGATACTCACATCAGGCAGTTTGGTTCTGGAAGAAAGGCCACCAGGCCCTTGGCCTGGGTCTGGGGGTTGAGCTGGAGGCTGTATTCCTGAGTTCTCTGTGTGGAAGTCCTAAGCTCTGAGACCTCCTCACTTTCCTCATTTGCGAATGGAAGAGATCCTCCCATGACTCATCCTTACTCCGTACAGATGGGAAGGGGTGCAGATTAAGGTGATCAGACCTGGAAAATGTCCCAAGTGGCTTAAAGAGAGCCTGTATCAATACAGAGCAATAAAATACAGATGCATCTCAATTTATGATGGGGTTATGTCCCATTAAACCCATTGTAAGTTGAAAATATTGTAAGTCAAAAATGCATTTAATACACCTCACCTACCAGACATGATAGCTCAGCTTAGCCTACCTTAAACATGCTCAGAACACTTATATTAGCCTATTTCATAATAAAGTTGGATAGTTTATTGAATACTAAAAGTAAAAATGGTTGTATGGGTACCAGAAGTATAGTTTCTACCCAACATATTACTTTCATGTGATCATAAAGTCGAAAAATCAGAAGTCGAACAATTACAAGTCGGGGACTGTGTGTACTACAGTAGTATCCCAAATCTTCCTACCTCATCAGCCCTGGACCTAAGGATCTCAGAGCAAAACTAGTCTTTTGACACCCCAGGTGTTCCTGTTCCCTCCTTCAGTCCTCCAGAAAAAGGGGGCAAAGTGAGACAGCTATGACTGCCCAAGGTCAGGGCATAAAATAACCCAGGAACCTGGACCTTCCAGTCCCTCTTCCCACGAAGGTGTCTGGACCCACACAAGGGGTTGCCATGACAGCAGTTAGACCCTCAGAAGTGCAGGCCAAGTAGAAATGAGGAAGAAAGGCAGGAAGCTGTTCATTTATAGGCCAGTTGATTGCTGTGGATTTTTGGGAGGGAGGGGCGGTACAAGGAGGTCAGTTGCTCCAGAGAATGTGCTCTGGGATACTTTGAGTAGCAGGGAAAAGAAATGTGTCAGTTTTCCTTTGTATTCAGTGCATTGTGGGGCTGGGATGGGTAGAGAGTTCTCCTAACCAGAACAGACAGGTGATATATGGAAGCTTATCCAACACCCTCAGGTTCCTTGAGGCTCACTTCTGCCTTTCCCCTGGGCAGCCGTAGTGATGGAGGATGCCTGTGGAATCACAGGCAGGAGGAAGGGCTGGGGCAAGGTGCAGCAGCCTGCAGGAGTGTGTGCGTATGTGGAGAAGGCACTGGCACAGAACCTTGAGGCTGTGAGGCCTCCTGCCTTCCTCCAGGTTAGCACCGAGAATATTTCTTTTCTCACTATGTCCAGAAAGTTTCTTCCAAGGCTAGGCTTGGGCCCCCACCCAGGTCATGTTCCTCTCCTTCGGGTATTGCCTTGTTCTGACTGCTGCAGGTAAAGCTGGTGTCCTCACAGCCTATGCTCTGCTTCTGAGAGTAATGCATGGATGAGTAAGTAGGTCCTAGGGGCAGTTCCTCTGCTCTGGGGAGAAAGTACCGATGGAGAAGCGCCCAGAGCCACTCTGCTTCCCTGAAGCTTAAAACCAACCCAGGGAGATACCCTTTATCATCCGTCACTGATGGCTCCAACCCCAAGCCACGGCTCCTTCTAGACCTAGATTGAATGGGTAGCAGGACCAAGTCACCTGGGGATGTTTCCTAACACTTTCTCCTTGTTCCCCACCTTCCCATTTTCCCTGCCCAATTTGAATCTGTAGCTACAACTGCCCACCCCCTACTACCCTCCCCATCGCAGGCTGCGAACACCAGATCCTTCCTCTTCTGCTAACCTCCAATCTTGCCTTTCTCAGCAGCTCTCCTTCCACACACACACATACCACACCTCACAGCCTCTGACCTCGAAGGTGAAAGTCAGGCTGCTCCATGTGGTGCAAGGGAGAGCCCCCAGGCTGCATAACTGCAGCTCAGCCACCTCTGCAGCACACTGCAGTGTCTTCAGGGACAGCCAAGTCCCTTTCTGTCCGCACAGCACGTCACTTCCCTCACCCTTCCCTGAGCTTTCATAGAACTCTAGAATGGAAATTGTCTAGTTGAACCACCCACCTCAAACCAAAATTAATCCCATTATAGCATCATAGGCAGGTGGGTGTTCTGTTTACACTCTCCTAGTGGCAGAGGGCTCACTACCTTATTTTCCTGGAAAGCACTCATTATTAGACAGATATTTCGTCTGCTGAGCCTTGATTCTGTCTTCTGAGAATTTCTACCCATGGTTCTGAATTTGCTCTCTGGATGCTGACGGATAAAGCTAGCCTGGCTTTCCTGGGATCCCCCTTCTTATACTTGGGGTCAGACACCTATCTATGCTCCATTGGTCTTTTCTCCTTTTGCCTCCTCCTTCCATTTTTCTTCCATTTGTCTTCTTTTGGAGCAAGACCTGATAGGAGAAGCCTGACCTGTTCACCCGGACTCACGTGCCCATTGGAGTCCAGCTCTCCACCTGGACCCCACCCCACCTCCTCATAATGTCAGCATCTCAGAGCAGCTCCCTGCCGGGACCCACAGCACCTGGCTGGGCTTTCTTCTGGCCCAACCAGGAAGCTCTCCTCCCCAAAGCCCAAAGCCTTCTCTCTCTGCCTGGAAAGCCTGAGCCAGCCAACAAGGGGAAATGGACGCCACATGTTTCTCATTTGCACTGGCTGACCTCCCCCACACCCTGTTTGGATTACCCAGATGTGTTTGATGTCCCAGAGCCTGCAGCCTTTTCTCTCATGCACAGGAAGGGCGGGGGTGGGGGGTGGGGGGTGCAGTGGCCCTGCGTGGGCAGGTTCCCTCCTATAGGAGGCAGACATCACCTCCCACGCCTTCCCCCACACTGCTGCCCCTGGGGACTGGGCCTCCTACAGGAAGCAGGACACCAGTGCCTTCAGGATTCAGTTCCAGCTTGTTCAATGAATGAGGGTCATTGCTTCCTTCTGACCCACAGTGATCAGGGGGCAGACTGGGAAGATGCCCCAGGAACTGTTTCTGTCTCCCCGCTAGAGGCTGCGGGAGGAGCAGAGTTACACCAAAGGTGTGTCTGGCATGGTCATCCAGTGTGGGCATAGCAGTGTGTGCCTGGGGTAAGTGGAGTGACCTGCTTTTCACCATGGTGCTTTGTATAAGCACCATGTATAAGCACCTTTTTTTTCCCCCCCAGTCTTGATGCCTCTGGAATTGGAGGGGTGTATTGCATGGGTAGGAAGCTCCCATTAGGGGAGTATGAGGACCCATTGGGAGTTTCCAAACTGCTCAAGCCCATTCTGGTGCTGAGGTAGGGATGGGAGAGCATGGGGAGCAGCCCGTCTCCAGGTTCACCCCCTAAGAGCTTTGGCTCCAGCAGGCCCAGGCTCTCCCTGCCAGTGCTGTGGTATATTGCGTGTTTGACACACGGTTCTCCAACTCAGCTCCAGCCAAACCTCAGCAAGGCGGCCAGGGCTCGGCAGGATCTGGGCCTTGGCCTGAGCCATCCTGGAATCTATTTTAGACATCTCAATGATACATTTCAGGGCCACTGGAGTGGTGGTTTCTCTGTAGCATCTTCTAATTTCTGTGAGGCAGCTCTCACTCTGGACTTCTCAGGGTGCTTTCTTTTGTGAGTTAGAGGTGCGGACAGCAGGGGCAAGGGCAGCCTGAAGCCCTGATATGCTGTATGTGCTCCCAGCGTTGGTCCTCATGGAATTCCAGAGTTGTCTGGAAGGTAATCCAGCTGGGGTGTTGCTGCTGGATGTGGTCTGGTCTGGAAGGTTGAATGTTATAAACTCCAGGTGTTTCCACGGAGAACTGGGCTTATAAAGCATGACCTTAGGCTGAGCAGGAAGATAGCGAATGTTGAGAAAGCAAGACTTAGGCAAGTGTGATGAGAGATACTGGGTTAATAGCTTGTATGGCATGTGGCATAAACCCCCAGGACTCGGGTGAGGTTGGGTGTCAGGGTGTGAAGACTAAGTGTGCAGTGAATGGTGTGTGTTCACATGGATCAGTGCACAGAAACACAAACTCCCTGGCTTGCAGTGCATATGCACATACTAAAGGTACATTGACATGCATGTATATGCAACAGCTGGACAGGTTTAAAAGAGTCTGAAATATGACCATGGTGGAGCAACTTCCCCCAAACAGACCCCTAGGCAGAGCCTGCTGGGGTTTGGACTCCTTGGCTTCTTTCCCAGAAAAGCATTGTAAGTGCTGGTTACTCCTCAGACTCTAGGGACGCAGGTTCCCTTTGCCCTTGGTGACCCACTAACCAGGCCTTTCCCTTTCAGGAAAGCTGGCAGCCACCCAGCAGGGCCTGCCTTCTCTCTGCAGGGTCCCTAAACTGTCATGGGGTCTAGGATTCCAACATCCCCCAGATGAAGGCTGCCTCCTAGGAGCTCCTGGGACCCGAGTGTCCTGGAGTGGGGGGGAAGGTCAAGAATCAATAATCCAACAGTTATCAATAACGTGTCAATCACTTGGTAAGTGAAAGGCATTGTTCCTGTTCCTCACGTATAGTACGTCACTTAATGCTCGCAATAATCCTATGATCCCAGTACTTATAAGTGAGGAAACTGAGTCACTGAAATACAGGTAATCTGGCCAGGCACAGTGGTTCAACCTGTAATCCCAGCTCTTTGGGAGGCTGAGGCAGGTGGATCACTTGAGCTCAGGAGTTTGAGACCAGCCTGGGCAATACTGCAAAACCCTGTCTCTACTAAAAATACAAAAAATTAGCCAGGAGTGATGGCTCACATCTGTAGTCTCAGCTACTTTGAAGGCTGAGGTAGAAGGATCACTTGAGCCAGAGGTTGGAGTGAGCTGAGATTGCACCATTGCACTCCAGCCTGGGCGATAGATCAAGACCCTGTGTGAAATATAGGTAATCTACCCAAAGCAATCTACAGGTAATCTACCCAGTAAAGCAAGTGAGCAACAGAGCTAGGATTTAAACTTAACCCCTATGATAACCTGCTCCCTCAAACATCGAGTGTGATTCCATTTCATTCAGGAGCAACTTGTCAAGCAGTTAGTGTGGACAGAGCTCTGTGCTTCCAGAGGCTGAAGTTCTGGGCCCTGCTTGCTAGGTTCTGAAAGGCTGGATGAGGAGATGAGAAGTGTCCAGGCTCATTCCAGCAGAAGGCAGGTTGCAGCATGCTGTGAAGAATGGGCGACTGAGGGTAAGGCCACCCGGAATTAGCATCGGTGTATAGGGTGCGTTGCGGCACATGCAAGATGAATGGGAAGGGAGACATGCTACAGAAGCGATGTGAGTTTTGATAGAAGGGTGAGACTCTGGCAGTAGAGGCAGGAAAAACTAGAAAAGGAAGGGAGGAGGAAATGTGGGCTCGATGGCCGGTAGTGACGAGTGCTGTCTAGCTTACAGAGGTGGAAAAGGTGGTGAAAGAGGAGATGAGATCAGAAAAACAGGTTGGGGTGAGATCATGGCTGATCCAACATGGAGCGCATTGGGATTCAACTGTAGGCTCTGAACAGACGTTTGAATGGAAGAGACCAATCAAAGTTCATCCCCGAAGGATCCCAAAAGAGTCTTGTGCCCACTGGTCCTTGGAGACGTTGCTGACTGATGAGATCAGCTAGCCAGGGCCTCTCAAGTCCCACATCTGTCTGCTCCAGGGAGGATTACTCTTGAAGCCTGTGCAGTGCTGGGATGGATGGAGGGAGAGGACGCCTCCATGCCCAGAGGTTGACCCTCTGAGAGGGTAGGGGCATTTCTTATCCTAACTCTTAGCCTAAACTCAAGTCTTCATCTTCCTCTGTTCCTTTGGTGTGCCACCAGGCTGCTCCAGTTGCTGTGCTCTGGGAGTTGATTAGGCCCTGTTGCGTGAGGTGCAGTGCTCTGCCCGGACCAGGAATTGTTCCTCCGCTGTCCAGCCCTGGGAAGTGCCCTACCGAAAACAGTCCCACAACCCACAACAAAGCTGAACCAGACTACATAGAGCATTAAACCGGTTTGGGACTAGCCAGGGAGCTTTTCAACTGCATAGTATTCAAAGGCAGGCATAAGAGGTGTGGTGCCATGTACTAGCTCTAGCTTTCTTGTTCAATCCAAGAAGCTTTCCTGAGCTGGAAGTGGGGGAGGAATTTCAAGGAGTTTTAAAGGAGTATTTATAAGAATCAGAGGCTGAGCAAAGTGGCTCACACTTGTGATCCCAGCACTTTGGGAGGCCAAGGTTGTAGGATCACTTGAGCCCAGGAATTCAAGACCAGCCTGGGCAACAAATCGAGACCACATCCTTACAAAAAAAGGTTTTTTAAAAATTATCTGAGCATGGTGGCATGTGCCTGTAGCGCTAGCTACTCGGGAGGCTGAGGTGGGAGAATCACTTGAGTCTGGGAAGTTGAAACTGCAGTGAGCTATGATTAGGCCACTACATTCCAGCCTGGGTGACAGAGCAAGACCCTGTCTCCAAAAATAAATGAATAATAAATAAAATAAATAAAGGAATCCAGGACACTTGGCACAATGGGGGAAGACGTTCCAGTTATCCAGCTTTGTTTGTTTGAAGGTAGGAGGACTGGATGGGGACGAGCTGGCATGGAGCCCATTGAGCAGATGGTCCTTCAGGGAGTGAAGACGGCAGGCTGGGGTAGGAGAGCCTGCAGGGGGTGAGGGTTTCCCTTCTCCTAAACTCAAGCCTTCATCTTTCTCTGTTCCTTTAAGATGCCACTGGCTGTTCCAGTTGCCATGCCCTGGGCATTGCCACCGGATTCCACTGCTATAGGAGTGAGAATGTTTTGCCATAGAGGACCTGGTTCTGCCATGGAGTCCAGGTGTCCAGCACCCGGGAAACAGAGTCATAGTAGCAAGGAAGGCAGCAGAGCCTGTCTGACCAGTGCTGCTGCTGCTCCCGCTGCCACGGTGGATGGCAGCAGCCATGAGGGTGGCCTTCCTCAGCTGCAGTGGCGGGCTGACACCTGTGCTGCCTGACACTCTGCCTGCCCAGTGGGGTGTGCTTGCTGCTCTGCAGGCAGCATGGAGATGCTGCTCCTCCTGCTGCCACCATCAAGGGACTCACTGGGCTCCTAGGAGCACCAGCGTCAGACCTCCCTGCTTGGCACCCTGGGACTTTCTGAGTTTTCCCAGCCCACCACATAGCTTTCGAACCACTGAGGGCCTGCTGCAGGGTCTGGGCTCCCTGGAAGGAAACACTTAGCCTCTGAGACTCTAATTGAGGCCATGTACTCTGCAGCTAGGTCATGCATTTTCATCCTGAGGACCCGTGGGGGACCATTTAACACTCACAGACATGTCTGAGTCACTGGAAATCAGCAACAATAATGACTCACATTTATTGAGCACTCACTGTTTGCCTGCAGGGCTAGCGCTTTGTTTGTGTAAACCCATTTTATCCTCACACTGAGATATGAATCAAGGATCATATGCAAAATATTTGACAACCCTCACAAGCTTCAGAGCTGGAGGAGCCCTAGGGCCCCCCTGTTAACTGTGGTTGCTGGATTGTGGCAGTTCCAGAGGAGGGACCCAAGTGGCCAGGATGGCAGGGGGAGCACATGAGGGCTCCAAAAGCACTTATTTGCTTTCTTTAAGGAAGTGTTTCTTATTTTTTTTTTTAGCAACCAATATGGCCTTATTGGTGTATGCTTGTTGTCTCGTAACCCTACTTTTTTTTTTTTTTTGAGACGGAGTTTCGCTCTTGTTACCCAGGCTGGAGTGCAATGGCGCGATCTTGGCTCACTGCAACCTCCGCCTCCCGGGTTCAGGCAGTTCTCCTGCCTCAGCCTCCTGAGTAGCTGGGATTACAGGCACGCGCCACCATGCCCAGCTAATTTTTTGTATTTTTAGTAGAGATGGGGTTTCACCATGTTGACCAGGATGGTCTCGATCTCTTGACCTCGTGATCCACCCGCCTCGGCCTCCCAAAGTGCTGGGATTACAGATGTGAGCCACCGCGCCCGGCCTAACCCCACTGTTATATAAGATTAGGTATGAAGAAACTTAGGGAAGCCTAAAAGAGGCTAAGCAACTTACCGCAAAGGAATGTGGCAAGTTCATGGTCAAGCTAAGATTCAAACAAGGCTTGATTCAGGTTCGTCATTCAGCTGCTAGACTCTACTACCTCTCACACAGGTAGCAACTCGCTGCTCCCCCTGCCCTCTCCATGTTCTAGAACCCTTGCACTGCAGCAGCCTAGCAATAGGTTCTGAGAGCCCAGGCCTATAGGAATCAGTTCTTTCCTGCCATCCTTAGCATTCCTGGAGTGTCAGCTATCTGCTAAGTATCCTTCCTCCCAAGGCTCATACTGTCTAGTGTAGGAAGCAGAGCCACAGAAGGGCAGTTAGGATACAGTTATCATGGCTAGTGCTGGACAGAGCAAAGGCCTGGAGCTTCAAGAAGAGAGCATCCCCGGGTATACAGGAAGGAAGGGGGCTGAGGTGGCTGGGGTGAGGATAACTAGAATGGTCTGGAAGTGTGGGGGCCTGAAATAAGCTGTTCCTCTGCTTCCTTTTGACTGGGAATGCTGGCTCTGTCGCTCGCTAACTGTTGATCTTGAATAAGCCACTTAACTGCCTGGTAAAATAGGGATTAGACTCCCTAACTCCCAGATGTGGGAGGCTGGATGAGATGCTGTGTGGGAAAGGGCTGGTGCAGAGGCTGGCACGTGGCTGGTTCTGCAAATGTCAGCCCCATCAGCATTTTTCAGGGAATAACTCCCCTTTTACTCTCCCCTCCGCTCACCCTCAGCCTGTATGTGGCCCCTGATTTTCTAGACTAGATTTCAGAGAGCTGCATCTAGGCGGGGAAGTTAGCTTCTTCATGGAAGATTTAAGGACTCGTCATTTATTATATGTTATCCATCAGGTGCGTATCTATCGTTTATTATATGTTATGCACCAGGTGCTGTTCTAAGAACTTTACATTTATTCATTCATTGAATAATCACAACAACCTAGTGGATTAGGTACTATTGTTATCCCCATTTTAGCAATGAAGAAACTGAGAGATTAAGTAATTTCTCCAGTGTCACACAGCCAGGAAGTGGAGGAGCCTGGGTGTGACCCCCAGGCAGTCTGGCTCCAGTGACCCGCCTCCATAGCCACTATGCCATAAGTCCTCTCACCAGCAGAGAACAGTGGCATCACTGCCTCCCACAGGCATGGTAAGCCCTGTTGGGCAGCAGCCCAGATCTTTTATTCTCAACAGGGTGGACCCACTCTGAGGTTTCCTGTAAGAGTTTAGTGGCCCAGGGAACTGGAAGCCTAGAACATCCCTGGACTCACTTGGGTACCTGCTGCAGGCTGGAACAGTCTGTAGGATCTATAGCTGATGTGCTTTTACCACCGTCTGTGTTTAATTCTCCATTCTGCACACACATCCTTTAGGTCCCAGTGTGTCTGCTACAGGGGATGGGTGTGCACCAAGACTCTGGTGTCTGGCCTTGGCCCGGAGCCCTATGTGTCTCTGAGTCTGACTGCCTGGGGTGATAGAAGGAGCACCAGCTTTGTAGTCATGCTTGTGAGGGTTTAGATCAATGCCCTGCTTACCAGCTGGCTGCCCATAGCCCTCTTTGCATTTATTCCTCATCTGTAGAATGGGGCTTGTACCCACGGCATGGGGGTAATTGTAAGAATTATCTAGAAGAGTGAGTATAGAGCACCTGGCACATCAGGGATGATCAGTTAAGCTAGTTCCACTTCCACCTCTCCTGCAGGCCTGCAGACACCCTGTCCTTCCTCATCCTAGCCACCATGGCTCCACAGGCCCTAGGGGCGACCAATGCTCACAATGGGCTTCATTCACAGAATGGCTCCAGGCACTGACTTTGTTTCAATTCAGCCCTAATACTTTAGCTCAGACTCTTGGTTCTGCATTTACAAGCCCCCTGGAGCCAGTTTAAACAAAAGGGGGAGTTTATTAAAGGACAGAGAGCTGTCTCCTAGGTCTGGAGCTCAGGAAGCAGCCATGTTTCCAGGGGAAAGGGATGAAGTTTTCTGTGCCTCTTCATGTGTTCTGCATTCTTGCTCCCTCTGTTTTTCTACACACCTCATTCTTCTCCTGTACCACTGACTGGCTGCTTCTGCCACTGGTCCATGTGGCAGAAGAGGGATGCCCACAGTTTCATGCCTCCTGTGTCCAAGAGATCATCCAGTTTCCCTGGGGCGGGGGGAGGGGGGAAGGTCTCTGATTGACCATCACAAGGAGAGAAGAAAACATTCTCCAGAAGTTGCCTTTGGCAAAGGTTTTAAGGTTATGTGTCAGCCGCGAGGTTGTTTATTAGACTGTGATGAAAAGAAAATAGAAGAAACAATGTGAAAAAAGTCAACAGACCGTGACATGTGGAGAAGATTATCAAAGGGTAGCACCTTACATTTGAGCCCATGACCCATTTCCAATCCCTTGATCTCAACAGGAGCCTGGGCCTGGCTCCTGTTGAGATCAAGGTAAAAACTGGCCATGTCTTCATTTCTGGGCAGGGATGAGGATTCAGGCCTGATCTAGACATTTAGCCTGGACTTGTTATCTCTCTCTCTACCCCAGGTTCAGTGAAACCGTCTGTCCTGTTCACAGTCTGTCCATTGGCCAACAAGCCCTCTAGTAGTCTGCTATGCTTCCTCCCAGGGCTGAGGCATAAAATCTGCCTCAGTGGCCCTGTTATCACACAGCGGGGAGGACATCTGGGGAGGAACAAGGCCAAGACATCCTGGATCCTTCTCTCATGGGGGAACAGGTGGATGGGCTTGGTGCTGACTCATTATTTCCCACAAGCATGGGGCTGGAGCTAGGGTATTGGATTGTGGGGAGGGTCTCCTGGTATTGCCTTACACGGTGCGGGGGAGTGGGGCGGGGGGAGCAGGGTTTCCACGGGAGATGGGGAAAAAATTGCCAAAGAGAACTAGCCCTGCTTCTGAGTCAGAGGAGCCCAGCCTGGACCTGGTCCTGGGCAGGGGGTGGATTCCTGCCATTTTCCCACACTCTGCGTAGAGATTGGGTTTCCTGTTGAAATTGTATCTTTGGATTACAATCGTAAAGTTCCCAGCCTCTCAACTCAAGCTGTTCGCAGCAGCTCTGTATAGCATAAGTCATCGTCATTACTCTTTTGGGTTCTAGGAGGGAAGACACGGAGTCTAGTGGCCAAATGCACACGCTGTGGGGTCAGAGAGACCCGAATTCAAATCCTGGTTCTGTCTGAGGCCAGCCTGGCCAACATGGTGAAACCTCATCTTTACCAAAAGTACAAAAATTAGCTGGGCGTGCTATTGCACATCTGTAATCTCAGCTACTCAGGAGGCTGAGGCAGGAGAATTGCTTGAACCCAGAAGGTGGAGGTTGCAGTGAGCTGAGATTGCATCACTGCACTCCAGCCTGGGGACAGAGCGAGACTGTGTCTCAAAACAAACAAACAAACAAACAAATCCTGTCTCTGTTTTAACCAGCTGTGAGATCCCGAATCAGTTAACCTGCCTTAGCTTCAGATTCGTCATCTATTAAATGGGTCAAATAGTATCTGTTTCATAGGATTACTATGAAGATTAAATGAGATAATATATGTAATACACTGAGCACAGTGCCTAGCAAATGAAAAGTACCTCAAAATTGATCATTTTATGTTACTATTTCATTGTTATCTGCCCACTCTACTATGTGGGTTTGTAGAGGAAGAAGTTCTGGCCTCTGCCTTCGGGAGCTCCCTGTCCTGATATGACGCTGCACCCACTGGTCAGTTGGAGGAAACAGGGGTCTTGCCTCAGGGAGCTCCCATCCTAGTGGAAGAGATAAGCCCCGGCCTGTCCTTCCTGAGTCGTCTCTTTTCTTTGGACTCCTCATGAGCCTTGGCATGCCCTTAGTTAGCCTGCCCCTCTGCCACCAGTCCACCCGTCTCTCCCTTCCCTGCTGCAGCCAGGCCTGCCATCTCTAGAAAGTCCCCATTTCTCCGTTTCTGTGTCCTTGGGTCACTGGGTGACTCGCTCGTCAGGTCCTGCCAGTGTGTGCCAAGCTTGTTCTCAAGAAACATCTCCCCAGGATGCTAGTTCCTCTCCAAACACCGCCCAAATTGCAGACACAAAAATTAGACCTGTCAGATTGCACGCTGTCTGCCTTAAATTTGCATTTGATTAAGAAGCACCAGCATCCTCCAACCCACGCTTCTTCCTTTCCGACCTTCTTCTCTTTGAAGTGCCCCCCCCCCCACCCATTCTCCCAGCTCTCTTCCTTCGCCGTGCTCAGGAAATCCTCCAGTTGGGCTCCTCTCCGTTGCCTCGGCCACTCCCACAGATCTGCTTGGCATTCTCGGCTTCTTGCCTCTTTTCTGAGGCCCGTGCTGCAGGTTTTGCCCGGGTACAGTGTGTTCTCATTGTGCCTCCAACCGTGTTGGTTCCTGGAGCTCACTGTCAGGAGTCCAGCAGCTGGCTTAGAGATCGGCTGCCTTTGCTGAGGGCTCATGGAGGTGGGGGGCGAGGCCCATCCTCCGTTTCTGTCCCCACTGGCCACAAGCACTAGCTCATGTAGGAAACCACCAGATGCAGAATAATGTTTGAAGAGCCCTCTCCTCTACTCCTTCCACCTCAGTCTCTCTCTGGAGGGTTGAGGGCAGAGCCACAGGTGAGCAGATAGCCCTCCCCACCACCACCTCCTGAGGTCAGATGGATCACCTTCACTCCTCCCTTGACTGAAAGAAAAGGAGACGGTAAGATCAGGGCGCTTCTTAGAACACCGGGCTCCTTTTCTGCAGACACACCTTTGGGAATCATCATCAAGATGACTGGCTTGCCTCTGCCTCCCCGCCCACGCCCAGCCCGACAGGAAACCTGCTGCGGCTTGGGTTTTTCTACCATTCTCACTCATTTCTCAATTATCCGTGCTAGTGTTGGGAAAAAAAAAAAAAAAAAAAAAGCCATTCCATCTGCCTCAAACTGCTCTTCTTCAGATTCTGGGATAGCAGTTTCCTCTTCTGGTTTCCAATCACTTTTGACCATGACTGGTGTCCATTTTGATTCCTTGAACTCATGTGTGAAGGAAGTGAAGAAGGAGGGAGCCGAGAGGCAGTGGGCTGCCGACGGCCACGCCCCCGTTGGCGAGTCCCTCTGAGGTCAGAGGGAGCGGGTTGCCAGAGTGAAGGAAATGAGCCCCGGAATCCCACCATTCTCACAGATAGCCCAGCTCTCTAATCGCTCCGTCCCCAGCCACACGGGGCCTCCCATCTGCCCGTGGAGGAGCCTGGGAAGCCAGCACCTCTCCTCCGTCTCTGCCTCCCTCTTGCTTCTTGGCTCCCATATGTTCAGGGAATGCAAACTGACACTAGTATCAGCCTGAGCCAGGCATAATTGGAAAGGGAATCTTTTCCCACCCCCAACCTTGTCTTGCCTCTCTCCTTACCAAAAAAAAAAAAAAAATTATATATTATCCCAAGCAGCTCTGTATGTAGGAAACATAAGTCTGGAAGAAAAGACAGATGGGGTGGGGGATGGTTCGTGAGGGCGGTCGAGCAACTGTCCTTTATATCCACTGAGGAGAGATCAGGAGAAGATGATAGTAAAAGAAGAGCAGGAAGGACCGAGGTTAGACTTTAAGAGCTTGCCTTTATGATAAGTAAGAGCCAGGAGTGACGGGCCGAGGAAGCCAGGGACATCTCCGTCCGTGGCCAGCTCCCTGGCAGCCCACATCCTTGGCTCACTGCCTGCCTAGAAGGTGTTGCCCACCTGTATTCAGGGGGAGAAAGAGCAAGTGGGATGGGCTGCTGAATATTCTACCTTTCTGCCAGGTGGGAACGGCCTTCCTCACTCTCAGCTCCCTCCTGGCCTGCAATTTTGAGGGCCTGCAGGCTGGAGGACGTGGAGTTTCTGGAAGGCGGGGAAGTGTGGGGCTCTGTGTGGGCTCTGTGGCAGAACTAGCCGGCAGCCACTCTCTGCCATGTTCTGTGTTAGGATTTCTCCCCATGGAATTAAAAAAACAAGAGCCAAGAATAGAGGCAAGGACGCCGTGCTCCCCCTCCGTGAAGCCAGGTTCCCAGAGAGGTTCGAGACACCTCTAGGTCAGAATTCACCTGAGGGTGTGGGCGCAGCTGAGGCTGAAGATGTCCCCTTACTTCTGATTCTATGGCAAGCCATGGAATCGTAGCATCAAAACTAGAGGAGTTCTGGAGATGAAGTGCAAACTCTTCATTTTGCAGATGAGGAAACAGAGGCCCAGAGAAGAGCAGGAACTTGCTAAGGATCACCTGGGGCTCCTCTGACTCCTGGTGCAGTGATTTCCCCGCTAAAGATTCAGCTATCCCCTTCTTACGCTGTAAAGTTAGGATCCCCTGATTGGACACACACAGCTGGTTCCCAAAACAAAGGAGTGGGCTAAGTGCTGCTCCCACCCTGGCAGATGTGTTCCCTGGAGCTGATGGTCTCCTACAGAGAGGGAAGGAGAGGGCAGGACCATGTCAGAGCTGGGTGGGATCATCATTCCTTCCCATCTGACAGATGAGGAAACCGACATACCCAAAAGCAAAATTTGCCCAAGTCCACCCAGCCAGTGAGTGGCAGATCAGAGACCCAAATCCAGGTCTCCTGCCGTCTGTTCCTGTCCTGTGATTCTTCTTGGTTCTTCTTATTTTAGGTGGTGGACCCGGGGAGGAGGAGGATATGCTGCCCATCACAGTAGCACCTCAGCAAACAGCAGCTGCCGGCCTGACCCATGAATTTTTAAAACTGTCTGAGGTTTTAGGGTCAAGTAACAAAACTCACGTCTCCCTCCCTGTGGCTTTTAAACCTCATAAATATGCTTTTAAAAGTCACTCCACAGTTCCTCCCACTTACAGAGACTCTGTAATCACTCAGTGAAACCTGAAGGGCAGCCAGAGCTGCTTCCATGGCTGGAGGTGGTGGCTGAGGGCTCCTCTTCTGGAAGATGCCCCCAGTGTAGGGACATGCCCAGCCCCTGACAGTCGAGGGTGGAGGCCCCCACCAGGCATCTGACCGGCCAGTCTCACTGGCCAGAGTCCCATCACAGGCCATGGCCACAGGCCTCAGGAAATCCTGCACCGTTGCTCAGCCTGAGGCACTTGAGACCATAGCACCCAGGTGCTTCTCCTGCTGAGGCCTCCTGGGGACGGGGACTGCTTCAGGTTTCCCCTTGAGAGCAATTAAGGTGGTGACAGCAGTGGGCAGAGTAGGAAGTCATGTCTGCCGAAGTCCAAGCCCCTCTCTCAAAGAGCAGGCCAGCAGGGAGGGTGTGGGATTCCAGCCCCAGACCCAGGAGGCTGCCATCCCTCAGCCTCCTGCCACCCCCACCAGCTTCCCGGCATCCCTACTCCGACGGCTTTAGCAGGCTTTGTACTCAAACGGGAGTGAGCTGTGCGTCCACACCTCTTAACAAGGTGTTTTTTTTTAAGGATGAAATGTGATGTTCACTAACGGGCACTTTAAAAGCCTTGGCACAAAGAAACCGTGTGCCGTGGACCGGGGTGAAGCCAGCTCCCTCCACCCGCCCGTCCCTCCTGTCCACTGCCCCCAGTGGCTTTCCTCCTAGGGTCTCTCTGCCTGTGTCCGAGCCCCTCCTCATGGCCCCAGCACTGCTCACTTGGGTGAGGTGCCACTGGGGAAGGCATCTTCTGGGGACTGAGACTCCAAGGGTAGAGAGGTGGTGCTGGGCATGGGTCGACGCGGCCCCCCCACCCTGCCGCTTGAAAAGATGGAGCATGGAAGGGTGAAGGCCTTTTAGGCCACCTCTGTGGTGGATAAAATTGATGCTGGTTCCTAGTCTCCTGGGCTTTTGACAGTCCTGCCTGCCTCTTCCAGACCCCGTTGTGTGGACAGAAGGGGGCCTTTGGGACCCTTCCCTTCACTTTCTCCCCTCCTCACTCCTCTCAGCGTCTTCATCATCGACATCTTCATTAGCTGCATTGAGGTCACTCCGGTGCCTTGCTTCCTTTTCCTAACCCCTCTGTTGAGCAGAGCCACGGACGGTGTGCTGAAACACAGAGTCAGGTCCTTGAATGGATTTTCTAGGAAAAATGCATGACGGTGGCCTACGTGTGGCTGGCCCTAGGGTAGGAAAAGAACGGAAGGTGACTGAGGATGGAGCTTTGGGACCCTGTGTAGCATTGTTAAGAGCCCAGGCATGGTTATCAACAGATGGCACGGGGACCCTCAACACCTGTTGGGAATCTACTATGTGCCAGTCTAGGAATTTCAACAACGAACAAAATAGACCCATTCCTTCTCTTCCTGGACTTGCAATTTTGTGGGACAAATGGCATGGAGCAAAATGATCACAGAATCCTCAATTCACGTTGGGTATGCATTATGTAGGGAAATAAAGGGTGCAAAGCTTTGGATTAGAGAGGCCGGGCCAGGGAGGGCTTCTCTGAGGAGGTGAGCCTTCAGCCAGGGCTCTGAGGTTGAGCAGGAGTCAGCCAGGCAGAGGGACAGTATGTGTCAGCTCAGAGGTCCAAGGAGGCTCAAGTATCTGAGGAAAGTAGAAGAGGTGACAGTGGTACGACATGAGGCTGGGAAGATGGGAGGATGAGTGAGGGGACTGGGCCAAACAGGGCCTTGTAGATGAGGGTCAGGATTGTGAATTTTATCCCTACACCCAGTGGAAAGACAGGAAAGGTTTTAAGTGGGGTAATGACATCAGATTGGTGTTTTTCCAAAGTCACTGAGGTTGCTGTTGGGGGAATAAGGGGTAGAGTGGATTCCTGGAAGATACACGGAGCTGCTAGAGTCATCCAGGTAACCCCACAGTGGCCTGGGTAGGGAAAAGGCAGTGCCCATGTGAGGGTTCCAGGGCGGTAAACAGATTCCTGGAGGCTCCAGGGAGGGGGCTGAAGAACTGACCAGGGATTCCCTGGGAAGAGGGACAGGGGCTTGTGGGCCTGGTTCACTGTGTTCCCTGAGCCCACAGTGAGGTTTCTAGTGACACCAGAATAAGGCCTCTGAACCCCAGGAGCACCTCTGATCCTATGCATTAATGTTTTTTAAAAATTTTTACTTCTTTAAAAAATTAAAATACTTCATTTTGCCTAAATACAAAAGTTTCTTAGGTGTAAAAGAAATAAATTTGATAACAAAGGGAAAAGCCCTTTAGTTTTCTAATAAGGATGGCTTTTTAAAAAGGTAAGCTCATCTCTGCTGTACTTAGGGCACGTGAGATTCATATACACTGAGTTCAGGAAGGATAGAGGAGCAGCTGGAATGTCCTGAGCAGGCAGATGTGGTGGTGACCATGGCGGCCGCAGCGATGATGGCAGTGATGGGGATGTTGGTGATGCTTTGATGATAGGGATGACGGTGATGTTTGGTTGATGATGGCAGTGATGATGGTGATGTTTTGTGATGGTGATGGACATGCTGGTGGTGTTTTGGTCTTGGTGGTGGATATGGTGATGTTTTGGTGATAGTGGAAGGGATGCTGGTGGTGTCTTGGTGCTGCTGGTAGAGATGCTGGTGATGTTTGGGTGATGGTGGTAGAGGTGTTGGTGATGATGGCAGCAATGTTGGTGGTAGAGATGATGGCAATGGTTTTGGTACTGGTGGCACCAATGGTGATGACCAGAGCAGTCACCCTATCTGCAACCTCAGAGGCAAGGTTAGTAAAGGACACTCACTGTGATGGCAGCTGTGATGCTGGTCATTTCTGCCCCAAGTGTGCCCAGTTATAAGAGCTAAAGGTGACATCTTTTTTTTTTTTTTTTTTTTTTGAGACGGGGTTTTGCTCTTGTTACCCAGGCTGGAGTGCAATGGCGCGATCTCGGCTCACTGCAACCTCCGCCTCCTGGGTTCAAGCAATTCTCCTGCCTCAGCCTCCCTAGTAGCTGGGACTACAGGCGTGCGCCACCATGCCCAGCTAATTTTTGTATTTTTAGTAGAGACAGGGTTTCACCATGTTGACCAGGATGGTCTCGATCTCTTGACCTCGTGATCCACCCACCTCGGCCTCCCAAAGTGCTGGGATTACAGGCTTGAGCCACCGCGCCCGGCCTTTGAAGGTGACATCTAAAGGGCCTCCTTACTTTAGTTCTTGAGGCCAACAGGATTACTGAGTCCGGGATCTTGCTGGATACTGTGGAGTTCTTGCAGAAGGGTAGAAGTGGTCCCTGCCTTCAGGGAGGGTGTTATCTTCCCCAGGATATAGCCAAGTGCTAAATCTCTGTGTCCCGTCTCTCTGATACTGATCTCTCTTCATAGGTCCTTTTTACCGGCTGAACTGAGGAGCTCCAGATATGTTAAGCTGCGCCTTCTTCAAAGCTGACACCTCCCTTTCTTACCGCCCCCTGCCCCACCCCACCTACACACACCTCTGTAGGTATAGCTAGGTTAGAGTGGGCAAATGGAGCTTTGACGGACCAGCAGGGAAGAATGCGGACCCTGAGGCTGACAGTGCTACAACAGGACCTTGAGCAAGTCACTCTACCTCCCGGAGCCTCAGTTTGTTCATCTCTCCTACATAGAGAATAATATTTGCTCTACCCTTTCTATTTTAAAAAGCGCTGGGGAGGACCACATGAGACCATGGATGTGAAAACCCCTGCACTCCTGAGTGTTGGGTGGACGTCACCGGGAGACGCAGACCCGTAGGCATGCCAGGTCTCTAGGCAGCGTGCGTTTCTCACGGAATCTCCCAGCTGTCTGGTCAGCAGACCTGGCCGTACAGGAGCCTTGTCTGGGAGTTCCCCTGGGGAACCACGCCACTGGTCACAATACCAATGCTGGCTTCTCTCTCTGGTGAGTAATGTCAGGCTGCCTTGAGGTTAAACTCCTCAAAGAGAGGCTCCATTTCTCCACAAGGAGCAGGCCAGCTTAGGGTAAAAATGTGAGAGATGTGAGACTGTCTCTGCCCTCCCCATCCTCCACGTCCCGGCCTCTGTCCCACTCCCACTCTGTCAGCGGTGTCTCGTCTCTCTTCCTCAGCCTGCCAAAGCTGTCCTTTCTCTTCTTCCTTCTCTACTTTCTCTCAGGACCAAACCAAGAACTCACTCACACGGAGGCCGCTACTAAGTGACAACAGCCTAAAGCACTGTATTTAAAACACTTTTTTCTCTCACCTTGACGCCCCCAGTCAGAAACACTTTTTTCAGCAAACTCAGTACACACATACTGAGTCAGAAGTTTTATGAAACAGTACTATGCACAATATATTTAATGTTTGTGTATGTGTGATTTCTTGATTGTATTGTATGTGGTCTGCTTTTTTCAATTGCTGGTTGCAATCAACTACATGGATCTCATGATCCACAAATGAGTTGCAAGCTGCAATTGGAAAAGCCCCTGGCCTAAAAGAACCTTCTTTCTAAGCACAGAAAGTCCCTGGGAACTGGTTGTCAAGACAGTTTACCCAGATTTTGGATAATAGAGAATTTTCTTTGTGCCAGGCCCTGTTCTGGGTGCTTTATGTATCATAGTTCAGTGAGTCTGCAAAGCCCCTCTATGAAGTAGATGTTATTGTGATCATCATTCACATTTTATGGGCCAGGAACCTGAGGCAAAGAAAGGTTAAGTTCTTTATCTAAGCTTTTACTGCTAGTAAGTGGCAGAACTCAAGACACCCTGTGCTTAACAGTTGAGCTCTGCTGGCTTTCAGGATGTCATCGAAACAAGGTGGTTTTGTAGGGGGATATACACGATGCTCTAAGAAAGCCTGTAAGAAGTCCCTGGGATCAGAGCAGGACTCAGATGCTTCTGGAAGGCAGGCTCGGTTTGCATGTTGTCAAGAACCTGCCAAACAGACTGGGCTCTGGGAACCCACTGCCCAACAGATGCTCAAGCTTGACTGCCCCGTGGATGCACATAGGCTGATGGCAATGCCAGTGGGGACGGCGGAAGCCCTGGGGGTGCTTGTTAGGCCCACACGTAGAACTCTGCCCACTGGCCAATCAGCAGGCAGTGTTGAAGAAAAGCCTGACTCTGGTCTTTTTTTTAAAAAAAAAAAAAAAAAAAAGAAAAAAAAAAAAAACGCTGCTGCCATTAAGCCACTTTTTGCAGGCTAAAAAGAAAAGTAAGCTTAATCATACACTCTTGCTGTTTTTTAATGAATTTGTTGTTTTAGGCTCTGTGAGAATGCAATAAAAGTTAAAAATTTATCTCAGAACACAGTACAAATGTGTCTCCACATTTGATGGATTGCTTTTTTGTCCAACGCTTCCGGCCCGTGGGCAGGCAGGCCCCACAGATGGGCCGAGGCATCTACAAGGGGAGCAAGAGTGTGTCTGTAAGGGATGGTCGTGGGAGGCACACACTTATCAGATTGCATTTCTGTTCTCTTCTCTTGGCATAGTAGCTGGAAAGTGGTAAAATGGGAGATGGGGCTGGGCGCGGTGGCTCACGCCTGTAATCCCAGCACTTTGGGAGGCTGAGGCGGGTGGATCACGAGGTCAAGAGATCGAGACCATCCTGGTCAACATGGTGAAACCCCATCTCTACTAAAAATACAAAAAATTAGCCGGGTATGGTGGCGCTTGCCCGTAATCCCAGCTACGCAGGAGGCTGAGGCAGGAGAGTTGCCTGAACCCAGGAGGCGGAGGTTTCGGTGAGCCGAGATTGCGCCATTGCACTCCAGCCTGGGTAACAAGAGCAAAATTCCGTCTCAAAAAAAAAAAAAAAAAATGGGATATGGAGAGACGGTGAAACAGCTGAAGGAGCAGCCTCAATTATTTACAGACCAGTTTGTCAGCCTCCCAAAAAATAAGAATTGACTTCACATCTCTTTCCTCCTTTTCACAGCTGGGAGTGTCAAGCACATGACTATTGGCCACTCCCAATATTGGCCATTCTCAATATTGGCCATTGTTACCTCCCTGTCTCTCTGTACCCTCAGCTAAGCTCAATGCAGAAATTCAAATGCAAGGAACAGGCCCTGCCCTCAGAGAGCCCCCATTCTGATGCGAGAGAGAGGACACAAGAGTTTAAGATCCATATTGTTACCAAGGGAAGGCACAGGCACAGGACAGAATGGATGTAGCCATGGGCACTGCAAGGAGCACAGCAGTTGAATTGCAGCCCTGTCTGGAGCCTGGATGTGGAATATTGCTCAAGAGTTGTCTGGGTGCTTTGTAAACTGAGTCTGTAAATACCAAGAGAATTGAAGAGTTGAGCTTTTGAAGCCAGGCAGAGTTAGGAAAGGATTCTTAGAAGAGGTCAAACAGGGCCGGGCGTGGTGGCTCAAGCTTGTAATCCCAGCATTTTGGGAGGCAAAGGCGGGTGGATCATGAGGTCAAGAGATCGAGACCATCCTAGTCAACATGGTGAAACCCCGTCTCTACTAAAAATACAAAAAAATTAGCTGGGCATGGTGGCACGTGCCCGTAATCCCAGCTACTCAGGAGGCTGAGGCAGGAGAATTGCTTGAACCCAGGAGGCGGAGGTTGCAGTGAGCCGAGATCGCGCCATTGCACTCCAGCCTGGGTAACAAGAGCGAAACTCTGTCTCAAAAAAAAAAAAAAAAAAGAAGAGGTCAAACAGGAAGGGCAGCAGCCATGGGGAAGGTGCTTCCTCTGAAGGTCAGGCCCAGTCAGTGCCTTGAAGCAGGAACCGAAGATGAGGCAAAGCTAAGCCCACCTTTCTGAGTCCTGCTGGGGACTGGACTGACCACTGCTCTAAGACCTTGCTGCCAGGCCTGGCAGGTGGCCAGCCCAGGTGGCCAGGTGCTCCACAGCAAGCCAGGGCCTCAGTCCTCCCTTCACTTGATTTTCTGCAAGCCTTGCTTGCCAGCTAAGGTGTAGAGCCCTCCTTAGCTGTGGACAGACGCAGAGCCAAGTTAAGTCGCCATGGTAACCCTCTGGCTGATGGGGACTTGGGTTGCCATGGCAACTTGTCTAAAATCAAAAAGTATTTTGGAAGAGGGGTTGCAGCAGAGAGGAAGGGTGGTGGGGGATGTCTGCCGCAGTGCTGCACTACCCATGATTCTGTTCGGTGCCCTTCTTGGGTTCCTCCTGGAATGGGTGAGGGGTTTGTCCAAGGCCCAGCCCAGGGCTTCTGAGAAATAGTCATTGCTGGTACCAGGAGCCCTCCTGGAGGCCCTCCACAGCAAAACGTGTGTTAGACCGTTCTTGCATTGCCATAAAGAAATACCAGAAGCTGGATGATTTATAAACAAAAGAGGTTGCATTGGCTCGTGGTTCTACGGGCTGTACAGGAAGCATGGTGCAGGCATCTGCTCAGCCTCTGGGGGACCTTCAGGGAGCTTTTAGTCATGGCAGAAGGTGAAGCGGAGCAGGCATGTCACATGGTGAGAGAGGGAGCAAAAGAGATAGTTGTGGGGGTAGGTGCCACACAGTTTAAAGCCAGATCTCACGAGAACTCACGGCCGGGCACAATGGGATTACACTCATGCCTGTAATCCCAGTACTCTGGGAGGCCAAGGTGGGCATATCACTTGAGGCCAGGAGTTTGAGACCAGCCTGGCAAACATGGTGAAACCCCGTCTCTATTAAACACACACACACACACACACACACACACACACACACACGCTCACACACAAATCAGCCAGGTGTGGTGACATGTGACTGTAATTCCAGCTACTCAGGAGATTGAGGCAGGAGAATTGCTTGAACCTGGGAGGCAGAGGTTGCGGTGAGCCAATATTGCATCACTGCACTCCAGCCTGGGCAACAGAATGAGACTCCATCTCAAAAAAAAAAAAAAGAACTCATTCACTGTGGCAAGGATTGCACCAAGCTGTGACCACTCCCATGACCCCCACATTTCCCATCAGGCTCCGCCTTGATACTGGGGACTGCCTTTCAACACGAGATTCAGAGGGAACAGCATCCCGACCACACCACCATGTCCTCCATTTCCTTGGTGAATGCCTGACTTTCAGTGCCAAATCTGCTCCTTGACAAAACCATAAAAACTGCAAAGTTCGGCCGGGCGCGGTGGCTCAAGCCTGTAATCCCAGCACTTTGGGAGGCTAAGGCGGGTGGATCACGAGGTTAAGAGATCGAGACCATCCTGGTCAACGTGGTGAAACCCCGTCTCTACTAAAAATACAAAAAATTAGCTGGGCATGGTGGCGAGTGCCTGTAATCCCAGCTACTCAGGAGGCTGAGGCAGGAGAATTGCCTGAACCCAGGAGGCGGAGGTTGCGGTGAGCCGAGATCGTGCCATTGCACTCCAGCCTGGGTAACAAAAGTGAAGCACCGTCTCAAAAAAAAAACAAAACAAAAACAAAAGCAAAAAAAAAAAAAAAACTGCAAAGTTCATGTCCCACTGCTGGGGGACATTTCACACTGCTGCCTGTCCTCTGCTCCTGAGACCCCTGCCCCAGGCTCCTCTCATGCTTATAGTCTCCTTTCTGAGAGGGCACTTCTTCTCACAAAGCCAGGGCTGGCCAGCCTCTTACAACCTCAGCTTCCTCTTCACCATAGTGGAGAGATAGTCCCTGGGTTTAGACAGTACACTTAGCCAGCTCAAAGGAACGGCTCCATAAACACTGCTATTACTTACCATTAACTTACAACAAAAAAAATGAACCAGGTACTTGGTAAGGTATTTGTATTTGACTCATCCCAAAGGAATCTGCACGTTTAAATATCATCTCTTTCCCTCCATCTTCTTCCCCAAGTTACCTTTCCTTAAAGGGAGATGATTAAAACAAAGCAATGGAATTTGAGGTGTACAACCCCCAGAGTTCACATTCATGTCTCCAAACTCATGTTCTCCCTCCACTCTACCCCAAACCCTGGCCTCCTGAGGCAGTGAAGTTTGCCTCTCTGGAACCATTTTCTGAAGTTAGTTGGCAGGAGGGGAGCCTCAAGAGGGAAGAAAAAAAATGGTAAGCATTTCATTGGCCCAGTGGCCGGACCTATAAGTCATCATTCATAATTAGAAGTATTTCTTCCAAATCACAATCCCCAGCCTCAGTTTCCCCTGTACCAAAAGCTGTCTTCACTTTTAGTTCAAGAGAGTCTTCTCCCCTTTCTGCTTCTCGAAAGTCGTCTCTTCTCTTCCCCTAAACTCACCTTAATAGCCTGAAGCTTTCACCAAGTATGCTGGCGAGTTCTGTTCCCTACCGTATCCCCTGCCATAAGGAGGTAATTCCAGCCCCTCTTTCTGAGATAGGGTGTTGATGGATCCTTACTGGGGCACAAGCTTCTGGCCTCCTGCATGCCAGAGAGAGGAGGTGCCCTGGGGACTCTGGAGACCTGGCCTCCCAGCAGCCACTCCCTCTGCTCTTAACAGGAAGCTTTCGTCTGAGAAAGTTTGACTCCTTCCTGAAAGCTGCACGCCTTTCAGCCAGGCTGGGCTCAGGTTTCAGGGCTCAGGGACTAGTTCTCTCCCTTTCTCCTTCCCAGGACTGGAATGCAGCTGCCCAGAAGTGCTGAGGAGGACACAGAGTCAGCTTCCTAGGCACAGGCCCAGCTCTGTCCCCTTTCCTTGTGCTGGGACCTTAAGCGGAGGGAGGAATCTGTGCCTCAGGGAGGCAAAGCAGGCGTTAAGGGGAGCGGTTGGGGAGAGCTGACTTGCAAGGAAATAGTTTCACCGGAGTGGTCAAGGCCAGGGTTCCCGGTGGCCCCTCCACCATTCTCCTTGCAATACCCAACCAGCTCTGCCAAAAGGTGAACACGGGAGCTGCAGCCCAAGTCCTTTCCGGCCTGGCAAACCTTTCCCATTCCCCTCTTGCCAAACATTTTTATACCAAAATAATTAGGTAATTAATAATCATGTCAAATACTGTGTTTCTGGCACTCCGTACTTTTTAAGCTTTGGAATCTGTGTGTAATAGATCTGAATAGCAACCCACAAACTTGGCCATGCAACAAACATCCCATTCTTGATTGTCTTTAAATCAGTGTAATTCTAGTTCTGAGCTGCATCCTCCTGAGTGGCAGGACATTTCAAGTCAGAATTACTGGCCTCTGGCTGGGTGTAGTGGTTCACGCCATTAATCCCAGCACTTTGGGAGGCCGCCGCAGATGGATCACTTGAGGCCAGGAGTTTGAGACCAGCCTGGCCAACATGGTGAAACCCTGTCTCTACTAAAAATACAAAAATTATCCGGGTATGGTGATGCATGCCTGTAATGCCAGCTACTCAGTAGGCTGAGGCAGAAGAATCGTTTGAACCTGGGAGGTGGAGGTTGCAGTAAGCCAAGATGGTGCCACTGCACTCCAGCCTGGGTGACAGAGAGAGACTTCATCTCGGAAAAAGAATGGCTGGTGTCCTTTTCCCCAACCCCAGGTTCACACCCAGGTCCAGAAGGTGCGGGCGAAGCTTGGAAAACAGGAAAGGACCACTCTGTTGTGGTCCCTGCGGGTTTCCTCAGTGGCTCTCTAGCTCTTTGCCAAGGCTAACAGCCGATACCATATTCCTTCCCTTTACACCACCCCTCCCCGGCAGGGCGTGGGAATGCGTCTGGCTGCTTGCTCGTAGGACTCGCGGTGCTCTTTTCACTTCTAGTTCAGGAGTGCCTTGCCCTCTCTCTGCTTCTCAGAAGTGGTGTCTTCCCTTCTCCTAAACTCACCAGCTTTGTTTGTTTGTCTGTTTGTTTCATTTTTGAGATGGGGTCTCCAGCTCAGGCTGGAGTGCAGTGGCATGAACTCCGCTCACTGCAACCTTCGCCTCCTGGGCTCAGGTGATGCTCCCACCTCAGCCTCATGAGTAGCTGGGACCACAGGCATGCACTGCCATGCCTGGTTAATTTTTTGCATTTTTTGGTAGACATGGGGCTTTACCATGTCACCCAGCCTGGTCTTGAACTTCTGAGCTCAATCGATTTGCCCACCTCAGCTTCCCAAAGTGCTGAGATTACAGGCGTGAGCCACTGCACCTGGCCAAACTGACCTTCCTAATATCCTGAAGCTTTCACCAAATATGCTGGCCCATTCTGCTTCCTATCCTATCCAATGCCCCCAAGAGTTTTGAAACCTGGTGACCTGCTCAGAATGGGAGCTGGCGAGTGGAATTACACAGAGAGAGGTACAATAAATTAAACATCTCAGAAATGTATCTTGCCATATATGATCTCATTTTCATACCACCCCGATAAAGTAGGTAGGACAAATATTAATATCCCCAAAAGATAGATGAGGAAGCTCCTTATGAACTGACTTGGCAGTGGGTTTGCAGAAATGCTAGGACACAAGTCCAGGCCTCCTACCTCTCAGTCCAAGCTGCTGCTGCCGCCGATGGGAGACTTTCTGAACGTTCCCTGGAGAGTTCTGATAGAGTTCCAGTGGCTGGTGTGTTTCGAGGGCTTACTGTATGCAAGAAACTGAACTAAGCATTTTATATATGATAGGTTGATCAGTCTTTGCTGCTACTCTTTGAGGTAGGTGCTCTTGCTCCCATTTTACAGATGAGGGTGTTGAGGCACAGAGAATGTGAGGACTCTGCTGGAGGTCACAGAGTTGATCATTGGCACAGCCAGGATTTGAACCCTACACTCTTAACTCCTCTCCTTTAGTGAGTTTCCTAGTAACTTCAGCACCCTTCCGAGAAGGATAAAGGAGTACGGAGTAACTCTATCAGCAATTCTGTTTAGCTTTGTGACTTCAGCCTCCAACAAAAGAGGCTGCTTTCCAAAGTCCCAGGCTCCATTCATCCCTGCAAATTCATTATTTCTTACCACTCACTCACCAGCACAACGAATCTCCCCACAAGCTCGAACTCAAGGACACACCTCCCTCTGTCTGTCCCCGGTTCCCAATCCAAACTCAACAGCATCAGCTCAGAGAGAAAAGCTTGAAGAAGGAAGGACCCCACCAGAGAGCCTGTGGGACATCCAGGGGGGTGGAGAGGGGCTTGGCAGCCCCTCCCCTCCATCTGCTTCCAGCTGGGACACAGGATGCTGGGGAGGGGAGGCTCCCTTGGAGACAAAGGTCAGGGGAGCCCAGAAAGGAGGAGGCGATTAGGATGCTGGGGGTTTGGGGTGGGGGTTAGTTACTGGAGGAAGACCGCTCAGTCTGTGCAGGAGTTACCCAAATGAAGCCGCCTCTTGCCTGACTGCAGCGGGGAGCCAGCCTCCAGAGCCTGCGGGCAGAGAGGCCACAATTGAGGCAGAGGGAGGCCAGCTGGCCCTTAAAACACCTTTCTCCTCACAAAGCCGGCAGTGGTCTCATTTACAGCTCATCTCCCAAAGGGCTCGGAGGTGCGTGGAGAACCAGACACTGTGGTCCTCTAATTACCAGTGTGCATCTGGGAAAGTGAGGCAGCCACGTGAAAATGAGCAGCCCAGAGTTCCTTCCGCCCCTAAAGGGCAAGGAAACTCAGTGTCCTGATTTTTCCATGTCAGACTGCCTGCCACTCCCGAGGACCCCCTCTGCTGAAAGCTGTTTGTATTTAGCCTTTCCCGTGGTTTCTGTAGACCTCCTCCTTCCTCTCAACATCACCCGCTGAACCCCTACAAACTAATTATTGAATTTTTTTTTTTGAGATGGAGTCTCGCTCTGTCACCAGGCTGGAGTGCAGTGGCGTAATCTGGACTCACTGCAACCTCTGCCTCCTGGTTCAAGTGATTCTCCTGCCTCAGCCTCCTGAGTAGCTGGGACTACAGGTGCGTACCACCATGCCCTGCTAATTTTTGTATTTTTAGTAAAGACAGGGTTTCACCATATTGGTCGGGATGGTCTGTATCTCTTGACCTCATAATCTGCCCACCTCGGCCTCCCAAAGCGCTGGGGTTGCAGGTGTGAGCCATCACACCCAGTACCAGTTATTGAAATGTATGGTCTGCCCCCATGACTGAAACCCCTCCCACCTCCAACCCTGGGGATCACATTTCAACATGAGATTTGGAGGGGACATCTAAACCATATCGTTACGGTTTTTGTTTCGTTGCTCAGATTTAATTACTTTTGTTCCACCTTTTTCCCAGCGGGGGGTTGGAGAGTGCTGCTCTGGCCTTTGGGACAGAGAAGGGAAAACGGTGGGGAGGCGCCCCTGCTGACCAGCTGGGCTGGCCTGTCTCCGCAGCTGTGATGCCAGCACCCCTCTTCTTGCACCCATGCTTCTTGACTTCTCCCTCCCTTGTAGCTGGCCCCCCGCCCTGGTTCAGTCGCTCACTGAGTCTTGTGGCTTCTGCGTCTGTAATATCACACTGTCTTTTTCCCTCAGCCATTGTCCTGTTCACACCATCATCTCCCTCACAAATGCTTCCTGACTCCCCTCCTTCCAGTTCACCCCCATACACTGCTCTGCGGGTGCCTTCCTAATGCACCGCTGAGACCACGTCACTTCCCGGAACAGAGGCCTTCAGTGGCTTCCACAGAATAGCATCCTGGTTTCTTACCCCAGCATTCCAGGCCTCCGCAGTTGGACTTTCTGACCTTTCTAGCTTCTCCTTTCTCTTCCCTACCCAAACCCTACCCAAACCGTCTGCCAGAATTTCCCTGAGGGAATTCTGTGAAACTTGTTAATTGGCATTACTTAAAAATAAAAGACCCTGTGGTCAAATAAATCTAGGAAACTCTGGGTTGAGAAAGTTAAACAGATTTTCTGATGTGGACATCTCTGAGACTTTGTATACTAATGGGGTTCACGACTCCCCAGGAATGGTTTAAAAATATGCAGAATCTCCCTGGCGTGATTGTCCGTGGGATGCTGCTCTGAAAGAACACTGGTAGGGCCAGAGGTCCACAAGGCCATGTGGGAACATTGCTCCGTGTTTGATCCCGCTAGGCTCCTTGCTCTCCCCAAAGACAACCTCATATTTTCTGGCCTCTGTGTCTTGGATTAAGGCATATCTCCAGCCTGGAAACACCTACTTCCTCCATCTTCACCAATGAACATCTTACTCATCCTTTACGAATAATTTTCTGGCTGAAGGGGGTGGATCCCTTGAGGTCAGGAGTTTGAGTCCAGCCTGGCAAACGTGATGAAACCCCATTTCTACTAAAAATACAAAAAATAGCAGGGGCCAGGCACAGTGGCTCACACCTGTAATCCTACCACTTTGGGAGGCCAAGGCAGGTGGATCACCCGGGGTCAGGAGTTCAAGACCAGTCTAGCCAACATGGCGAAACTCTGTCTCTACTAAAAATACAAAAGTCAGCAGGGTGTGGTGGCACACATCTGTAATTGCAGCTACTTGGAGGTTGAGGCAGAATTGCTTGAACCCAGAAGGTGGAGGTTGCAGTGATCGGGGATCATGCCACTGCACTCCAGCCTTGGCAACAGAGTGAGACTATGTCTCAAAAAGAAAACTAGCCAGGCATGGTGGCACGTGCCTGTAATCCCAGCTACCTGGGAGGCTGAGGCACAAGAATCGCTTGAACCTGGGAGGCGAGGTGAAGGTTGCAGTGAGCCGAGATTGTGCTACTGCGCTCCAACCTAGGGGACAGAGTGAGACTCTGTCTTAAAAAAAAAAAAAAAGTTTCCCCAAGGCCCCCCACCCCTACCCCAACCACCAGCCTCTTCTGAGGTTCTTTTGAACTTCTGTGGCAGTGCTTCTGATGGCATTTACTGGCGGAAACGATTTATTTTAGCTTTTTTCTCTGTTTGTCTGATAGCAGTCCCCCACTCTTCCTGGTCAGCTTCTAAGAACCTTGATGGTAAAGGCTGTGTCACTCATTATCTTATTCTCTTCAGTATCTGCTGTATAGTATAGTCGTCCTCGGTATACGCAAGGGATTGGTTCCAGGGCCACTGACTTATAACCAAATCCCCGCGTAGTCAAGACCCACCTGCAGCTCTGCAGAACCCACATGTTATGAAAAGTTGGCCCTTGGCGTAGACAGTTTTCACAGCCCAGGAATACTGTAATTTCATTCCATGCAAGGTTGGGGGGAAAAAAAGGCAGGTATAAGTTCACTAAGTTCAAGTCCATGTTGTTCAAGGGTCAGCTGTGTATTACCCGGGCTGTGCCTCAGAACTTCGATGTAATTTTAAATTTCTTACTAAACTTTTAATATTGAAATAGTTTGAGATGTACAGAAAAGTTGCAAGGATAGTACAGAGGGTTGACATACCCCACACCCAGTTTCCCATGTTGCCAGCTTCCTACAGTATTCGGGTACCTTTACTGCAATTAATGAACCAATATTGGTAAATTATTACTAACTTGAAGTCCAGACTTTATTTGGATTTCCTTGGTTTTTACCCCATGTTCTTTTTCTGTCCCAGGATCCCTTCTAGGATAATACATTACTTTCAGTCATCAGATTCCCTTAGGCTCCTCTAGACTGTGACAGTTTCTTAGACTTTGTTTTTGATAACCTTGATAGTTTTGAAGAGTGCTGGTCAGGTATTTTGCAGAGTGTCCTGCAGTAGGTTTATCTGATACTTTTGGTGACACAGGGGTTATGTGTTCGGGGGATGAAGCCCACAGAAGTAAAATGCCATTCTCATGACATCATATGAAGGGTCTGTACCAGCCATGCCCACCCTTTTTGGCAACAGGGACTGGTTTCATGGAAGACAATTTTGCCACAGACAGGGGTGGGGGGATGGGGTGAAGATGGTTTCGGGCTGAAACTGTTCCACCTCAGATCATCAGACACTAGATTCTCATAAGGAACGCGCATCCTAGATCCCTAGAACGTACAGTTCACAATAGGGTTCACCTTCCTTTGAGAATCAAATGCCACCGCTGATCTGACAGGAGGAGGGGCTCCCTCAGGTACGCTCACCCCCCCGCTGTGCGGCCCCGGTTCCTAACAGGCCACTGACCTGTACCGGTCCGTGGCCCAGGCTTGGGGACCCCTGGGCTATGCTACCAACATGACTTATCACTGTTGATGTTGACCTTAATTACCTGGCTACCGTGGTGTTGGGTGAGTTTCTCCATGCAGTGTTACCGTCCCCCGTCCCCTCCCATCCTCCCCTTTTCCATAGTGTACTCTTCAGAAGGAAGTCACTGTGTGCAGCCACATTCAAGGAGGGCTTTACCTCATGAATGGGGGAGAAGAGACAAATCTCATTCATTCATCCTGCATTCCTTCGTTTAGTTCAGTATGTACTCATGGATGTTTATTTCATACTTTTGAGTTATAATCCAGCTCTACATTTTTTATTTTGTTTTTCAAATTGTTTCAGCTTTGGCTGTTACAGGAGCACTTTTTTTTTTTTTTTTTTGAGATGGAGTTTCGCTCTTGTTACCCAGGCTGGAGTGCAATGGCGCGATCTCGGCTCACCGCAACCTCCGCCTCCTGGGCTCAGGCAATTCTCCTGCCTCAGCCTCCTGAGTAGCTGGGATTACAGGCACGCGCCACCACGCCCAGCTAGTTTTTTGTATTTTTAGTAGAGATGGGGTTTCACCATGTTGACCAGGATGGTCTCGATCTCTCGACCTCGTGATCCACCCGCCTCGGCCTCCCAAAGTGCTGGGATTACAGGCTTGAGCCACCGCGCCCGGCCTAGGAGCACTTTTAAGTGGCATCTGTGTCCCTGTGACCCCAATCTTTATTTACTTATTTATTTCCTTGCTCTTTAGCCCTACGAGATGCTCCAGGCTCATTTTGCATAATCCCTGCCCCGGTGCTGCCAGGATCAGCTATTTCTCCAAGGAATCCTAGTTTCTTGAATGGGAGGAGGAACAGAAACTGACGCTGAGTGCTGGGTGTGCTTATTGTTACCACTGGGGTGACACTGCTTCTAGGCCCTCTCTGTAGACAGAGCCAGGAATATATACATCTAAACTAACCCATGTATGTGCGCATACCTATCTCTCTCTCCATGTATATGTGAGACATACGTAAACTTGTGTATGCGTGTAACTAAATATTAGTTAATACTGATGTCTGCAACTCTAATCTAGTAGCACGTGGTTCATTCTAACCTTCCTTCCTTTATACAGCTTTTAAAAACCCTAGTTCTGGCCGGGCGTGCTGGCTTACGCCTGTAATCCCAGCACTTTGGGAGGTCATGGTCGGCAGATCACTTGAGGTCAGAAATGCAAGACCAGTCTGGCCAACATGGTGAAACTCCATCTCTACTAAAAATACAAAAATTAGCCGGGTGTGGTGGCAGGTACCTGTAATCCCAGCTACTCGGGAGGCTGAGGCAGGAGAATTGCTTGAACCCAGGAGGCGGAGGTTTCAGTGAGCATCACCCCACTGCACTCCAGCCTGGGAGGCAGAGCAAGACTGTCTCAAAAACAAAAACCCAGTTATTTTGAATCACAGTGTTTCAAAGCTGGGCCAAAGACTGTACTCTAAAGGCTGAGAAACACTGTAGCAGGCACTCAAATGCTTGCTAAATTTAATTGAGTTCAGAGAAACTCAGACCAGCCCCATCACAGATGTACAGGATTTCCAGCCTTGAGATTGTTAGGAAAATGAGCTCGCACCTTCCCCCAGGTGATGCTCCATGGAAAACAACCTGTAATCATTACGAAGGTGTCCATTACCCCATGTTTGGGTGTTTCTGCTCATTTCCTCTGTATCTGGTTGCCAGAACACCTGATATTTCCTGATGTGAGGCCCGACTATCTGGGATCCATTACTGCCTGTGGCAGAATCTTCAGTGACAGTCCCTGCCTGTCCCCCTTGACCCAGCAGCCAGTCCTTTTTTTCTCTGTGGTGATAATCAGGGCCTGTATGTGACTTACAGATAAATTTTACAAATGAGGAAAGGTCCAGGAAACATAGCCAGCTTAGTGGCAGAGCAAGAAGTATAATCCAAGCCTCCTGTACTGTTCATATCCATCTGTACCCCGTCCATCCTTCTGAATGCCCTGGGCTGGAATTGTCATGATACACGATGGATATATTGGAAAGCCCTGAGCTGCATGTCTTTAAAGCCACTGTGAACTAAAATACTCCTGAATGCAGTCTTGGCTTGCTTTCTGCAGAATGTCCCTGTAAAGGGTACCTGAGACAGCTACAGATCAACACGACAAGATGTTCCCAGCTCACTGCTTTTATTTCACACTCACCTGAAGTTACAGAGCCAGAGAGGAGGCTGGGGAGAAAGGCAGACCTAATAGGCACCAACTGACAGCTTCCCGGCCCTCCTAGATGGAAGGGAGTCATGTTGGTCCTCAGGGAAATCAAGGCACCTATCTTTAGCACCTTCACTCCTCCCCCATCCCTGCATCTGCCCTTCCTCTCATGGCCCCCCCCCCACCCACCATACTCAACTCCCTCAGGCTGCCCTCCTGCTGCCTTCATCCCTGCCCCGTCAGTATTCCATCCAGACCAGCCCTACCCCAGTGTACCATGCTCCAAAGTTACCTCTCACACCTTCCCCAGGTCCCCATCCAGACACCCATTTCTTTAGTCAAGGTGTTTGGACAGCAGTCTGATTAAACTATAGGACAAGTTGCTTCAGAAATTCAGAGTTGTCATCCCACTTTGAATAGGTGGGGAGCAAGCCCAGACTCTAGGCATTTGGATGCCCTGTTGTTAACTGCACTGGATACTTTGTCTCTAGCATGTCTCAGACATTTCCTGGCCACGTTTCTTTATGCAAAACTGAGAATCTTGTCATCTTGTTGCAAGGTTGCATTGATTTGCATCTATCTCCTATCCCCCACTTAATCCATTTGCTTATTTCAGTAGCTTCTGTAGGCAGGTTTTCTCTTGCTGGTTCTCTTGCCACCTTTGCCTCCTAAAGAGCCCTTAAATTGGCTTCCGGGCAGCAATCTATCCTTTTCTTGCTGGAAAATAGCCCAACTCCTGCAACCTACCTCTTCTGCCAGCCTCAGACTGCACTCACCTTCCCACCCTGTCCACAGCAGGAAGGACGGATGACAGGAGGAGGCTCACTTTTGCTGCCATTGCAAAAACCTCCAGCAGCAGCTGCTTTGTCACTCAATTCAGAAGCTCCTTCCTGGTGTGAAAGGTATTTTGCAATTATGCATAGTTACCCACTGTTACCCATTAACAGAAACCTTTCAGCTGCGTGCCAGCTTCATCTTAAACGCTTTTTCCTTTCTCCCTTCAGAAGTCTTTATAAGCATACGGTATTTAGGAAGGTCTCCTTTGCCAATATATACAGTATTATATAAATTACAACACGGAGTGACTAACCAGTGGCTCTCCCTCTAAGGATTTTACCACCGAATCCAAATATATTTCACTGATCGCATCTAGGCAGCTTACAGGAGGGTTTTATAGGGTTGCTTTTTTTTCCCCAGGAGGAAGTGGCTGGAAGGTGGAACAGAATATGTTCTCTTTTAAATCATATCACCACTCAACCAAGGATACATCCATTGTGTATCCAGCCTCCCACCTCCTTACCTTCAGTGGGAGGATTGGTCAGGGCTTAAAGCTCAGGCCCCTCTGGAGAGCCCTAGGTTTATAATCGAAAGGGACCGGGATGGATGGGCTTTCCCACTTACAATAATAATCACAACAATAACATCTATAATATGAGTGCCTGCCAGATACTAGGCACTGTGCTAGCACTTAACATACATTATCTAATTTAATCTTCCTAATAGCCCTATGAATATACATAATTATCTCCATTCTACAGGTAGGGAAAAAAATGAGACTTTTGAACATAAAGACTCTTACTTAAGTTTACATGCTTCATGGTAGAGCCAAGATGCCAACCCAGATCTGTCTGATTTTAAAGCTACCACCTGCCCAGCCTGGCTATTGGTTCAGAGTCAGCTAGGGCCCTAAAACTAATGAACTTGGTACCCCACCCTTTCCTGAAACCCAACATTTGTGGGGAACTGATCGGAGAGTGTAAACGTCTCAGGGAGGACAAGTTTCCCCAAGGTCCTCCCTCAGATGGGGGAAGACGAGGAACCAAAGGTTCTCATTTTCCTGCCCACCACCTCCAGCAATGTCATCCCAAACACGCCTGATTCAGCTGCATGTAATTAAAGGGGAATGACTGCCCAGCCATTTGATTTCTAATTGCCACATAACGTGAAAGTGACAATGCAGGTTTTCACATGTGTCAGATGAACTTGGTTGTAAGTTTTATTGAAACACTCCATTCTTTGGCTGTGCACCCAGCCTTTGTATTATTCACGTAGCAAGGTTGTCGGCTCTTCATTTAAAGAGGGAGAGATGGCAGAGGTACCATCGAGCGTTCTGATGAGAGCAGGTCCCTCCTTCCTTGCTCTTCCTGTGTGCCAGGTCTTGGGCTCTGGGCTTCTTGGTGCGGTGAGGGTGGTTAGGGAGAATGCTACTGGAGCAGAGGGGACTGTGGCAGGTTAGTGCTTATGGACCAGGTAAACCTCTTCCCAGTAGGGACATGAATCTACACAGCTTGCAGTCTCCCTATTCCCATGGAATCAAGGAGGACTTCCTGGGGAAAATAGGATGTTTTGAAGAATCTGTTGAATGAAGGAGTGAAGAAGATGATCTGGGATATTGGAAGTTACAACATTTCTCTGAATAAAGGTTTTCCACACAACATATGGGCACCATGTAACCTAATCGAAGCTGAAACTTAGCCATCCATGATATTTACATCCTACCCACTGTTCAAAACCAGGAATCCCTTTCTGCGGGCTTATCATTCAAGGGAAGAGGCTCAGATATCACACAATTATCACTGACACCCGCCCCCATCAAAAATAATTATTCAGGGATTCTGAGAGCCAACGTAATTAGTCCAATTAATCTCTAGCGATGAATTATTCTGTCCGATAATCGTCTTCGGAAGCAAAGGATTCATTAGCGTCTGGCTGACAGCAGGGAGTCAAATGTCCTTTTATCTCTCTTCCCTGTCCCTGACATGATAGAGTGAAATTGGCTCTCACTTTGATAAATTCTATCTCCATTGAAAAGGAGGCTGGTTAGGGCAGCAGCAGAGGCTGGGACCTGGGTTACTAGACGTGTTGCCTGCTCCACATGTACCGCTGACCTTGAGTTTAAGGCCTCAGTTTATCCCTTGGAAACATGGGGAGACTTGAGTGCAAGCTTTGTAATCAGTTATCAAATTAACCAGCTACCTTCACGGGCTTCCAAGAGGCAGTTAATCCCAGCACGCTCCCTGGAAGAACATGCCCTTCTCTGCTGAGCATTCTCAAGGCATTCCAAAGCAGAAGTCCTCCTTTTTGTAGAAACTTACTTTACATAATTTAGTCATCTCGAAGGCACTAAGTGAAACCCAAGGTGCCTATGGAGGTGCCCATCAAAATCCCAACTTATATTGCCCAAATTATAGGATACGAATCCAATTATGAATCCAAATATATTTCACTGATTACATCTAGGCAGCTACAAGAGAGTTTTTTATTTTATTTTATTTTATTTTATTTTTTAGCGACAGGGTTTCTCCTTGTTGGTCAGGCTAGTCTCAAACTCCGAACCTCCGGTGATTGGCCTGCCTCAGCCTCCCAAAGTGCTGGCATTACAGACCTGAGCCACTGCGCTCGGCCCTGCAGGAGGGTTTTATAGGTTACTTCTTTTTTCCCAGGGGGAAGTGGCTGGAAGGTGGGACAGGATATGTTCTTTCTTAAATCATATCACCACTCAACCAAAGATACATCCATTGTGTATCCAGGCCCCAGCTCCTTGCTCCTTTCCTTCAATGAAGTGGAGGATTGGTGAGAGCTTCAAGCTGAGGCCCTTCCAGAGAGACTCGTAGGTTCATGAGCAAAGCGGACAGGCTGGACAGGCTTTCTTTCCCACTTACAGTAGTAGCATTCTTGCCTGTTCTGGGGGTTGTTTTTGATTGTCTTGCTGGAGCACATAAACCCTTTCCTTACGGTACGTAAGCCCTGGGTCCAGGGGTGACACATACGGAGATCTACCTGTCCTATGGCCGCCCAAGACCATGCTTCTGTCTGTACCTTCCCCTAATAAAGCACCTTTTATTAAACACAACAACAACGAAATCCCAACCTAAACTTTGAGAGAGATCTGTGCTAGGGGCCTCAGAACAGCCGGGTTGGAGATTCTGCTTCCCCAGCATCTGTCTCCTCCGCGGCCTGCCTGGGCAGAGGGCTGGGCTCCGGGGCAGTGAGTCTTCGCTTTCCTGGTCTTGGACTCCCTTATCCAGGAAAATGAATGTTACACATGGGCACGAGATTTTGCATATAACTTCAGAGAGTTTCTAGACCCTCTGTTAACCCTCTAGACTCTCTGTATGAACAATACATTGATCCTGTTCTCGAGGAACTTAAAATCCAGGAAGTGAAGCGTGGGGAGGGGGAGTTGTTCATGTTAACAGTTCAACACAACAGAAAGAAGGTGGTGTGATAATGGAGTTGGTAGTAATGGCATTTGGGGTCAGTTAATTATTTGCTATAGAGGGCTGTCCTGACATTGTAAGACGTTTAGCAGCAGGCTTGCCTTCTACCCACTAGATGCCAGTCATACCCCCTCCCAAGTCAGAAAAGTAAAAAATGTCTCCAGACATCACCAAGTGTCCCCCGAGGAGCAGCACCTCTGTGGAGAACCTCTGTAATAGAGGCACCATCGTGTGCTGAGCCTCAGCGGAAAGTGTGCTCATTTCTGGGTGGAAGGACCAAAGAAGGCTCCCTGGAAGAAGTGGTTTGAGGTTTGGGCACCAAACCAGAAAAGAAGCTTTTGTTTTGTTTTGGTCAGCTTTTTATCCCTGGAGTCTAATACGGTGTTTGACACATAGAAAGTGTACAGAGAATGCTTGTCGAGTAGGTAAACAAACAGATGAATGGGGAAGGGTTGAACGTGCATAAAATGGAAAGAGACATGCATTCCGGATTAAAGGAACAGCATCAGCAAAGGCTCAGAGGTGGAAAGAGCAGGTTTCTGTAGGGGGTCGCAGGCAGCCCAGTCCCTGTTCCATGGATAAGGAACAGAATAGTGGCTTGCGTGCCCCTGGCTTAGGACGCTGTGGAATGGCCTTTTCTGGAGATGCTTAAGAAAAGCGGGTAGGTGGCTGTGAATACAGTTCCGCCTGAAGGAAAGGAAACAGAGTAATCGATCAACAACTCCTTCCTGATCAACGTGGACCTGGCCTTGGAATGCTTCTCAACACAGCCCTCGAAGAACTTAACTACCAGTCATTTGGAGTTGGAATGCCAGTTGCACCTGTGTAACTCCTGGCTGTGGTCTAGAGACCTTATGTCAGAACTGGAGACTGCTCTTCTGCTTGAAGGCAGCCCAGAAGGGGAGGCATGAGCCTCTCTTGGTCATTCTTCATGCTTTGTGTGTGTGGCTCCAATTCCCAGGCCATATCTCTTTTCGCTTTACCCGACCCCATTCCTTCTCGGCTGCTGAGCTGCCCTGTGGCTGAGTTCTTGTCTCCCTGCTGTCTCCTCCGTTATTCATTCTTTTGCAAATATTTAACAAGCCTGTGTTATGTACACTGGAGACACAGCCACGGACACACCAGAGCTGCCGCTTGTGGATATAGAGAGGCAGGCAGACAATTGCATTACAACGTGGTGAGTGCCGAGTTCTGGGAATCAGAGGCTGCTGTGGGCAGAGCAGTGGCACCTAAGAGCTGCTTGAGGGAGGCTTTGGGACCTTTTTAGGAAAAGAACCACTGAAAGCAGAGTGCTAGGGTGAAGTGACAGATAGTTCCAGTTTATAAATCTGGGACAGTGAGTTTTACTGTAGTTTTTTCAATGTGTGTTAAAGAGTTGTGTGTCCAGTAAAATACATATATATGTCTGCTTTTCCAGGGAAAATCACTGTGACTCCCTGGTAAAAAGAGTTTGTAATGGTCTGGAAAACGCAGGAAAATCTTTAGAGTCAGTTCCTGGTGTCCATTAAAAGTGTTTATGGTGTCCGGGGAGCCATTTCCCTCTGATTTGTGTCTGACGGGAGCACTGAAGCTGAGATATCAGGGAGAAGACAAGCTCACATGTGGGACTGGACAAGTCAGGTGAACCCGGCATGGAACAGGGCTGTCTCTGAGTCTACCTGTAGGTAGGATCGGAGGCAAAGCCCTGCAGTGGCACTTGCAGAGACAGAAGAAAGAAAAACATGGCCTGTGCCTCTGGGGAGTCAAGCCAGACACTTACCCAATCAGGAGAAACTGGCAGAGGTAGTAGCTGCTGGCATTTGAGAGGCAGAAGGCAAGGGTTGAGACAATAGACCAATAAGAAATTGGGGTGGGAGGGATTGCACGAGATTTCCCGAAGGAAGTGAGCTGTAGAGATGGGATGGAATGGGACGGCAGGGCCGCAGACAGAAGGCTGTAGCATGGGAAATGGAGACATGAGGCTGCTTCCCTGTCCATCCATTAACCAGAGGCCTGGGAGGCAGGACAAGGATGGCAGGTAAGTGGGTGGAGGAGGTGCCATCTGACTACATGCCCAGGGGATGCATTTGTTTAGCAGGGCTTTGTGGAGGGCCTACGACAGATCAGGCACTGTGCCAGGTGCTCGGCATTCAAAGATAAATAGCATCTGGCCTTTGCCCTGAAGGCAGATGGATGTGTAAAGAGGTGTGGGTGATCAAGTGATACACAGGCTGTGGTAGAAGTCTGCTACAGGCTCCAGCAGGGACCCTGAGGAAGGAGGAGTGATTTCTACCAAGAGGAGGGGCCAGATGAAAGGCAGTCTGCGTTCTCCATGGGAGGAGGTTGAATGGAGGCTGCTCACTCAGGCAGCATTTCCTGAGCAGCTGCTGTGCGCTGCCCGGTGCTGCTGGGGTGTGGATGGGGCTACATAAGGGATGTGGTATTTAGTGGAGGAGACAAGACCAGCAGGCAACAGGAGCTGTCACTGCAAAGACAATATGTGATCGTTGACGAGAGCAGTTCAGGGATCAGATGTTCCAGAGCTGAAGGGAAGTGGTCTCTGGAGTGGCCAAGGAAGGCTTCTTGGAGGAGGTGTGACTTGAGTTGGGCATTGAGGGCTGAGGTGAAGGTCCCCAGCAGGGATTGTCTTTTAGATGGAAGCTGTAGGAGGGATGGAAGAAGCAAAGGTGCTACAGTGGGGGGCAGCCAGGCATCAGCCTGAATGGGCGGGAGTGTGTGGGACACTAATGGAAGATCAGGCCAGGTCAGGACTCAAATGTCATCTGAGAGATGCTGAAGTCTCATGTTGCAGAGACTCAAGTTTGTGTGGATAAGGTGTGCTTTTAGACACCTTGGGGCTGGGGGCTGCGGGCTGCGGGCAGGGCCTGTCTGAAGCCATCTCAGCTGTCCCCCGGCCTCCAGCCAGGGCTTGGTGCTCCTGTATAAAATTCTGTCTCCACAGCGTGTCCCCTAGTTTGGCTTCCTGGTGGGGGAGGGTGCACACACAGACATCAATTCAGTCAAGACTCTGCTCACGCCTGTCCCCAGGAGCAAAGCCTTGGCCCGCTGTTCCCATGGCAACCGCCAGTCAGTGCTGAGCAAAGGAGGGTGCCAGAACACAGAGAGCTGGAGGGCACCAGCAGCCCCTCAGTCATCACAGTCATCACTGAGGACTCCCCCAGTTGGGGCGTAGAGGGATAGAGGAAGTGAAAGCAATGGCTGGGGAAACCTGGAGGGCAAAGGGACTCCCTCTGTTCTTTGATGGAGGGAGAGCAAGTGCTGGCTGGAGCCAGAGCTAGGCTCAGGCAGCTGATTTCCCATCCCTTCTTTCATCCCTCCTTTTGAGCCCAGGGTGTCCCCTTTGCGTCCTCTGGCTCATTAAAGATAGATGACCCTGGGGACGGTGGGGGCAGGGGTCACCAGCTGCTGGGGCTTCTTGCCTTGAGTTGGGCACGGGCTCATTTGCAGGGAGAATGCAGCCAGGACCACCAGCCCTGGCTGCAGAGGGAGGAGGGTAAGTCTGGGAAGCTGGCCCCAGTGGGTGATCAGCAACACGTCCCTAAGAATAGGTACATCCTATTGACAGAGATTTGAAGTGAACCGGGAGCCGTAAATAGCCAGGAGCCTGTGTCCTCTGGGCTCTGTGTTCTGCTGGTGGCTTATTCATTCAAAGTCAGGGATGGGATGCAGTCCCCGGAGTGATGCAGTGGGACGAGCCCTGGGGCTGGAGACAGAGCGGCTGGGTTCTAATCCCAGCACTGCTGCTTTGTAACTGAGACCTAAAGCAAATTGCTTATCAGTCTCTTCAGCTGCCAAACAAACGGAGAAGCTGCCTCACAGAATTACTGTAGGGCTCACCCCGCAGGAGGAATGTGAAAAGACCTGGCACACAGTAGCCGTTTGCCTCCTGGCTTCCAGAGGTAGAGGGACAGTAGAGGGACAGATGAGATAATCTGCCAAAGGGGTCCATATATCCAAAGGGGTCCATATATCCAAAGAGGTCCGTATATCCAAAGGGGTCCATATATCCAAAAGGCGGGGTTGGCCAGACCCTGAGGGCTCATGTCATTTGTCCACTGCCTCCTCTGGAGAGCCTCCAGCCGAGCCTAACCTGGTCCCAGCTCTTATGTTGCCCTGGGACCAGCGTCTTCCATGCTCAGGCCTCTTGCCCCCTGGATGGGCTAAGGGCAAAAGGTGAACAGCAAATGCCATCGGGCTTTTCCCTGCGTACCCAGAGCCATGCCCGCCCCATGCCTGCTCCTCCACCAAGGGCCCTCTTAGCAGTGCTCACCTCTTGGCTTAGGGCCCTCACTTCACCGTTGCCCTGTGTGTAGTTCCTGGTTCAAGCGGAGCTTTGTGCAGCACACGGGGTGGGGGCTTCCCCCTCTGCCCTTGTCCGAGGGCTCCAGCCGGGCTGGGTTCTTCCCAGAACTCCAACACATTTGACCAGCCAGGGGGAAGAGCAGGTGTGGGGAAGGCCATGGGGCTCTGTCCTGGAATGACGTGTGGTGGCTGAACCCAGGTGCAGCCTTGTAGCTTGGCAGACCTGGAAAGCGTCTCCAGGCGATATTTGCTTCCTGGGAATTTGGCTCCGTTCACTCGGTGACCAATCCGAAGGTGCCTGGTGACCGCAGCATGGAGCCTGGGCCACCGCGGGCTGGATGCAGGCCCTGGAGGGCTTGGACAAGGGCTGGGAGAAGAACCCTGACCTTCACTCCACCGCCTCTTCTTGTACCCTTCTCACTCTGATAGGGGTCCAGAGGCTCCCCAGAGCTGTCCCAGGCCCGGACCCCACCTTGCCACCAGACCACGGCAGAAACTCGGGCTGCACCGCTGGTTCTGGGGAAGGTCCAGCACATCTCCTGCTCATGCCCTTCACTTTCCTCTCCATATCCCTGCCCTGTTCTCAGGAGCACGGGAATGGGGCTGATTCCTTTTCTAAGAAGGAAAAACTGAGGCCCACAAAGGCTGAGCAGCTTGCTCCTCCCTCAGATGGTGCGGGGACTGGAATCCAGGGGTCTCTGCCTCTAGTGTGGTACTTCCCTTCCACATACGTGGGGGCCAGGTAGTGGGGGCAGGGCAGAGTCAAGAAGTGGAAGTGGGAGCCTCCAGTTCCACACATGTGTTACCCATGAAGGAAAGGGTGGGAGCAGGAGAGGGAGTGGCCCCCAAGCTCTGCTTTTGGCCGCCGCTGGTTCCCAGGCTCCTGCACTGGAATCGGACGGAAGAGGAGGATTCTGAATGATCTGATTAGGCAGTCGAGAGCGGCCATGGGTCTTGGCAAGCAGGCGACACAACCTGCCTGCCAGACGCTCTAGGAAGGTTCTTCCGCGGCCAGAAGCTTTACAGGTTTCAGAGCTGGGACAAAGCCCAGTGAGGAGAAAGGGCTCCCTGGAGGAAGCATTGGACAGGAGCGCTGACTGCCAGCGAGGCCTGGACTGGCTGGCAGCCCGATGTCTTGGAGGCAGAGAAATGGTTGGCCTGGCCAGTGGCCCACGACTCCCCATCTTCTGGCAATTCTGTATCTCATTCATTGCCCGCAGTGGAGGACAGGCCTCATTCTGTGAGCTGTGAGGAGCGCGATTCCAGCATGAGTCAGGAAGGGCCTCCTGGCGTCCGCCTCTGTTGTCTTTTTGGTCGTGTTATCATTCATTTTGGAAAAAGCATGGACTTCAGAGAAGACTGGGATTCAGCTACCGACCCTACAAGCTGTGTGACCTTAGGAAGTTAACTGACCTCTCTGAGCCAAACATTGTAAATTCGGGGTACTTGTACTCGCCCCGGCTGCTGCGTTATGAGGACAACACATATATGTGTTTAGCACCATGCATAGCGCACACTCAGGAAATACTGTCTTTTTTTCCTTTCCCTTCCCTTCTTGCCTCAGAACATTGCCTGCTTTTCTCACCTTCTGATACTCACTAAATAAAATGTTTTTAAATGCAAAAACTCTTCAGCACATCTTATTAAGCCTCACTGTAGGATCTCTCTGCCTTCTTAATTGGAAGTCTCCCTTAAAGCTAGCCTAGCTCTGGGCCGGGCGCGGTGGCTCAAGCCTGTAATCCCAGCACTTTGGGAGGCCGAGGCGGGTGGATCACAAGGTCGAGAGATCGAGACCAACCTGGTCAACATGGTGAAACCCCGTCTCTACTAAAAATACAAAAAATTAGCTGGGCGTGGTGGCGCGTGCCTGTAATCCCAGCTACTCAGAAGGCTGAGGCAGGAGAATTGCCTGAACCCAGGAGGCGGAGGTTGCGGTGAGCCGAGATCGCGCCATTGCACTCCAGCCTGGGTAACAAGAGCGAAACTCCGTCTCAAAAAAAAAAAAAAAAAAAAAAAAGCTAGCCTAGCTCCTTCTTGTTTCAATTGGTGCCCAAGCCCTGAGGTGAGTTCTTTTGGTGAGCATTGGGACCATCCTGGAAATGGGGGAACATGTTGGTGGCAGAGGGAATGAGTCACAGGGTCCCCAGCGGTGGGCAGTAGAGGGCAGAAGGGATCAGTGACACAGCAGGCTTTTCCAGAAATGGGAACCCTCGGGGGAGGCAGCCAGGCGGGGTGAATGTCAGCTCTTTGATGTCAGAGCAGATGCTGTGCAGGCCGAGCAGGGGCAGGGGAAGAGGGAGGTGTGAACCGCAGAGGGAGCACCGCCTCTGGGCCGCCCTGACTTGCTCATGTCTGGCCCCCAGCTTTCTCTCTCATAATCCTCCTCGAAGCCCGACCTTTTCCTTGTTTATCCCCAAGCCTGGCTCTGAGGTCAGCAGGCTGTGTCATCTTGACCAGGTCACTGCTATTCCATTGGGCCACGGTCTCCTCATCTGTTAAATGACCTCTGAGGCTTGTGCCAGCTCTGACTTTTGATGAGCTTTACCATTCAGCCTCTTCCAGGCTTGCGTCAGAGCTGTCTGTACTGGTCCATACACAGGCTGGCCAGACCTTATGCCAGCAGCCCAGTCACCCTGCCACATCTGCTTTGTCTCCCATTCCCAGCCCCAAACCACCTCTTCTCTACGGTGTCGCTTTAAAACAATGTTTTGCGTCTGGCTTCTTCTACTTAGCACAATGTCTCATGGTTTCTCCATGTTGTAGCAAGCATCTCTGCTCATTCCTTTTTGGAATGAAGTGGTATCAGTGGGATACCACTTCACACCCACTAGGTGGCTAGGAGTACTTGCTGTATTTGAGATGTTGTGTGTGGGGGATCGGAAGGAATATGCCAGGTCTCTGCCCTCCAGAAGGAGAAAGACATGAAATTCAAACAGCTCAGCTGTTACTTCATTTTATAGGTGAGACGACTGAATACCTTGCCCGACGTCACAGGGCCTGTTAGTGGTAAAGCTGCGATTTGACAAAGGCTTCCTGGTTCCATGTCCTGGGGCCTCCTGTCGCCTAAAGCCCAGAGCCAGCTCTTCCTCTCTTGTGGCTCAGCCTTTGCATAGGGTATATCCTTCCTAAACCTGAGACTTGCCTGTGACCTGTGGTCAGATCCACTCCTTCCCTTCCTTTGGTTTCAGATCAGTGGCCACCTCTTCCAGGAGCTCCCTTCTGACTTCTCCAAAACCACCTTCTCATTTTCTAGTCAGTCCTCAGCTGAGGCTCTGGCCGCCATGCGCAGAGGATGCCTGACCATGGCTGCACATGCCAGCCTCTTGGCTGCAAGCTCCCTGAGGGCAGGCTCCATTGTATGGGTTGACTCAGAACCCTCAAGACAGTGGCTATGTGGAAGCCAGTGGCTGCCGGACGGGGCATAGTCCTGCATGACCTGGTGGAAGATCGGTGGTTCAAAGGCACTGACGTCCACTCATTTGATGTGTTTCCTATGTGAAAAGCGGTCACTTCCAGAGGAATCATGTGGGATTCACATCCTACATAGAAGACTGCAAAGGCCTAGTTTGGAGAACTCAGGAAAGGTCCGTAGCCAGGAGACCTGACCCCTGGAGTTCTGGTGCAGGCTGGGGTGTGATGGGCAGATGTAATCCCATCAAAAGAGTAGTGTCTTCAGACGAGGTGCCTTTTGTCACTTGGCCACTGGTAGGTTCTGCAAAAGGAAGTGATGTCTGGGATTTAGGGACAGGCCTTGAGGGGGCAGTGCACAGGAGTGGAGTGGGCAGGTGGGTGAAGCCAAATGACAAAAGGCCGTCCCTACCTTTGCTACTGGTTCTCTTTTGCCACTAACTCAAGTATATATTATCTGGCAAGTCTCTGTCTAACCCAGGGGCAGGGTCCCAGAAACCTGAAGATGGGCCCCATCCGTGAAGTGAACTTGAAAGTGCTCCAAAGACAAACACCTTATAGAACAAGAGCCAGTGGTAAGAGCACAGACCAACTCCGGTGGGCTCTAAGAGTGCTCCAATGTGGTGGGAACTTCTGTATCTGTGCCACCGTAGCTGTGAGCTGTGTCATGCCATGTGGCTACTGAACACTTGAAATGTGGCTAGTGCAACCCAAGAGCTGAATTTTAAACTTCATTAATTGTACTTAATTAAAACCTAAAAGATGCTCGATATCATTAGTCACTGGGGAAATGCAAATGAAATCTGCAGTGGGATACCACTTCACGCCCACTAGGTGGTGATCAAAAAGAGACAATAGCAGGTGTCAGTGAACGTGGAGGAACCGGAACGCTCATACACCGCCAGCAGGAAGGAGAAATGGAGCAGCCGCTTTGGAGTACTCTAGCGGTTACTCAGGATGTTAAAAATAGAATCACCTCGCCGGGCGTGGTGGCTCACGCCTGTAATCCCAGCACTTTGGGAGGCCGAGGCGGGCGGATCACAAGGTCAAGAGATCGAGACCATCCTGGTCAACATGGTGAAACCCGTCTCTACTAAAAATACAAAATATTAGCTGGGCATGGTGGTGTGTGCCTGTCATCCCAGCTACTCAGGAGGCTGAGACAGGAGAATTGCCTGAACCCAGGAGGCGGAGGTTGCGGTGAGCCGAGATCGCGCCATTGCACTCCAGCCTGGGTAACAAGAGCGAAACTCCGTCTCAAAAAAAAAAAAAAAAAAATAGAATCACCTCAGGACCCAATATTGTACTCCTAGGGCTACATCCAAAAGAAAGGAAAACATACATCCACCTAAAAATGTGGACATGAATTTCATAGCAGCAGCATTCATACTAGGCCAAAAGTTGAGATGACCCAAATGCCTATAAAATGAATAGATAAACTAAATGTGGTATATCCATACAATGGAATATCATTCAGCCATGAAAAGTAATGAAGCAGAGATGCTTGCTACAACATGGAGGAACCATGAGAACATTGTGCTAAGTAGAAGAAGCCAGACACAAAAGGCCACATGTTGCATGATTACATTTATATGAAATGGCCAGCATAGGTGAGCTCATAGAGAGAAAGTAGACTGGTGGTTACCAGGAGTTGCAGCAGTGGGAGAGGCGGGAGTGACTGCTGATGGGCATGGGGCGGCTTCTTGGAGCGATACAAATATTCTGGATTAGAGAGTGATATGTTGTGCAACTGTGCAAATATACTAAAAACCATTGAACTGTACATTTTATTTATTTATTTATTTATTTGAGATGAAGTTTCACTCTGGTTGCCCAGGCTGGAGTGCAATGGCACGATCTCAGCTCACTGCAACCTCCGCCTCCTGGGTTCAAGCGATTTTCCTGTCTCAACCTTCCAAGTAGCTGGGATTACAGGTGTGCACCACCATGCCTGGCTCATTTTGTATTTTTAGTAGAGACAGGGTTTCACCATGTTGATCTCGAACTCCTGACCTCAAGTGATCCACCTGCCTTGGCCTCCCAAATGAACTGTACATTTTAAAAAGGTGAATTTCGGCCAGGTGCGGTGGCTCACGCCTGTAATCCCAGCACTTTGGGAGGCCGAGGCGGGTGGATCACAAGGTCAAGAGATCGAGACCATCCTGGTCAACAGGATGAAACCCCGTCTCTACTAAAAATACAAAAATTAGCCGGGCATGGTGGCGCGTGCCTGTAATCCCAGCTACTCAGGAGGCTGAGGCAGGAGAATTGCCTGAACCTGGGAGGCGGAGGTTGCAGTGAGCGGAGATCACGCCATTGCACTCCAGCCTGGGTAACAAGAGCGAAACTCCGTCTCAAAAAAAACAAAAACCAAAAAACAAAAAAATTAAAAGGTGAATTTCAGTATGAATTTTCTCTCTCTCTCTCTCTCTCTCTCTCTCTCTCTCTCTCATACCATTCTGGCTAGTGGCTATAATATTGGACTATGCAGCTCTAGAGTCAGACTATCTGGGTTTGAATTCTGGCTTTGCCATTTGCTGTTTATCTCCTTGGACAGCTTGCTCAACCTCCCCGAGCTTCAGTTTTCTCAACTGTAAAATGGGGATAATAACTGGGCTATCTCAAAGAGTTGTCCTGAAGATTAAGTGGGCTAATATACATGAAACTGCTGGAATAGTGCCTGGTACCCAGCCCTGCACAAGAGTTAGCCAATACTAATCTTACTAGTGTCACACCAGAAATCCTCCAGGGCCTCCTCCAATTGTCATCCACACCTGGACTCAGCCCTCCCACTCCCGTCCCTGTTTGCCTGCAGATGGTTCTCTCTGCTGTGTACACTGTTGCTATAACAACCACTCCCAGCTCCCAGCAGCAGCCACTTCTTTGGAGGAGGGTGTCACAGGAAGGGTCTGAGCAGGCTCATTAATGGAAAACATTTTCAGTAAACCTTGAGGTTCACTGGGCAGGAACAGGGCCTGTTGGGGAACAGAGGGCTATGTCTCCAGGCTGAGGCAGGCAGGAGGCCCGCCCTCCAAGCCCAGCCCGGGAGTCCAGGTCTTGAAATGACAGAAGATGGAATATGTCTGAGTCTGCTATCTGATCCTATAACCTAACATTCACAAGGAAATGGAGCAGGGAGGGGTTTCTCCCGAAGTAGAGAAGGCAGGATTAGCAAACTAGCACTCCTTCCAAACAGGGCTCAAGGCCAGGCACCCTCTCTTGGTCTCACAGTCCTCTGCGTGGACCACCCTCGACCTTGGCAAGTCCTTTTCTAAGGTGATATTGTTGCTAAATATTAAGCGGCTGGGAGGTATCGCTTTCTCCTGGAACTTTAAGCTCATCTCCCTGGCCCAGGTTCTCTGCCGAAGGCTGCGTTTATGCATGGGGCTGAGCAGGGCTGAGCTGTCCTCTAACAGGCTGCAGCCTGACCTAGCCATCCGCGTGGGGCTGCCTTCTGGTTCACTGCCTGCCCTCGCCTGCTGCAGAGAGAGGCTGCCACTCCCCAGAAATGGTCGAGCTGGGTGTGGTGGAGGGGGAGCTCTCCTCCCAGCTCCTCAGGCAGCTCCCAGCCTCTAGAACACTGCGGAGGAGCAGAGGTGAGGCCTCAGGGCATGGATTTGAACCCTGATCTATTTAATACTTCCCCAGGGGACTGGAACAGAAAGGCCAGCTGGAGCCTCTGGGAAGCTTTGGCCGTGAATCAGACCTTGCCAAGTGGAGCCCGTGGGTCCCCAGAACCTCCCTGGTGCCCACGGCTGGTTGGATAATCCCAGAGGCCAGGCCCTGCTCCCCAAGAATCGGGTGGGCGTCCCATCCTAGATACTGCAAACTCAGGCTGTTCTCCCAGCCTGGCCGTGATCCCTGGGTTGGGGGAAGGATGTCAGGCCTAGGAGTGCAGAGCTCAGGGAGGACAGGAGTTGTGCTAAGCAGGAGACCGAGGGGGAGAGAGAGAGAGATAGACCTGGGCGGCGGCTCCGGAGCCTGAGCGAGACGCTGTCCACCTCGCTGTGCTGCAGCCGCAGCATGGCCACAGACGGCTGAGGACCGGCGGCTCCCCCTCGTGGCCGTTCTCAGCAACAGGCCCCGGAGACCTGGCGGGGGCTGGACTGCGGCTGGGTTTTCTAGCTGCAAGGCTGAGGTGGCTAAGTGGCTTCTCTTACTCAAAGCCTGGAGCTGAAGGAGGGGGCTTTCCAGGGAACAGACTCATGCCTGGAAAGTAGACTTGCCCTGAAGTGCCGGGACACTTTGCATAGCTGCTTGGCATCAGGAAGTCAAGCCCTGGTTTTGTAATGGGCATCCAATACTGCTCGTGTGCAACAAGATGTAAGGATTTTCCCAAATGTAGCCTTATGTAGGACATCCCCCACTGTGGGGGTTTGCAAAGATGTGGATTCCTGGGTCCCATCGCCATCCTGCTGAATCAGAAGCTCTGGGAGGTGACACCCTGGTGTCTGCCTTTTTAACATATTCTGAGGGAAAAGATGCTTTATGGGCTTCAGCCAAGTACAAAACCATAGAAGCAGACTGTCAAAGCTGGGTAGGGGCTTGGGTATCCTTCACTCCAAACTTACTTATAGATAGGGAAACTGAGGCCCAAGGAAGGAAAGTAATTCACCCTAGCTCCCACAGCTAAGTCATGTGTGTCCTTAGGAAAACCAAGCTAGACCTCTTCAAAAATTATTATATTTTATAGGGATGGAGTCTTGCTGTGCTGCCCAGGATGGTCTTGAACTCCTGGGCTCAAGGTATTCTCCCATCTCTACCTCCCAAAGTGTTGTGATTACAGACATAAACCACCACTCCTCACCCTCTTTATGTGTTCTAAGTTGTCCACCCAGCATGCCCTGCTTTGCGATTTCTTAGCCCAGCGCCCAGTGGAGACACATTACCAAGGGTCCCTAATCCAAGCCATGTCACTCAGTGAAAATCAAAACTGTAGGTGATCTAGAAAGATGCCTGCCTGGCAGTTCCAGGCTGAGGTGGCCATGCATGCTCCTTTCTCTGGCCCCAGATTTGCTTCTATTTTCTAGTTTTTCTTTCCTGGCCTCCCACACCCATGTGGCCAACATATGAGTCCTTTAGTCCTGGCTCTGACCCCGTGCAGCAAACCACAGGAGTGCCACTGAACGCTGGGCTCCAGTGCAGCCCACTCACTGATTGAGATGGTTCAGGATTCTCTGGGGTAAGGATGAAAACGCTGGGAGCTCCCCTGGGGAGCAGGAGCCCACTCAACTACTACGAGACGCATGAGATGTGCCATGCTGCGGGGGTTCCGTGACAACTGCCTCTGACAATGTTGTGACTTACGTGTGGGAATGAGGGAAAGATAGGATTAGTAACAGAACAAATAGTCCCCTGCCTGCACCTCCATGAAAGTGGGGTGCCTCTGGTGTGGGGGCCCACCAGCGTCTGCTTTAGGTCCTCCCAGGTCATCAGATGGCAAGGAAACGGATAGAGGGAGGGGATGCAGTCCCTGTAGGGACAGTAGCTGTGCTCTGCCTGAAGGCAGAGGGGATGTGCTTGCTGGGTTGTCTGTCAGTTTTCCATACCTGCCTCCGCCACACTGTAGGACGGAACTTTTGCTGTGAACCAGTGCAAGGTCACTGGATGCAAGAACCAGCAGACCCCCGCAGTCTAACGAAGCAGTGGGTAGAGACCTGGAGTTTCTCTTAGACCAGGGAGTACACTGAGCTGGGCCTGCAGTGCCCTCCCCGGCTGGAGTTTGAAGGTTTATGTCCTTCAGTGGAGGAGAGGAATAAAAATGATTCCCAAAGACGTTTGACTCAATGATAAGCACAAGATGATCATTAACAAATACTGGTTGTGAGATGTGCAGATAAACTCTGCATGGATCTGGGCTTCACCCTGGGGATCTAACAGGGCCAGGAAAGATTTTTTTCTCTCTTTCTTCTTGGGAGTTATTAAGAAGGGCTGTGTGTGTGTGTGTGTGTGTGTGTGTGTGTCTGTGTGTTGTGTGTGTGTGTATTGCTGTGTGTGTTGCTGTGTGTTGTGTGTTGCTATGTGTGTGTGTTGCTGTGTGTGTATTGCTGTGTGTGTGTTGCTGTGTGTATTGCTGTGTGTGTTGCTGTGTGTGTATTTCTGTGTGTGTATTTCTGTGTGTGTGTTGCTGTGTGTATTGCTGTGTGTGTGTTGCTGTGTGTGTATTTCTGTGTGTGTTGCTGTGTGTGTGTTGCTGTGTGTTGCTGTGTGTGTGTTGTGTGTGTTGCTGTGTATATTGCTGTGTGTGTGTTGCTGTGTGTGTTGCTGCGTGTGTCTGTTGCTGTGTGTGTGTTGCTGTGTGTGTGTTGCTGTGTGCGTGTATTGCTGTGTGTGTTGTGTGTGTTGCTCTGTGTGTGTGTGTTGCTGTGTTGCTCTGTGTGTGTGTGTGTGTGTTGCTTAATCCCTCTTGTTTCCAAGTCATTTAGCCTAGCCTGGATTTCGGACCCAGTCCCAAACCATCCCACTTGGTTAATTTACGTTGCAGCTTACCTCTTCTGGTGATACATCTCTGTGTGTTTCAACCCAAGCCCACAGCATGAAGTGCTGGTCCAAAGATCCCTGGGCCAAGAGTGATAGCTACCATGCCATTCACAAGCTGGTGACACTGGACAGGCCTCTCCCCTCGGGGCCCCCCGTAGTCCCCATGTATGAAATGAGATCCTTGCAAGCTCTGACTTGAAAACCTTTTTTCTTTGGCTCACTTCTGCTCCGTCTGTTGATTCCCACCTCCTCCAGCCACTCACAGCAGAAGCCAGTCTAGAAGTCAGATGAGTCCTCTGTGGCCTCTGTCCTGGGCTGAACCACTAATGTGGGTTCTGAAACATTGGTGGAAATAATTAAGATTTCAACAGGCAGTTATTGCAGTTGGCTTAATTGTCAGTCAATAATTAAAATTTTTTAGAACTTGGGGAAATTTGACTGCTGGGTGATGGATTCCCCTGAGCCTCCTTCCTGAACTTCTCTGAATTTTGGGGGTTATTACCCTCATTTGGAGGCTCTCCACCCATTACTACGTCAGATTTTAGACTCCGGGCCAGAGGGGGCCTCTGAGATTCACGATATCCTACAGCGGAGACCACCAGCTCCAAGGGAATGGGGTTTAACTGCCTCCCAGCAGTGAGAGGGTGGTAGTCAGGCCTGATGACGCAGAAACGAGGTTTTGTTACCACCTCCTCCACCCCTGACTCCAGGTGTGAGTGAGGGTTTGACCTAGCCAAAGCAAGGTCCTGGAAGAGAATGTAGGTCCACTGAGTTGCACCTCCAGGCTGTGCGCCCACCCGTCAGCACATGAGAGAGACAAGAGGCCAGCCTCAGGGCCAGTCCGAGGCTGCACCCATTTTTCACCCACCCCTTTGTGCCTTCTGACGGATAAGAGCCACCATATAGAGAGCACCTACTGTGTGCCGGGTACCGTACTATAAGCGTGTTACTGAATTAGCTCTTTAAGCCTCGAAGCAGCCCTACCAAGTGGGTATCATTCCCATTTCACAAAGCGGGAAACTGCAGTGAGGTGAGGTGACTTGTTCAAGGTCAAACGAGCTGGGGAGGGGACAGTCGCAGGACCTGAAGCGCAGGTCTCTCTTAATCTAAGGACTGTGTTCTTGCCAGTACCCCACGGTCAGCTTTGCCCCAGGGTCCCAATCTCTTGATGAGCGATTTCGCAGTCTGCCCTCCTGGGAAGCCTGTTTCCCTGTTCTGACATGGGAACAGAGAGACAAACCCTTCCTACATGATCCTCACAGCGTACCCCGGGCTGTCCCTTAAACCACTTCTCTTCCTCTAGCATCGTTTCAGTCTTCTTTCTTCCTCCCCATACAATGAGAGACAGGTCCACAGAAATCTCTCCACGCGTATGTCTGCAGAATTGGAGAATTTTGGGAGGGTTTCCACCAACTACAGGCTGGACTACAAGTAGCTGCGTGTATCTGGAGGCGTGTGAATGCATTTTGAAACACCGTATTGTTGTGGAAGGAACAAGGGCTTTGGAGTCAAAAAGACTTGTGATCAGTCTCCTGGCTCAAATTAAATAACAAGGAAAACGCCTCGTGGTGAACACTGAGTAGCTGGGCATTATTTGATTTGTGTGTGCATGCACCTGTCTGTCAAGTGTATTTGATTGCTAGACCTTGCCCAAAGACCCTTGAGAGGGACAAGCCTCTCTCTCTCTGTGGTCTTGTGTAAGAGCCAATAATGTGTAGAAAGAAACAGCACCCTCCTCTGCAGATGCCCCAGTGCATGCTGGGACGATGCTGCTGTGCGTGGTAACTGTGAATTGCCGTGGTGATGGCTGGGTTGGGAGAGACTCTTGCATCTGTTCTGAGCTGGAGTAACACACACATTCTCTCCCCAGTTGCTCCATTTTCAGGGAAAGGTTTGGAGAGGCAGCTCAGGATAACATGATGAGCTTCTCCCCATTACCTTGATGTTACCCTGGAGCCTGCTAGGAGCCCTACCTGCCCCCTCCCCCACTCAAAGCCTACTTCTCTCTGTCTCTCTCTGTCTCTCTGTCTCTGTCTCTGTCTGTCTGTCTGTCTGTCTGTCTCTCTCTCTCTCACACACACACACACACACACCACTCTTGCAGCTGGATCCTGTTCTGTAGGAGCTAAAAGAGCACGCGCTCCCAGGTCCCCGGAGTGAGGTTGGGAGGGTGGCATCCTGGCTGGTGTCATGTGAAGGAGAACGCTGTACTCTACTGGCCAAGACGTGGACCTGGCTAGAGGTGGGTTAGACTGGAGAGTATCTTGTTCTAATTTGCACAAAGATGCCACAGAAGATGGGAGTATTCTGAGCACATACTTCATTGAGGGGTCCTGAGGAAAAGGATGGGCTGCCAGACTCCCTCTCCGTCTTTGCCATGTGTGGGCTCTATTTTGTCCCCAGGCCTGTCCCACAGCAAGAGCAAACATTTGACAGAGACATGGAGGCAGCCTCCAAGGCATCTCAACTTAGCCAATAAAACAAGCCATTAGCTGGGCATGATCCCTCACACCTGTAATCCCAGCACTTTGGGAGGCTGAGTCAGAAGGATCCCTTGAGCTCAGGAGTTCAGAACCAGCTTGGGCAATGTGGTGAAACTCCGTCTTTACTAAAAATGCAAAACTTAACTGGGTGTGGTGGGGTGTGCCTGTAGTCCCAGCTACTTGGGAGGCTAAGGTGGGAGAATTGCTTGAGCTTAGGGAAGTGGAGGCTGCAGTGAAACCAAGATCATGCCACTCCACCTGGGAGACAGCGTGAGACCCTGTCTCCAAATAAAAAAAAAAAAAAACCCATTGAACTTTTAGGTTACTTTTCTCATTGTCACAGAGTAGCATGAGCCCCAGGTACCTTCCCCCACCCCTGATCCTTACCTTCCCCCACCCCTGATCCTTACCTTCCCCCACCCCTGATCCTTACCTTCACCCTAGACAGTGAGAAAGGGGTAAAGCTTAGTTATGAGTTGATAGTCAGAGGTGAGGAAGGGTAAAGATCAGGAGTGGATGAGGGTGAGAGGTGAAGTCAATTCCCTTGCCAATGTAACTTACTCATATTTTTAAGCTAAAATGTCAAAATTCACCTTCAGAGTCATGTACGTGAATGTCAGATTGCCCTCTCAACCTAGGCAAAGTGTCTGCAGCCTCTCGAGGCTCTTCTTTTATACACAAGTAAGTGCTCTTGGCCGTGGCGGTGGCTGCACCACCCCTGGAATGTGTCTGTCACCCAGGAATGTGAAGGAAGCCAAACTTCTCCAGAGCCCCAACCCGCCAGACCCACCCCGGGCTGAGCCTTGGAGAGGCAGAGCAGCATACCCATGGTGGCCACCAGGGGCCGCTGCTGGGGCACAGAGGGAGCTGCAGAGTGCAGCCTGTGCAGAGCCTCTCCAGCCTGAGAGCAGAGACCAGATCTTGGTCACCCCCCAGGACACCAGACCCTGCCCTAACCTCCTCCCCTGTATACCCCAAATCTGCACCCGTGGGGAAGCTGCCTGGAGTCCAGGGTTCTTCCATGAGCGTCTCTGTGATCTCCAGCTAGCCCCTGCCTCCCGGACCTTAGCCTCCCAGCTCTCCAGAGATAGCAGGATTGAATGAATTTCAAGGATCTTTGTGGCTCTCATTTTTGGCAAGTCTGGGAGACTCAGGTAGTCCTGCCACACTCTGCTGATGTGGAAATGAGGAAGGGGGCTAGGGTAGAGGTCTTTGAGGGAAGAGCCATGTAGAAAGAGGATCAAACCTGTGACCTAGAGGTCTATGACTCGCAACTATGTGGTTTAAACATTTTTCCTCAAAAAAAAAAAAAAAAAAAAAAAAAAGAGAGAGAAAGAAATTGGCTGGGTGCAGTGTCTCACCCCTGTAATCCCAGCACTTGAGAAGGCCAAGGCGGGCAGATCACCTGAGGTCAGGAGTTCAAGACCAGCCTGGCTAACATGGTGAAACTCCATCTCTACTAAAAATATAAAAAATTAGCTGGGCTTGGTGGTGGGTGCCTGTAGTCCCAGCTGCTTGGGAGACTGAGGCAGGAGAATCACTTGAACTGAGGAGGTATAGTTTGCAGTGAGCTGAGATCACACCATTGCATTTCAGCCTGGGTGACAGAGAAGAACAACTTAGTCTAAAAAAAAAAAAGACGCTGGGCGTGGTGGCTAAAGCCTGTAATCCCAGCACTTTGGGAGGCCGAGGCGGGTGGATCACGAGGTCGAGAGATCGAGACCATCCTGGTCAACATGGTGAAACCCCGTCTCTACTAAAAATACAAAAAATTAGCTGGGCATGGTGGCACGTGCCTGTAATCCCAGCTACTCAGGAGGCTGAGGCAGGAGAATTGCCTGAACCCAGGAGGCGGAGGTTGTGGTGAGCCAAAATCGCGCCATTGTACTCCAGCCTGGGTAACAAGAGCGAAACTCTGTCTCCAAAAAGAAAAAAGACATTTTCCTAAGGTGACGTGCATTTATCCCTTTACTTTTTTTTCATGGCTTTTTGGAAATTTTTAAAAACTGTCCAGTTTTGAAATGTTCATTAAGCATCTTCTTTTTTTTTTTTTGAAACGGAGTCTCACTCTGTTGCCCAGACTGCTGGGGTGCAGTGGTGTGATCACAGTTCGTTACAGTATTGAACTCTTGGGCTCAAGAGATCCTCCAGCCTCAGCCTCCCAAGTCGCTAGTATTACAAGCATGAACCACCGTGCCTAGTCATTTTTTTTTTTTTTTTTTTTTTTTTTTGTGGAAACATTGTCTCCCTATGTTACCCAGGCTGGTCTCAAACTCCCAGTCTGAGGCGATCCTCTGGCCCTCAGCCTCCCACAGTGCTGGGATTATAGGCGTGACCCACTGCTTGCAGCCTAAGCGCCCTCTATACAGTAGTCACCATGCTTGACGCTAGTGGTACAGAGATGCCCTGTGATATATCATAACAAGTATGAGTTTCTTCCTGGGTGCAACTCTGCCTTGTGCTACATGCTAGGTGTGTGATTTTGGCCAGTTTACTTGTTTTCTCTGAGTCTCAGTTTTCTCATCTGTTAAATGGGGCGGTAGCACAGATCTCCTAGAAATGTTGCAGGGATTCAAGTAGATAATGCGTGCAAAGGGTCTGGCACACACAGAAGTCTCTGAGTAACTCTTGGTCACCTTCCTCTTTGGGAATACACACCCTTTGGAGATGTATGTGCCTGTCCCTCCTCTCTGCCAAACCCATAAAAATCATCACCCTGGGCCAGAAACCCATACCTTGGCACCATGTTCTTGGTCCCCACATAAGCATTTTAGAACTCAATTTTATTTCTTGGTGAGTCTAAAAAATTGACCCTGTCTGTGTTTCACACCAAGCCATCAAGTAAAGCCATGGAGCAGCTTACGAGGTGACACTTGCCAGGATAAACAGGCATTGGCGGCCACGGAAGTGACGCCAGGACTGGGGACAGATTAGAGCACTAGCATGGTGGCCTTTCATTTGTCCCTGATCCTTGCCACCAGCATAGAGGCCTGGATTCATGGCGCTGACCACGAGAGGATGTGGAGCTGGAGAAGCTCTCCCTGGGAGGGGAAGGGAGGGATGGCGGGGCCTGGGTGTGGAGCTGGTTCTCAGAAAAGGTGCCCAAAAGGCTCTGGAGAGGCCAATTCGGGCTCCTTGCCTGCCCCACCCAGCCTCCCCCGCCCCGACAAGACAGTCAAGCAGCCGCCTTCCAGCCAGCCTGAGCTTACTCTTGGGGGGAAAAAAACCTCTTGAAGAGATTCAGAAACGTTTTGAATCTTGGCAGCTAAAAGAACCTCACACTCCTGCTGAGTCTGTGGGCTGCGGAAGGACTGAGGGGGCGTTTGGCCTCTGCAGCGCGGCAGAAGGCTTGAGATGGAGGGGAACGGGGAGGAGCCCGGAGAGCCAGAGTTCTTGGGTTTTCTCTGTTGTTTTGCCATCATCTATCTGTCACTCCCTGACTCTCTCCTGCAGATTGTCTTTTAGGGAGGCTCTGGGGGACTTGGTTCCATGCATGACTTTAGGTCCCAAAATGAAAGATAAGCCACGGGCAGGGCCAGCTTCTCTTCATTATACTGCCCTCGGGGCCCAGCGTGGTGCCCGATGTGAAGTAAGTGCTTGATTAAGACTCATTGGATGAGGCTGGGCGTGGTGGCTCATGCCTATAATCCCAGTACTTTGGGAGGCCAGGTGGATTGGGTGGATCACCTGAGGTCAGGAGTTCGAGACCAGCCTGACCAACATAGTGAAACTCCATCTCTACTAAAAATACAAAAAGTAGCCAGGCGTGGTGGCGTGCTCCTGTAATCTCAGCTACTCAGGAGGCTGAGCAGGAGAATCGCTTGAAGACAGGAGGCGGAGGTTGCAGCGAGCTGAGGTCACACCACTGCATTCCAGCCTAGCTCCTGGTGACGGAGTGAGACTCTGTCTAATATATATATATATATATATATATATATATATATATATATATATATATATATATTGGATGGACTGAAGGAAGGAAGGAGAACATTCTTTGCGTTCCTTCATGCTGAAGCACCTCTCAGTCATTTGGATGTTATTTTCACCCTGTTTGTGGTTGTAGACTCTCATCTTGTCCAGGCTAATATCTGGACACCAGGGTTGAATAAAATGGCTCTTGGTCATTTGGGATTCTGAGGCTGGGGCCACACCCATGCACCCTCCTCACTGGGGATTGCACCACTTGTGTGGGGACTGCCCAGAGCTCAGTTCAAGCTCCGGAAAATGACTGCTCATCCCTTCTACCTCCCCACCAGCGACCTCACCTTTAGGAGGCTGTGTCTGAACTAACTTCCCAGGACCCCGTAGAGCAATCCCGCATATTACCAGTCAGTGCCTGGGCTTAGGCGTGCGGAAGCCAGCTCGTACCAGTTTCCCAGAGCCAGCTGTTAGCACCTCTTCCTAACTCTGTGGTCAGTGACATCATGTTGGTAGATTGAAAGTGGCCATGACAGGAGGACTGATACCATGGAAATTGGCAAACACTGCACATCCATGTCCCCCTCCTCCAGGAACCAGTCATTCAACTTTTACCAGCCCAACACTGGAGAGGGGGTTTCAGGCAGATGTTCCAGGTCATCTCGACCACCAGAAGTCTTGCCCAGGACCTCTGCTGTGAGAAGCATGGCCTCCCCAAAACAAAGCCAGAGGGAGAGGCAGTTAACTTCGGAGCTCTGAAAGGAGTGCACAGACACAGAAAGCCATGTCTGCACCCCCTGCCAGGGTCTGGGCTTCAGAGGGCTCAAGGGCACATGTCTGGGGCCTTTGGGAGGGCCCATTCTGTTGGTTGTCTTGGAGAAAGGGAGGAGGGAGGTGACTGCCATGGCCCAGGGACTAGCCTCCTGGGGACATTGTCAGTCTCTGCTTCCTGACCCCCAGGATTCCAGCACTAAGTCCTCTTCACTCACCCAGCTCTTCCTTCTCTCTCTCCTAGACCCAGAGTCCCAGAGAAAGAGGACAGTGCAGAATGTCCTGGATCTTCGACAGAACCTGGAAGAGACCATGTCCAGCCTGCGAGGGTCCCAGGTGACTCACAGGTAAGCTCTTGCTGCAGAGAGGGTCATGCCCTCTGCCTTCCTGGCTCTCCACCGCATTCTGGAGGGCAGGGCCCCAGGGTCTCTCCACACCTCTGCCAGGTCAGCCAGGTGGCCTGAGGCATGGAGCCACTGTGGAAGGGGGAGAAAACCCATTTGTCTCAACAGGAGAAGCTTGGCTTTCTCTTCTATCTGCTTGTGCCTGAGCATTTCACTTCATTTCATCAAATTAGCTGGAAAATCACTAGCCTAGGAGCCAGAAAGCAGAAGCCATTACTCAGCTCAATGTGTTATCTTTAATACTCACTTTCCCTCCTTAGACCTCGGTCTCCTCATCTGTCAAGAGAAAGTTTACTAAATGCTCTCTTCCTGTTCCAAAGTCTCTATCAAACTAGGGTTCTAGAACTGGTTCCTTTCGCAACACCTGTATCTTTTCACTCTTGTGTCAGCTAGGTGCCCCCAGCCTCTTCCACCAGCCGTTGAGGGAAGCTTGAGTGCTCAAGAGGATGTACACAATGTCACCCAGCTCCATGCCCTGTTAGGTGTATCCCCCTAGCCCACTCCCTGCAGAGACCTCACAGCCTCCAGCTTCGTGGGGCACTCACCCCCTCCCACGGCACCTCTCTCTGGAGCAAAGTCCTGGCCACAGGCTCTGCTGTGACTCAGAATTTCCCCTGCTGGCTCCTTGGACTGCCCAGATGAGCTCATGCTGTCAGCTCCAAGTGGGGCAGAGGGCTGGGCTAAGCTCTGGGGACAGAGGGAGGGAGAACAGACAGCCAGACTGGGAAATCATGGGGGCCGTGGGGCAGGAAGGCTGTGTGAGGGCTAGGAAGCCTCCCCAGTTAGACTGGAAGTAGATTATTCTCCAAATCCTGGGGCCAGAAAATTGAAAGCAAAGTTGGGGCATAGGCACTGGAAAAGGACCGACCCATAGCCAGGGTGTGGCCATTTGGGATTCCGAGGATGGGGCCACACCCATGGACATATTTACATACCACCAATGACAAAAAACTCATCGCCTTTAAAGACAGAGTCTTACTCTATCACCCACTGCCTCAGCCTCCCGAGTAGCTGGGATTGCAGGCATGTGCCATCAAGCCCGGCTAATTTTTATATTTTTAGTAGAGGTGGGCTTTCACCATGTTGGCCAAGCCAGTCTTGAACTCGTGGCCTCAGGTGATCCACCCGCCTCTTCTTCCCAGAGGGCTGAGATCACAGGCATGAGCCACCGCGCCTGGCCAACACACCAGCTTTCAGTAACCCCGGTGCACTGTGGGATTGCAGCGACTGATGGGAACTGCGCCTGGTCTTCAGTAGCTTTCACCCATCAGCTCTAGTTCTTCCTACTTAGACCCTCTCCTTCTTCCTTGTCCTACTCCTCCCCTATCCCCATCCCATGCCCGCATCTTGGAGACTCAGCCCTTTACTCCCAGACATCTTGAATATTTTAATGATAAGATAAATCAAAACTTTCTGGGGATTACCTCTGCTCAGGCCAAGAGAACCCTGAGTACTGAAAGGGACGTGACCAAGGAAGTCCTGGGAAAAGGTGAATAGTGGGGGCTCCAGCACCCCCTTACCTCTGTCTTCTACCTCCATCCCTCATAGCCCCAGTCCCCCCAGCAGGAACCCAAGTAGAGCCCAGGTGTGGCAGAGCCTAGGACCCAGCGAATGAAATCTTGGACATCTGCCTGCCCCCATCCGAGGAAATCGTTGGAACATCTCTCAGCACCCAGTCACCCACCAGCCTCAAGCCAAAGACGCCAGAAAGTGCTTAGTTGCTGAGAGGGTCACACCTCAAATGACTCACTCACAGGGGCAAGGCAGAGGCAGCAGCTCCAGCCTCCTGGGGCTATTGACTCAGAGCAGCCGGCCCCCACACACAGCTTGATCCTCAGCAGGCGATATTGGTTTTCTGCTTCTGGTGGGGAAGGGGAGGCCTCAATCAAGCCTTCTGCATAATGCTGACTGGCTTAGGGGGAGAGTCTAGGGCTCTGGCTTCTGCCTCCCTTAATAGGAAGGGAACCAAGAGCCCCGAAGCTGGTTTTTCTGTTTACTGTGGACCCAGAGCCATTTCCTCTCTTAGGCTTAGGTTTATATTATTCCTGTTCCACGCTGATAGCCAAACCCATGATTCCCTGACTTTTTGTGGTTGTTTTTTATATATTTTTAATTTTTTTATTTTTGAGATAGAGTCTCACTCTGTCTCCCAGGCTGGAGTGCAGTGGCATGATCTCGGCCCACTGCAACCTCTGCCTCCCAGGTTCAAGTGATTCTCATGCCTCAGCCTCCCGAGTAGCTGGGATTACAGGCGCCTGCCACCATGCCCAGCTAATTTTTGTATATTTAGTAGAGACGGGGTTTCTCCATGCTGGCCACGCTGGTCTCAAACTCCCAACCTCAGGTAATCCACCCACCTCAGCCACCCAATAATCCTAGGATTACAGGTGTGAGCCACAGTGCCTGGTTGGCTCTTTTACTTTTTAAAAGGGCTTTCTATCAATGAGCCCTTCCTTTAGCCTTGGAAGTAGGCAGGATATATACATACTCCCTGAGTTAAAGAATGAGGCTGGGGGCAGGGAGGTACCTGCCAGAGTCACACTGGGTGATGAGGGTGGGTTCTGCACTCAGCATGCTCAGAACCCATGCCAGCTGTGTGCCAGGCACAGCGCTGGGCACTGGCTCCCCAGAACACACACAAGCTTCATCCTCAAGGAGCTTATAGTCCAGTGTGTGCTTCCTGCAAGGCTGTTTCACCGAGGAACTCCCTGAAAAGGAACTAGATTCAATTCCTGTGCTGCTTCCTCTATTTCTACTGGTTCATTTCTCCCAGTGAGCAGAGTCTGGGTCAGACTGCGGCTGGAGAGGAAATGAAACTGTGTCCACCCCAAAGAGAGGCAAGCCTGAAGGGTGGGTGCAGGGCTGGAATTCAAGAACTGAGGATCTGAGCTAGAATCTTCCTCACCAACCTAGGTCTAAAGATGTGTTTGGGAGAATTTAAAGAGAGAGAGAGAGTGAGCTGTGGAATAGTGAAAGAGGCACTTTTAGTACAAAGAACTAAACAGTGGCAGGCCAGGAGTAGAACCGGGGAACCCAGATGCTGAGTGCAGCCCTTGCCCCTACACCAGTGTCTAACCATGAAGCTAACTACCCAAACCAGCTCCCCTGGAGACCCCCCCACACACCCTCTCATCATGGTTAGCATCATCCTCTTCCTCCCATATCTCATCCCAATGTCAAGGTCTGCTTGCTTTTATCAAGCACTTACTGCATGGAGCCCTGGACTGAGTTTTCTGATGAAAACTTCCTTTCTTTTTACTCACACATCCATTGTGAGTTTGCTCCTCTTTGATTCATTCTTGAGCGCCGACTACAGGCCAGGCACCATGCAAAGTGCTCAAGTACAATAGTGAGTGAGCAAGGCGGGCAGTCACACCATCACCACAGCCTCTGGCTTCAGAGAACATCCATTTCTGTTCAAGGAGATGTGATGTCTAGGTCCATCGTCATTAGAAGCTGAAACAATACACTGTACGAGGCAGAGCTGCAGAATGCAGAGGGGTTCCTAAAGGGCTGCCAGAGGTTGGGTGCAGTCGCTCACACCTGTAACCCCAGCACCGTGGGAGGCCGAAGTGGGAGGACAGCTTGAGTTCAGGAGTCTGAGATCAGCCTGGGCAAATGGCAAAACCCTATCTCTTTAAAAGGTACAAAAATTAGCCAGATATGGTCATGTGTGCCTGTCTGTCATCCCTGCTACTTTGGGGCTGAGGCGGGAGGATCACTTGAGCCCAGGAGATCAAGGCTACAGTGAGCCATGTTTGCACCACTACACTCCAGCCTAGGCAACAGAGTGAGACCCTGTCTCAAAAATAAATAAATAGGGCAGGCAGAGCCAGGAGGGGAGAGGCTGGGCATGGACCCAGAAGCAGCCACCACTGATTGCCCTGCCCAGCCAGGGCTCCCTCATCTTGCCCACAGGACTACTGCCAGGACCCCAGCCCACTCAGTTTCAAGAGTGTTTGGATCCCTCCAGTTCTGCTGATCAGAAAACAAGACCATATTTTCTTAGGTTCAATAGAGACAACTTTGGAAATTTTTCTTTTTTTCGAGGAACTTCATAGAAACCAGAATCAATGTCCCACTCCTATTCCAGCCCCCAAAGTGACTAAGCGGTGGATGTGTTCACAGAGGAAAGATTGCTTGGTTTCATGCAATTCAGGTCCAGCCACAGATTGCCTCAGTTGCCCCAGCTTTCTTTTTCTTTTTTTTTTTTTTTGAGACGGAGTTTCGCTCTTGTTACCCAGGCTGGAGTGCAATGGTGCGATCTCGGCTCACCGCAACCTCCACCTCCTGGGTTCAGGCAATTCTCCTGCCTCAGCCTCCTGAGTAGCTGGGATTACAGGCACGCGCTACCGTGCCCAGCTGATTTTTTGTATTTTTAGTAGAGACGGGGTTTCACCATGTTGACTAGGATGGTCTCGATCTCTTGACCTCGTGATCCACCGGCCTCGGCCTCCCAAAGTGCTGGGATTACTTGCCCCAGCTTTCTTGACCATCAAACCCTGTTCCATTTACTTAGCCCTGTCTGGCTTTAGTTAGGATAGTTTATGGAGACCCTACCTAAGGCTGATTTGGGCTGGCCCCACTGCTAGGCTAGATAGAATTATGGGTCTCAGCCTGAACCCAAGTCGAGGCCACCCCTCCAACCAGATTCCAGCTATATTTCCTCTCTGTAGCCCCCCTGGCCCTATCTTCTTCCCTAGGCATCCAGGCTCTGCTAGTCTCAGGCCATCCAGCACTAACCTGGGCATTGCTCCCTTGGACTTGACCAGGAACGGACTGAGGCTTGGGGCCCTGGACATCCAGCTTCACTCTCACATCCAGTTCCCCATATCCTCTCTTTTGTCCAGTTAAGGCTGCTGCCGTTCTCTGGGAGGCTCTACTTCCCCTGCTGCCCTAGGCCTGTGGCTGAAATCAGTCTTACTGGGGACCTGCCACACATCCCAGATTCCCAAAGCTTTTCCTATATACCGTCTGCACTCTGCTTCAGCTTTCCTGTATCTGATGTTTGGGAATCAGCTAGCCTTCAGCCAATTAATAGAAAAGAGGTGATGGACACAGCCTTAACAAAATGATAAGGCCTTCTAAGCTCAAGTGACCAGTCTCTCTCACTTGCCCCCAAGGTCTGTTGACCCCTTCCATATACCAGGCACTGTGTTCCATCTGTATACATGGGATGCTCACAACTCTATAAGGTAACTTTTATGCCATTATCCCCATTGTACAGATGGGAAAACTGAAGCTTCAGTTAATTATTTGTCTTGAGCTCACTTACTAGCAAATAACAAAAAATTCAAAACCAGGTCATATTACACAATCTAGGCTCTTAACAGTATACAGGATTGCTTCCCTAGCCACTTAAGATCATCTCCTTTGTCAAACAGATAGCATATCACAAAGGTAACATACAATCAGAGGCCTCATGGAGGAGGTGGAGCTTGGGCAGGCGGGAGGAGGTGAGAGGGCCTGTGGGTGGAGGGGAGGCATTGCTGGGGTGCGTGTGAGGGGACAGGGCACACAGCGGCTGTGCTGAGGACTAAGTAGTGCCCTCTGCTCTCCGCCCAGCTCCCTGGAGATGACCTGCTACGACAGCGATGACGCCAACCCACGCAGTGTGTCCAGCCTCTCCAACCGCTCGTCCCCTCTCTCCTGGCGCTATGGCCAGTCCAGTCCTCGGCTGCAGGCTGGTGACGCGCCCTCTGTGGGTGGGAGCTGCCGCTCGGAGGGGTCGCCCGCCTGGTACATGCACGGGGAGCGGGCCCACTACTCCCACACCATGCCCATGCGCAGCCCCAGCAAGCTCAGCCACATCTCCCGCCTGGAGCTGGTTGAGTCCCTGGACTCGGATGAGGTGGACCTCAAGTCCGGCTACATGAGCGACAGTGACCTCATGGGCAAGACCATGACAGAGGATGACGACATCACTACCGGGTAAGCGCGGGGGTTCTTAGAAGGCGAGGGCAGGATGGTGGAAAGACCACAGGGATGGAAGGCCTTAAAAGTGGAGTGGAACTCAAAACAGGGGTTTGGGTTTGCTGTGCTGCGACGAAAGCACACAAAACGGTGCTATGTACACTCCGTGACTGCCTCTGAAATTCCACGTGGTTTATTCCAGACTTGGGTGTGGTGGGCGGGGCCTACATCCGAGGAACTGATTGGTCAATGAAGGCGCCTCCCTCTCATTGGTCTCTGTGGCTGTCATTCTGTGGTATGCCCCACCCTCCTCCCTGGTTCTTGGCCCTCGAGAAACTGGCCCAAAGAGCCTTGGAAAAGCATTTTATTCCCCGCTCTTACGCTAAGTCTGTGCGGACGCTGGATAACTAAAGCTGCTTTCCCATTTGAAAAGAAAAAAAAAAAAAAAAGGATATTAACTATTAAGATCGTATCTCTCTACCTAAGAGGAGAAAATGAGAGCATGTGGGTGAAATCGCTAGTCAAACAGTGAGTAGCAGCCGTAGCTCCACTTCCTTTGCCAGGGGTTCCTGACCCCTCAGTTCCCTGTCTGACCCCGTGGCCCTCAGTCTCTGCCCCTTGGGTTTCTTCCTCTGCGCACCTTCTACCAATCATGCAATTTCCTAATGCCCACGCAGTATGTCAAACCCTTCTTTCCTGCCCTTTGCCCTGCAGGGACCCTCATCTTATTTTTCTCTGCCTTAATTGACAGAGCTGTGCCTGCGCCTTCCAACCTTGGAAGAGTCGGCCAGGACCCCAAGGCCCCAGCACTTCATTCTTGCCGTCCTCTCCTAGTCTGGGAGGATAGGGGAGAAGACAGGAAGAATGAAGGGCTGGAAGCTTCGGGGCATCCTGGCCGACTCTTCCAAGCCCGGAGACCGGAGAGAGGCAGTATCTGGAAGGTTCTCTGGAGCACCTCTTAGCTGACTGCCACTTCCACTCTCCCTTCTTGGTTTGCTGTATCATCCCCTGCCAAGGGACCATACAGGTAGCGGCAGCAGGCCTTCCCTTCCTTCTCAGGGACTTAGTATCTTCCTGCCAGGGACTGCCTCTCCCCAGTGAAAATCCCAGACTTCAAGGGAGTGGAAAGTAGCCTCTCCTCGGAAAAGACGAGAGCCAAGCTCCAGGCCATCTACTGTTCCCTGCTCCCATCTCCACCCCAGCGGAGAAACTGGGAGGGATCTGGTCAGGGCCTGTCCAGCTGATGAGGCCGCTCTGGAGCAAAACAACTGACGCATGAATCGGGTTGTTTACTGCCTGTGAAATCCCAAGGGCCAGCCCCACCTCGCGCTCGCTCTCAGATCCGCCAGCCTGGAGCTGGGACCGGAGAAAAGCCATCCAGTTCACAGGCCCAGAGCTCCTTCTGTGGTTAGAGGCGTGTGCTGGGCAGGAAGGAGAGCCAAGGTGTGTGAGGAACTGCTCCACACAGCCTCTACCCTAGGAAGCTGCCAGGGACTGTCTGAGGAAGTGTCAGGTCATTGCCCTCCTCTGAGAGCTCCGGGAGGGAACAGAGGGTGGCACAAGCCCAGTAGGGCTGAATCTTTAGAAAGTTCCCCCTGTGTTAGAAGGACCATAGCCCCAGACCCTACAGAGCTTCCAGACAGGTGAAGTGATGGGACTCCTGTCCTGCAGAGCTCCCAGACTGATGGAGATGAGACCCCTCTGAGAGCCCCTCACCTCACCAACCCATCTGATGGCAGAAAATACCCCAAGTGTTGGAAGGTACAAGACCCCTGCTTGGAGAAATCCCAATCTGAGGAAGGTGGCAGGACTTCTGGTTCTTAACTAGCTGTATGAGCTTGGGCAAACTAGTTAACCTTGCCAGGCTTTCATTCATTTGTCTATCTGCCAAATGCAGATAATAGTAGAACTTATCTCAGGGCTATGATGAGGGTTGAAGGCATTGATATACGTAAAGTACTTAGAATAATTCCTGGCTCACTGTAAATGGTCACTAAATGATAGCTATTATTTTTGTTGCGATTATTATTTTTATTGTTATTAGAACCCCAGACTGATGGGGAGGCACAACTCTTGCTGTCAGGGGTGTGTAATCTAACCAGAGTGCCACTCACTCAGAATCAACAGCACAGACAGAACTAGTAGCAGCTGGTCAAACCCAGGGACATAGATAATAGAGTGTCGGGGCATGGAATACAGCGAGTAGGGGAAGGAAAAACCCCTTTGTGCCCCTCCAGCACCCTTGCTTTATCCTCTTTTCTCCAGGCAAGACATGTGCTCCTGGATCCATTTTTTTAAAAACTAGAGTTCACTGAGGCTAGCATGAAAAGAACTTGCCTTTCCTGCACAGCCCCCAGCTGTAAGCCCAGGGAGAGTTTGCATGGGGAACACAGAGTCAGTTGCTGGCATGACAATATCCATAAAGTGGACCTTACTGTGAACTGTGATGCTAGTTTACAAGATAATTTCACATGCATTTTTTATGGTCAATCTTCAATTAACGGTAACCCTTAATACGAGTTTGTTAACTTCCCTGCCAGGACTGTAAACATGGCCATCTTTAAATGTGCTTAGGAAGTCAGAGTTAAAGGGAATCAACTTATAATCCCCAGTAATTTAATGTAAACAGTCACTCCTCAATTATGTGTTTTGTTGTTTTAATTAGTAACAGGGCATCCCGGATTCCAGCAGCCCGTTAAGTGAACATGCAAACCTGAGCTGTCCTTGCTCAGTCTCCTGTCGGTCTTCTCATCCCCACTGTGGTTTCCATCTAGATGTCATAATTTAGAAAATGTCCTATTTCTTTGAAAATTGTTTCTCTAGTGATAAAAGGGGTAGGGCTATTCCCTGTAGAGATAGCTTCACATTCCCTCCTCAGCCACAGTGCAACACCCCTGCCCACCCATCAGCCTCAGCCCCCTGCAGTTCACTTTCCTATCTCGCAAGAGCTCCCAGCACTGAGCCAGCAGAAAAGGGGAGCTATCTTTCCCTACTGGGTGACATAATTGACTCCCAGTTATCCAAGTGAGCCACAAAAGATGACAGTAATTCTGATGCTTTCTCCACACTCTGTTTATCTGCTGGGGGACTGTCTGTTTGGGGGTTCTTTCCAAGCCTCTGTTCAGTCTCAAGTTAGCTCTCCCTACTCCCTCCACTGATCAGGCCCCTTCCTGGGTCGTTAGTTGGTGAATCAAAGAAGGCAAATTCTTCAAACTGAAGTCAGCAAACTAGAAGGAAGAAAGTGACTCTGATGCTGCTGCCAGAATAATCATACAAGTTTTTTACAAATTATGTATTTTTAAAAATTGCAGTCATATATCTATAATATAAAAATTTACCATTTTATGTTAACCATTTTAAAATGTACTGTTCAGTGGCATTCAGTACATTCACATGGCTGCGTAACCATCTTCACATCCATCCCCAGAACTTTGTCCTCTCCCCAAAGAGAAACTCTGTACTCATTAAGCAGTAGCTGCCTTTTCCTCTTTCCTTCAGCTCCTGGCAGCCACCCGTCTGCTTTTTGTCTCTATGAATTTGACTACTCTAGGTAACCCACATAAGTGGATTCATACAGTGTTTGTTTTTTGTTTGTTTGTTTGTTTTGAGACGGAGTCTTGCTCTGTCACCAGGCTGGAGTACAGTAGCACAATCTCGGCTCACCGCAAACTCCACCTCCCGGGCTCAAGGGATTCTCCTGCTTCAGCTTCCTGAGTAGCTGGGACTATAGCCATGCGCCACCATGCCCAGCTAAGTTTTGTATTTTTAGTAGAGACCAGGTTTCACCATGTTGGCCAGGATGGTCTCAATCTCTTGACCTCATGATCTGCCTGCCTTGGCCTCCCAAAGTGCTGGGATTACAGGTGTGAGCCTCGAGCCTGGCCTTTTTTTTTTTTTTTTTTTTAAATGACTGACTTACTCACTTAGCATAATGTCATCAGGGACCATTCATGTTGTAGTGTTAGAATTTCATTCTTTTTTTCAGGTTGAATTCTCTTCTATTGTATGTATATACCACATTTTGTTTATCCCATTCATTTGTTCATGGGTAGTTACCACCTTTTGGCTATTATGAAGAATGTTGCTCTGAGCATTGGTGTCCAAATGTTAATCGAGTTCCTGCTTTCGGATCTTTTTGGGTATATACCTAGAAGTGGTATTGCTGGATCGTATGGTAATTCTATGTGTTTGGTTTTTTTGTTTGTTTGTTTTTTGAGGAACCACCACGCTGTTTTCCACAATGGCTGTACCTTTTTGACATTTCTACCGGCAATGAATGAGAGTTCTAATTTCTCCACATTCTCCCCAACATTTACTATTTTCTGTTTTGTTTGTTTTTATAATAGCCATCCTGGCCAGGCACAGTGGCTCATGTCTGTAATCCCAGCACTTTGGGAGGCCGAGGCGGGTGGATCACTTGAGGCCAGGAGTTGGAGACCATTCTGGCCAGCATAGTGAAACCCCGTCTCTACTAAAAATGCAAAAACTAGCTGGCGTGGTGGTACGCGCCTGTAATTGCAGCTATTTGGGAGGCTAGGCAGGAGAATTGCTTGAACCCGGGAAGCGAAGGTTGCAGTGCGTCGAGATTGTGTCTCTGCACTTCAGCCTGGGCGACACAGCAAGACTCCATCTCAAAGAAGAAAAAAAGAAAGGAAAAAAGCCATCCTGATGGAGATGCAGTGGTTATCTCATTGTGGTTTTGATTTCTCTGGAGGTTAATAATAAGGAGCATCTTTATGTACTTATTAGCTGTTTATAGATCCTCTTTGGAGAGATACCTGTTCAAGTCCTTTGCCCATTTTTAAATTGTGTTGTTTATTTTTTGTTGAGTGTTAAGAGTTCTTTACATAGGCTAGATATTAACCTTTTATCAGACATATGATTTGCAGATATTTTCTTTCATTCTGAGAGTTGGGTTCCCTTTTCATTCTGAAGATATATCTTTTGTGCACAAAAGCTTTTTATTTTTATGAAGTTCAGTTTATCTATTTTTTTCTTTTGTTGGCTGTGCTTTGGGTATCATATCTAAGAAATCATGCAAAATCTAATGTCATGCAGCTTTTCACCTGTTTTCTTCTAAGAGTTTTATAGGTGATGGGTTTTTTTAGAAATACAAATTCTAAGACTTACCAATGTAGAATCTCTGCTACCCAGAAAGCCACATTTTTCTAAAGCTTCTCAATAATTTTAGACTAGTCTATCTTCCTATCTAGTACAAAAATCTTATCTGCAGTATCCCTGACAGTCTTTCATCCCTGGCTTCCACAGGCACAGTGATGGGAAGCTTATTCCATATCATACAGAATTAAGTTATAAGGAAGTTTCTAAATATTCAGCTGAAATCTGCTTCACTGTAACTTCCACCTATTGATTCAAATTCTGTCATCTGGGAAAAATAGAGTAAGTGTAAGTCTTCATCCAAATAGTTCAACATGTTCTTAATATAGCTTGAATATTCTCTAGACCAAAAAGAAAAAGAAACGGTTCCTAGCTTATTTTAGTACTTTCTTAACTGACCCAGTTTTTCAAACCTTTCATTGTCCTGGTCACCCTCCTCTGGAAGCTCTCAAGTTGTCAATGATCCTCTTAAAATTTGGCACCTAGACTGATCACCCGCTTGACACTAGAAGTAGTCTTGCCAGGGTAATATCCAAATCACAACACTGCAGACAGCTTCGAGTTGGCCGCTGACTTTCCTAGGTGACAGCTCGGGCCATTTTTACCATTTGAAAATACAAAAGGAATTTGTTTTTCTAAAAATAGGAAGGTCTGGAATTTAATCTAAATAAGAAGATAAGTTTCACAGCCATCTGTCCTTCCATCCCTGGCATCCATTGGAGTGGAGGGGAATAGAGTATGGGTACCCATACAGAGGCGGGTGCAGGCACTGAGTGTAGGGGCTACACGTGCCTGGACGGAGGAGGTCAGAGGGCCCTCCATCTTCTCCCTTCTTTAACATGGGTTTCTCTCTCAGTGTGTCCATTTTTGTCTATGTGAATGGGTGAGCTGTGTCTGAGCTGGGTGGCAGTAATGGATGGGAATTTGCAGGCCAACACAGCAACACTTGCCAAGTCCCACAACTCCAGAGGGCGCCCTTCACCTCCACCAAGTCTGCTGTCCTGAAAACTATACCAAGGGCCACAGAGCAGTAGACAAGAGTCTGCGGGTTCCATCCCCCTTTTTTTTTGGAGACAAGAGTTTTACTCCTGTTGCCCAGGCTGGAGTGCAGTGGCGCGATCTCGGCTCATTGCAACCTCTGCCTCCTGGGTTCAAGTGATTCTCCTGCCTCAGCCTCCCAAGTAGCTGGGATTACAGGCATGTACCACCATGCCCAGTTAATTTTGTATTTTTAGTAGAGACAGGGTTTCTCCATGTTGGTCAGGCTGGTCTTGAACTCCCTACCTCAGGTGATCCACCTGCCTCAGCCTCCCAAAATGCTGGGATTATAGGGATATGCCACCACTCCCAGCAGCAGGCTCCATCTTGAGTGAGCTCTGCATGCACGTTAGGGGACAGAGGATTCCTTGGCGACTTGTGCACCCTGTTTCCCTCATCAGGTTGCTTCCCGCCCTCTGTGTGTGGCTGGATGTTCCAGTCTTCTTGTTTTTCTCTTCACCTCCCCTTCCTCCTTCCCCCAGCCTGTCCTCTTGAACTGTGCTTGGGGGCTCAGAACAGATGGGATTCGTTTCCTCCTTGGCTCTGAAGTGTCCTGACGTTGAAAAATGTCAAATAAAATAAACTGTAGGCCCCTGCCTTCTCCCAGGCTGGCTCTGTGCTCCCGGAGTCAGCGAGCTCAAGCCTTAAAGAGACACTTACCGCCCTGCTGATGGAGCCCCAGCCCCTGCAGCTTCCCTCCTGAGAAGGAGCTGCATTCACTGCCCTCCCACATGGCTCAGGTCTGACTTTCAGACTCCAAGATACCCAACCCAGCCACTCTCATTGATAAGTCTCTTCCAGCGAGCACTGGGTTTATGTGGTTTATACAAAAAAGAAGAGACCCCTTTTGAATGTGAATGGACAAGGGTGGAGAGTTGTACCAATTCTTATTTCTTCTGCCTTTGCATTCTCTGTTTCCTGGTAGGTCTTTAGGAATCCCGTCTAGTGGGGCAGCTGGACCAGGCCAGTTTTTGCTCATGGAACCCAAAGATGGAAGCAGAAAGTGGTAGGGAGCCATCCTCAGGAGGACCCAACATTTAAGTTCAGGAAGGAAACTCAGTTTTTGCCCTAATAATAATAATTTTTAATTTAAAAGGGAGGTAGGCAGCCTGTGCAACACAGTGAGACCCTGGCACATGCCTATAGATAGTTTCAGCTACTTGGGAGGCTGAGACAGGAGGATCACTGGAGTCCAGGAGTTGGGGGCTACAGTGAGCTACGATTGTGCCATTGCACTCCAGCCCAGGTGACAGAGCAAGACACTGTCTCTTCAAAAAAAGAAAATTAATAAGTGGGCTAGGCGCAGTGGCTTATGTCTGTAATCCCAGCACTTCGGGAGTTCAGGGTGGGAGGATTGCTTGAGACTAGGAGTTCAAGACTAGCCTGGGCAACACAGCAAGACACTATCTCTACAAAAAAAATTAAAACTTAGCTGGGCATAGTGGCACATGCCTGTGGAGGCTACTCGGGAGGCAGAGGCAGGAGGATCCCTTGAGCTCAGCAGTTGAGGTTGCAGTGGGCTATGATTGCACCACTGCACAAGCCTGGGCAACAGAGACCCTATCTCCAGAAAATTAAATAAATTTTAAAAATTAAAATAAAATAGAAAGATAGGGTATGTATTGTATCCACAGTAAAGGAAGCAGTACGTAATTGAAGTAGATGATGGCGGTTGCTTCATTGAAGATAATCTCTAACAATTAGAATGCTGACTTCAGACTCATACACATAGGCTTGGCTGATGCTTCTCTGTGGTGTAGGGGAAGAAGCACTGGGCTAATCCTGAAATCTGGCGTTCAGTCCTTAGCACATCTCTAACTTGCTGTGTGGCACTGAGCAAGCCACCTGGCCTCTCTGAGTCTTAGTTTGTTCATCTGTAAAAAAGGTAATCGTTTTTGCCTCAAGAGGATCAAATGGAAAAGAATAGTAAGAGTGCTTTGAAAAGTATAAAGAGCTGTTGGTTTGAAATCTATGATTCTGGTCTGGTGCGGTGGCTTATGCCTTTGGGAGGCCAAGGTGGACAGATCACCTGAGGGCAGGAGTTTGAGACCAGCCTGACCAACATGTGAAACCCCATCTCTACTAAAAATACAAAATTAGCTGGGTATGGTGGTGCACGCCTGTAATCCCAGCTACTTGGGAGGCTGAGGCAGGAGAATCGCTTAAACCCGGGAGGCAGAGTTTGCGGTGAGCTAAGATCACACCACTGCACTCCAGCTTGAGCAACAAGAGCGAAACTCCATCTCCAAAAAAAAAAAAGAAAGAAAGAAAGGAAATCTATTATTCTGATCTCAACTTAATGTTCTGTTCGTTTAGCTGATGGCTTCTGTCTTAATTAGGGGTTGCTAGAGTATCAAAATAAGATTTCTTAAACTTGGAAGATGAGGACATTAAATTTGGGCCTTGACTCGTTTCAAGGAATGCTTTGCAACACAGTCTTCATATTCTTTTAATCCTGTAGCGTGCCATTAAGTAAACAGACCTTTGAGAACAGGCTTATCGACACAGGCATGACACAGAAGTGCAGAGCCCTAGCATGGTTTAGAGTGAAGGCTCCCAGCTAGGCTGCCTGTGTTTGTATCCTGCCTCTGTGAGCTTGGACGAGTTTTTCCCTTCTCTCTGCTTGTTCCTTCAGCTGAAAAATTCGAGAGAAATGGTGCCTACTCTGTAAGATTGATTTGAGGATTAAATTTGTTAGTACTCTTACGTTAGATATCATAAATGCTAGCTGTCCTTAGTCAGCCATTTGATAATAGACATTAGCAAGCTGCTGGACCTGTATTGTCAGACGCACGTTCTAGATGATAGTACATTCTTTGAAAGATGTGTTAACCTTCATGCTTGAAAAGGATCTTTCTGATCCTCACTGGAAGAATGACATACTAAGTTGTTTGCCAAGAAAGATGGATTTGTCCTGACCTGTTTTTTTTTTTACCTGTTCATGCAGCAAATGGTGCCCATCTGTGGTTTGAGGTCTGGGCTGAGTATAGCATGTGGTGGTTGTGCAAATAGCTAAGCTCACTGCACATAGAATCACACAAGTGGCCATAACCTCCTTCCCACATTGTCTTGGCTAATTGTGCTGTCTGTCCCTCACTGAAACATGGGTTTCTTGCATATGAAGAATGTCTTGGGCTGGGTACCCCCAGAAGCTGACCTTGAGACAGGATTTGGGTGCAAGTGGTTTATCTGGCAGGTGCCCAGAAAGTGCTGATCGGAGTGGGAAAGTGCGTCAGGGAAGAGAAGGAAGCCATTACAGGCTATGTTCATGTGCAGGTTACTGCTATGGGCAATTACAGATTTCTAGGAGGTGACATGTAATACACCTCAGTGTTACCCACCGGAAGGGCAAGGAAGTTTGGGTATTTATATGTCAGCTCCTGTTCATTATCGGCTTAGGGCAGCTCCTAGGGGGCTTCGGCTCTGAGTTTCAAGCCTGTGCACATAGGCTGAGAGGAGTCCCTGAGTCTGAGTCACAAGCACCCACAGTCATACTCAGACAGCACCTACAGGAACAGTGACTATGGAGGGGTGTAGGCGGCACACCAACACCACCAGTTATAAAGAGGGAAGATGGGAAGGAAAGACAAGAGGAAGGTATGGAGTTAGATTCCTGGGTCAGATGTGAATCCCTGGCTCTCAAAATATTCCTTCTTATTTTTTCCTTTTTTTTTTTTTTTTTTTTTTGAGGTAGGATCTCACTCTGTTGCCGAGGCTAGAGTTCAGTGGCATAATCACAGCTCTTGGCAGCCTCTACCTCCTAGGCTCACATGATCCTCCCACCCCAGCCTCCTGAGTAGCTGGGTCTACAGGCACACGTCACCACACATGGCTAATATTTAAATTTTTCTGTACAGACAGGATCTCACTATGTTGCCCAGGCTGGTCTCAAACTCCTGGGCTCAAGCAATACCCCCAGACCTCCCAAAGTGCTAAGATTACAGGTGTGAGCCACTGTGCCCAGCCTCCTTAATTCTTAAAATAAAATAGTGGGCAGCACCACTCAGTCTGTGCAGGGTTAATCTGGATAAGAGTGTCTGTACAAACCCAACAGGGTTGGTGAAAGATTGGAACAAGCCAGGTATTCCAGAGGGGCTGCTGAATGTATTCTAGTTACCATGGCAACTAATGCCAGTTAAGGTGTGTTCCTTCCTCTAGTGTGTCCTAGTAACCTACAATTGAGCTGCTGGAGTTTTCACCTACTGTGATGACACGGAATCTGGTTGACAATCAGGACGAGTAAGGGTCGAGGAAGCTGTTGAGATGAGCCTGGCTTTTCCCCCACCAGCTCTGCCCACTTGTCTACCTGTCCACTGTCTCCCCTCTTTAATTGTCAACCTTCTTCTTATGTTCTGTGATAAGCCGGTTGAGCTTGTGTGGTGCCTGGAAATTCCATGTAGTCTGATATTACAGAAAGAGTACAAGTTTGGAAGTTTGACAGGCCTCGTGTTCAGATTCCAGATCTGAGGCTTTGGGAAAGCTGTTTATCTGTTTTCAGGGAGAATACTAATATGGCAATAGGATTGTTGTTAGCATGTAGTGAAATATAGTGTATGTAATACACTTGGTGGCCAGGCACAGTGGCTCATGCCTGTAATCCCAGCACTTTGGGAGGCCAAGGTGGATCACTTGAGGTCAGGAGTTTGAGACCAGCCTGGCCAACATGATGAAACCCAATCTCTACTAAAAATACAAAAATTAGCTGGGCATGGTGGTGGGCTCCTATAGTCCCAGTTACTTGGGCCGCATAAGAATTGCTTGAACCTGGGAGGTGGAGGTTGCAGTGAGCCGAGATCATACTCCATCTTAAAAAATAACACTTGGCAGCCGGGCGCGGTGGCTCAAGCCTGTAATCCCAGCACTTTGGGAGGCTGAGGCGGGCGGATCACGAGGTCAAGAGATCGAGACCATCCTGGTCAACATGGTGAAACCCTGTCTCTACTAAAAATACAAAAAATTAGCTGGGCATGGTGGCATGTGCCTGTAATCCCAGCTACTCAGGAGGCTGAGGCAGGAGAATTGCCTGAACCCAGGAGGCGGAGGTTGCAGTGAGCCGAGATCGCGCCATTGCACTCCAGCCTGGGTAACAAGAGCGAAACTCCGTCTCAAAAAAAAAACACTTGGCATGCAGCAGGTGTCAGTCAATGTTACCTCCCTCCCTTCTCTTGTTTGCTCCTAGAAAACCAAAGCTATAATAAAGGCCATCTGTGGAATGGAACTGTTCTGCCTGGATGATGATGTCCAGTTGCCCATGTCTTTGCCAAATCCCCTCCCTCCAGGGAGTCTTTCCTGATTCATCCTATTGGACTCTGGGTTGTCCTGGAACTTATGTGCATAATTTGCACTGCAGTAATTTGCACTTTTATGATTCTCTCACAGTTGCATAGCATGTATGGTTTGCACACACTAATACTGCATTATCTTATTTAATGTTAACACTGTGAGTTAGACATTCTTCCCCCCAATTTACAAGTGAAGAAGTTGGAACTCAGCTTAACTGGCTTGGTAGGATCACATAACTCAAAGTGGCCCCACCAGAACAGAACCCAGGCCTCTGTCCCCCACATTCTGTGCACGTTCCAGCACACCTACTGCCTCGCTTTGTGCTCCTTGAAGCCTTTCCCTGTGTGTGCAGCCCTTGTGTCCCTGAAACCTGTGAGCACGTCAGGGGCAGGGATCACAGGCCTTCCGCTGGAGCAGGAGCTTCCCAAAAACAGAGACTCTGTCTTCTCTGTCTGTCCGTTTCCCCTCAACACCTAGCAGCGTAGGTTCTCAGGCTGTGCTGTTGACTGACCAGTGAATCATTATTAGAGACCCCCTCCTGGAATGCCCTTACGTGACCTCTCTGTCTTCTAGGATAGAGTCTTGCTTTGGGGAGCCACAAAGTAGCCACAGTCAGGAACTCCGGGCCAAGGGCAGAAAGAGCAACCCAAGCCTCTGTGAATACAAGTCCTTGTTTGACTCCAACTCAAAGGCTGAGCTGTCCCAGGATGTTCATGAGGGGCCAACTCTGGCCTCTGGGCTATCAGATGTCTCTGGCCAGGCAGTAAAAGGCCATTCACTGCAGCTGAAGAAAGGCCAGCAGGCTGGGCCGAGGGACTTTCCCACTGAGGTGTTCAGGGTTGGGGGCCCAAAGATGCTGCAGGACGGAATGATTGTCATTGATATATCGGAGTGACAATGGAACAAGCACAGGCAGAGGCATAAAAGTATAGATTTGAAAAGTGGGCCAGAGGAGAGAGTCAGGCCTTGAGAGACCAAAAGCACATCGCTCCACTGGAGGCAGATCAGCACTCGCTGAATATGCAGGGCAGGATCCCAGAGAGAGAGGGTAGGAGAGGCTGACACGGGGGCGTGTGCGGTAGATAAACAGTCAGCACGTTCGTGATGTGCACGCCAAGCAGTGGAAATGAGAGCCAGATACTGTGTGAGACCCATCCAAACGTGTGTGAGAGGTGGCTGGATACAAAGAGGCTATGTGTGCAGCAGATCGACTGTTTGAAGACAGGCCCATCGATGTGCAGGGGGTGTGCAGCAACCAGACAGGCGCAGAGAGTGTCTGAGAGGTGGAGGGATCCTTCCAGAGAAAGGCAAGTGACCTTGTGCTCAGCCTGGCGAGGTGACCCAGAGCAGGGTGAGTGTACTCTCACCAGCCTACCCCCCTTCTCCTTTGGCCAGCTCCTACAAAAAGAGGTCTGTGGCTTGGCTTGTCTCTTTCTTGTGGGGCAGCTCCAGCTTGGGAGACAGGAACAATCTCTGACCTAATTCCTGCCCTCTTTGACTGACTGCTCACCCTCTTCCAGCTCCTCTCCCTAGCCTCAATCTCTCATTCTTCCTCTACTTTGATGTCTGGCTTCTGTCTTGGCCCCTGTGGGTTTGATGACAAAGGGCAGTTCAGGAATGACACTATCTACACATGCACGGCCATATGGACAATTTCAGGTGCTGGGACTTCTAGCAGCTGAGGTTCCCAGGACTGCTGACATTCTGCTGAGTGTTATTAGAAGATCAGGGACAGAGCTTATCATCTGGCTGTCACTGCCCCTTTCCAAGCCACAACGAGCCTCCATAGAGGGACCCTGGGTGATAGCCAGCTGCCCTGTGCCCATGCTGGGGGCCCTGGGGGATGGCCAGCTGCCCTGTGCCCATGCTGGGGGCCCCGGGGGATGGCCAGCTGCCCTGTGCCCATGCTGGAGTGAACTTTCCTCTGCTTTTTACTGTTCTCTGGATTTAGCCAGGGAAAGGAGCTCCCTGTTTGAGGTTCCAACTAAGAGATCCCACTCTTCCCAGCTCTGATCAGATATCCCTGAAGTTAGGAAGGCAACAACTATACAATCTCTTTTTTTTTTTTTTTTTTTTTTCTGAGACAAGTCTCACTCTGTCACCTAGGCTGGAGTGCAGTGGCACAATCATGGTTTACTGCTGCCTTGACTTCTTGGGCCAAGCAATCCTCCCAGCCCAGCCTCCCAAGTAACTGGGACTACAGGCAAGCACCACCATGCTATTTTTAATCCATGCTAAGTTTTAGATTTAATAGAGGCTAATTCTTAAATTTTAAAATACACAGTAATTGAGGGATTTTTTTCTTTTTTCCTTTTTTGGTAGAGGCAGGGTTTTACCATGCTGCCCAGGCTGGTTTCAAACTCCTGGGCTCAAGCTATCCTCCTACCTTGGCCTCCCAAAGTGCTAGGATTACAGACGTGAGCCACCATGCCTGGTTTATGCAGTCTCTTCTATCTCCACAGGTCCTTGTGGTTAGTTTCCTGCTCTTGGGAATCAGAGTAGCAAAACAGATGGAACATTCTGGAGCCCACCTGGCCTGGCTGTAATTTTCAGTTTGCCACTCACTGTCTATGTGCATTACTTAGCCTCTTTGTGCTTCTGTGTCATTATCTGAAAGGAATGCCCACCTCGTGATATTTTCTCATACATTTGATAAATACTTGTAGACCACCTAATGTACACCAGACACTGCTGATGTGGCAGGAGGAAACATAGGCATTGCTTTTAAATGCAGATATGAAAAGAAATGGCCAGACATGGTAATGCCTGTAATCCCAGCACTTTGGGAGGCCAAGGCAGGTGGTTCACTTGAGGTCAGGAGTTCAAGACCAGCCTGGCCAACATGGCAAAACCCTGTCTCTACTAAAAATACAAAAATTAGTTGGGTATGGTGGGATGCGCCTGTAATCCCAGCGATTCGGGAGGCTGAGGCATCAGAATCGCTTGAACCTGGGAGGCGGAGCTTGCAGTGAGCTGAGATCACGCCATTGCACTCCAGCCTGGGTGACAGGAAGAGACCCTATGTCAAAAAACAAAAGAACAACAAAAAAAATGGCCACTCTCGCTTCGGCAGCACGCATACTAAAACTGGAACGACACAGAGAAGATTAGCATGTCCCCTGTGCAAGGATGACACTCAAATTCGTGAAACCTTCCGTATTTAAAACAAATTTTAGACCGGGCATGGTGGCTCACGCCTGTAATCTCAGCACTTTGGGAGGCCAAGGCAGGAGGATCACCTGAGGTCAGGAGTTCAAGACCAGCCTGGCCAACATGGTGAAACCCTGTCTTTATTTTTTTAAAAAATTATTAAATAAAAAAAGAAAAAGAAATGGCAAACAAGCCGACATATAAACATGCAGTAGGTTGGGTGGTGCTTTGTGTCATAAGGAAAAATAAAGCAGGGTAAGGGGCAGAGAGTGCTGGGGTAGCGGGTATTTGAGGGCCGGTAGTCCAGGAAGGCTTCTTTGGTAAACTATGCAGACAACTGGGGAGAGAACTGTCCAGGCAGACAAAAGAGTATGTGCGGAGGCCCAGAGGCAGGAATCAGCATGAGTTCAAGGAACTGCAATGAGGTCGGTGTGGCTGAAGCAGAGTCAGCAAGGGAGCGAGTGGCCAGAAATGAGGTCACAGGTCGCCAGGGGCCAGCTGTGCCATGCTGAGGACTTTGGCTTTTCTTCCGAGAGAGGAAGCCACTGGAGGACTTCAGGGAGAGGGACGATGTGATCCAATATATTTTACAAAGGAGCTGTCTGGCTACTATGAGGACAGCAGACCACAGGGGACCCAAGAATCATGGAAGAGAGACTGCTTCAGTTATCTAGGTGAGAGCAGATGGTGACTCACACTAGGGATAGGAGAAGTGGGGAGAAGGTTTTGAGGATTAAAGAAGATAACAAGGCCGGGCGCGGTGGCTCAAGCCTGTAATCCCAGCACTTTGGGAGGCCGAGGCGGGTGGATCACGAGGTCGAGAGATCGAGACCATCCTGGTCAACATGGTGAAACCCCGTCTCTACTAAAAAATACAAAAAACTAGCTGGGCGTGGTGGCGCGTGCCTGTAATCCCAGCTACTCAGGAAGCTGAGGCAGGAGAATTGCCTGAACCCAGGAGGCGGAGGTTGCGGTGAGCCGAGATCGTGCCATTGCACTCCAGCCTGGGTAACAAGAGCGAAACTCCGTCTCAAAAAAAAAAAAAAAAAAAAAAAAAAAAAAGAAGATAACATTGGCCAGGTGTGATGGCTCACACCTGTTGGCCTTGTACTTTGGGAGGCTGAGGTGGGAGGATTGCTTGAGCCCAGGAATTCAAGACCAGCCTGGACAACGTAGCTTTTAAACTCATTTAAAAATTTTTTTATAAAAATTTTAAAATTATATAAAATTTTTCTATAAATGTTACAGAATTTCTGTATTTAAAAAAAAATTAAAATTAGTTGGTAGTGATGGCTTACACCTGTGGTCCCAGCAACTTAGGAGGCTGAGGTGGGAGGATCGCTTGAACCCAGGAGGTTGAAGCTGCAGTGAGCCGTGTTCATGCCACTGCACTGTAGCCTGGGTGACAGAGCAAGACCCTGTCAAAAAAAAAAAAGATCATTTACAGTGCTCTCAATACATTATATGAGGTTTCATTTCTGTTTACCAAAGATTTGGGATCCAAATTAGCAGTGGAGAACCACTGGAGTGCAGTGGCATAGATACTTAAGCTGATCTGAAATGGATGCTCCTGGCCTCCTGAGGTAGAAGGTTTGTACACACACATGCATGCACACACAACACACACACTCACACACACCCTGGTATCGGCCCAGTGACTCCACATGAGGGTCTGTCAGGCCCTTACTGGACAGGCAGCCTTTCTCTCTGACCCCTTCCTGTGGTCCTCTGTCCCAGGTTCTCAGAAGCATACAGAGCCACTGATGTGTTGGGACACTGGAAGCAAGATATTCAGCTAGGACTGCTGAGATGGTAGCTCACTATACATGATCTGAGGGACTCCCCTCTCTGCTGCCCCTCCCAACTGTGAGGTGGTGAGAAAGGCAGGTCTCCTCAAAGGTTATGTAAATACCTGTTGAACAGTAGCACAGCTGGGATTAGGGCTGGGCTCTGGAACGCTCCACTGTGCATCAGCTGACTCCCAGGGTCCCCGGTTCAAACTCTCCTACCTACCTTCAAAACCTGTCAGTCTGAGCCCCACGCTAGCCCCAGGGAGAGAGTTGGCAAGAAGCGGTGCCAGTGACTGGTGAAAAGAACCCTGCTCCAGGAATCGAGACACCTGGGCTGTGTGGAAAGGTCTTGAGCTACTCACTTGCCCCGTCTGAGCTTAATTTTCTCCTCTGTGAAAATGAGGGGTTTGCACTAGATGCTTTCTAAAGTCCTTTTTGTCTCGAATGTTCTGGATTTTCTGACCACATGAACTGGGTCTGATCCAGGGTATCTGTCATTTCCTCCAGGAAGGGCCTGGAAATTGAGGAGGAAAGACAGCAGTCATGCTGGTCCAGGAAAGGAGAGACGCTCCCCACACTCACGCGTTAGGAACTCTGGAAGACACAGGCATTGCTAATGGTGAAGAAATCCATTGCCTTGACCTGGACCCAATGTCACTGTGGCTTCCAAACCTGTGGCTAAACTAGACCACTCTTTTATTAATCTTTCTGGCCGTTAATGTTCTAAAGCAAGTATAATAATACCTGCCTCACCTTAGATCAGTAGGTTGTTTGAAAATAGAATCAATTTGGTGGGGCGGGGTGGCTCACACCTGTAATCCCAGCACTTTGGGAGGCCTAAGCAGGTGGATCACAAGGTCAAGAGATCAAGCCCATTCTGGCCAACATGGCAAAACCCTGTCTCTACTAAAAATGCAAAATATAGCCGGGCCTGTGGCTCGCACCTGTAGTCCCAGCTACTCCGGAGGATGAGGCAGGAGAATCGCTTGAATCTGGGAGGCAGAGGTTGCAGTGAGCCGAGATTGCACCACTGCACTCCAACCCTGCAACAGAGTGACATTCCATCTCAAAAAAAAAGAAAAAGAAAAAGAAAAAAGAAAATTGAATAAAGTCATAGATGTGAAAATGCTTTGAAAATTCCTGCCACACAGAACGGAAATTATTTTCCTAGACATCTGTCAAAGTCATGACAGATGATTCTGTCAGGATTCAGTAGTGTCATTGGGGGATCTGGGATTGGTTTTTGAAAGCTGGGATTAAGGATGTGGCCAGGTATTCCCCGCTGATCTGCCACAGTATGGAAAGAGTTAATTCACTGAAGTCTCTCTCCCAATTCCTTTCTCTTTCACTTCCCTGCCCCTCTATTCTGGTTTAATTCTTTCTCTTTTTAATCACTCTGCTGTAAAATGCCCATTGTCCTACCTCTGCCGCTATGCTATCAGCTAGGCCTGGCTAGGATGCAGGGGAGTCTCAGGCGCAGCTATCACACACAGAGAACAGAGGGACGTTCTCTGACTGGGCAACACTTCTCCAGGGATAGGAGCTTTTCCAGCTTTCCCTGAAGTTGGAAATGAAAATAGCCTCAAGACTGATGGGAAAGAGAAGACGTGAGGGCAGGTCAACGGACAGAGTGGTGGATACCTACCTTGGGACCCTAATCTTCTCATGGGTCTCTTTTCTAGGGCTTACCAGGAAATCAGGTATGTGGTCAGGCCACTGGGGCCCAGAAACCTCCAGGCAAGTGACACTGGAATTTAGAGAACACCAAACTGCCTGACAAGTCTTTCCCTTTTTTTTTTTGCCCTATTCTAATCAACCATATCAACTTCTTTTCTTTCTTTTTTTTTTTCTGAGATGGAATTTCACTCTTGTTGCCCAGGCTGGAGTGCAGTGGCGTGATCTTGTCTCACCGCAAACTCTGCCTTCCAGGTTCAAGTGATTCTCCTGCCTCAGCCTCCCAAGAAGCTGGAATTACAGGCATGTGCCACAATGACCTGCTAATTTTGCATTTTTAATAGAGACAGGGTTTCTCCATGTTTGTCAGGCTGCATGAACTCCCGACCTCAGGTGATCCACCCGCCTCGGCCTCCCAAAGTGCTAGGATTACAGGTGTGAGCCACCACACCCGGCCCAACCACATCAACTTCTGAGATGATTGTCAGGAAGACAAGGAGAGCCTTCCATAAACTATCTTTAGATGTCTCTGTTGGAAATGGAATGTCAGCCAAAAGGACCTTGGGCCTCAGCCAAAGTGACTCCAGAGATCCTTTGAGGTGGGGAAGGTGTGAGAAGGAAAAGGGAATTACCCGCTCCCAGGAATCTGGCTGAGGGACCTCATACATATTAGTCTGTGTTCTGCCCTCTGCTTTGGACGTTTCCTGGCCTCTCCATGCCTCAGTTTCCCCCTTGTAAAGAGCTGCTGTGAGAGTGCTGGCATGGGAGACAAATGAGATCATGGCTCCCAAGAGCTCTTTAAAGACAAGCCCCAGAGGAGCACAGAGGAGGCCTATGTGAGATAGACAGGCCTTTTTCCTCTCTGCCTCTTTGGCTGGGTTTTCTTTCTGGACAAGTGCCTGACTCCCATCTCCCTTTCAGCAGGTGTCATCCCCCTCTACCATGTGTCCCTCAGCTGTCCCCTGTCCCCTGTGCCCCAGTCTACAATCATGCTCAGAGTCACCCCTGCATTGCCTGTCGTCACCCCCCCACTGTAGTCAAGGCAACCGTGCCAGCCATATCCCTTCCACTCTGCCACACCCCCCATGACGGGCAAGGTCAGGGCCCTTCAAGCGCAGGAGCTGAGCCCACTGACAGGGGAAGCTGTGTTTTCGTATTTTCACAAAAAGCTCCCAGACAGCATTTCTCTTCAGTGCTGCTGCCAATTACCCAAAGTGCCTTGACCTGTGGGCTGAAAATAGCAGGTGCTAATTTGCATGTTATTTATTTAAGTAACAACGCCTCTGGGATCCTGCTTCTTCCCCTGGAAAAGCCTTCCATAACCTCCACCAAGCAGCAGGATAGACACTACTATGGGACTTAGACTCCTCCTCAAGAAGGAAAAGAGGAACCGAAAGCAGGAAACTCACCTTCTGTTGGGTTCTGGCAGCTCAGGAATCAATCCCAAGAAGGAGGTGGCTTAGAGACCCTATATCCCAGGATGCTCTCAGTGGGGACTCAGCTGAGAGCCCCTCCCCTGAGCTGAGCTGGCTGAGACTTGTTCTCTTTATGATCTGTTCCTCCGGTCCCTGGGTGAGGTGAGACACAGTGGGAGGAGGCTGGAAGGGAGGGTGGACAGGCCTCCAGGTATGAGGATGAGGGATAGGGCCACATGGTCTCTAGGGGGCTGCAAGGGAATGTTCAGGAACAGCTCAGCTCCCTGTACGAGACCCATGTCCCTCCAAGTAAAGCCCTGTGCCCTCCCCTTCCAGGCTTCAGATCTCCCTCCTTCCAGGCCCTGCTGAGAAAACCACAAAGGAGGAAACCTTATGGAAAGCTTACAGCTAGATCTGGAGAAAAACATCCCCTGCTGATGACATTCCTTTGGCTGAGACAAAGTCATTTTATTCAGGATTCCATGCTGGCTGAGGCTAAAGAGAATCCCTTATGGCGCGCCACTAGAAGCTGCTCCCCAGATGACCCGGGCCAACTCCAGCACAGCTGCATGGACAGAATCTCCCTAGAGTATTCATTGTGCTCACCCTCTGTTTAGGGTGGTGGTGAGGATAGGAGGCTCAGGACATTACCAGGACAGGAGAGCCGAGATAGGCCTTGGCCAGGGACATCATCCTGGACTGAAATGGAAGAATATGTGAGAGAGAACCATCTGCCTTGCTCTGATTCCCCTCAGAGCTGGTCTCCTTGAGAGCTGGTGCATCTTTTCTAAGTTTTACCACCCAAACCACTTAGAACAGCGTAAAGGGAATAAATATCTCTCTGTCCCCTAGGCTAGGGGGAAATCTGAGGGATTGGTGCTAGGATCACTGCAGGTCTTTACTCCCCTTTGATCTCAAAGCATATTTGGAAAACTTGGCCACGACATGCAACCTCAGAAGCAAAGACTCTTCCTCCAACTTAAACTGTTCCATTCTCCAGAAGCAGAGGTCCCTCTGCTGAGGTTTCCCGCCCTCAGCAGAACTGTGGTTCATCCCTCCAGAGCTGCAGCCCCAGGTCAGTGGCATTGGGCAGCCAGAGTAGTAGGGGAGATGGGCTGTCCAGTTACCCAAAGAGCACTGACCTGTGGGCTGAAAATATTAGGGGCAGCCTGCATTGCTGGGAGGGCTTGAGAAAGGGCTATTCCTAGGACTCAAAGCACCACCCAGGTGCTGAGAGCAAGGAGGGGGAGTTCAGGAATGCAAACCTCTCCCTTAACATCTGTAAAAACTGAGGCCCAGAAAGATAGGCCTAAGGGAACCCATGTGGCCTGGAGCTGTGCATGTGGCTCAGTCAGTCGAGCTGCCCAAACACTAGAGACTACTGCTCCGTGGTCCCAAGTCATCCGAGTTCAGCACCTTAGGGGGCTTTAAAAAATGGCTGCTGTTGTTTTTATCGATTAAGGAAGTTGCAGGTATAATTGCCCATCTCTAAAATGTAGGCTTCCCTGCCTAGTTCGCATTGGGATTGGGACCCAACCACAGACACTTAGCCCCTTCCAGAAGCAAAGAGTGAGAACCGCAGGAAGCCAGGGTGAGGGCAGCAGGCTGATCCTCCCCTCCCCCTTCTCTGGAACCAATAGAGTGAAGTTACCAGGAAGACCCTTAGGGGAGAGGAGCCCAGTCGGAGTGCTCTGCTACTGGATCCCACTGTTTTTTTCCTAACCAGCCAGCCGAAAATGTGTCCTGGATAAAGGCACAGATCCTTGGGTGTCCTGAGCTGCTGTTTCTCTCCCACAGTCTTCCCCCAGCAAGCACACCTCACCTAACCTGTGGTCTCCCGAATGCTGGAGAGATGTTGGGCCCCACCCCCTGAGGTGGTTAGGACCTCAGAAGGTCGCACCATCTTGCTGGGCTCCCAGCTGTGAGTAGAAGGGTCCCGAGCCAACCTCTGGCAATAAGTACCCCTATCCGACCTTCCCTTCGTTTCCCACCACACCCCTCCTGGACCTTGTTTTAGGCAATGCACTGACTCCATGCTGCGATTTTTAGAAATTTCTAAAAACCTGGAAGAAAGCCAGGAGGAGGCTGGGAGGAAGCCCTCTATGGAGAAGGTTCTCCCCAGGCCTCCCTGACTCCTTACCCACCCGTGCACATCGGTTCCCCGCCACAGAGAGAAGTGGTTCGCTGCTCACTCCCCCTCCTGCCAGTGCAGCGCGAGTCAGAGCGCCCGAGGGACCGCGGCTGGCATCCCAGGGGTTAATTCCGGAGCGGCCCAGGTGGAGGTCGAGCCCCCAGCCCCGTCAGCACCTCCGGGCTTCCGAGGCCACCGGGACGGAGGAGGCTGCGGTGGCTCTTTGTCTACCTGCTCTGGGCGTTAAAGAGCCCGCTTGCAGCCTGCATCGCCCGGGCTCGGGACGGAAGTCAGCGGCGGGGAAATGGGGCTCTGTCCCTTTAAGTACAGCTGGAGCCGTAAGTAGGAGCCCGGGTGGTGGGGAGGAAAGGGAGCGAGGGCAGGCGAGGGTTCGGTTCCTGACCCTCCGCGTGGCCCACGGCTCGTACCTTTTCGGGCGTCCTCCGGGTGTCGGGCGAGAGCGGTCCTGGGGGGCGCTGGGTGCCCACCCGGTGAATGGCCGCCTGAGCCGGGGAAGATGCTTCATCTGCCCCTGCCCCGGTCGGGAAGGACAGTGAATTTCCCCCGCAGGTAAGCGCCCCCAACCCCGGCCTCGCCGCCAAACCGCAGAGTGGGGGTCGGGTTTGTGCCCCCCGCCCCGCCCAGCCGCAGCCCCCCACTTCCACCGCAGCTGCAGGCTCAGGGGCGGTGGGTGTGGGGTCCGCAAGAAGGAGGGTCTTGGCCGCACTCGCTTTTCCGCCAGAGAGAGGAGTGCCAGCGCCGCCGGAGGCTCCGCGCTCCTAGACGTTTGCTCGGGGGCATTTGGGGCTGGGAGTGGGTGTGTAGAGGGCTGCAGTGATGGGAGAGGGAGGGAAAGGCGCTTCGGCGCCCGGGAGACCTGGACCGAGCTGAGACAATAGCGCAACTTGATTGAACTTCCATGGTTGCGGCTGTGGCGCGTGGGGGCCCGGGCTGTGAGGGTCGGGGGTCCTGGGGACCAGGAGGGTAGAAAGAGGAGGGGCCTACAGCCCCGGGCCGGCTCTGCCAAGGTCACCCCAGTTCCGGAAGCTCCCGGAACACAGGGTCGTCTTGGGGTGAAAGGAGGTGGTGGGAGGCAGAGAGATGAAACAGGGTAGGGGAGGGATCGTTGACTTTGTGACCGTGTGGCTCGCTGGATCCCTCCAAGAGAGAGTGAAGCCTGGTACTCTACCCTGGGAAGGGGTGAAAAATCGGAGAGCCGGGTAATGGGAGACACACAGAGGGGCTGGTCCTGTAAGGTGAGGGTAAGGCACAGAGGCTCCTTCATAAAGGGGAAGTGACTGTAACCACAGCTGGCCCTGAGACCCTCTGAGCTGACTTGGAAACTGCACTTCCAAGGGACAATTAGGAAATTCCAGCGGCCTGAGAAAGAGGGCTGGGGTTTAAACGTCTTTGGGGGGCAGAGAAGGCTTCCCACCTCACTATTCTCACCCCATATATACACTCCTTTCCCTCAGCCTCCCGCCCAGACCTCGGAAGTTGGAGGTTGGGCCGGAGGCCTGCTGCTGTGGCCACTCCCGCCTCAAACCTCTCACAGCCCTCCTTCCCCCAACAGCCCGGACGTGCACCCTGTAACATGCTCCTGCTTCCTCATATTTCCACTAAGGGAGCCCCAAGTACCCTCCAGGGGCTCAGTGGCAACTGTGCACATAAAGGCCTAGGGTAAAAGCAAAGAATTGGGCAGGGCCTGAAAAGAGGGGCATTTTCGGCCTCCGTTCCTACCCCGCAGGGGCACCAGGCGCCCCTTGGAAGCCAGAGGCCTGCTGACCTCAAACTTTTCCCCCTACCACAGTATGGCAGAATGCAACCCTGCAGTCCCCCTGGAATGGGACTTGGGTCCTTGGGGTCACTTTGCCGAAATGACTGGTAGGTATGGTGATGTCAAAAGAACCAGTTTTTGAGCAGAGCAGAGAATAGACCCATGTAGGGACCTCTTACTTCAGGTGAGATCCTGGGCTGAGTCCTGGACAGCTCACTGGGCGCTGGAGAAGGTGGAGAGAAGTCACCGCCCATAACCTCCTCCTCTGCCTCCACCTCTGCAGCCCCAGCTAGGGCCTACTTCAGATCCACACAGGGTGTACCCAGGGAAAATTACAATTGACACCCAATCAGTATTTGTACTACTTTTACTCTTATTTGGTTCCCCAGTGCCTGGAGGGTGTGCAATTCCTCTAAGTGACCCCAGTGCCCTTTCTCTGTGCCTGTCACTCTTTCCTTCCTACTCAACAGCCTTTCTAGGCTACGCCATTCTTCCTTTTGAATTGTTAGTCTCCCTGCCTCCTTCCTCTACCCAACTCCATTTCAGGGGAACCTACCCTTACAAAGAGAGCTTAGTGCTCTATCCTGGGGCCATAGCTATTGAATACTCAACGTAGCTCCTTACCAGAAATAGACCTCTGGGCAGGTGTGCCAGGGCGGGTACCCGTCTGCCATAGCCCAGGTTGAGGAGCAGGTCATGTTACACCTACCCAGCCTGCTAGGGTGGAGCTGGGTTAGGCCTGTGGTTTCTTTTCCATGCAAGCCCAAGACTTTCAGGCCAATTGCTATTGGTAGGCAAGGAGAAGAGGGGATGTTGTAAAGTGAAGGTCATTCCTTGAATTGCCACACTTCACATATAAAATTTAACTAGCCTGGCTCCAATCCACAGAGAGGGAGCTTAGCCCAAGTCTTTGCCCTGGGGAGGGCTCAAAACTTTCCCTGTAAACGATGTTTGGCTGAGGCCAGCAGGGATCAAAGAGACCTGATCTCTCCAGGATCAGGTTTCCTTAAACACCAAAGGAGGGAGCACCGGGAAGATGTGAGGGCATCAGGGTGAATGACTTAATTGGCCCTCAGATATGTCCATGAACAGCTTTTGATGAGTGAGCTGTGATCAGTCCATGGCCTCTTCGTTGTCTCAGAACAGATGTCCTGTCTTCTCTGGATGCCTAGGATTCTTGCATCTCTCATGGAAGCTGTGCCTGCAAGCACTGTTCTTGCATATGTCAAACATTATGGTCTCTCCTGGAGACTCCTTCTCTTCCTATCCCAGCAAACACTGTCCTTCAGTGTCTTCCAAGCCGGAAGTCCAGGCATCTATCCCATTCAGCACTCCTAGACTCCCTCCTGAAAAGAACCCTTAGCTAGAGCCTGGGGATCAGTGGGAACAAGACTTGCTCACTACAGTTGCCTCACTCAACCCACAGAGACTCCCTGGGGCAGAGGGCTTCGGCTTGGCACAAACTCAGCCTCTGTGAGAGGACAGAATGCCTAGGGACAGCCAAGCCAACGAGCTGCTTCTCGTTAGAGGGTTTTATGGGGCTAGGCACGCACACCACTGGCAAACCACACTTGCTGGATTAACCTCTTCCTGCAAAGCCCCTGCCCTGGGCTTGGGAGGAATGAAGGAGGGACTTAATGAGCAGAAAGCATCTTAATAGGGAGGGCAGTCTGTGTCTAACATCTCAGCTAATCACCTTTTCTCATTTTAACACGAGGTTGCAAAACACAATCTGTACTGTTTGCTTTGTAACCATTTTTTCATTTAATCTTCACAACTATATGAGGGATATATTATGACCATCCCATTTCACAGATGAAGAAACTGAGGCACAGGGAGATTAATAAGTAAATATACCAAAGATCACAGTAGTGGGATTTGTCCTCATACCTAGGTCAGCCTGACTCGAAAGCCAACCCCTAACTACTATGGTATAAGGAGTCTATTCTTACCAATACCAGTTGAGGCCTCAGGAATACTAAATGCTGAAGATGCAGAAGTTGACAGTAATTGGAGGCCTCAGCAAAGGTTTAGAGTTGGCCTGGGACTCTAGTTGGAATGAAGTGAAAATTATAATTGCCATCAACTAATGGGGAGTGGGAAGATTACGAAACTTGGAGTCAGCTGACCTGATTCGGAACTCACTCCACTACTAATTAGCTTTGTGACCTTACAGAGATTGCATAGCCTGTAGCTTCAGTCTTCCTCTCTGTAAAATGGGTATAGCTCCTGATTGATCTACTTTACTGGGATGTAATGACAATGAGAAAATACGAAGAGCAGAATGATTTAAACATGGGGGCTTTTATAAGTGAAATTATGATCACTTGAGGTCATTCCCAGAAGCACGAGTCTCTCTCAGATTCTTTAGATTGTTTGATTTTTAGCATCCTTTCCTTCCATCTTACTAGGACTGTAATGAGGATGCCTATGAGTATAATAAAGGAAACAGTTCCCAGCTTAGACTGTATCTCTGATTTTTACTTAAATTCTTAAATTGCCTGTCTTCACATTTTTGTTCAGTCCAAATTCTATGCTAATGAGAATGGCATATTTATATATTTTTTGTTTTGATAGCAATTTACATAAAATAGACCACTTTTTAAAACTTGAAAGGTGATTTTTTAAAAAGCAATATTGTGCATTTAAACTTTCCTCCCTGATAACTTTGTGCCAGCCACTATGCTGGCTGCTGGAGAAACAGACAGAACCCTAAGAAGCTGACATTTATTTATTTATTTATTTATTCATTCATTCATTCATTCATTCAACGAACTCTAGTAAACACTTCCCAGATGCCAGGCAAAGTGCTGGGTCCTGGGGCTAGAATAGTAAGCAGCAAGGTTGACCATAGTCCCTGCTTTTAGGAACTGTGTTTTCTTACAGTGAAAATGGATCTGTCATTGTTAGCAAATACTTTAAATACATTATTTCAAACCATGAGAAATATGAGAAGGGTTAATGCAGGAGGGTGCGTCTGGTGGGGAGGTAGAAGGCAGCAAGCAACTGTGTTACCAGCACATACGTGCAGTAACTGAAAGCAAGCAAGAAGGGGCCATACTTTGAGTAGTCCTGGAGAGGCTCCTAGAGGAGGTAACATTTTCATTTGGGCTTTGCAGAGAAACTTAGAGTTTTCCAGAGGAACAAGAGCTTATTTGAGGAAGGAGGGGGAAGCTTTTCCCAGTTGAGAGGTTCTGTGTCGTCTTCCAACTTCTCTGCCCAGCCCCACAATCACTATGCCTTCACCAGTCACACAGACTTCCTGCCTAAGACAGAATCCTCTGAGACAAACAACTGATTTTTTCACTGCTATCTGGAGGAATCCTATGTGGAGGCCTTTGAGAGTGCCACTGGCTTGTTTTCTCTGGACCTGGGTGTCAGTATCATCTCACATTAAGTTCATGGAATAATAGACTATCCTTGCCCTTGCCATTGAAGCAGAATCAAGTAATTACACTTGTGGAGCAGGTGTAGGATGTGAGAATTCATCCCCAGCCTAACTTTCTTGGGATGCCTCAGGAATTTCCTAGAAATGCTCAATTCTTGGACATTGTTGGACTTTCACATCTTAGGAAGCCTTTATCCCATGAAGGCTCTGACTGGGGAAGAAATATTGAAAAAGAAAGTACATCACTGAGCACGGTAGCTCACGCCTGTAATCCCAGCACTTTGGGAGGCCAAGGCGGGTGGATCACGAGGTCAAGAGATCGAGACCATCCTGGTCAACATGGTGAAACCCCGTCTTTACTAAAAATACAAAATATTAGCTGGGCATGGTGGCGCGTGCCTGTAATCCCAGCTACTCAGGAGGCTGAGGCAAGAGAATTGCCGGAACCCAGGAGGCGGAGGTTGCGGTGAGCCGAGATCATGCCATTGCACTCCAGCCTGGGTAACAAGAGCGAAACTCCGTCTCAAAAAAAAAAAAAAAAAGAAAAGAAAGAAAAAGAAAGTATATCAAATATTCCTCCCACACACATGCATATGTCCACACATACACAATAGCCTGGCCACTGGTCCATAAGTATTGAGCATAATTAAGGAATGCTTGATGTAACCCATGGACTTACAAAGGATAGATAGCAAGTATGAATTTCCTCACAAACCAGTTTTCCTACTTAGTGTATTGCTGCAGGAGCCATTTGAATAATGGATGAGTTATTCAAAAGAGGGGGTAAGAGGAAAGTTGTGTACCTGCCTCTCATTCCCCAGGTACCGAGCTGGGTGCTTTACAGGTGCTTTCTTTGTTACCTGATTTACTCTTCCAGCTACCCTGAAAGGCTGATGGTGACATGACCGTTTTTGTGATGTGTGCATATGTTGAGGGAGGGGAAGTGCCTGTCCTAAGTTAGTCTGTAAGTAGTGGAGCGGAAATTTAAACCCAGCTCCAGCTGGCTATGTAGCCATTCCTCCCTAGACTAAATGTGAATCTAAAGAGCTTGGTACTTTCTACAAGCTTAAAAATAAAGTTCTCTTTTGGGATGATTATTTCCTATAAAGAAAAGCTGCTAGTGAGGTTCCCCAGCCTCCAGGGAAGTTAACTTTTATTGTATTTATTCATTTATTTTGAGAGGGTCTGAGGCCCGGCGCGGTGGCTCAAACGCATGTAATTCCAGCACTTTGGGAGGCTGAGGCGGGCGGATCACGAGGTCAGGAGATCAAGACCATCCTGGCTAACAAGGTGAAACCCCGTCTCTACTAAATAGCTGGGCATGGTGGCGTGCGCCTGTAGTCCCAGCTACTTGGGAGGCTGAGGCAGGAGAATTGCTTGAACCCGGGAGGCAGAGGTTGCAGTGAGCCAAAATCGCACCACTGCACTCCAGCCTGGCGCCTGGCTACAAAGCAAGACACTGTCTCAAAAAAAAAAAAAAAAAAAAAAAGAGAGGGTCTGGCTTCGTTGCTCTTGTTAGAGTGCAGTGGCCCGATCTCCACTCATTGCCACCTCTGTCTCCCAGCCTCAAGCAATCCTCCCACCTCAGCCTCCAAGTAACTGGGACTACAGGTGCATGCCACCACACTCAGCTAATTTTTAAATTTTTTTGTAGAGGCGGGGTTTTTCCACGTTGCCCAGGCTGTTCTCTAACTCCTGGGCTCAAGCAGTGTACCCACCTCCACCTCCCAAAGTGCTGGGACTGCAGGTGTGAGCTACCATGCCTAGTCTTGCCTTTAGACATGTCTATTTGCTCATCATATGATGATAGTTTTGTCCAATTACAAGTTTCTAGGGGCCAGGGGATTTTATCCAAGTGATGCATATGTGGAAGTTAGTAATGGTCTTTCGATGATGACAAAAAGTAGCTGATAGGGTACCATTATAAGAACTAATAGAGGCTGGGCATGGTGGTTCACGCTTGTAATCCCAGTACTTTGGGAGGCTGAGGCGGGCAGATCACGAGATGAGGAGTTCGAAACCAGCCTGACCAACATGGTGAACCCTTGTCTCTACTAAAAACACAAAAATCAGCTAAGTGTGGTGGCACATGCCTGTGATCCCAGCTACTCAGGAGGCTGAGGCAGGAGAATAGCTTGAACCCAGGAGGTGGAGGTTACAGTGAGCTGAGATCACCCCACTGCATTCTGTTGCCCTGGGCAACAGAGCAAGACTCCATCTCCAAAAAAAAAAAAGCTCATATAGCAGTACGGTACAGCTTTGGACATACTATATTTATGCTGTGTCATGTCACACACAGAGCCCTTCAGATTAGGACAAATCATGTCTCCTGAAACATAACAGGTACATAAAATGGAAGCAAATCCACTAGCATGTATTTATTCATTGCCTAGCATGTGCCAAGAAATTCTGTTAATCACTAAAAAGGCAACAAAAGGCAACCTATTACAATCCACACTATGATTAACTCATAATAGAGTTGGGTATTTAACAGTTATTGGGGAATACTAGTAGCTGGAAATAGGAAGCAAGCAAGTCAGAAATATAAAGGAAGATTTATGCCCAGGTCAAAGAGCAGCACATTAGGAGGGCAGTGAGTATGGGAAGCTCATGGAAGTTCAAATGCTCTTTAGATTTATATTTAGACTGCATAGAAATTTGGATAGAGGGATTAGGTGTAGTGTCTCATGCCTGTAATCCCAGCACTTGTTGGGAGGCTGAAGCAGGTGGATCGCTTGAGCCTAGGAGTTCAAGACCAGCCTGGGAAACCTGGGGAAACCCCTTTCTCTACAAAAAATTAGCCGAGCGTGGTGGCATGCGTCTGTAGTTTCAGCTACTCGGGAGGCTGAGGTGGGAGGGTCACTTGAGCCTGGGAGGTCAAGGCTGCAGTGAGCTCTTATCATTCCACTTCCACTCCAGCCTGTGTGACCCTGTCTCAAAAAAATTAAAATGAAGCAATTTTGAGACAGTATTCAGGAAGAAGGAAGACTTTCAGGTATGAAGGAAGAGGCAGAAGAGCCCTGGGCCTGAGATGAATCTTGAGGAGAATTGATGGGACAGTGGATCAATAGGTAATGTATAAAAAAATTGGAACATATGGCCCATCCCACTCTGTCACCGTCACCGTCCTCCTGGGCCCCCATTTTCGAGGCTGTGCAGGCAGTTGTCTCGGTGCATGCACACATGGTCCTGCGTGTGTGTGTGTGTGTGTGTGTGTGTGTGTGTGAGTGAGAGAAAGTGTTATTTTCAGGCTTGGAACATTTTCCCATGGATTATTTCAAATTCTTCTATAAGACTATACTAGACTATCAAGTTTTGATTTTGATGATCTGCCAACTGTATGACTTTAAAAATAGGTTTTTAACAGCTTTAAAACAGAAGTAGTATTTCTGCCAGGGGGTGGAATTGTGGCTCAAAGGCCCTGAAGGAGAACACAGACTTGGGATTTATTCCTGGGTGTCAGGGGTTTCTGGAATTTTGCCCCTAGACACAGGGGCGAAGACGGCAGAGGGTGTTCCAGGGTACACATCCCAGGCCCTGCTCCTTATTTATTCCCTCTGATGTGTGGTTGAAAAGCAGTGCTTGCGTTGTTCATCAGATCCCTGGAAATGGATGCCTCACTCTTGTCTGGAAAAAGTTTCCTAATGAAATCTCTTGTTTACATTATGCTACACGTTCATGTTCTGGAAGTTGTTGCCACTTCCTCCTATTTCCTATATTATATATGTATTTGGTGCCCAAAATTTGTACTGTTTTCCCCCATTTAAGCTTCTCTCTTCACAAATTCTAGTAAATATCCCTGTAGTTTCCAGACCCTGGCTTGCCAACCCAGATTCCCATGCCTGCTGCTACTGAGTGCTTATCCTGGGATCCTTATTCCAGAACCCAGAGCTCCTTACGGCAACCCCACCGGAGTGGGTCCCCAGTATATGGGACTCATGCCTAACAACTCTGCAGATGCCTTCCAGGCTAGCATTGAGCTGGTAATGGGGAAGATTGTAGATTACCTTTCCCTAGAAAGGTGGCTGTCTGAGTGAGAAAACTTCATAAAGACTACTCTTCTCAGTGCTCAGAATGTACCTTTGCAGTATAATAAACAGTATGCTAATTTATTAATTTTCCTTTTCCCATTATTAAAAGGGCCCTCCTCCCTTACTCTTATGAATTAAATGTGAAGGGGGAGGGAGGTATATGCAATAATACCAGCTTTTTCACATGGTTCATAGAAATTGCTTTCATCCTTTATGGATGCATCTCATGTTTGCCATTATATTTCAAGTCGTTTCTTTTCTGGGGTCCTCATATGGAAATCCCTGGCAAAGTTGTGCTCCTTGAGACTTAGCATGTGTGGGGTGTTTAGAAAGGGAGATGGAATCTGGGTTGCTGCACTTGAGTTACCTCAGCAGGGAACCTACGAGCCTCCACCAAACTCTACCCCTGGCCTCAGAACCTCAGGGGGCGAAAGTGGCCAGTCACGTCCTCAGTCTGAGAAACTAGCCCTGAGCCTCTTGCAGGAGGGAGGAAATCATTGCTTACTCATGCGCAACCTGGTTTAGGAGCATTCCTGCTATCTGAGAAACTAATTCTGGGAATTTGCACAGAACTATTCATTATAAAAGCAGCTTTGATCCCCAGAGAGTCCACAAGATCTTGGGGGAAAAAATGTGCTGTGCCAGGGAGACAGTGGAGCCCATAGGAGCCCCCCAAAGAAACTGGGACTCCTGGGTTTGGTGTCTGGTTTTGATACAGCAGTCTGTTCAGGTAAGGCTCTTAGCTACCCCATGTCCCTTTTATAAAGTTGAACTAAGACTTTCTGGCGCAGCGGGGTGGCTCACACCTATAATCCTGGCACTTTGGGAGGCCAAGGCAGGTGGATCACTTGAGATAAGGAGTTCAAGACCAGCCTGGTCAACATGGCAAAACCCCGTATCTACTAAAAATACAAAAATTAGCTGGGTGTGGTGGCGGGTGCCTGTAATCCCAACTACTCGGGAGGCTGAGGCAGGAGAATTGCTTGAACCCCGGAGATGGAGGTTGCAATGAGCTGAAATCATGCCACTGCACTCCAGCCTGGGCCACAGAGTGAGACTGTTTCAAAAAAAGAAAAAGACTCTCTCAAACTGAGAACAATCCTACCAGTGAAATAATGCCATCCAAGTTAAATAATGCTGGCCACATGATTTCAGCCCAATGATTTGGGAATAACAATTATTAGCCTCACTTCCTCATACCCCTTTAGCAAAAAAAATTAGAGGTGAAGCAAAGAGAAATACATTTAAAAGCAGCTAAAGTCAGGAAGAGAGCTCTGATGATGTTTTCAGCCTTGTGAATTTTGCTTTTGTCTTTCCAGAATGGTTCTGGGCATCAGATAGAGCACAGCCCTCTGCATCAACTTGCTCTCTGTTCCCTCTGACTGTGTGCCTTCTGCACACAGATCACAAGTTGCCAACAGGCTGTACCCTTCTGCTCCACCAATCAAGTTGAATGCTTTCCTAGAATTGCATTTGCTTCCAAACCTGTTTATGCCAGTTGAACTTGCATAATTTAATTATTACAGAAATTGATGAAATATGAGCATAAAAACAAAGTTGTTTCCATAAAAAAGTATATTAAAAGTTTGAGAAGGGAAATTGCTGGCCTGGGCAACATGACAAGACCCAGTCTCTCCAAAAAGCAAAATTAGCCAGGCATGATGACACATGCCTGTGGTCTCGGCTACTCAGGAGGCTGAGGTGGGAGGATCACCTGAGCCCAGGACATCAAGGCTGCTACAGTGAGCCATATTCATGCCACTGCACTCCAGCCTGGGCAACAGAGCTATTCTGTCTCCAAAAAGAAAAAAGAAAAGAAAAAGGCACATTGCTGAGTTATATGTAGGACTTGAAAGGTTAGCGGAGATTATAAAACTCTAGAAGGATTTTGCTTTCAGATGGCTTTATGTTGTTAAAATTTTGCTCCACTTTAAAGAAACGGACACTAGATGTGATAATGCGCTGTAGCTATGGTTGTGGAGACTCAGCAGAAGTGTGTCAGGAAAAACTTTATTGGTCCTAGTACTTTGAATGGCACTGAGCCTCACCGACAACTTTCTATGTAACTTTATATAACAAAGACGTACTGCTGCAAGGGTTTTACATGTAATGAGTCCCTAAGGAAGGTGTGAAAAGCCCTTCCCCAGAAGTTTCTCAAAGCAGAAAAACACCCATCTGCTTAGATGACATGGTGCGTTGGTGATAGGGGAGAAGTGACTGAGATAAAACTGTTCATGGTTTGAGAGTTAACCAAGTCAAGGGGGGAAGTGGAGGAAGAGGGGCAGGTGCACTTGGTGGCTCTGCCTCCCTTTCAGACAGAGCAGCCCTGTTTTTACCTGTTTTATACATTGAGGACTTCTGGTTAAAATGTTAGTAAAAATGATTGCTCTTAAAAAAAGGGCCTGCAAGCCACCAGATTAAGTCTTTTCTATGTCTTTCTTTCTCCAAATCTATATGCGATCAAATTAGCTCTCCCCAAGTGAGACCGAGGACATATTTTTCGTGCACAAGTCATAGCTTGTATTTATTCATTTTCAACTCTTTGGAGTAAATTTTGATGAAATTTATATTTACTCACACCTACCACTTAGTTGATGCCCAGAGGGAATGTCACCTCCAAATCTCAGAAAGGCGGGCAGGAATTTTTGGCCTGCCTGCCTTTCTGAGATTGGAGGAGGGCTGGAGGGTGGGGTGAAGTTGTGAGGACCCCTTTTGTAAATTGAGAAGTGGTCTGGATCTACCCTGTGTCAAAACAGAATGGAAGAAAGAGCAGGATGTTTTTATTTCTGTCTGTTGCCTGAAGGCATCTTCTGTAGAAACAAAACCAGTTTGATTTTGATTAACTTTCTCTTCTTTTAATTTCAATCTTCCTTCTTTTGACTTCTTTAAGGATTACGCCAAAAGTCCCAGACTGATCATAAACCCTCGGAACAGGGATTTCACTCATAGTTGCCCAAGAAAAGCATGTTAATACCAAAAGTAATTTCCTAGCCAATCATTTCCTGTGTTCTCAAAATTGTTATTTTTTCCCTAAGATATGTATCTTTAGATAACAAAAACTGTTCTGCCTCTCAACCTGGGGGAGGCAATGTGGCAGGAGGCATTCTGAGGAAGGCATAAGGAAAAGAACATGCCAGAGAAGCCAGGAAGAGGACTGACGTCCTGCTAAGTATACATTTGACATCCAGCCCAGGTTGGAGCACATTTTTAGCACTGAAGTGAAGAGATTAAACACCTAGAAGTCAAATACTGGCTTTGTCATCACTGACTTGTTCCATGACTGAAGGAAATCTTCCAGCCTTAGTTTCCCCCTTTGAAGGAGAACGAAGTTCACTGGCAGTCGAGAGGCACATAATGGGTATGAGACAGTTGAGAGAGAATGGAATTTTGTCTGAATGGAAAGTGTATCAGTAAGGATTTGCTACAGAAATATGGCAATCCAATCTCATGGGGTGTTGAAAGCAATAACCGGTTACAAAAATGGTCAGGTATTAATATCTGCAAAGCACTACAGATGTTTCAGTCCCTGATTCTGTAAAAACTGAGTAGGACATCTGCCTTTCAAAAATGTTTGGTAAAGCTGACATTTGCAGGTGAAGGTTTGAGAAGTTTAAATCCTTTCAGTTCCCTGTTATTCTTTCCTCCATTCATTCTTCATCTGTAAGCGGGCGGGATGTCATGCCTGGGGCATGTAATGAGTGGTTTTTTACCTTGCCTGAACACCTGTGTATGGTTTGTTTCTCTGGAATAAGATCTTTACTTCATCCACTTACTGGTTAAGAATTAAGATTCCTTTTGCTTTTCATTCTTTTTTTTGTTCAAAGCTTTGTAATAGGTGAGAGATGTGCTTACTTTCACATGCATGGAAAACTCACCCATAAAAACGAAGGTCTTTCACAATGCATTAGCTGGGTTTTCTCTCCAGGGCTGACCTTTGACCTCCATGAACAATGTGGCATTCAGCTGTCCTGTCCTCTGAAGTGAAAACCTTCAGAGCCCTCAACAAAGATATTTCACCAAGAGTAAGCAGTCCATGAACCAAATGACTTAAGATAAGAAGGCGGTTAATTTTGAAATAAAGATGAAGGCAAGAGGTCTATAAAAATTACAAAGCCCTCCAAGGCCAGATCACTGATCCCCCCCATGGTGAGGGTGACAGCTCAACCTTCCTTGAGACGTGAATTAAAGAGACAAGTGAACTTTCTATTCCATGGAATTTCTTAATGGATTTCTTTGGACAAACCTGCCCAGTGTTCCTTAGTAGTATTAATAAAAAGAGTAAAGAATCTTAGTGGGGGAGGAAGCTATTCAGAATGTATGAATTAAGAGGGCCTCTTGGGAGCACTTCTTTTCAAATCCTTAACAAGCACTCTTATTCTAAGGATCTCAAGGATGTAAGCATTTATGGGCTGGTTGGCAAGAAAGAAAACTTCACAAATAACACATGGTCCCAGTCATCACCTTAGACAAAGTGCTAAGAAGGTAACGGATTACAGCGTTGCCTTTTTTTTTTTTTTTTAATTGCTCTCTAGAAATGTAAAGAAAGCCTTAGACTTAGGAACAAGCTTTGGGTGTTTAATTGTAAGGTTCTTTGAGGAGAAGGAGACAGAGAGGCGAAGTAGGGAAAAGTCATAGTTTGGTTTACACCAAAAAAAAAAATCATTTCTAAGGACTGTGTTCAGAATATTGGTCTGCCAGTTGTGCAGGGACATCCAGATTTCCATGGTGTGAGGAAACTTCCTTACTGCATCTACCTCACAGTGGTAACTTGCAAATTTTTCCCCCATGAAGCTTTATTTTTGGAGACCACTGTAATTTACATGTTGGGACCTATTATTAACTGCTAGTTTTATGCTGTTATTGGAAATCTTTACATTAGGAAAGAATGTAGGGGTTGTTTTGGGGGGAAAGGAGGGCTCAAATTAAAGGTTACCTTGTATAGTGTCTCAGGTCTGTCTGGGATCTGGGAATGGTTTGGAAACTCACATCCCCCAAGCAAAGAATGCTTTGGAAGGAAGTTCCCTAACGAAGAGCATTCACATATCTAAAAAGTGGTTTTTCAGAGAAAAAATGATCACGTAAATACTTTTAAAATGGTCTGTTTTGGAGCTACTGTGGCGTGCATACTGCAGCTTATCCTAGGAGACAGGATTGATGAAATCCCTGTAAGAACTACATTGCATAAATGTAAAAATCAGAGGCAATTGTGCTATATTAAATTTCAGCCCATAATTTAATAACTAGAGAAGCCCCCTATTTAATTAAATTCCACTATCCACTGTATGATAGGAAAATTTGGTGACCTTATGTTTGACTACTGTCTGGGATTGAAGAGTGGTTAAAGTTGGTATAAGAATGTATAGTGTATCTTTCAAATGTCCTTATTAGAGAAACAGATTGGAGTAATGTTTTACCTCAATAGTGCTTTTCCAGTGATTCCTTCAAAATGACAATGCTCAACTCAAACACCGTGTGTTTTCATTGGCCAGCATAGATGTTTTCCACAGAAATGACAAGGCTTCAGGCTCTCAAGAAGCTCTCATCGTGAGAGTCAAACAGTTTTACACACAAACAATTCCACTGCACATTCTGCATCCTCCTTGCAATTTTTAAGCTGTGCTAGGCAAACTCTGCATAGGAGGATGTTCCAGAAACACACTGTGGGTTACATAAAGGGCTGGCTTCTGTTTGGTGGGCAAATGTGTATATGATTATTGGTGTTACACAAAAGAAGGAACCAATAAAGCCCTGATGTGACTTTCCCAACTACAGGAACCCAAGAAAACGCTTTGCCAGAAGTAGATATATTGTCATTCTGATGGCAGATGACTACCCAAAGAAGGGGACAGTGAAGGAAAGCCAGAACCTGGAAACTTGCAACGGGATAAAGTTGCTCTGAATAAAGCACTTAGCAAATGTTGTTTTCTCATATTGCCTTCCTGCCTGCCACAGGCCCTACCTAAGGTTCTCTAATCACGTCTGTTCTGGGGAAAATATTTTAATAGGATCCCTTGATTTGTTCAACAAGTATTTATTGAGAATCTACTCTGTGCCAGACCCTTCTACCCAACCTGTCATACCCTATACAGGAAGCTACTCTGCCATCATGTTTGCCAATGGGACAGAACTCCCAAGGGAATAGGTAGAGGAGGAACACCGGTAAGTCAAGAGCCACATATAATGAAAGACCAAAGTGTAAAAGGTGGGCAGAGGAGGAAGAAGGAATCTGGTTAAGCAGGAACAGAAAGAGAATGCTGTCACTGAGGCTGACAGAGGGAAGAATTTCAAGGAGCCACTGGCAGTGTTAAATGCAAGGCAGAAATCAGAAAGGATGGAAAAGTCCTAGTTGAATTAACAATGTAGCGACCTTTGGTAACCTTTGCCAAAGAGATTTCAGCGAAGCAGTGGAAATGAAAACCAAGAATGTGAGGTAAGGTGGAGAGGCGATGAGTGTGTAGTAGGTGAAAAGAGAGGTGGATGGTAGCCTACAAATGCAGGTGAAAAGTTCTCTCCATGTGGCTCACAAGTGATGAGGCAGCAGGATCAAACTAGATCTAACAATCTCCTGCTCTATCTGCTTTTACCTTTTTAATCCTATGATCTATGCCAGAAAATTTTATATTTTATGTTATTTGTACCATAGGATATGATTTTATTTTGTCCTGTTATATTAACTAAACCAGTTTTTTAAAATAGGGAAATAATGCATTTCATTCAATATGTACAATGAACTCTCCCAATAAATTAGCAATAAACCCATATACAAAATTTGTCTCAAACAACAGAATTATACTACAATGTTAAAGAATCTGTAATATCAAGTAAAATGTTTAAAAATGCCAGTCAGGAACAGAGGAATGACTTTAGCTATTTTGAGATACAACTTTAGAGAAATTAGTACCGTTAGATATCAGTAATAAGAATTCAGCGTAAAGGCTACCTGTTCCTTAATATCTTGCCTTAAATATGCCCCAGTTGATATTTTGCACACATGTCAATATTTTTCAGCAACACTAAAAAGAATCAACAAAAACTCTCTTATCTCTAAAATAACAGTTAAATATTTTGCATAAAAACATTTAAAAGCTTAAGATAGTATCTTCTTTCCTCAGGCTGGGCAACAAAGTGAGACTCCCTCTCTACAAATATTTAAAAATTAGCTAGGCATAGTGGCCCATGCCTGTGGTCCCAGTTACACGGGTGCCTAAGGCAAGAGGATCACTTGAGCCTGGGGGGTCAGGGCTGCAGTAAACCATGATTACACCACTGTACCCCAGCCTAGGCAACAGAGTGAGACTCTTGTCTCAAAAAAAAAAAAGAAGAAAGAGAGAGGAAGAGGAAGAAGAGGAGGAACAGGAAGAAAAGGAAGAGGAAGGAGATACACTTATTTTAGCTTAACTTAGTTTTTATTGCTATTTGAAAGGGCAGTAATGATTGGCTATTAACTGGTACAGGATAGGAACTAAACTTGTTTCCACGGTCAGATATAGGCTAGGAAAACTTGCATTCTTAGTTCAATGTTATTTAGAGGCTGTAAGACAAGAATTGTAGCAGTGTGGCCTGTGAGATTTGGCAATTAATGCTCTGACACATCAGTTCGTTTATGTCTGGAAAGCCCTGGAATGTAAAAGTCAATAAAAGAAACTTACTCCTTAAGCCTGATGTGGAGAAGAGGCTCCTAGAAGGAAAAGAGCTTTAAAAAAAAAAAAAAGGTTGTGCAGGGTGGGCAGAATAGATCCAGCATGAAAACGTTCCCTCTTAACAGTTTAATTAGTGCAAGGAGCAATGTTCCAAGTAACAGACTGAAAATTAGGGAAAAAAAATAAACAAACGTGGGCATCATGCAGAACCTATATGAAAATATTTAAATCTTCAGTTATCATGTGTTTTTCTAGATTTTTTTCTAGCCTGTCCCACTATAATCATATTTTCAGACATTTAGGAAGCTTAGTTGCCTGAATACTTCATGTTTTCTGGCTAATTCTGGAACAAAACCATTTTGCCAACTCTTCATATTGTTTTATATCTCTCTATAAAACATCAGCACAGGGCACAGGAAGTGTCTCAGGGTCCTCTCCATTTCATAACATTTGATCTCTTTGGCCATACGGGCTGATGATGTCCTGGGTTGCTGCCAAGGAGGGAAGACTCTGCAGCCTCCTTCATAATGCCTTAAAATCCCTCCTTCCTTGCTGCTTAGCTTTTTAGTCCATATTTTGCCTTCATGTGATTCAATATGTCGAAATTCTCTGCATTTCCACCCTGAAGAAAAATCCCTTCTCCAAACCAATAGGTTTTCTTCTCCAACACGTCCCATATTTTTTATACTTCCTCCTCTGGGAATCTGGAAAAGGGCAAAGAACTAATGAGCAGTTCTTTTCTTTCTTTTTTTCTTTCCCCTACTTTGGCTATCTTTGTGATTGATCAGAAAATGATTCTCTCATAGCCCCAAAAGTTTCCTTCTGTGGTCACAATACTAGTGGCAGGGGCCGGGCGCGGTGGCTCAAGCCTGTAATCCCAGCACTTTGGGAGGCCGAGGCGGGTGGATCATGAGGTCAAGAGATCGAGACCGTCCTGGTCAACATGGTGAAACCCCGTCTCTACTAAAAATACAAAAAATTAGCTGGGCATGGTGGCACGTGCCTGTAATCCCAGCTACTTAGGAGGCTGAGGCAGGAGACTTGCCTGAACCCGGGAGGCGGAGGTTGCAGTGAGCCGAGATTGCACCATTGCACTCTAGCCTGGGTAACAAGAGCGACACTCTGTCTCAAAAAAAAAACAAACAAAACAATACTAGTGGCAGGTCTGGCCTAAGAGTATATTAAAGCAGGCTCTCCACAGAGCACGACTGTTACAGGGACCTATGTGGCACTTAAGGTTCTAGCCATCCAACAGTGTCATACTGCTCGCACAAAGAATTAATCCCCGTTAACTCTGTGTTCAACAGCCTGCCCCTGCAGCTTGACTTTCGTGTTGTACGTGCTGTTGAACATCTGAAAAAGTAGTCTCTCTTCAAGATCTCTGAAGGCAAGGAGTTTCTAGAGGCTTCTTTCAGTTTCTTTCTTTTTTCTTTTTCTTTTGACTGACTTTCTCTGTTGCCCAGGCTAGACTGGAGTGCAGTGGCTCAATCCAGAGATCATTGTCACCTCTTAACTTCCGGGCTCAAGCTGTCTTCCTTCCTCAGCTTCCTGAACAGTTGGGATTATAGGTGCTCGCCACCATGCCCAGCTAACTTTTCAATAGAAATGAGGTCTCAGTAAGGCTAGTCTCGAATTCCTGGCCTCAAGCAATTCTCCTGCTTTGGCTGAGATTACACGTATGAGCTGCTGCATTCTGCCTTCTTTCAGTTTCTACATTTGATATTCTGTCTTGATGCAGACTGCACAGTGTTGTACTTCATACCATGCACTACATCTCCAGTGCTGTCATCAAATGACATTCCCCCAAATCAGCTGACTAGGAGCATCTGCCATTAACCTGGGAAACTGAGTTCATTTTCATCCAGCAAGGCACCAGAAGGGTACATTTCCTCTTGGACTTGGAGATTTCCAGTGTTTGTAGGCCTGTGGTTCTTGGCAGGATTGGGTTAACAGCCTCCTCTACGTGGGGAAGGGAGTCTACGGCGTTCCCTGATACCTATGTCTAGCCCAGTGCCCTGCTCCATCACAATCTACTTTTTGACATAGACTTATCTACCCAAATCTGATTGCTACCTAAATAACCTCCGGATTTTGCACCACTGCCTCTCAGGTGAGCACCAGAAGGAAAACAGCCGGAAGGTCAGGGCACAGACCATCCTATCCCACAAGAAGACCAATCCGTGGAAATCACTAGGAATGCTGATAGACAAGGAGGAGAAAGAAACCTATGGGCGGGACTTCCTTTTATAGGACCAAGTTGGGGGTGAGGGCTGTATGAGTAGTGGCCCCAACTTAAAGCTGTGGACCCCAAAGCCTGCGGGGCATCAGAGCATTTTTGACATCTTCAATTCCAGAAAACTAACCCAAGCCTGAAAAGAAAGACAGGGCTGTCCAAATCAAAGGCACCGCTGTTACCACCTGGCCAGCCTAGTTGTGCTGGAATGAGACGTCGTGAGGATGATACAGCTGGTTCCCAGGCGGTTCTGGAAGGCCGTTGGCTGTACCCACGCATAGGACCCCTCTTGATCTGTCCAACGCCCCCAAGGGCCACAGGACCTCCTCCCCCATTCCGTATGTCTCAGTATGGTGGCCCCACTTGTGAGGACTCATCCAGCATTTTTTTTCTTGTCGTCACCATGAGGGAGTGATGTCTGGATTCTTGCCCATGAGTTGCATAGAGTTTCTTTACAAAGTAAGGTCTCTGGGGCCAGGTAGGGTACTTGATAAGTTTTCCTAAAGAGAAAAGATGCTAGCTAGCATGGGCAGTCCAAAAAGAGTGCTGTCACACCACATGCGAAGTCAATTAAATTATCAGTAGCTGCTCTTCATCTGACACCTGGACATCAATTTGTTTTCTTCCCATTCTGCTGCAGATACGTGATGTTGACGTCTTATGTGGTGGAGCTCATGTTTAAGGAAGTACAGTGATTTGCCTTTGGAAACTGTAGGAACCAGCCTGAGCAAATATGGAAGCTTTCTGTCAAGCTGCATAGCATATCCCACATTATTCTTTTTGCTAAGGCCCTTTCTGTAGATACTTGGAGCATGTCACTCTTTCAAGCAAATTGTGTTTTGGTTTGCAGGCTTTTTGAGGTCTAGGAACTAATCTCATGTCTTTTTCACAATTCTAAATCCCAAATGTCAGAAACTACTGAGGCGCAGAGTAGAAGTGACGGAGCAGACACAAATTAAATTTGACCTGGAGACTACCTTTTTGTGCAGAGTCCCTGGAGATGCATAAGTGATCTTCACCCTCTAGTGGAACACCGTTTGGAAGGCTGCCAAGTAATGCACTGCAGAAGTGATCCCATATGGTCCCCAAGTGATCTGAGTAAATGCCTAATTTAGTTTTGCCCTTCTGTGACCACCCCAACTGCATTTATCTCTCTCATGATGGAAGTATTTGTTGTAGTATACTTAGCAGTTAAAAACAGTTTTTAGAGTCAGACAGATCTTGATATTACAATGGCTTTGCTTTCTTCTTCCTAGCTGTGGGCCCTTGGGCATGTAACTTTATCTATCTTAAGTTTCAGTTCTTGTAAGTAAAATGGAAGTCATATCTAACTCAGAATTAATATGACGCTTAAATGAGGCTATACATGTATGTTAAGTGCTCCTCAAAGTGCTTGGCATACATATTTAAGTGCTGAACATATGGTAACCATTGTTTTAATAATGATATCTGGTGATGTTCCCAAAGAAAAAGAAGATGAGATTATTTGCATTGATTAGCATACATCTGGCAGCTCCACTAGAAGTATAATGTAAAATGCATGCCCTTTTCTGTCATTATAAAAGGCAGCACATTAAAGATGCCTTTTAACAGCAAGTATTTAAGAAACACTGGGTTTCCACAGTGCATTAGTTACTGAAGAAGTACTGCTTTGGTTTGATGCAAGCTTAGAGGCAGATAAACAAGCAAACTAGTGAGCTAGATATTGCGTCAACTTCACAGACGGAAGGTGGGCCATCACCCAGCATATCTGATGTTGAAAAGTATGATGCAGAGGTTTTGAGTGTTCATTAATAACATTTGGTTGCCTTCTCAAGTTCCTAAATTATTTAAGGTTGTTTTCCAGAGAGCCATGAATCTTTTTAGTAAAACTGCTAATGTTCCTTTGATTTAGTGCAGGACATTGCTACATCCTTGCCCAGCAATGCAGAGATTATGCTGGTTATGCTTGACTGGATGGGTATAAGTAATAGCTAATGTTGAGTCAGATCCCAGCCTGCCTGATGATTAAGTGAACAGCAACTTTCCACAGAGCACTCTCAGATTTTTAGATGGATTGCTTTGCTACAGTGGAAATCTTGACAGTTCAGTAATGAAGTGTGTCCTTAAATTCTCCTACTTCCTCATGACCGTTTCTTTTGAAATAATGATATCAGGGTGCTAGCTGAAGGACTGAATGAACTCCCCCGGAACAAATTGATAAGTGTCCCTTGCAATACACCAAAGCTCCTTCAAGTCCTGAGGTTATTGTTCTTTGTGGACAAGTAAAAAGAGAAAACTTATCATCTAGTACTCCTGCCCCTGTGGCTGCTTCAACCTATGTGATTGCTATTTTTAGTTTTGAACTTAAATCAGGTGGGGGCGTGAAAAGGAGTTACAAAAGTTACCAGAATTCGGAAATCTAGCCAAGCCACTGAGATCAAAACTTCAAAATAATCCTACTAGGGATTGCTGAAGCTATATCAAGAGTTTATATAATAACCTGGTGGCTGGGCATGGTAGTTCACACCTGTAATCCCAGCACTTCAGGAGCCCCCAGCTGATAGGTCGCGTAAGCCCAAGGGTTTGAGATTAGCCTTCACCCAACATGGTGAAACCCTGACTCCACCAAAAATACAAAAATTAGCCAGTCTTATAACCCGGTCTCAAAATAAATACATAAATTAATTAATTAAAACTTTTTTAAAAGAAAATTATTTTTTAAATTTTTATATAACCTGGAAAACAGCCTCATCTTTTACCTTATTAATGACTCTCCACGGCCAGCCCAAAGTATTTCTTTTCCTCTGCATTTAGCGTAGGGACAAAAGTTGACATTGTGTGGTGTCCCTGCATTTGATTTGTATTAGAGTAACATTCTTCATCCAAAGTTGTTCACTGAATTTCTCCCTGGGGATCTCAATAGGGTGTGAATTCCTGAGAGAAATGTTTGCATTCTGTGGTGAGCTGGTTTCTCAGTATTATTTTTGAAATGGAAAAGAAACCCGAGTAGCTTAACTTGCAACAAATACTTTACTAACGAAGTGGTTATGGTGAATCTGCGGATTTGGATGGGAGTCTCTTTATGTGCATTGCAAAGGGCCATTGTGTCACATACCTTGCCTGTATCCTGTATAGATCTTCCCACATGCCCAAGCCTCTGGACCTAAAGGGGCGCTTCTCTCTAACTAACATGGTGCCGTGTAGTTTAATACAGTAGTGTGCAAGCAGGCACACTTGAAGAATTAGCATCCAGTGTTCTTCTCTTTAGGTGTTAGTATTTGGCATTTGTGTTTGTTTCTGTTTTGCTGGCAGCTTTCCTTTTTGATGTTCCTTTTGGTCTTGTTGTTGTTAGTAGTTTTAATGTGGACAGCATTAGGGTAATCACAGCAAAAAAGCTTGCTTTTGCCCTCTATTTTGAGTCAGGATTTAAAGATTGTTCTGACTGAATAAGGAGACTGAATAGAAAGAAGATGATCTCCTCAGCTTTTGTAGAAACACTAAAGAAGACGTTGGAAAGTGGACTTCTTATTTAATGGAGTAAAAAAGAAAAGGAAGGTGATAATGGAAGGCCAGGGATTCTGGAGTGAGAAAACTGAATGTGATACAAAGAAGTCAAAAAGCGGGGAAGTGGTGTGTTCAAAGGGAACGCCTGGCAATTCATCTGGTTTGTGGTGGGAAGCTTCATTCCGAGAAGAGAGAGTAGCTCAGTGGCTGGAGGTGTTTATAGCCAGATCAGCATTTCACACCAACAGTCTGGCCTGGATATTTTAGAGCTGCCAGAAACTGCTCAGAGTTGCACAAATTCCTCAGCCTAGTAGTATGAATTTGAGGCCTGACTCCTATCCCTTTTATCTCACTGTGCTCGCAGGGTGATCTGAGATCTGAAGATGAATGGCAGCTTCTTCGTTTGAGAAAGTAGACTTCTCTTTGTTGCTTTATTCCATCCCACGTTAAGGTATTGCCTACTTCCAGAGTGGAGGATTGCCAGGGAGGCACAAGCAATACCAGTGCTGCTGCTTCTTTTTATTCTTTTCCAATCCTTTCCTTTTTTCTGAGTCAAAACTGAATCAGGCCATGCTCAGTGATTCATACCTGTACTCCCAGCACTTTGGTAAGCCAAGGTAGGAGGATAACTTGAAGGCAGGAGTTCAAGACCAGCCTGGGCAACTTAGACCTTGTCTCTACAAAAAAAAAAACTTTTTTAAGTAGCTGGGCATAGTAGCACCCACATGTAGTCCCACCTACTCAGGAGGCTGAGGTGGGAGGATCCCTTGAGCTCTGGAGCTTGAGGCTGCAGTGAGCCGTGTTCATGCCCTGGTTCCAACCAGTGCTTCTGGAAGAGTAGCACCCACCCAAGGGGACGGTGCCCAGAGGACCGCCTGACATAGCTGCAAGCTCTCGAGTCCTCAGTGCCTTCAAATCTGTGATGCCCTTTGCTCTTGACACATCTCCCATTGTGCAAATGTGGAAACTGAGGACCTGGGAGTTCAACGACTTTCCCAAAGGGATGCAGCTGCAGAGAGGAAGGGATACCCCAGAGCTGGTTCTGCAGGTATGGGGAGTGGGCTGCATTCCAGCCTAGGTGATGGAGGGAGACCCCGTCTCAAAGAACACAAACAAACAACAAACCCAGAAAACTGAATCAGTAGTAGAAAAAATCTTGTTTTGACTTGAAAACTGAGCAGGTTAGATCAGAAGTAATAAAAGTAGATATCCAAGAGGTCATTCTTAGCCCAGAGTTGCTTTTTCTGCCAGGACTTGTCAGTTGTGGAATTGTTATGTCTTTTCATTTTTAGAGGGCCTTTTTTTTGGTCTGGCCCCAGGGCTGGCGACCTTTGGCCCGCCTGGCCAAATCCAGCCCACTGCCTGTTTTTGTATGGCCTGCAAGGTAAGAGTGGATTTCACATTTTTAAATGATTGAAAGAAACAAAAGAACACATGAAAATTATGTGAAATTCGAATTTTAGTGTCCATAAATAAAGTTCTGTTGGAACATAGCTGCATTCATTTGTTTACATACTATCTATGGCTGCTTTTGTGCTACAATGGCAAAATTAAGTAGTTGTGACAGAGACTTTATGGCCTACAAAGCCTTATAAATATTTGCTATCTGGCCAACTCCTACTCTGGACGCTTAAGCCAAACTTAACCTACTTTTCGGAATATTGTCAATTATCTCTTACTTCCTTAATGGTTTAGAGAAGATGCAGAAATGCAGACACTATTCTACGTTTCTTTTTAATTAGCCAGGAATTTTGGAATTGTGCACTGGACTCCTAAGGAAACATTACAGGAAGAACATGGGTGAGACAGTAGAGAGGAAGTAGGAAGTATCTCATGACATTTTAAATCAAATATCATTTTCATCCCTTTCCAAAAATTTTTTAAATGGGGCATCTGTGTGGTTTTAGAAAGAGAAAAAAATATGTTGGTTCTGAACAGAATCCTACTGACTATTCTTAGAGCCTCCTTCAGGCCCTCTCCAATAAAAATATGGGAACTCAAAATAAGGTCACCCACACCAATTGATACCTTAATTTTGTGACTTTTTAGTTTTCCTCAAGATATTTTTTTGACCAAGAATTGAAATTACTTTCCTTGATGTTCAAACTTTCTAAAGGTTTTGATTAGTGAGTGTTGAATTACCTGTTTATACTTGGGGAAATTGAGGCTAAGGCAAGTACACTAACTCACGTGTCGTCATACCGACTAGTGGAGATAGAAGTACATCCTCAGTACTCTAGAGCTTGCTCCAGAGGGCTGCCTTTAATCCATTGAAGGTTAGTTCAGTGGTATCCCTGAGAACTTTTTGCTTTTCTTGAGATTTCCAGTTATCTTTCACTCTTTGAAGGATTTCAATTTCCTGACTTGGAAACATCTGAAAAAGAGAGAAAGATGCCTTGTTTTTTCATTCCCACCCCCGTGAAAGAAGTAGAGGAGGGCAAAGGCTTGGGGCAGACAAAAAGGGAAATCTCTGAAACTAGAGAAAACTCAAACAAATTGTGGCCAGCCGAGTCAGCATTCCTCACCCACAGTTGGTCCTAATTAAGGAGACTCCCGTTAAACAGCTCAACTTTCTGCTCTTCTTGCTCTAGCCCTGCCAGCTGACATGGCAAAGCTTTAACCCACGCCTCGGAAACAGTCTATCATGTCTTTCCTTCTATATTCTCACTTCTCCGTCTCCCCTACTACCCTGCAATTACCCTTGCCCACATGAAGATCCCAATAAAATATATTGATACCTCTAGTCCAGTTGCATCCATTTTGTTCCACAAAGTGCTATCCAAGCTGTTTGCAGGGCTGAATACTTGAGTATCATGTCATTACAGGAGCACACATAGAGCCTGATTTCATCATAGAAAGATGGAATTTCTCTGGGATTATTTCGCTGCCAAGTCTAGGCAGCAATGATAATTCCTTCCACTTTGCCTGACTCCTTGACTTTCACAATCCATAGCTTCTACTGTGCCTTGCAGATGGATTTGGATATTTAATTTTGCTGTGATAACCTATGGTATCATGATAAAAAAATCTGATGGCAGTAAATCTCTGAATTGAAAACCAGCCTGAATTATAGAGGTGGTCAGTATCCAGTGTAGTTCAATGGGGATATTGACATGTAGATAAAATAAGCTTATTTTCATAACTTAATGCTTGTGGTAGTCTGCTCAAGCTGACATAACAAAATACCACAGGCCAGGTGGCTTAAACAGTAGAAGCTTCTTTTCTGACAGTTCTGAAGCCCAGCAGTGCAAAATCAAGGTGCTGTCTGGGTTGGCTTCTGATGAGGCCTGTCTTCTGGCTGTAGACAGCCACCTTCTCACTGTGTCCTCACACACAAAAAGAGAGCTCTCTGGTGTCTCCTTCTTATAAGGACACCAGTCCTATCAGATTAGAGCCCCACTCTTATAAGGTCATTTAACCTTAATTACCTCCCTAAAGGCCCCATCTCCAAATACAGTCATTGGGAGTGAGAGCTGTAACACAGACATTTGGGGGGACACAATCTCTACCATAACAATGGTCTAAGTTTAAGAAACTTTCTTAACCTTAGGGCAAAAATTAAATGCCAGAAACAAGAAGGCGATCTTAAAGCAGGGTGTCAGGAGGCAAGATAGTAATTTAAAGAAAATGTTCGGAGTCATAGACACATTTGAGAATCTGAAAGTATGATCAGATACCAGAAGACTGCACACATGCATAGAATTTTATGTATAACTGCAAGGGTATTAGCTTCTGCAGACCAGTGACTTTCTTTTGCCACTGGCAAGATGGCATCTGTGAAGATCAAGCACAGAAATATATGGGTTTATTTGGACGAAGTGGGGTTCTGCCTAGGACTGGACCTATGGCCCTATTGCCACCATTAAAACACTTGGACCTCATTGGAAAGAAGAGTGAGCTAAAGTGGGTATGCTGAAGGTGGCTAGAACTTCAGCAAGGAAGTCTTGAGGTGGACTAAATTTGGAACCAAGCAGACAAGTTTTCTTACTTTTCCGTAGTATCACGAATCCTCAGAAATAACAGAAGTCCTCTCTCTATGGGCACATTCGGGTGGCCTTTTATACTCTTGGGGGTGTCATTGCCCTGTACTTATTTGCTTTAACCCCTTTCTAAATGCCATAGAGAACTTTGTCAGTAACTATCAGTAACTACAACTGAATGACTTAAAAGAAAAAAGCAACAGTGGAAATACTATTACTTCAGCATCGAGCAGAATGATGAAGGCACAGAAGGGCATTGGAGTGTAATTTTCTTGGATGGGTTTGATCTTCAGGAAATCTTTTTTCTTTTCCTTTTCTCTTTTCTTTTTTGAGATGGACACTTGCTCTTTTGCCCAGGCTGGAGTGCAGTGGTGCCGTCTCAGCTCAATGCAACCTCTACTTCCCGGGCTCAAGCAATTCTTGTGCCTCAGCCTCCTGACACCCTGCTTTAAGCTGGGACTACGCTGCGCACACCACCATGTCCGGATAATTTTTTGTATTTTAGTAGAGACGGGATTTCACCATGTTGCCCACGGTGGTCTTGAACTCCTGAGCTCAGGCGATTCACCCACCTTAGCCTCCCAAAGTGCCGGGATTAGAGGTGTAAGCCACCATACCCAGCCCAGGAAATATTTACAAAATGTGTGGTATTCATCTTCATAATCTTCCCAGTTGGATCTGAGTAAGAAGTCATCACCTCGATGTTGCAATAGATACTCCAGAATGGTAGGGTCCAAAATTGTAGTGACTGTTTCTTCTGATTTTTTAATAATGCCATGTAACCAGTCTGTAAGATTTACATCTGAATTCGGGCTTTCCTAGCTATGGTCCATTCATTAAATTAGCCTCAGCATTTGAGAGTTGAACAAATTAATCAGATAGTTCTGTGACTGAAACTAGAGTTTAGGAAATGCCTTTTAAAAGTTATTGAAACCATTCGTTTTCTTATAGGACTGGAATCGTATGAGCTTACTGCCAATATGTTGAGGGGCCAAATAAATTTTCCTAATTGTACATATCCTCCAACTTCTTAAAAGACTCTGGTTACCTTGCTCTTTAGAGTCCCTTCTTCTTGGTGATTTTTACCCTTGATTAAGACTTGGCAAACCCTTAACTCAAAAAAAAATTTACATTGGCTTCTTCTCTGCCCCACCCTCTCTTCCTCTAAATCTCTCTCACTCTGCAATTCATCCTGTCCTCCCATTGCCTGGCTTTGTTGGCCAGGTCAAGCTAGTTTGCTGTGATCTCTGCCAAACCACAGACATGTAATGAAGCGGACATGGTACTCCCCCTTGCTCTTGGAGTTCTCTAGGGCCACATGGGGATGGGGAGCAGGAGAGGTTACTGACTTTAAGAACTTTGGCAGTACTAGAACAGAATGTTGGTTTCTCTAGATGGTCTTGATTCATTTTCAAAACAGCATCACAAAATTGCCCACTTTCACTCTTACTCTTCTATTATCTTTTTTAAGACATCAGTTATCCTTTTTAACCTCTTGAATGGCCTCTGAAGACGATGGCTCGTAATTCAATGTTTGCACCTAAAAATTTTACCACGTTGGTTGCCATCAAAGGGATCAGCTGAAGTTTAACTGCAAACCATAGTTTCTTCAGGTCATGGATCAAATGTAATGACTGTAGCAGCTAAAGAACTCCAGCTCTTTAAAGCTGACATTTCATTGACCAAAAGTTTCCTGTTCAGGACAGCACTTTCCAATAGCAATCTAATGCAAGCCACACATGTATTTTTAAATGTTGTAGTAGAAACATTGAGAAAAGTAAAACAGGAAAAATTAATAGTAATATGTTTTTTATTTAACCTAATGTATTTAAAATATTATTTTAATATGTAATTAATATAGAAATTATTAAGATATTTAAGATATTTTACATTCTCCTTTTCTACTATGACATCTTACTCCACATCTCAATTGAGACTAGCCGCATTTCAAATACTCAGTAGCTATATATGGCTAGTAGCTACCATATTAGAGCAGATCTAGGTCACCAACTTCTTAACAAAGGAGTCCACTTGCTACAGGGACCAGAGATGGAACATCACGTGCTAATTTTCTCATTAGGGATTACATCTCCATGACTATCTGAGTGATCTCTAGAGAAGCATGGACTATGAACTGAGTGGCTCACCTCCAGGAATGGGTCTGAAGAAAGCATAAAAGACCAGTGAAGAACGGGATATCTTTGGAACTTTGGATTGAGGAAAGCCCAAAACATATTCCCTTGTTCAGCCCAAAACATATTCCCTGGATTTTGTAACTTGGCCTCTCCCTATTAAGAGTTTAAGTCCAGGCATGGTGGCTCAGGCCTGTAATCTTAGCATTTTGGGGGACCGAGGTGGGCAGATCACTTGACTTAAGGAATCTGGAACCAGCCTGGACAAAATGGCAAAACCCTGTCTCTACAAAAAACAAAAATTAGCCAGGTGCCATGGTGATACCTGTAGTGCCAGCTACTTAGAGGGCTGAAGCAGGAGGATCACTTCAACCTGGGAGGTCAAGGCTGCAGTAAGCTAAACTGCACCACTGCAGTCCAGCCTGGGTGACAAAGTGAGATCCTGTCTCAAACAAACAAAAAGAGTTTAGAGTCCATAGCCGTGGTTTTGTTGCAAACAAGTGCTAAAGCATAGACCAAACACAAAAATAAATGTATTTGATGTTGAATCATGTGAAAGTGCCCAGGTTTGATCATTTTTTTTACCTATAGGATTGGTGATTTCATATGGTTTAACATATTACATTTCATCACAGATAGCAAGAATATTCCTTAAAGTAGTGAGCAAGAAGGAAAGCTATATCTTAGCTTTAACCTGGTGTTGGTCCAAAAAAGCTATGGAAAATTTCAAGACTAGAGCAAATATTAGGAATGCATTCTGGTCTATAGTGTATTCTGGTCTGTAGTGTATTCTTTGAGGTCAGCTCAGTCCATTTCTAGCCAATAAGGTTAGCCTCCTCAAGAGGACAGATTAGTTTTGAGTCTCTATGTATTTAATTCTAACTTGGGCTGATTCCAGAACCAGCTTTATGTGCTCTTTGCCCTGTCTCCTTAAAATATCAAGAGTAATTTGAGTAGCAGGGGCAAATGTCTTAAGATATCCCTGGCTGCAGAACCATCTAATGACAGCCTTATCTAAAATGCTTGCATTATGAAAAATGTTCTTTTCATTTTGATCCATAGACATTCTGGCCCTTGGCAAACCTAGAACCGGGCTCATCACATTTGCCATTCTCCTACTTATCTTGGCTATCAGATTACTGTCAGTCCCTGGGTCTAATTCACACTTTGTCACTGTTGCCTATTGCATTGCCTAACCTAGGCCACCATCCATCAACTCTAGCAAGTGAAACAGTATCAAGAGTTGTGGTTATTGATGCTCTTTTACCCCTCTGACCTGTTTGATGTTTGTATCTTTGATAGAATATGGTGCATACCTGGTTGGTATAGTGATGGGGACTGAAAAGCCTTCCAACTCTGACTCTGGCTTCTCTTCATGATTGATTTGGGGACTCATTTCCATGAAGTAAGGCATATTTTGTGGCCAAACAGCTTCCTGTTGTCTTGGAACCTGTTTCCAGTTTAGATGATAAACTTAGTTCTTCTCTTTCCTATATGAGAAAGCAGGAAGCCCTAGGTATCCCCTAGGCTTCCAATTCCATAAACACTGCTGGGAATAAAAATAATTCCAAGAGAAGAAAGAGAAAAAAAAAAAAAAGAAAACCAAACAAACAAACAAAACCCCTCGGCTCTTAAAACCAGCCTATTGTACTACAGATATTTCTCCATTCTCAGAAGAGAAAGTAAGATTCCATGTACACAGTACTCATGCATTAAGTAGCAAATAGAGAAACTTAGTTACTGATTTGCAAGGCATATATATTCTGGACAGAACAGATTCAGTGTTCAAGTCTGACTTTTAAGAGCCATGCTGTGCTAGAGAAGCAATAAGGATTTTTTCCTATGTAGTCACAAGCTGGTCCACTCTTCCAGTTAGTTAGCCCACACCCTTGGCCCTCTGGCTGCCTGCAGGCTCCCTGGGCTATTGAAGTTCCATGGAATAATAGCTGGGCCTAAAATGTGGGGAGCAGACGGTGTGAGAGAAGTCTGGGAGGGGTAGCCAGTCCTAGCCAAGAACTACGTTAGTGTTGGTGCTTTTCCCAGAGGGGAGGAGTGTTCCCTGCCCCATGCATTGCCACGTGTCTGCACAGACACAAACAGAGCAGTGTTCGGTTGAGCTGGCCTCCTCACAGTCCTGCTTTTCAGCCTGCAGAGGAGATGGGTGCACCGGAGTGCTCCTTAGACTGTGGTATCAGTGCTAGGAAGTGGGCAAGAAAACAAGAAGAGGAATCAGTTGCCATTCTTAACAGCACTAGATGAAGGGCTTTATTTATCTAAGAGCTCTCAAGAGGCTAATTTATTGAAGGGAATGGTATAGTGTCCTATACTATCACTCTCATCCTAACAACAAGGCTAGGTTGGATAAGCAACAAACATAACTTAAAAAAAAAAAATCAGTATCTAAGGATGCAAAGCATTCTAGTTGAACTAAATTCCAGAAGGAGATGAGCCATTCCTAGGAGAGCTGGAATACATGGCTGTTTTCCTCCTAGGGGTACAGCTAAGAGGGCAAACCTGCCATAGATGAGGATAAGGAGAAAATAGCTGAACCTCATATAGACTTTTGAAGGCCATATGCAGGCTGGCCGTAAGGAGCCCTAATTACAGAGCAAATGTGTACCCACCTACCCCTAAATCGTTCTCATGAGGCCTTCACTGAGTACACAGTGGCAGGAAGCTGATGGCTAAGGGCAGGACAGAAATCTGAGAAAGATCCCCACCCCACCCAGTGTACATATGCAGGGCCTTCACTGACTATACAGCAGCAGTACGGTACAGCAGAACCTGAGAAGCAGGGCAGAAGGTAGAGAAAGGCCCCTCCAAAGCACAAAGACCCTTCACTGAATGCACAGAAGTGGCTCACCAAGAGTGCAGAGAACTCGACAGCAGCCCAAAGCTGGCAGCTGGGCTGGACAGCATAGAGAGATCTCTGGAGACTCCCTAGGCTCAGATCATAAGCCCTACTGAAAAGACAGCCCTGATCCTGCCCTCAAAACATTTGGTGAACTGACTTGTAACAGAGCCCAGACCTGGCTCTATGACAGGCTAGACTGACTCAGATCTCAATCCTAGCAGCCTAACAACAGAAGGGACATGTCCTTCCCTGGATATACCTATTGCCACACTTTTACACACATAAAATAAAAAGTTACAAGGCTCAGGAAGAAGCAGAAAAATATGACTGGGGGAAAAATAGTCAATAGAAGCAGATCTACAGATGAGCCGTATATTGAAACTAACAGACAAGGATTGTAAAATCCTTTTTATAAATATCTTTAAGGATCCCAAAGAAAAGGTGAATGACATTCTTGTATAGATAGGGAATTTCAGCAGAGAACTGAAAGCTCTAAAAAGAGAATGTTAACAAATTCCCCCAACCCCAAAGCAAGGATTAGATTTATCAACAAATTACTAGTTATTGTTGGAGAACATATAAATAGCAGCTCTGAAATAACTTTTTCCTGAAGTTATGCATTCTTGTTTTCATATAAGCAATGCCTGAGTGCCCACTGGATACAAGATATTATATGAGGGGTACAAAGAAGCATGAGAGCTAATCCTAACCTTCAGGGAAATATAGTGTAGTGAAAAGATGTGTGGACATAACTATTTCAAGGCAGACCACTCTAACGGAAGTTTAGTTATGTCTGTGGAAACATAAAAGAGAATGAGATTTTTCTGGCAAGGAAGATCATGGAAAACCTCATGGAAGACTTAGTATTTGATCTGGAAATGGAAAATGCCTATGTGAAATATTAATAGATAGGGCTTATGTCCACTGATGTCAGATCCCTGGGATAACGCCAGGACTCCAGAGTCTTCAGCAGCACACAGATCACTGCCTGGTGATGTCAGGACTGCCTCCTCATGCAGGCCTGTATTTCTAAAAGGCAATTAGATGAGAGAGCTGATCACCTAATAGGAATCCCAGGGAATACAGGAAGTAAGAGTGGGATGGGAGTGGAGAAAAGTGAGTAAAGCATTATATTTGTCAGTATCGTAACATGGTAAAGTCATATTTCTGGATTTTATTGGAGATGAAATCATTCCTTCCTCCGTATTGCTTTATGTATGTTGTCTATACCTGTGTCATGGATTTATTTCATTTATACATATTTCTCTATCCTTGGGTTGTAGGCTCATTCTGGATAGCCACTTATTTTGATCACCCATAGCAAGTGACACCATGCCTTATAAATACTAGGATGCCTTCTAAATACTTGATGAATGTTTGCTCAATTGAAGTTCAGTTTAACCCTAGGCAGAGTTTACAAGAATTAAACTCAAGTAGTCTGGCTCCAACATCTGTGCTCTTAATCACTATACTACATTAATGATGGCTTATGAATGATCTTGATAAATGGGCTATAGAATATTTTTAAAAACTATAGAGAGACTGGGTCTCACTGTGTTGCCCAGGCTGGTCTCAAACTCCTGACCTTAAGTGATCCTCCCTCCTCAGCTTCCCGAAGTGCTAGCATTACAGGTGTAAGCCACCATGCCCAGCCAGGCTGTAGAATTTTTATTTTATCATATCAGCAAGAGGGAGCTAATGACAGTTTTGCTAAGTGCCACACTGTTAGGTGATTAGGCTTCTGATTATATTCAGTGCATGTTAGAGGGAGGGAGAATCTGTACAGAGTGGAGCTGATAAGAAGTCTTTCACAGTGGCTCAAGTGAGAGGACGTTAGGCTCTGAAGCAGAGCAAGGGCAGGGGAAATTTAAAGGAAGAGATAGATTTAAGAGGAGAGTGGTAATACAATCAATGATGTATTACAATCTTGATGACGAGGGGGAAGAAAAAGTTGAAGGCATCCCTAAGTTTCTGATAGAGCAATGAAGGAGAAAAGGTGATGCTTTCAGTGGAAATTGGGAATGAGAAGTATAAATTTTGGAGGGTAGAATAGGGGATATGAGGAGAAGAGTAAATGGGAAAATAAGTATCCCATGGAGAAAGTTCTTTAATTTACCTTCATAATCTGTTACAGCTCCCTTGAAATCTCTGTTGACAGGGTTCTTCATTTTCATTGTCCTGTTTCTATCTGACTCAGTCTCTGATATGCTCATTCAGACTCATTTCCTCTTCTATTCTGGGGGTCGATGAAAATGATAATGTGCTATTGAACTTATAAGTTCTTATGAGAACTCGCCCCAAATAAAAACTTTGCCACCATTTCTCTCATACCTCAGTTCCCTGTGAGTGGCTGTTTGGATTTGTAGATTAGATTATAAAGGGATATTCAGGTCTCTGCAGTCTTTGCTGTTTTCATGTCCTCGTGAATTTAGGCCTAGCTTGGTGTTGCCCAACTCTTTTCTGTACTTGAGATCTATGTGAAAAATGTATAAAGAGACATAGGAGCGAGACAGAAAATCCAGCTTAGAGTAAGCAAAGAAGTTCTTTCTGCCAAACAACAGATGCAGTAGCCCTCCATAACCGTGAGCCCTGTCCTCTTTATTCTTCTTGGTCACATATTTAAGCTGCCTTCCTTTCTCCCTGCTCTCTTGAGTGACCAGGCTGTTGCTTTGCAGTACTCCGACTCAGGAACTGATAAAATCTGCAAACTCTTCTAAAGACATTCTGTTCTTACACGTTAACCAGTCATATGTTTCAGGATGGACAGTATCCATCCAGCCTTTCTTTTTCTCCCACAACTCTTGAGTCTTCAAAAAAAAAAAAAAAAAAAATCATCTAGGCTAGATGCAGTGGCTCATGCCTATAATACCAGGACTTTGGGAGGCTGAGGCAAGAGGATCATTTGAGCCCAGGAGTTCGTAACCGGCTTGGGCAACATAGCAATACCCTGTCTCAAAATAAATAAATAAATAAAAAATCATCTAGATGGTTTCTTCTGCCTGTATGTTATTTGACTTTAGAACTCCAAAGCTAATGTCTTCTCACCTCATTCTACTCAAAGGCTACCCACCAGGATATCTTATTCAAAAGAGTCACTTAGGGGGATTTTGTTGCTAATAAAATTAGTTTAATATATTTCACAACTACTACAAAAGTAAAATGACAATAAAGGTTTTTCTTTTCATAAGTCATAAAACCACAAAAACAAAGACTAGAAGAAGAAGGAGATAATAGTGATGAGATCATGGGAAGCTGGACATCATACTGACAAGTCTGAACTGATGGATCAGACAAAGTTGAATCATGGGCCAGCAGTGGAGGAAGTGGGGCAGGAACTTGGTTTGCACCCCAGAATCCTCAAAAAGCTTCATAATTGGTGGCATCAGCTAGCTTTAATGGGGGAAGGAGTAAGTCTACAAACAAGAGAACTGGTCAAAAATTTATATAAAAATTACTTGGACTCTCAGATTCTTACCTCCATCTGCTCTCAGAAAGGGGGAACCCTTTCTCTTGTTTGTAAGTCTACAAACAAGAGAACTGGTTGAAAATTTAAATAAAAAAACACTTAGACTCTCAGATTCTCCCCTCCATCTGCTCCCAGAGGGGAAGCTCTTTTTCTCCATTAACAGAAGACTGGAGACTTATTTTCTGGAGAGAGTAAAACAGGTAGTCTCTGGTCTGGTGGACTCCTGACACAAGTGAGTGCATAGATTTTTGAACTAAAGCAAGGGAGAGAGGAATAAATGAAACTTTGCATATTGAATGTTGAAAGCTCCAGACTCTTCTTTAACTCAGCTCTCAGAATGCTGGTCTTACATATTTCAGACTGGAGTTTGGAAGATTCATCTCTAGGAAATCTGACCAGCTCATAAGAAAAAACTTACGTGAATCAGTCCAATCTCATCTCCCTATACTGAAGCCATAGTTGACAAGTCCTACTACATGTGCACAAACGTTCCCAATAACTTATAATGAGTGTCCCAGTCTTCCATATTAGCAAACATCATCATCACGCATCTCAGAAGGTCTATAACATGAAGTCTCACCAGCACGAACAGAACAAAGCAACTTGGAACAAGAAACTATGCAAGGACATTGGAAACCTGCCCCTCTAAATGAATGAATGAATGTCTCTGAGAGTTGAAAAAGAGATTGCGTCCTTGAAAGAAAGAACAATATGTTGTTTTAAATTTTTTTTTAACGAAGCCTTAGAAATTTAAAATATGGTTGAGGCCTGGGTGCAGTGGCTTGCAGTTGTAATCCCAGAACTTTGGAGGCTGAGGAGGGAAGATCACTGGAAGCCAGGCGTTTGAGACCAGCCTAAACAACATAGTGAGACCCTGTCTCTACAAAAATTTTAAAGTTAGCTGGGCAGGGTAGCACATGCCTATAATCCCAGCTACTCGGGAAACTGAAGCAGAAAGATCACTTGGGCCCAGGAGTTTGAGGCTGCAGTGAGCTATGGTCACATCACCACACTCTAGCCTAGGCAAGAATGCAAGACCCTGTCTTTAAAATATACATACACATATACATATACACACTACCCATACATACATTTATGTGTATATGTATTTATGTCTATATGTTTATATATGTGTCTATCTATATATGTATGTGTGATAGAAGAAATGAAAAACTTAATAGAAAGGTTGGAAGATAAAATTGAGGCCACTGCTCAAAAAGTGGAATTTAGCAGCCAGGCATAGTGGCTCAAGCCAGTAATCCCAGCACTTTGGGAGCCCAAGGCGGGAGGATCACTTGAGACCAGCCTGGGCAACATAAGGAGACAATACGAAAAAAAAGTAGAGGTTTTTTTTTTGTTTTATTTTTTTAATGATGCAGAAAATAAGAGAGAAAAGTAGAAAATCAGCCAAAAAAAAAAAAATCTATTATCTGAATTACAAACATCCTCAAAGAGAAAACTAGAAAATGAAGAGAAAATCATCAAAAAATTTTTGATAAAATTTCTCAAAACTGAAGGCAATGAGTTTCTATATTCAAAGCATCTGGTAAGGTACCCGACACAATGAGTAAAGGTCTCACACCAAGGCATGTCATTAGTGATGTCTCAGTGCACAAGAAGACGCTAAAAGTTCCAGAGGAGAAACAAAGAAACAGGTCACATACAAGGACAAAGAATCAGAAGGGCGGCGATAGAAACAGACATGGAACAACGCCCTTAGATTCTGAAAGAAGCTATTTGTCAGCTTAGAATTCTGTGGCTACCCAAAATATCACATGTGAAGATAGAATAAAGACATTTTATGGGCCGGGCGCAGTGGCCTGTAATCCTAGCACTTTGGGAGGCCGATGTGTGTGGATCACCTGAGGTCAGGAGTTCAAGACCAGCCTAGTCATTATGGTGAAACCCCATCTTTTAAAATAAAAATAAAAATAAAATAAATAAAAATGTTTTAAAAAGACATTTTATGATACATAAGGTCTTACAAAGTTTACTTCCAAAGCACGCCTTTTCAGAAACCTACGAGACGACGTGCTTCACCTAACCGTGGAGTACCAACAAAGAGGAAGACTGAGGTTCCAGTTTCAGTCAGGGATAGAGAATCTCCAGGATAATGAAGTATGGTCCCATAATGTCAACTATTCAGCACATCCAGAGAGCAAACAGCTAGAAGATACAGCATAGGGATATTTTTGAAGGAGGCACAAAAAACTGTTAATAATAGTAACCTTAGAAGTAAAAATGGGAGGGCAAATAAGGAGCACTTTTCCTTTATATTTTTATAATATTTGAATCCTTGCTACAGCAAGTATTACTTCTTTTGTTTTGTTTTCTTTCGTTTGTAGCAACAGAAGTCTTGCTTTGTTGCCCAGTCTGGTCTTGAACACCTGGCTACAAGGAGGAATTTTGCACCCAGCCTTTTTTTTTTTTTTTTTTTTTTTCAAACAAAAGATCTTGCCCTGTCACTCTTTAATTTTTTTTTTTCAAGCCATTCAAATTTAGCAATGAGTTTGTTTTTTGTTTTTTTAAGAAGGAGGGTGTGGTAGCTCACACCTGTGATCCCAGCACTTTGGGAGGACTAGGCTGGTAGATCACTTGAGGCCAGGAGTTGGAGACCTGCCTGGCCAACATGGTAAAACACCTTCTCTACTAAAAGTACAAAGATTAGCTGGGTGTGGTGTTGCATACCTGAAATCCCAGCTATTTGGGAGGCTGAGGCACAAGAATCACTTGAATCTGGGAAGCAAAGGCTGCAGTGAGCTGAGATCTTGCCACTCCCCTCCAGCCTGGGTGACACAGTGAGAATCTGTCTCAAAAAAGGAAGGCAGGGACGAAAGAAAGAAGGAAGGAAGGGAGGGAGGGAGGGAGGGAGGGAGGGAATGAATGCTAACTATGCAAGCAAGCAAGGAAGGAAGCGCTAACTATGCTAGGAAGTATTTATATCCTCTAGCCAACCTTCCTTGGTCATTCTAGGCTTACACTTCCTCACTACAGGAAAAGAGCTTGGGAAGGAATGTCTTTTAAGCAACAGAAACCCAAACACTCTCCTAAAAGATAAGCCTCCTCCCGCATTTCAGTATTAACTCTTCCATAAATGTAGGGCAAAGGAAGGTTTGTTTTGGATTTCTGAGCTGCAGCAGTCCTCTCTTTGCCAGGGTCCTTCCCTAAGAGCTCTCTTTGCCTCACAACCTTGATTACCAATAATTAATCTCAGATGAAAGGTTCTGTGTTACAGGCTTCCTCTGTCTTTGACTTAGAGAACATGCTGAGAACAGTTTGCTTGCTTGCTTACCAGAGATCTTATCTTGACCCAGAAGAGCTGATAGGATCATAAAACCAGCATTGATCTTTCCTCAGTATTCTTTCTCTACAAAATGAGGGGGTATGACATCTTAGCCCAGGACAAATGTGAGATTTACTGTATATCAGGAGGGGAAAGGGGGAAGAAGTTGATTGTCATTCAATAACGGCTGTATCTCGAAGTCATAAGATTTAAAGCACTCTGTAGTGTGTTCTAATGCCCATGCTTTCTTTGCTATTTCTCAATGTATTTGGATAAATCACTACAGAGCAACAAAGCCAAAATGTCCAAACCACCCACTTCCTATTCCCAGCACATGAATTAGAGGGAGCCAGCTGAGATCTGGGCCAACCACTCAGATGACTTGTATGTCTAATTTTTGTTCCATGGTATGAAACTCAAAATAAGTCAAAAAGAAAAATATTTTCAGATACCAGCTAATTCGCCCAAAAAGGTCTTCAGCCTTTTAGTCCTTGTACATGCGCAAAGCTGATAAACCTACTCCGAACACAGGTAATGGGGATTTAGAAGTTAATTCCTACTGGCACCAACAGATACTCATATATAGCAGTCTTACTGAACTTCTGTGTTCAGTGTTAGGCTCTAAAACTTGAGTGACATCTGAAGAACATTTAGGGTCTAAAAGGAATTGGGAAGGACTTGGAAAACAGGGCCTTTGAAGACAGCTTAGAGGAGACAGAATTTGAGCTTAGAAAACAACGCCTGTGATCGAAAAGAAACATGTTAATAGCAAACAAAGATAGAATAAGAGAAAATTAACATAAATATTAGAGGAAGCTATTTAGTTTTGATGTTAAGGATAAACTTTCTGACTGAAACTTGTTAAGCCCAGAAATGGACAGCCAGGCCAGGCACAGTGGCTCACGCCTGAAATCCCAGCACTTTGGGAGGCCTAGGTGGGCAGATCACTTGAGATCAGGTGTTCGAGACCAGGCTGGTCAACATGGTGAAACCCTGTCTCTACTTTAAAAAAAAAAAAAAAAATTAGCTGGGTGTGGTGGTTGGCACCTGTAATCCCAGCTACTCAGGAGGCTGAGGCAGGAGAATCGCTTGAACCTGGGAGGCAGAGGTTGCAGTGAGCTGTAATTGTACCACTGCATTCCAGCCTGGGCAACAGAGCAAGACTCCATCTCAAAACAAACAAACAAACAAACAAACAAACAAAACAGCCAAAGGAATGTTGTGGAGCTCAAGCTACGAAGATGTGGAGGTTGCAGTAAGTTCACTTAGTGCATGGAGTAGTGTTGGATACAGATGTTTACAGGTCCAGATGTTTAACAGCAGTATCTCCCTAATACCACAAATCTGATATTTCAGTCAATTGGCAGAGAAACGAATCCATTCTGCACAAATTTGGCCCCTTTGTAAGGCCACAGCACCTTAAATTTGGTTCACTTACCGGAAGAACAGCACGTGCTGTTTAGAAGCAGGACCCGATCCCAGGATAGGGTGGGCTGTGTAAGTGGAGGTGTGGTGAGAAACGATACAAGTCTAAGAGGTTCTAGAAAAGAGAAATCTTTTTCTGGGCCTCATTACCAGTTATAGACATTTTTAGAAAAGGAGAGGGAGAGTAGATGCAGAACACATCTAAAAATGAACAAAGCTACGGTAATTTTAAGAATGGAGGCTGTTTACAGGGAGAGGAAATTGGTTTCTATAATTAGATAGATCCAGAAATTACCTTGTCTTTATAATATACCTTTCTGTTAAGGCGATAGAACATTTTCTCTTGCCAGATAAAGACAGAGTGTCTTCCTTTTGTAAAAGAACATCACCAAATCACAAGGACGTTTAAGCCACGCTTTGAGTTGCTGGCAAACCCCCTGGTCTTCTCCTTTTGGCTAGCCTGTATACTGGTGCAGAGCCATTCTTGCATCAGTATGAAACATTTGTTTTTTTTGCCTTGGCTTCTGTTTTCACTGCTAACCTTCATCTCTCCTGTCCTGTAGCTGGGATGAAAGCAGCTCCATCAGCAGTGGACTCAGCGATGCCTCAGACAATCTCAGTTCAGAAGAATTCAATGCCAGCTCCTCACTCAACTCCCTCCCAACTACTCCTACTGCTTCTCGCAGGAACTCAACAATAGTGGTACGTGAGTTTGCAAACACCCAAGCTGCCATCTCGAAATGAACCACAGGGCAAACAGCATTGTCTGTGTATGGGGTTGCACGTACACACCCACTCCATCGGTTCTCAAAGGCCTTTGACTGGGTCATTTTAGAGCTGCCCCCTGCAAAAAAAAAAAAAAAAAAGTTAAGGCTACTCAACCAAGACATTAGATATTGTCATATTGTCTATACTTCTACAACAATTGAGAGTAATACATGTAAGAGCTATTCCAACTAGAGAAGAAAAAGAAACCTAGAGATATATGCCCTCTGCTGTCGGGAATCCTAGGTGTCTAGGTAGAAACCCTAGGCTGACTTAGTACTCTGGGACGCAGAGCGCCAGGTACTAACTAAAATCAATCCCGTCAGCTACCCATTTCCCCATCTGCATATAAGTATCTCACTCTGCCTTTTTGTCTTTTCTTTAGCTACGCACAGACTCAGAGAAGCGCTCACTGGCAGAAAGTGGGCTGAGCTGGTTTAGTGAATCAGAGGAAAAGGCCCCCAAAAAACTGGAGTACGACAGTGGCAGCCTGAAGATGGAACCTGGGACGTCTAAGTGGCGGAGGGAGCGGCCCGAGAGCTGTGATGATTCATCCAAGGGCGGAGAACTGAAAAAGCCCATCAGCCTGGGACACCCTGGTTCCCTGAAGAAGGGCAAGACCCCACCTGTGGCTGTAACTTCCCCCATCACTCACACAGCCCAGAGTGCCCTCAAAGTCGCAGGTGAGCCTGGAATAAAGGAAGGCACGAGCGCAAAGACCTAGGTGTTGGGTCGCTCCTCTTCTTAGTGGTCATTGACCCACGGGATGATAGCAAACATTTGCATAGTGCTTTAACATACATTACCTTGTCTGGTCTAAGGACAGTCCTGTGAGTTAGGAAAGATGGATATTATTATTTCCATTTTACAAATGTGAAGGAAATTGAAACTCAAAGAGGTTGAGTGGCTGGGCCAAAATCACAGATAATATGAGGAACAGGAGGGAGTATATTTTGTTTAGAGACTAGTTTGACCTCCTTCCAAACGCTTCCAAGTTAGTCAGTCTATGTACTTATCTTCATAAGATATTACTTGACATCTCAGAAAGATCCTAAGAAAACAAGAAATTAAATGGCTACAGCAAGAGATTATAGTTCCCCCAAAGTTGGCCCCTTGGGTAACTTTTAGCCTTAATCGGCATTTTCCCCTAGTCTGTAATGACCAGGAGATATTGTCAAATTCGATTCCATTTGCTTCCCCTCCTTTTTTTCTCTTCCACAACCAGTTGTTAGATGGATGTTCTTGATCATCTTTGTGTTTGCCTCTGCCATTTTAATCAAAATGGAACATCCAACTCTGGAAGCAAATCAAAAAAAATTCCTAGCTTCCCCACCCCTCCCAGCCAGAATCTTTCAGACAAGAAACTTTATCAGCTTATCTTGTACCTGTTTATCCATATTTAGGCCTCTAAAATTCTGTAATACATGGACAATGTTCCCTTCTCCCATGGAGGGAAAGAAAGGGATGGGTTTTAAAGATACTGGTCAGTTTCAGCTCTTATCTCACTTCCTGTCCTCTTGCAGGCAAACCCGAGGGCAAAGCTACAGACAAGGGTAAGCTTGCAGTAAAGAATACTGGTCTCCAACGTTCCTCCTCTGATGCTGGTCGGGACCGCCTGAGTGATGCTAAGAAGCCCCCCTCGGGCATTGCTCGCCCCTCCACTTCAGGATCCTTTGGCTACAAGAAGCCTCCTCCTGCCACAGGCACAGCCACCGTCATGCAAACCGGTGGTTCAGCCACTCTCAGCAAGATCCAGAAGTCCTCGGGCATCCCTGTCAAGCCAGTAAATGGGCGCAAGACTAGCTTAGATGTGTCCAACAGTGCAGAGCCAGGATTCCTGGCTCCCGGAGCCCGTTCCAACATCCAGTACCGCAGCCTGCCCCGGCCAGCCAAGTCCAGTTCCATGAGCGTGACCGGCGGGCGGGGGGGACCTCGCCCTGTGAGCAGCAGCATTGACCCCAGTCTCCTCAGCACCAAGCAGGGAGGCCTTACACCTTCCAGACTGAAGGAGCCTACCAAAGTAGCCAGTGGGCGGACCACTCCAGCCCCTGTCAATCAGACAGATCGGGAAAAGGAGAAGGCCAAAGCCAAGGCCGTGGCCTTGGACTCAGACAGCATCTCCTTGAAGAGTATTGGCTCCCCGGAAAGTACTCCCAAGAACCAACCAAGCCACCCCACAGCCACCAAGCTGGCAGAGCTGCCACCAACCCCTCTCAGGTACCCAGTGTGGGCAGCCTCCTCCTTGTCTGTTTGCTTTTGTCATTTTTTTGGCGTATCTCTGCCCCCCTTAACTGGGTGAGGCATGGCCTATCCACTGTTGTCTCCAGGCCTCCGCATCTCCCTTGTGTGCCAAGGTTCGCAAAGAATCTCGTTTCTGAAAGTTCTGAAAGACTGATTCAAAACTGACCCCGTTTGTACTATTCTTTGATCAATCCTTAACCTGTCTTCAGCACGTGTGTGGATGATTTTACTGTTTATTTACACATAAATACCTATTTGCATAAATTCGCTTGTATCCCCCATGTACATAAGCTGTTCCCCCTATCTCAGCTGAAGGTGCCCTAAGTTGGGTATCAGATTTCCTTCCATTGTATTTCACAACAGCATTAGGATAAGCCTCTGTGCTTAGCAAATAGAAAACAAGACTGGATAAGATTTCTTTAAGCTCCTATCTGCCTCGCTCTGTAATTCTGTTATTCTAAATATTTCGTTTGATCTTCTCTCAGGGCCACAGCGAAGAGCTTTGTCAAACCACCGTCACTAGCCAATCTAGACAAGGTCAACTCCAACAGTCTGGATCTACCATCATCCAGTGACACCGCCCATGCTTCAAAGGTCCCAGATCTGCATGCTACAAGCTCAGCATCCGGGGGCCCTCTCCCTTCTTGCTTCACCCCTAGTCCGGCACCCATCCTCAATATTAACTCAGCCAGCTTCTCCCAGGGCCTGGAGCTAATGAGTGGTTTCAGTGTGCCAAAAGAGACCCGCATGTACCCCAAACTCTCAGGCCTGCACAGGAGCATGGAGTCCCTCCAGATGCCAATGAGCCTGCCCAGTGCCTTCCCCAGCAGTACTCCCATCCCCACCCCACCTGCTCCCCCTGCTGCTCCCCCAGAGGAAGAGACGGAAGAGCTGACTTGGAGTGGAAGCCCCAGAGCTGGGCAATTGGACAGGTAGGTAGATAAGACAGCAGAACCTCACAGCCTGTGGCTGTGTCTTGGGCATGTTTCGCCATTAGCAATACTATCCTATGTTTTATTGTCATGTTGTGACTTTTGCAATTTTTCACATACATTAAGTAATTTAATTTGCTTCACAAGAACTCCAGGAGATAGGTAAGATACGTTTTTGTTTTAAAATTATTATTCTTTTATTACAAATGGAAAAACCAGTGCACAAAGAAGTTAAATGACTTATCCAAGATCTCATAATTAGGTTAACCTATCATCCAGAGCTTTTGCTTCCTAGTCCAAAATCTTTATTTATTACTTTATTTTTTTAGTTTTTCCCTTGTTGCCCAGGCTGGACTGCAATGGTGCAGTCTCGGCTCACTGCAATCTCCACCTCCCAGGTTCAAGCAGTTCTCCTGCCTAAGCCTCCTGAGTAGCTGGGATTATAGTCACCATGCCTGGCTAGCTTTTGTAATTTTAGTAGAGACTGGGTTTCACTATGTTGGCCAGGCTGGTCGTGAACTTCTGACCTCAAGTGATCTGCCCCCGCCTTGGCCTCCCAAACTGTTGGGATTACAGGCGTGAACCACTGTGCCCGGCTGCCCAAAATCTCTTCTATTATATTATATCCTACTTTTCCCCTCCCTTCCCCCTATAGGCCAAGGTTATCAAACTACCTATGTGGTAGTTTTTACTGCTATAATCTGATCTTTTATTTTTGAGATGGGGGATCTCACTGTGTGGTCCAGACTGGACTCAAAACCCTTTGGCTTAAGCAATCCTTTTGCCTCAGCCTCCCGAGAGCTGTGACTACAGGCTCATGCCACTGTCCCTGGCTCTATAATATGATCTTTAAATAGCTAACCATACATTAATTTCTAATCAGAGAAAAGACATTTAGTATTTCAGAAAATTTCCCAAGTTGTAAGCTAAGAAGCAGGCTATAGCTGTCTCTTTGTTTCTAGAGCTAAAGAGGCTCATAGTCTGATGTCCTGCATCTAGGGGTCTGCATACCTCACACCAGGTGTCCTAAACTCTAGCTCCTAAGATGGACCCACATGCTTCTCTCTGTCTCTCTCTCTCTCTCTCTCTTTTTTATCTCCACAGTAATCAGCGGGATCGGAATACTCTTCCCAAGAAAGGGCTCAGGTAACCCTTTAATGTGTTTTTTCTTCCCTATAAATGGGATTCCTGGTATGTATAAAAAATCATATCTCAACCTGTCCCAGGCTCCAGTCATGAATTTAGTCACCCTTTTTGCTGAATCATTTATATGTGGTCCCATACAAGTACCACCTAGCACCCTGCCCAAGCTTAATATTATGTGAGTCAACTTTTACAGCAAGTGTTCTTTTTCTGGTGCTGGGGAGAAACGAGTCTGCACATGGGAATCATGCACTGACCTATACTAGTCTATGTCATCCCAATCCTGGCTGAACTTCATCTCTGTAATTTTCCTCCCTTAGAGTCTGAGGGAGAACAGCTCGCCTCTTGGGTCCCTCAGCTGGGCAAGAGGCAGGACCTACCTGGTCATCCACTCTTCTGACAGCATTGAGTTGTTCAGTTGGGTGGCGATTATTGCAACTTTCTTATTTTTGGAGATGGAGTTTTGCCCTGTCATCCAGGCTGGAATGTAATGGCTCAATCTCAGCTCACTACAGCCTCTGCCTCCCAGATTCAAGTGATTCTCCTGCCTCAGTCTCCCAAGTAGCTGGGATTACAGATGCACACCACCATGCTCAGCTAACTTTTGTATTTTTAGTAGAGACAGGGTTTCACCATGTTGGCCAGGCTGGTCTTGAACTCCTGACCTCAAGTGATCCACCCACTTCAGCCTTCCAAAGTGCTGGGATTGCAGGTGTGAGCCACTGCGCCTGACTGACTCTTGAAATTTGAAAGCCTGCACATGGAAGCATAAGTCTCTGTCCTGAACTTCAGGGGAGAAGTTCTCATACCTTCTCCATCATTTCTGCCCCCACTTCAGGAACCCTCACGGGAATACCTGCTAGTCCCTCCACATCCTCTGGATGGTCTGGGGAGGATGCTGAGTCCCAATCTCTTCCTCCCTCCTTGGGGAGCCCTGGCCACTCCCTCTTTTCTTTGTCCTGCTTTCAGAATCTCCTGGCTCCGGCCTAGCTCAGACACCCTCCACACCAACTAAACCTCTGACTGCGCTTGCTAATCCCAGACTGAGTTCTTCTGCTGCCTCCTACAGGTACCAGCTTCAGTCCCAGGAGGAGACCAAGGAGAGGCGACATTCCCATACCATTGGTGGGCTGCCTGAATCCGATGACCAGTCAGAGCTGCCTTCTCCCCCTGCACTCCCCATGTCTTTGAGTGCAAAGGGCCAACTTACCAACATAGGTTAGTGTTTTCAGTCACTCGCTGTGGCATGGGGCGAAGCAGGGGTCACCTTGCAGGGTGAGGCAAGGCAGGTGGGCTCTGGGTTTCATCTCCTATTTGACTCATGCTCTATTGGGTTGCTTCATGGTGCCTCAGTTTATCCACCCAAAGTAAGACTGAAGGTAGAGTACCTCAAGATCCTAAACTGAAAAGCTGCCCCCGGGCACAAGTCATAGGGTCCTTTTAGCATCACAGAGTCTGAACGGTGGCATGGAAAAGCCGCAACCCGATGCCCAGAGATCAAACCAGTGCAAGAGCAGGCACATCGAGCTGCCGGAAAGGAGCCACCACACCTGGTGCTACTAGGGCCGGCTAATGAAAGGGCAATACTGACATGTCAGGCTGATGTGGGGGAAGGAGGGAAAGGTTGTTGATTGCCAAGGACGAGATCTGCCTCCGAACGCAGCCAAGTCCTGATTCCTCAACTGCTCTGGCTGAGCCCACGCCATCCTAACCCTGAAGGCAGGGCTGACTAAGATGTGTCCTGGACACACCCTTCCCAAATCCTAAGCACAGAGGAGAGCGAGGGAATAAGGAAGTGACCTGGAGACAGAGAGGAGAGAAGGCGTCAGGTAGAGGGTCTTGCCTAGCATGGAAGCTCATCAGCCCCGGTTCTAGGAAGCGGTACACCAGGATTGGCCTATCAGGAACCCTTTCAGGAACAGTACCTGGGATAGGCCTGTTATCTGCTTGCTGCATCTCTTTAAATCCATCTCTTCTTTCAGCTGAGTAAAAGAAATCACTTAATAAAAGACAAGGACCTGTAACACACCCATGCAATGACTGTGGGGAATTTGAGGAAAGACTAGGAATTGGGATCGCTTGGCCTAGGAAAAAGAACCATTCTTCAGAAAGGATCATCTGGCTTCTGAAGGGCTATTAAATGGAGGATGGGGCCAGCTTGTTCTCCACCTCCATTGAAGACCAAACAAGAATTGCATTTATGCTGCAGAACAAGGGACTGGGTTAAGCAATCATTACCTGAGGAATTTGAAAAGGTCAACAGAGAGGTGTGCCATCTTCTGCATAGGTCTTTATGGACAGATGAGACATCCACCTGCCTGTGTAGAGGCAGAATAGACAGGGGAGCTCCTTGTGGGTGTGGAACCCTGAAAGGCTGTAATCCCAGCAAGGGGCAAAGGGGGAAGGCATCTGCAGGGTAACAGGATTCAGCCGAGACCAGCTTCAAAGCACATTCCACAAGCCTTGCCTGACACTTTCACCTGCCCTGTCCATCTGACCTTCAAGCCAGGGCTATGCTAGGCAAAGAGGACCATATTTCTTGATGCTTTAGAGCCAGCCCAGTAACTCAGAGTGACACTGCTTTGTGGGGAGACTCAGGCCCTTCTACAAGGCCAAGGCCACTGGATCCTGTAGCCCAAACCCCTTCTCTAGCTGGTTCTTTTTCATCATTCAGATCTGGATCTTGGTTTGAATTTTCAGTCCTCCCGAGCTGGAAGTTGTGTTTTAGAGAACCGCAGCATCTCATTTTCATCAGCACATCCTAGCGATGTGAAGGTTTCGAAAAAGCTGCCAGGCCCCCAGCCTAACCTTCAAAACCAACAACTCTGAGACAGGCGAGGTTGAGGGAAGGTCTTTATTCCAGACAGCAGGGTCCTTCTCCATCAAGGCTTGATCTCCCCAGGAGGGACCCCACTCCTAACCACCAGCTGCTGGCACACTCCCACCACCGCACCTGCCCCTTCCTCTCCTGCCCTCTCCCCGTTTGCCTCTCATGCTCCCGGTGCTCCATCCCCCAAGGGCCCGGAGAGCTGATGACCCTGCCTCTTTTCCCGCCCTCCCCCTCCCTCTCCTGTCCCCCTTCCCTCTGTCCTTCCAGTGAGTCCCACTGCGGCCACCACGCCAAGAATCACCCGCTCCAACAGCATCCCCACCCACGAGGCGGCCTTCGAGCTGTACAGCGGCTCCCAAATGGGGAGCACCCTGTCCCTGGCCGAGAGACCCAAGGGAATGATTCGGTCAGGATCCTTCCGAGACCCCACGGACGATGGTGAGACTCCATGCCAGCGCGGTTCACACTCATTCCAGCTCTGCTGGGTCCCCTCACCTGCCACCTCCACTCCCACCACTCCCACCACCACACACACATACGATTCACAGAACATCAATTTGGGCCATTTCAGTTTTTTCTCCCCATCCCTTTGAAGGGTCTGGGGGCCCAGAAACCTTGGGTGGCACGTCTAGCACTGGGGTATTGGGATGGAGCATCCATCATTGGGGCTGGGGGAGGGAAACTGAGCATGGAAGGGTTAAAGGGCACGCCTCAGGATGCTCTGAAAACCACAGCTTCTCTCCTCCCCATTCTAGCCATAGTCTTTCCTCCCCACAGTCTCTCAGAGTATATGAAAAGACAACAGGAAATAATAGTAGCTCTTAGTAAATCCTTACAATAATTAGGCATCTCATTCCTCTTTCAAAACTGTTCCAAGATGAGCATTAGGGAGGGCCATCTGATTGTTGGTGGTGATCCGGGTGTTAGTGTTGATCAGAGCTAGAAGACCAGGCTAATACTAGTAGGTTAGATCTCCCATTGTGATTTTCAGGATAGTCATTCCAGGAGGCATTCCCTGCAGACAGGCTTTAACCATAAGTTCTACTGAATAATCAGAACGAGTATTCCTCACTTAAATATCGTTTTCGTCTGAGTGATCCCCAAGATCTTAAGCACATCCCCCAGTGCTGAGAGGAGGCGGCACAGGCAGAATTGCAGTATTTGTTCTGAGAAACTCCCCTCTCCTGCGGCTAAAGTGCTTTCCTGGCTGGGAAGATAAGATGACGACTCTCCATGAAAGTCTCCTTTCCCTTCTCTGAAACCCTGTGCCCCTCGAAGCAGGCTGAGCAAGGGACTGCCATACCCAGGCCGCCAGAGAATGTAGGCTGAAAGAGGAGGCTAGCTTGACTTAAGACCTTGCTTTGAGCTGTTGTGATACCAGTTGGGTTCCCTACTCTGTTCTTTCTGTTTGCTCCAGATGCCCTCCAGAATCAGAATCCAAACTCCTGCCTTAGGGCTCTTCCCAAAAGCCCCCGTCCCTGGAACCCACGGGTAACTCTTTGGTCTCTCCTTCTCTTTCAGTTCACGGCTCAGTGCTGTCCCTGGCCTCCAGTGCCTCCTCCACCTACTCCTCAGTAAGAGCATGAACTTCTCTTCCCCTCTCCTCCCCTCTCCTCCACCATCCCATGCTCCCTAGACCCTCCTTGGAGTTGGGTAACTGGGCAAGGGATGGGGGCACTGCTATGTCTTCACTGTACCCAATGGGGTGGGAGTTAGGGAGGCAACTAGAGCTTGTAGCACTCACTTGGGTGCCTCGGGTCCTCAGTGGTCTTTCTGGCCCCACCACTAGCTTCTGAGCAACTCCGATGATTTTTGTTCCCCTCCTTTGAAAAATGGAGAATCAGCCGGGTGCGGTGGCTCAAGCCTGTAGTCCCAGCACTTTGGGAGGCCGAGGCGGGTGGATCACGAGGTCAAGAGATCGCGACCCTCCTGGTCAACATGGTGAAACCCCGTCTCTACTAAAAACACAAAAAATTAGCTGGACATGGTGGCGCGTGCCTGTAATCCCAGCTACTCAGGAGGCTGAGGCAGGAGAATTGCCTGAACCCAGGAGGCGGAGGTTGCGGTGAGCCGAGATCGCGCCATTGCACTCCAGCCTGGGTAACAAGAGCGAAACTCCGTCTCAAAAAAAGAAAAATGGAGAATCCCCATGTTAGCGAGCCCTTTCTGTGCCACAGTAGGTGGGACGCATTTATGGCAAAGTAAGATGAATAGGTTTCTAGGACCCGGACTCCAGAAACCTAGAGGAGACCAAGTGTGCATTGTGGAGCATCAGCCACAGCATTTGGCTATTGGGCATTTTATTTTTTGAGACAAAGTCTCACACTTGTCCCCCAAGCTGGAGTGCAATGGCGTGATCTCGGCTCACTGCAGCCTCCACCTCCCAGGTTCAAGTGATTCTCCTGCCTCAGCCTCCTGAGTAGCTGGGATTACAGGCACCTGCCACCACGCCTGGCTGCTTTTTTTTTTTTTTTTTTTACATTTTTAGTAGAGATGGGGTTTCACCATGTTGGCCCAGCTGGTCTAGAACTCCTGACCTCAGGTGATCCACCCACCTCGGCCTCCCAAAGTGCTGGGATCACAGGCATGAGCCACCGCGCCCAGCCAGCATTTCTTGATTCATAGATTTGTTTTGCCCCTAATTCTTTCCTCCAAGTTCCTGGCAATAACCACGAGTTCTCAGACCAACCAAAGTCTCATTTCCTAGCCTTTTTGGCAATGACAAAGTTGCCAGAGATGAGCTCCAAAGAAATCTTTTATTGAAACCCTAGTGTAGATCTGAGCTGAGGCCTGTGAGGAGCCAGGGCCAGGAAACAAGAGTTTCAGCCTCTGCGCCTCTGAGTCACGCTTCTTCACATTCTCTACCCTGCCACTGGGACCTGACTTCTTCACCTCCATAGTAACTACTTCCTTTCTCTTTCTCTCCTTCTGTGCTCCCTTCTTCAGGCTGAGGAGAGGATGCAATCTGAGGTAGGGTGCAAAGCTTTGGCTCTGCTTGTGAACATGACTGCTCCCATTTTCCTTCCAAATCTTACACAGCTTCTGCAGTCAGTAGTTTGTATTTCTCTTCCTTTTACAGCAAATCCGGAAGCTTCGTAGGGAACTGGAATCATCCCAGGAAAAAGTGGCCACCTTGACGTCGCAGCTTTCTGCTAATGTGAGTGCCATGAAGTCGGGAAAGATCTAGGCAGTGATTTTGACTGTAGACAAGTTCAGCCAAGGGAGGAAAATGGCCTGGTGAGGTATCCCCTGGACTGAGACTTCAAGGGCGTGGGTCTTCTTCACAGCTCTACGATAGATGAGGGGATTTTTTTCTTCCCCTTCTCTGAGCCTCAACTTTTATGAAGAACCATTTTACTTCCACTCTAATTAATAGGTCTGGATGAGTTCATGTCTGATGGTCTGAGCTCCCTAGAGAAACAGAAGATGATTGATTATCAGTGGTTCTGCATGGAGGCAGAAACAACCTTGCCATTGGCCATGGACAAAAGCAGTTATGGATTATAATTATATGGTTCTTAGAGCCTTTCCACTGCCCTGGGGTGTGTTCATGTCTTTCTTCATGCCACATAACTGTGCAGGCACAGAATTTGTCATTAGAATTCTGTCTGGTGACCACGACACCACTGAGAAACCTAACTCCCATTCTGGTCTGACTCCTTCATTCTCAGCTGCCTTTTCTGAGTAGCCTCCTCGGGCAGATAGGAGAAACAATCTGAGATCTAGGTTTGGAGCTAGAATTATTTATTTCTGCCCTCAGGACATCTACTCAGAATGAGTGTCTTCCTTTAGGCCTTAGTTTTCCTACTCTGTAACATGGGGAGAAATGAAGCCACCTCCTCTAACCAGGCTCTGGGAGTTTCTCCCCTGTGACTGAGTTGCAAACGGAGAACATAAGAGCCATTTTCCCCCAAAGCTGTAAACAACAGCTGAGCCGGATCTGCAGGAGCTTTCCAAGTGTTTGCACAAAAGTAACCATGTCTGCAATTTCCGCAGTCGTTTCTGGTTTTCTCTCTGCCCTTCCTCTCTGGGGAACCCAGCTGTCAGGCCTGGGGTCTATCCCTTAGAATTAGGTAGAAGAATCTCCACCAAGATTCTGAATGTTTCCAGCATACTTCAGCAGCAGTTCCCTCACCACATGAGTTATTCTCTTGATTCTCTTTTCCCAAACCCTCAATTCTTAAGTTGTACCAGTTTGTTTGAAGCTCATGTTAAGCACTTTTCCCCACTCTTTGGGGACCCGTAAGAATTGTAACATAAACAAGAACCATCTTTTCTCTCCCTTGTGCCACACCCACCAAAGCAAATGGCCTGGGTCACGTCCTGCACACCCCAGGAAATTCATGTCTGGGAGATGCTGGGGTGGGGGTGGGGCGAGAGGCGCCAGGGAGGCAGAGAACATTATTATGTCTGATTCATTTACACTGCAATCTGTCAGCCACCATGCTGTCAAGGCTGGGCTGGAGCCAAGAAATTGAATTTAGAGGGTGATTTTTCTTAGAACAGGAAGTTCCATTTGGCTAAGAGAGAACGAACTAAACACCCAGACCTGGTGGGTTCTGCATCTTAAAGGCAGATTTTTGCCGAGGGCCAGAACCCTGCCCTCAAGCAGGAGATGGGATGCTGGGGCTCTAGGATGGGTCCACGGCTCTCTTCAGGATTCCCTGACTCCAAACCAAACTTTTGGCCTGTCCCATGGAGCTTCCTAGCTGCTGAGGCTGAGGGCACACCCTAGACAGAGGGGCCCAGACCTCTTTACCCCTCTCACCTGCTAGCTTTTGCAGCACCACTGCTTACCCCTGAGGTCTCACAGGTACCCTGGTCTGAGGTTGGGATTAGGGGAAGGGTCAGTGTAGGGAGAGGAAGCCCAGCCAGTGCAAAAGGGGTGGCCTGGGTGGGGAAAGGCCAGCACAGAAGCGCATATAGGGGTTCTCGGGGCCTCTCATGAGTAGTCTTCCAGGAACCATAAGCAGTCTACAAGCAGACGTGCAGGGATGCGGAGAAGACCCGAGGTCAGAAGACTGTTCCCTGCACAGCAGGCGAAAGGAAACTGCTCAGGTCATGGCATGGTCTAATCCCAGAGCCCAGGCCCTGACAGATTGATCGCCGAAGTGCAGGAGGAGGCTCTAACGGGACCAAAGGGATTGCCTCCAGCCCGGGTCCTATGAAGTAGGCTCCAGCCATGTGGGACCCAACAGGGAGGGGGAAGTGTAAGCCAGCAAGAGCCACGAGAGTGCCGTAGATTTCCTGGAGCTCTGCGTGAAGAAGCTGCGCGGAGCACATCCCCTTCGTGCTAGGGTCACCAGCTTGCTCAGATAGTCTCACGACGGCTATTTCTCCATCCCCAGGTGCTCCCCTTTCTAGCCCCAGGCCTCGTTTCCTTCACCTTCGCTATACATCTGGCAGCCAGTTGGCCAGCTAGAGGTCAAACTATGCCAAACCAAGGGGCCTTCGCTCCTCGGCTCAGCGCCTTTCTGAACTAGCCTGTCTGTTACCCCGAGAGCCCTTTGGTATCCTTCACTCCTCAATGAAACAGACCTGACACCTAGTGGCCAAACTGTGGAATGACCCTGCGGTTTCCTTCCAGCCCGGTAAACCTGGAGAATCCAGGAACGAGGAGCAGCGCAAAGCAGGAAAGGGTGAAGCAGTGGAGTAGCAGAAGAGGAAGATTGCACCGGATAGTTTCTGCTGGGAGATCATTGGGCCTCAAGGGGGCCGGCCCACTCCACAATGCGGGAATTAAACCAAAATAATAGGAACGACCCCAGAGGCTACGGCCCTCCTACCAAGTTGGCCACACCATGTATCACAGGGGGTAGTCCTATCTCTGTAGTTGATGGGTTTTAGATCTCAAGTCTCCAAGAGCCTCCAGACACCTGTCCTGCCCTTACCCTGGCTTCATGACTCGTGAAGCTGGTTCCCACCAGAAAATTTCTTTAATTTCCCCTTTGTCTGCTTCAGGAAATCGATATTGTTAAACCACCAAGAGATTTTCTGGCATTGGTCTGCTCTGAGATACAGGAAATCAGTTAAAACGATTTCCCTCTTGGTCATTGCCTTTCCCCCAGCCTCATGCAACTCAGCGATCCCTTTATGTGTTTGTTTCAGGCTAATCTAGTGGCCGCTTTTGAGCAGAGCCTGGTAAATATGACATCCCGCCTGCGGCACCTGGCAGAGACGGCCGAGGAGAAGGTGAGAGGCCTGGGAAGTGGGGGGAGGAATGGGTGCGGTGAAGGGGGTTCTCCTGGACAGAGAGGTCCAGGCTGACCTCCTCCTCTTGCTCAGGAGTGCCAGTTTCCCCCTCCCTCACTGTCACCCTGGATTCTCAATCTGCCCCCCAATACAGAGGGAACATATTCCTTATCTCAATTTCCAGCCCTTCTCTATGAAGTTTGGTAGATTTCCAATGCCTCGCCCATTGCCTAGCACATCATAAGGGCTCCTGCTAATCCCAACTAGTGACACTGTTTTTTTTTCTTTTTCTTTTTCTTTTTTTTTTTTTTGAGATGGAGTTTTATTCTTGTTGCCCAGGCTGGAGTGCAATGGCACAGTCTCGGCTCACTGCAACCTCCACATCCTGGGTTCCAGAGATTATCCTGCCTCAGCCTCCCGAGTAGCTGGGGTTACAGATGCCCACCACCACGCCCAGCTACTTTTTGTGTTTTTAGTAGAGACGTGGTTTCACCACGTTGGCCAGGCTGGTCTCGAACTCCTGACCTCAGATGATTCACCTGCCTCAGCCTCCCAAAGTGCTGGGATTACAGGTGTGAGCCGCCGCACCTGGCCGACGCTGTTTTCATTTCTCTCTTAGGACACTGAGCTGCTGGATTTGCGAGAAACCATAGACTTTCTGAAGAAAAAGAACTCTGAGGCCCAGGCAGTCATCCAGGGAGCCCTTAATGCCTCAGAAACCACACCCAAAGGTAGGACATCCAGCCACAGATTGAGAGGGAACAGCGATGGCAGGAAAGGAAGATTATTACAGAATTTTGTCTGGGCCCATAATATTCCAGATCCTGTATCAGGTCTCTAGAAGGTAAGGGCCTTTAGATACCCTTTAGTGTGATGTCTGGACTGGTCAGTGAGGAGTACCAGGGGCATGACCCCAGCTTCCCAGGGCATGAAGGCAAGTAGAGATCTGTAAGCCCCATGGGCCTTCTCCTTAACCTTTAGGTCAGGGCCAAAGAGCCATCAGAGACAATCCTTAAAATAACCCTTTCCATTTTTATGCATATGTGTTGTGTGTCCACACACACACACACACACACACACACACACAATCTTATTTGATCCTCACTTCAGTTCTTCAAGGGAGATTCAATCAACTCTTCAGATGAAACAACCGAAGCTCACATAGGTTACATGGTGCTGAAATGGCAAGTTAGCCTGGATGCTTAGTAACCAGTCAAGCTTTGCTACAGAAGTCAAGAGGGATGGTAGCCTGATGCCACAGAAATCTGTGATCTCTAATTCCAGTCAGGCCTTCGGGATACCTTGGCAGTCCTCTGACTTGTCCACAGTCAGTTTTCTTTTTTATTTCACTGTCAGTGATTCCCAGCTTTCATGACTTTTTTCAAGCTCCTCGTTCCACCACTGACTTGCCTCACTCTGAACGTAGCCTTGGCCCCATTCTTAGCTAAGAAAAGGATCATTTTCAAGGGAGACCTCTATTGCCTCTTCCCCACTCCATGCCTCTATATTCATCCAATACTTATTTATTTGTCTCCAGTTTGCTGGAAGGATCTACCCCTTCTGGCCAAGAGTGACCACTTATCTAATGTTTTGGGATACCTTCTTTAGCAACTATACAACCTACCCTCCCCGCACACCCGCCCTTTTCCACCTCTCTGATCTCTTATTCTCTGTTCACTCCTTCTCTGCTTATAAACCTGCCACAGGCTCCCATATTTTAAAGAGGAAAGATGTGTGAATCTATGTTCTAACTATCATCTTATCTCTTTCCTTCCTCTAGTCCATCCTATGTTTCCACCTCCCTTTCACACCTAACCCCACTATAATTACGCTTCTGTCACCATCGTTCTACCAAAAGCACTTTCACTGAAGTCACCAGTGACTCCCATTTTTCCAAAATCCAACTTACAATTTTTAGTTTAGTTTTTGTTTTTTGGTTTTTTGTTGTTGTTTTGAGATAGAGTCTTACTCTGTTGCTTAGGCTGGAGTGCAGTAGTGACACGATTTCGGCTCACTGCAACCTCTGCCTCCAGGTTCAAGTGATTCTCCTGCCTCAGCCTCCCGAGTAACTGGGATTACAGGCATGTGCCATTATGCCCAGCTAATTTTTGTATTTTCAGTAGAGATAAGAGTTTCACCATGTTTGCCAGGCTGGTCTTGAACTCCTGGCCTCAAGAGATACACCTGCCTCAACCTCCCAAAGTTCTGGGATTACAGGTGTGAGCCACCACACCTGGCCTAGTACTTATTTTACCTGACATCTGTAAAATTGAGATAATAACACCTAACCTGATCCCCCAAGACTTCTAAGATTTGGCCCTATTGTCCTTTGATTTTGTTGTTGTTGTCATTTTAGAGACAGGATCTCACTCATTATAACCTCGAACTCCTAGGCTCAAGCAGTCCTTCCACCCGTCTCCTGAGTGGCTAGGACTACAGGCACATGCCACCATGCCCAGCTAATTTTTAAAATTATTTTTAGAGACAAGATGTCGCTGTGTTGCTGAGGTTGGTCTTGAACTCCTGGCCCCAAGCAATGCCCCTGCCTTGGCTTTTCAAAGTGCTAGGCACTTATAGGCATGAGCCTCCAAGCCCAGGATTTGGCTCTATTTAATGTCTCCTTTCTTCATTAACTTTTTCCCCCTCGCTTTTGAGTCATCATTCCTGTCATCGTCTCTTCCTTCTGCTCTGACTCCTTCATGGAACCTCCTTAAGCCCTGGTATTTCCCAAGGCTCCACCCACAGGTTTTGCTTTTATGACTGTACACACTTTCCCACATCTATCCTGTAGTGTTCAGCATTCATATCTATCCTGTACTGTCTGTAATTTTTAAAAATGAGATATAATTCATGTGCCATAAAATTCACCTTTTTAAAGTATATAATTCTGTGGTTTTTAGCCTATTAACAAGCTGTGCAACCATCACCATTACATAATTCCAGAACATTTTCATCACCTCCATAATAAATAAATAATCAGGAAACAGATACTGCCCATTTCCCCTCTTCCCATCCCCCATCCTCCCAATCTCCCCTCCTCCCACCCCCTCCTCCCATTTTCCTCTCCTCCCATCCTCCCTCTCCCTTTCTCCCCCCTTCCATCCCCCTTTTCCCATTCTCCCCTCCTCCCACTCCCCCCTCTCCCACTCCCCACTCCCCACTCCTCCCATTCCCTGGCAATCACTAATCTGTTTTCTGTCTCTATGGATTTGCCCATTCTGGACATTTACTGTAGTCAGACTCATAGAATATGTGGTATTTTCTGATTAGCTTCTTTCACTTAGCAAAATGTTTTCAAGACTCATCCATGTTCTATCATGTAGCCACACATCATTCCTTTTTATGGCTGAATAGTATTCCATGGTGTGGATATACCACAGTTTGTTTAGCCAATTATCAGTTGATAGGTCGGCATAGAGTTGTTTTCGCTTTGTGCCTTTTATGAATGATGCTGCCATGAACATTCATGTACAAGTTTGTGTGTGGACATACATTTTTATTTCTCTAGGGTGTATACCTAAAAGTGGAATTCCTGGGTCATGTGGTGATTCTGTTTGACTTTTTGAGGAATTGGAAAGCTGTTTGTCACAGCAGCTGCACCATTTTACATTCCTATCAGCAGCATATGAGGGTGCCAGTATCTCCACAGTCTTTGTTTTGGTTTGTTTGTCTTGAGACAGAGTCTCGCTCTGTTGCCCAGGCTAGAGTGCAATGGTGCAATCTCGGTTCACTGCAACCTCTGCCTCCCAGGTTCAAGTGATTCTTCTGCCTCAGCTTCCTGAGAAGCTGGGATTACAGGTGCTTGACACCACACCTGGCTAATTTTTTTTTTATTATTATTTTTAATAGAGTCAGGGTTTCACCAAGTTGGCCAGGCTGGCCTCGAACTCCTGACCTCCAGTGATCCGCCCACCTTGGCCTCCCAAAGTGCTGGGATTACAGGCGTGAGCCACCACGCCTGGCCCAATATTTCCACATTCCTGCTAACACTTACGGGCCTCTTTTTTTTTTAATAGCCATCTTAGTGGGTGTGAAGTGGTATCTCATTGTGGTGTTGATTTTCATTTTCTTTATGGTTAAGAATACCAAGCATCTTTTCACGTACTTATTTGCTATTTGTATGTCTTTATGGAGAAATGTCTATTCAAATCCTTGGCCCATTTAAAAAATCATGTTATTTATCTTTTGTTGTTGAGCTTTTAAGAGTTTTTAAATATATTCTGAATATTCGACCCTTATCAGTCATAGGATTTGAAAAATAGTTTCTCTTATTTTATGGGTTGCTGTTTCACTTTGTTGAAAATATCCTTTGAAGAAGAAAAGTTTTCCATTTTGATGAGGTATAATTTATCTATTTTTTTTCCTTTGGCTGCTTGTGCTTTAGGTGCTGTATCTAAGAAATTATTACCTAATCCAGGGTCACGAAGACTTACTCCTAGGATTCCTTCTAAAATTTTTCTTAGTTTTAGGTCTTTGTTCCATTTGCAGCAAATTTTTATATGTGGTATGAGGTAGGCAGTCCAACTTCATTATTTTACATGAGAATATCTAGTTGTTCAGCATCATTTGCTAAAAAGATTATTTTTTCCCCATTGAATTGTCTTGGCTCTCTTTAGAAAATCAATTGACCGGGCCGGGCATGGTGGCTCAAGCCTGTAATCCCAGCACTTTGGGAGGCCGAGGCGGGTGGATCACGAGGTCGAGAGATCGAGACCATCCTGGTCAGCATGGTGAAACCCCGTCTCTACTAAAAATACAAAAAAATTAGCTGGGCATGGTGGCATGTGCCTGTAATCCCAGCTACTCAGGAGGGTGAGGCAGGAGAATTGCCTGAACCCAGGAGGAGGAGGTTGCGGTGAGCCGAGATCGCGCCATTGCACTCCAGCCTGGGTAACAAGAGCGAAACTCCGTCTCAAAAAAAAAAAAAAAAAACAACTCTTCCTAATCTGTATTTCTATCCATGTCAGTCTCCTGAGTTCCAGACCTTTACTGCGAGCCAACTTTTGAATGTTTGTACTTATCCAACTTCTAGATGTTTCCACTGAGTTGACCTCATAGAGATATCTCTAACTTAACATGTCCAAAATTAAAGTCCTCCCCTTCACCCCACTTATAAATACACAAGCCAACCTTTTCCCTTCTACAGTTTATGTGTCTCAGGTATTATCATTTGCCTGGTTGCCCAAGCCACTAATATGAGAATCATCTTTGATTCCTCACTGTTTCACCCTGTATAGTCAGTTAGTTCTAACTCCTACATAGATCTCAATTCTATCCCTCTTCTGTATTGTCACTACCCTGGCTCAGGTTTTTCTCTTTCTTCTGCTGGAATATTGCAATAATTTCCTGACCAGCCTTGCTGCGCTCCAGCTCTTCCAGTTCTTCCCTTGCCCCCCGAGTAATCCAATTATGTCCGTTAAGATCAGAAATTACTCCAGGGCAGGCACAGTGGCCCATACCTACAATCCCAGCACTTTTGGTGGCCAAGACGGAAGGTTCCCTTTAGGCCAGTTCAAGACCAGCCTGGGCAACATAGTAAGACCTCATTCTTAAAAAATTAGCCTGTAGTCCTAGCTACTCCTGAAGCTGAGTCTGGAGGACTGCTTAAGCCCAGGAGGTGGAGGCTGCAGTGAGCCACGGTAACCACTGACTCCAGCCTGGATGACAGAGTGAGACCCTGGGTCCAAAAAAAAAAAAAAAAAAAAAAAATTCCAATTTGAATATAGACTAGATATTACATGGAAAGAATTACTATTGATTTTATTTATTTATTTATTTATTTATTTATTTATTTATTTATTTATTTATTTTTGAGACAGAGTCTCACTCTGATGCCCAGGCTGGAGTGCAGTGGTACAGTCTTGGCTCACTGTAACCTCCACCTCCTGGGTTCATGTGATTCTCCTGCCTCAGCCTGCTGAGTAGCTGGGACTACAGGTGTGTGCCCACCACACCTGGCTAGTTTTTGTATTTTTAGTAGAGATAGGATCTCACCATGTTGGCCAGAGTGGTCTGAACTTCTGGCCTCAGGTGATCTGCCCACCTCAGCCTCCCAAAGTATTGGGATTACAGGCGTGAGCCACCGCACCCGGCCACTGTTCATTTTCTTAGGTGTGATAATAGCACTGTAGGAGAATGTTCTTATTCTTAGAAAGTATACCCATCTCCAAAAAAAAGAAAAAGAAGAAAAGTATATTCTGAAGTCGTTAGTGGCAAAAGATGTGTTCTCTGTAACTTATTTTCAAATTGTTCAAGAAATTCTGTGTATGTGTGTGTGTGTGTAGAGGGAGAGAGAGAAAAAAAATAAAACACAATCTTAACAATTGTTTAATTAGGTGGAGGGTATATTGGTTTTTCTGTATGTAACTGCTCTTCACACACATATTTGCAGAATGAATGAATTGTGCTTTTTGCCATGAGCTTTCATGTTATCCTGTTAATGTTGATCCAGGCTTAACTTGGTCAGAAGGATTTCTAAGACCATTCAGAGAACCAATGCTTAGGCAATGATGCCTATCTTTATTTTATTTTATTTGTAAATAGATAATAAATATACATGGGACAAAATTCAAAATGCATAAGTGGTTTCTTAACTTTTTGAAGATTGCTTGATTCTATAAAGTATGATTTGCTCTTAAAAATACTATATAGGGGTCGGGTGCAGTGGCTCACACCTGTATCCCAGCACTTTGGGAGGCCAAGGCAGGTGGATCACCTGAGGTCAGGAATTCGAGACCAGCCTGGTCAAGATGATGAAACCCCGTCTCTACTAAAAATACAAAAAAATTAGCCAGGTGTGGTGGTGCACGCCTGTAATCCCAGCCACTTGGGAGGCTGAGGCAGAGAATTGCGCGAACCTGGGAAGTGGAGGTTGCACTGAGCTGAGATCGCGCCACTGCACTCCAGCCTGGGTAACAGAGCGAGACTCCCTCGCAAAAAAAAAAAAAAAAAAAAAAAGAAAGAAAAAGGGAAAAAGACATTGAGGGTTATCCCTGATCTGGCCTGAGCCTAATCTCCACCCTCACTTCTCTCTGTACCCCCACAGGTGCCCTGTGCTGCTTCCATTCAAGGCTACCCACAGTTCTCAAAGCAAAGCCAGTTCCCTGGACAGTGCCTTTGCATGTACCCTTTCTTCAGCCCTAAATATGTTTTCCAAAATTCCCGTCTGAAGAATTTCTGTTCTTTCAGTACTCAAACATCCTTTGTTAACTCCTTCCTTCCCTGTTGTAGAAAAGTAGATCATTTTCTGTGTCATCACAAACCTTCTCAGAAAGCGAAGATTTTCTACCCACCAGATGAGAAAACTGAAGCTCTTTCAGGTGGAAAGCAGGGTACATGGCTAGTGATGTACTTGGCTAGTACATGGCTAGTTCTTGGTCTTGGGCCATCAGATAGCTAAGTATTGCTGGAAAAATCATGAAAAAATGGTAGGCTGATATCTCCGTAAGACTGTAGAGGGCTGGCTTTAGTTAACTCCTTTGACTGATTCAAGCTGAGTTCATGACTCCATGCCACCTCTGGTTCTCGAGAAGAGGAATCATTTCTTATTTAATTCTTACCTTTGCGTTTTTTCTATGTTGAAACACGATTGGGACTCAATACAAGTTTGTTGAATGAATCATCCAAAAAAATGAATGATGTGGATGGAGGAGTTGGTTGGTTCTCTCATATCTTCTGCAACTAGACTTGCCTGAAGCCCCACATCCTCTCTAAATCTCTTCTGTTTTTCCCACCTCTTCTTGGCCCTAGAACTTCGGATCAAGAGACAAAACTCCTCAGATAGTATCTCAAGCCTCAACAGCATCACTAGCCATTCCAGCATTGGCAGCAGCAAGGATGCTGATGCAAAAAAGAAGAAAAAAAAGAGTTGGGTAGGTAAAGGTTTGGGGGGTGGGGAACTAGGTAGAAGCGTCGTGGACCGCCTTCACCTCAGCATAGGGATTGAATTCTTCCAGGATTAACCAAGGCATAGTCCCGTCTAACACTGAGCCCTAGTGTGATGTTTGCCCAGAGCATGGCCTCCCAAATTCCCCCTTCCCTCAGTCGTTCCCTACGTGTCCCAAGGCCACCCCGCTGACCTTCATATGCATCTGCTTTCCTTGAGCTCTCCATACTGGTTAGGCCAGATGTATTTGGCAACAGAAGGATGCTGAGGAAATACTCAGAAGGGAACATCTCATCAGTTCTGTGCCCCCACTCCCCCCACTCCCTTCTCTACTATGCAGAGAAGATTTTATGAACAAAGCTGTTCATTCTAGACTCCTGGAGGTCATTTCTCTAATTTTTGGAGATGTTTTATGGAGCTTTCCAGATTATTTCAAAGGACTCTTTATATCACCTTTGGCAGGTCCAGAGGTCATTTTTCTGTGTGTGGTTTTTTTCCCCTTGCGTAATCCTAAACTGACTTTGGATGCCCTTTCTGAAATTCTTCAGGCAGTTCTAGACACTCTCAGCCCCTCTTGCTGATTGTGGTAAGAAAGCATCCCCAAGTGGAGATGTCCTGTTCCTCTGTCCCCTGTTCAGTAAGACTCGCACCCAGACCATTGTATAATGCAGACAGGTACCAGCTGTGTGAAATGAGTGATTAAGTGTTGATTCTTTTTTTTTTTTTTTCCCTTCAAAATGCTGACTCCAAATCCCTATTTTTTTCCAGGTCTATGAGGTAAGAGACCCAGTTCCTATCCCCTTATTTTCTCTTTCCCTTTGCCATACCTTCCCTATTTCCAGAGCAACTCCTTTCCGCTAAAAAAAAAAAAAAAAAAAAAAAAAAAAAAAAATGGCCACTCATAACACTAACTGTAACAACCACCAGAATTCCTAACTCACTCCACTGCATGGTCCATCCACAGCTGCCCCATGTGAGGACAGAGGAGTGGTCTGGTTGGGGGCCAAATGGGAAAGTCAAACAAAATTGAAATCTATTCCCTACTATCTTCCCCTGTTACAAAATTGGCCTGTTATTAAAAGCAGTCAAATTGAACTCCTCCTATCGAGAAAATGAACCGCCTTCTTTTTGGTTCCATAAAACCTAGAGACCCAACATGGAAGAGCGTCACTGGATGAAAGTTATCTTGACCACAGTTTCCCCAGGTCAGTTCAACCTGGGCCTAACCTGAAGCTTTAGCTCTAGAGTAGGATGAACCAGAGATAGGTGAGGGATATAGACCAGGAGGGTACACTCAAGTCACCCCAAAGCCTAAACCCATCTAAGCATCCATGGAGTTCCCAAAGACATTTCAGGGATTAGAGTACAGTCTAAGACAAACAAAGTGCATCCAGAATTTCTGTTACAATCCAGATACCTGGGGTCCACTCTAACCCTACCCCAACATTGTGCTAGGTGTTGTGAAGAATACAAAAAATGGAATGTATAATCTCATCATTAAGGAGGCTCAGTATTACTGGGGAGACCAAAACATATATACATATAAAATTAATAGCAACCGATGGTGCCACAGTGCTTATTCAGGCAGTAAGTGCTAAAGGAGTTCACAGAGGAAGAGACAGTGATTACAAGAGGCAGGGAAGACATCTCAAAGGAGGTAAGAGTTAAACTGAGATGGAATTGTGATAGGTAGAGAGGAATGTGTTGGGATGCCTTCTACATAGACACTGTGCAGAAGAGAAGCAGTGGGAGAGGGAGAAGACCAGCTTAGCTAGAGCACTGACTGACTAGGATATAGCACACATATGAAGAAGCTGATACTTACTTAAGTTTGATTTTTTAGATTAACATTTCCCAAAGTATGTTCCACTGATTGCCAGTCCATTGAGATGCTCCTTAAAAAGTGGTATTGGCCGGGCGCGGTGGCTCAAGCCTGTAATCCCAGCACTTTGGGAGGCCGAGGCAGGTGGATCACGAGGTCAAGAGATCGAGACCATCCTGGTCAACACGGTGAAACCCCGTCTCTACTAAAAATACAAAAAAACGGCCGGGCATGGTGGCTCAAGCTTGTAATCCCAGCACTTTGGGAGGCCGAGGCGGGTGGATCACGAGGTCGAGAGATCGAGACCATCCTGGTCAACATGGTGAAACCCCGTCTCTACTAAAAATACAAAAAATTAGCTGGGCATGGTGGCACGTGCCTGTAATCCCAGCTACTCAGGAGGCTGAGGCAGGAGAATTGCCTGATCCCAGGAGGCGGAGGTTGCGGTGAGCCGAGATTGCGCCATTGCACTCCAGCCTGGGTAACAAGAGTGAAACTCCGTCTCAAAAAAAAAAAAAAAAAAAAATACAAAAAAAATTAGCTGGGCGTGGTGGCGCGTGCCTGTGATCCCAGCTACTCAGGAGGCTGAGGCAGGAGAATTGCCTGAACCCAGGAGGCGGAGGTTGCGGTGAGCCGAGATCGCGCCATTGCACTCCAGCCTGGGTAACAAGAACGAAACTCTGTCTCAAAAAAAAAAAAAAAAAAAAGTGGTATCATTGGCTGGGCATGGTGGCTCACGCCTGTAATCCCAGGACTTTGGGAGGCTGAGATGGGCGGATCACTGAAGCTGGAGCTCGGGAGTACAAGATGGGCCTGGGCAATATAGTGAAACCCCACCTCTGTTAAAAATACAACAATTCACTGAGTGTGTGTGGTGATATTCGCCAGTGGTCCCAGCTACTTGGGGGCTAAGGTGGGAGGATAGCTTGAGCCTGGGAAGTGGAGGTTAAGTGAGCCAAGATCAAATCACTGCACTCTAGCCTGGGTGATAGAGACCCTGTCTCCAAAAAAAGAAAAAAGTGATACAATTGTCAAATAAATTTGAGAAGTACTGCATTTTTTCTTATTTCCTTTTTATTTTATTTTATTTTATTATTATTTTTTTATCCGGGAGGGAGCTCCCACTATGTGGAAATCCCTTTTTTGAGGCAGAGTCTCACTCTGTCACCCAGGCTGGAATGCAGTAACATGATCTCAGCTCACTGCCACCTCTGCCTCCTGGTTGAAGCAATTCTCCTGCATCAGCCTCCTGAGTAGCTGGCATTACAGGCATGTACCACCATGTCCAGCTAATTTGTGTATTTTTAGTAGAGACAGGATTTCACCATGTTGGCCAGCATGGTCTCAAACTCCTGTCCTCAGATGATCCGCCCACCTCAGCCTCCCAAAGTGCTGGGATTACAGGCATGAGCCACCACGCCCAGCCTAAGTACTGCATTTTCTACATCTGCACAGAAAAAAGTTCTGAAATATCCCCCAGCAAATAATCTTGTTTTATTTTGCTTAATCTATTCTAAACTCACTTAATCATGGAACCATTAGCCACATAACATCAAATATCTCCCAACAGTTCTGGCTTTGGGAATACTGAACTACACTCATTCTCAGGATCTCATTGATCTTAGGGGTATATGCTTCAGGCAGCTTGTCATAGGATCTCTCTATGCATGTGTACACACACACACACACACACACACACCCACACCGTCCCGTGAGGCAGTGGCATGGAGAAAACTTCATTGGATTAAAAATTATGAATCCTGAGTTCTAGTCTTAAGTCTTATGTCAATTATGCAATTTCAAGCAAGTCAACTCCCTGGCCTTTTCAGGCTCAGTTCTTCATCTCTACAGAGAGCTGAGATTTATGGTGCTTTTGAGCCCTGACTGCTCAGTGGTAAGAAGTCACCTGAAGCCAGCCAGCTGCACACATACTCACTTGTTCGTATCCCCACCACAGCCAAGCTGGTCCTCCTTTATGTCTTGCCTGGTGGAAACCCCAGGACGCACCACCCACCAGCTCCATCCATCATCTGACAGCCTTCCTGTGTTCCAGGAGAGGCACTTAGAAAGTGTACCGTCAAATTTTTCCTTCTTTTTTCTCACTGTCCCAAAGATCTGGTTTGCCTTTGTCCCCTGTAACCTTCGACCCCTCCTTTACTCTCTGCCTCTTGCTGCCATTTCATATCTGTGTCCGTGTGTGTGTGTGTGTGTGTGTGTGTGTGTGTACGCGCGGTGTGTGCATGCTGTATGGATGCATGTGGATGGGGACAGGACCCTGATTTGCATCTCTAGCTCACATCCCTAACACCCAAGCTCATCAACACCAAGATCAAATAAGCTATGGTCAGATTATAATGCCCCAAGTACTCTAAAGAAATGCTGGGAAATAGCCCTTCTTCTAGGACATTTGAGATCATAAAAAATGCTTATGTCTGGCTGTTTTAACCATTCTCTAATGTGCTGGGCACAAGAAATACTAAAAGAAGCTTGATCCCACTGCCTTCCCATGTTCTCCACGGAATCATATGGTCAGTTTCTGGTTGATAGTTGACTAGCTGAACAGCTTCCGAGCTGATGAGCCCTAGTCAGAGGCATGGGGTGGTGTCTGAGGCCCACAGTGAGCTAGGTTCTAGACTGAGTGGTTACTGTTCTGCTGCAGAAGGTGAGATTGGATCACTGAGTGGTATACCATGTGACTTCTGGGACCTTCTCTCTCTCCCCATCAGGGACATAATTCCCCCTCTAAGCGAGAGAATACCCAAGAAGTTCCCATAGCCTACAATAGCAGCAAGCTAGAAGATTCTGTTCTTTCTCTCGGACCTAATTTTCCTTCTTTCTTTCTTTTTCTTTCTTTCTTTCTTTTTTTTTTTTTTTTTGAGACAGAGAGTCTCACTCTGTTGCCAGGCTGGAGTGCAGTGGCGAGATCTCAGCTCACTGCAACCTCCGCCTCCACAGTCCTAATTTTTAGGCAACTCTTCTGTCCGTATTCCATGAATCAAGTGAATTAGAGAGGGTGGCTTAATTAAAGTAAATCCCCTGCCTCCACCTCTCTCTGCCTCAGAAGTTCCAGTCCAGTCCTCCCCTATCCCCAGAGAAGAGTCCTGATATCCCTCTACCTGGATCTGCTTTTTTCTAGCTTCGAAGTTCCTTCAACAAAGCCTTCAGTATAAAAAAGGGGCCCAAGTCAGCTTCCTCATACTCCGATATAGAGGAGATTGCTACACCTGACTCCTCAGCCCCCTCATCCCCCAAACTACAGCATGGTTCTACAGAGACTGCTTCACCCTCCATCAAGTCCTCCACCTCGTCCTCTGTGGGCACTGATGTCACTGAGTAAGTGCACTCTGGCTCCCTGCCACCCAGCCTGGTACCAGTGTAAGCTGTGGGCTAGAGTTGACAGGAGGCCATTAGACCTTACACAAGCAGTACTTATTACAGACCTCTCCCTGGGGATATGAGACCAATAGATGGACCTTTCCTCTCATGCTGATTGAATTTCTATGGGCAGGAGGAGCCAAGACCACCAAGCATGCCTCTCAGTATTCTCTAGTAACTCTAGTGCTTCTTCATGTAGCCTGGCTTGACTCTTGCTTTCTTACAGGGGTCCTGCTCACCCAGCCCCCAACGCTAGGCTATTCCATGCAAATGAGGAGGAGGAGCCAGAGAAGAAGGAGGTATCAGAGCTGCGCTCTGAGCTATGGGAGAAGGAGATGAAGCTTACAGACATCCGCCTGGAGGCCCTCAACTCTGCGCACCAGCTGGATCAGCTTCGGGAGACCATGCACAACATGCAGGTCGGTATCTGGGCGGATGGCTGCAGGAAAGGGAAGACCAAGGCTTGCCATCTGTCCCACCTGCCACCCCACCCTGTCCGTTCTTGCCACAGTTGGAAGTGGACCTGCTGAAAGCGGAGAATGACCGGCTGAAGGTAGCTCCAGGCCCCTCCTCAGGCTCCACTCCAGGGCAGGTCTCTGGATCATCTGCATTATCCTCCCCACGCCGCTCCCTGGGCCTGGCACTCACCCATTCCTTCAGCCCCAGTCTTGCAGACACAGGTACCTGTTTGAGAGAAGACGGTAAGGGTGAAGGGAAGAAAAGGGTTTATTTCACTGTTACACGATTCCACCTGCTCTGGTCAGGGAGGTAACAGTGCCCAAACCAAGCAGATGCCAGTGTCCTGAGACACCGAGCATACTGGTCCTTCAACCTTAACTACTTTTGAGTTTGGGACCCCCATTCCTTCTCTGTGGCAAACAGAGTTATTTGGAAAGGGTGACGATGGGAAAGTTGAGGAAAGGCTGCGGGTACTCCTAAAACCAGCTGGTTCTTTCCAATCCCCACAGACCTGTCGCCCATGGATGGCATCAGTACTTGTGGTCCCAAGGAGGAGGTGACCTTTCGGGTGGTGGTGAGGATGCCCCCGCAGCACATCATCAAAGGGGTAAGAAGCTTCAGGGAGAGCCACTGTGGGAATGAACATAATACTGCTAGATTTCTCCAGGAAAATCTGGGCCCTGGGTACCTCCAAACCAAAGAACTCAACTCCCAGGGCCTTCAGGACCGCCTGTTCACTGAGTCGTCTGCAGTGAAGCTCAAGTGTTTTTCCTGCCTTGGCCTTACAGGACTTGAAGCAGCAGGAATTCTTCCTGGGATGTAGCAAGGTCAGTGGAAAAGTTGACTGGAAGATGCTGGATGAAGCTGTTTTCCAAGTGTTCAAGGTAAAGGGATACCTGTACTCAAAAAGGTTGCTCATCCTCTCATGGGATATATATGCTTTTTTAGAGATAGGGTCTCACTCTGTCACCCAGACTGGAGGGCAGTGACGTGATCACAGCTCACTGCAGCCTTGAACTCCTGGGCTGAAGTAGTTCTCCTGAGTCAGCCTCCTGAGTAACTGGGATTACAAGCATGTGCTACCATGCCTGGCTTCTCACAGGATATTAAACCATCCAGGCGCTGGGATCCTGGGGACTTTTGAGGCTTTATGGAGAAATGCTACCTAGGAAAAGCATACGCTCTGCTCTTTCTCCATCTACTTCCGTTTCCTCTGATATTCATTCTTCCTTGTGGTTTTACACCTGTGCTCGTTCTCCCCATCCCTTCTGCCAGGACTATATTTCTAAGATGGACCCAGCCTCTACCCTGGGACTAAGCACGGAGTCCATCCACGGCTACAGCATCAGCCACGTGAAACGAGTGTTGGATGCAGAGCCCCCCGAGATGCCGCCTTGCCGTCGAGGTGTCAATAACGTATCAGTCTCCCTCAAAGGTCAGTCTTTGTCTCTCGGGGTGAGGTGGGGTGGCATGAAGGCAGGGAGAGGATCACCACCAAATAATCCGTCATGCATTCATTCAGCAAGAACTCACTGAGAAGGTATAATATGAAGGTGCTTAAGTAATGTGAGGTATCAAAAGATGAGTAAGACCCAGTCCTAACTTTGGCTCCCAGGGACGCCTTTGCTAAGCCTTGGGTTCTTACTCCATCCCCCAACCCCAGCTAAGAGCATGCCCCTAAAAAGGAGATCTAAGTTTTCAAAACTAGGAGTTACGGGACTCCTATGGAACCATGGGGCAAGTGGCTCTCAGTTTCTTCAGGGAGCTCCTAGATGATGAAAGAAAAGCTCTTCAGGGTCCCTTGCTATCCTCGGGACCCTGGTCGAGACTCGTGCTTTCTGGGGTGGGGTTCAGGTCTGAAGGAGAAATGCGTCGACAGCCTGGTGTTTGAGACGCTGATCCCCAAGCCGATGATGCAGCACTACATAAGCCTCCTGCTCAAGCACCGGCGCCTCGTCCTCTCGGGCCCCAGCGGCACGGGCAAGACCTACCTGACCAATCGCTTGGCCGAGTACCTGGTGGAGCGCTCTGGCCGCGAGGTCACGGAGGGCATCGTCAGCACCTTCAATATGCACCAGCAGTCTCACAAGGTGGCTGCCCCTGCGACCCTTCCGGTCTTTGTTCATGCATCAGCCTTCCCCAGGCCCCTGGCCCTGGCCCCTTCCCGCCTCAGTGTTCCCTTTCCCCCACCCCTGCCTTCATCTTTCCCCTCCTCTTCTGTGTTCATTTCCTTTCCGTCTGTCCCCTTTCCAGGCTTCTCCTTTTCCTCCCCACAATGTCTTTCTAGCCTCTTGCCCTTACCTTGTTTCTCCACACTTTTCCTTGCTTTGTGGGGAAAGGCTTTCCTTTCCACACTTTCCCTTGCTTTGTACGCCTTCCTCTTCAGTTGCTCATGGATGAAACTGCATCCTCATTTCTACCTCACTCTCTGCCAACCCTGTCGCTCCCATCCCTTCTCCTTCATTCTCTTCCTCCGACCTTTCTTTTCAGTATTACTCTCTGACCTTGGGCTCTCTGGGAAGAAGCACTCGGAATTAAATGGTACATATTGTGCCCTCCCCTGCCAAAACCTGATGTCCCTTGAGCACACCCTAATACTATGGAGTTGGTTCAAATCTTTGCTCTTCCCAGCTGGGGTGGGGAGGCATGCGTGTTAATAGTAGTCCACGGTACCAGTGAAAATCCATCTAGGAAATAGCATATGTTCCTCACCTTTGGAGAATTTAGGGGCTGCTGCTTAAGAGGGCTGCTTTAGAGCCTTTGGAACCACTGATTATCACTCTGTGGTATTCTGCTTCTATAATCAAATTTCTAAGTTACTAGGGCCCCAGGGAAATCTCGATCTAGTAAAACTTCTTCAAAATCCTGCTTTCCAGGGCTAATCCAACTGCTTATTCCCAAGTGTGGACCTACAGCCTTCTTTTATTTCAGGATCTGCAACTGTACCTTTCCAACCTGGCCAACCAGATAGACCGGGAAACGGGAATTGGGGATGTGCCCCTGGTGATCCTGTTGGATGACCTGAGTGAAGCAGGTTCCATCAGTGAGTTGGTCAATGGGGCCCTCACCTGCAAGTATCATAAATGGTAAGTAAGCTGGGGTCAAGACAAAACTCAGTGAAGTGGGAGGAGGGAGAACCCAGTCCAGGACAACCCATGAGTTGTGTGCACATGGCAGAAGGCAAGTGTGAAGGCAAGTCTAAGTGAATCCTTTTTCCCTTTCTCCCTGCAGTCCCTATATTATAGGTACCACCAATCAGCCTGTAAAAATGACACCCAACCATGGCTTGCACTTGAGCTTCAGGTAAGAACTGTGGCCCTGGAGGAACTTCTGACCCTACCCCAAGAGTCCTCAGTCCTGGACTCTGGCCAGAGGACAGTAGACAGGAGAAGGAAAGAGAAGTAGCCAGAGCTTTTTGGGCTGGAAAGAGGAAGTAGATATATTTGAAATGTCAGTTACAAGGCACAGGAGGACACTTGAGGAGAGAACAGGACTGCAAAGCCAGGCAGGCTGCTCCAAGCAGAATTAGGATTCTCTGCCCACACACGCTGATCTGGGTCAGTGATGTCAGGAGGTTATCTGAAGAGGGCTACCAATTTGAGAATCAGCCCTACTACCCCGGGGCTGCTGCTCTGAACTCAGATGTCCCCACTATTACTTGAAAAGAAACCAAGTAGGCATTAGTGAGAAGCAGGCAGAAGGAGGGACAGACTGGCCGGGGCTGGACCCTAATAATGTCCCCACTGCCACTCTGACCCCACTTTCCCCATCCTTGGTGGCAGGATGTTGACCTTCTCCAACAACGTGGAGCCAGCCAATGGCTTCCTGGTTCGTTACCTGAGGAGGAAGCTGGTAGAGTCAGACAGCGACATCAATGCCAACAAGGAAGAGCTGCTTCGGGTGCTCGACTGGGTACCCAAGCTGTGGTATCATCTCCACACCTTCCTTGAGAAGCACAGCACCTCAGACTTCCTCATCGGTACTGGGGTCCAGCTTCCCCCCGCGGGTCAGGAGGTGGCTTCCCTTTTCCACTGTACCACCTGGAGTGATGCTCTCTTTCCTTCCTGGAGTCTTGAGCATGTCAAGGAGCTGCAAGCCTTGTGGCTTCCGACTTAGAACCACTTCACAAGCCTTCCCAACACAGTTAGCACCACCGCAATCACCAGAAAGCTAACCCCTCTCCTTGGTTTTTCCCCACAATTAACAGAAAAAAAGGAGGGAACATGTGTAGGAGGGAATTAAACAGCTTTCCTCACTCCCTTATGTCACATTTCACTTCCACCTTGTGAAGCAGGACTCACGAGATTGCCGTCTGGGCAGTCAGCATCCACTAGTCTTGACAACTCTACATTTCCTTTCATCCTTTGGCTGTCAGACCCCTCTGCTTGGTACTAAGGAGTAAAAGAGGCACACAGCCAGGAAGATGTAGGTTCCCAGCCATCTTCATGGCCTCATCCTCTTCCCTAGGCCCTTGCTTCTTTCTGTCCTGTCCCATTGGCATTGAGGACTTCCGGACCTGGTTCATTGACCTGTGGAACAACTCTATCATTCCCTATCTACAGGAAGGAGCCAAGGACGGGATGAAGGTGAGCCCCACGCTCTTCACTCACACCCCACGATCAGGCTGTCCTACCTAACAAAGTAGAAACATTTCTTTAATGTTAGGCATGGGACTACCGGGATTAGTTAGGTTCTCTTTCTAACAGGAGGAGCAAGGCGCTAGATAGACTGGGCTGCTTTCCTGCCTCCAGCCACCGTTCAGCAAATGGCACAGTGACCACTGCCTCTGGGGCCATCTCTCCAGGGCCATATCTAGGTCTTCTGGCTCTAGGCCCAATTTTAACCATTCTCTAGGGGTCAGAGCAAACAGAAAAATAATTGAGCTAAGAATTAAGTAAAACTCTAATTAAAAAAAAAAAAAACTTAGCTACTTACTAACTACTCTTAAGTATGTTAGATTGACCAAGTCACTTGACCTTTTTTAATATCTTCATTTGTGGGGGGAAAAAAAAAAAAAAGGAGATAACACCTTCTGCTCTACTCCAATCACTGGAGTCTTTTGAAGACAAAATGAAATATGTGAAAAGATTTTTAAAAGTTAGAATAAGGCTGGGCTCAGTAGTTCTCGCCTGTAATCCCAGCATTTTGGAAGGCTGAGGCAAGAGGACTACTTTAGTCCAGGAGTTTAGGCAACATGGGAGACCCTGTTTCTATAAAAAATTTTTAGAAACTAGCCAGGCATGCTGGAGTACACCCTGTAGTCCCAGCTACTCTGGAGGGTGAGGCCAGAGGATCACTTGAGCCCAGGATGTAGAGGCTATAGCAGGCGTCCCCAAACTACAGCCCACGGGCTGCATGCGGTCCCCGAGGCCATTTGTCCAGCGCCCCCCCCTCCCGCCGCACTTCAGGAAGGGGCACCTCTTTCATTGGTGGTCAGTGAGAGGAGCACAGTATGTGGTGGCCCTCCAACAGTCTGAGGGACAGTGAACTGGCCCCCTGTGTAAAAAGTTTGGGGACGCCTGGGCTATAGTGAGCCACATTCTCACCACTACACTGCAGCCTGGGCAACAGACTGAGACCGTGTCTCAAAGAATAATAGTAATAGTTAAAACTAAGAATAAAATTTAGTGCAAAAGGAACATGTCATTTTTTTTAAACCACTTCAGTTTTCTTAGCTGTAAATTAGGGTATAATGATCACTAACGTCCATTCCAGCACTAATAAACTGTGATGTAATGGCTAGACCCAGTTGGTCATATGTTATCTGTAAAAGTAATTTGTTATGAAGATAGATATCTTGGCCCGGCGAGGTGCCTCCTGCTGTAATCCCAGCACTATGGGAGGCTGAGTTGGGTGGATCATTTAAGGTCAGGAGTTTGAGACTAGCCTGGCCAACATGGTAAAACCCCGTCTCTACGAAAAGTACAAAAATTAGCCTGAGAGGCTGAGGCAGGAGAATTGCTTGAACCCAGGAGGTGTAGGTTGCAGTGAGCCGAGATCACATCACTGCACTCTAGCCTGGGGGACAGAGTGAGACTATGTCTCAAAAAAGAAAAAAAAATAGATATCTCCTGGTGATATAGTAGAGATGCTATCTGTCAGACTGATGCCAGAAATCATTATTTCATTTATAAATTATGTCATTTTAAGGAAATGTTGCATTATTATTAATAGCTTTTCAATTTAGAACCATTTTCACACAAGTAGCATTTGTTTTCAAGAAAGTAAAAATAAGTTAAATACTATGACTAAAGTGGAAAACTTTCCTACTTGAAAAATGAAATTGCAGGGTCATAAGATCTTAATGCAACTTAGGCATCCACCAGTAGATGAATGAGTAAAGAAAATGTGATATATATACACACAGTAGAAAATTACTCAGTTGTAAAAAAGAAGGAAATTCAAAGCCAGCCATAATAATGCATGCCTGTAGTCCCAGCGGCTACTCTAGAAGCTGAGGCAGGAGGACCCCTTGAGACCAGGAGTTAAAGTCTAGCCTGGGCAACATAGCAAGACCTTGTCTCTTCAAAAAAGGTGGGGTGGTTAGGGGGTGGAGAAGAAATTCTGTCATTTGCAACATTAATAAACTTGGAGGACATTAGGTTAAGTGAAATAAGCCAGGCAGAGAAAGACAAATTCTGTATGATCTCACTTATACATGGAATCTAAAAAAGTCAAACTTAGAGCAGCAGAAAGTGGAATGATGGTTACTAGGAGCTGGGCAGAGGGGTAGATGGATAGGAGTGGTTGAAGAGAAGTTAGTGAAAGGAAACAAAATTTCAGTTAGACCTGAGGAATAAGTTCAAGAGACATATTGTGCAATATGTTGATTATAGTTAATAACAATGTATTATTTACTTGAAGATCACTAAGAGAATAGATTTTAAGTGTTCTCACCACACACAAAAAAATATGTGAGATAAAGCCAGGCACGGTGGCTCATGCCTGTAATCCCAGCACTTTGGGAGGCCAAGGTGGATGGATCATCTGAGATCAGGAGTTCAAGACCAGCCTGACCAACAGAGTGAAACCCCATCTCTACTAAATACAAAAAATTAGCCAGGTGTGGTGGCACACGCCTGTAATCCCAGCTACTTGGGAGGCTGAGGCAGGAGAATTGCTTGAACCTGGGAGGCGGAGTTTGCAGTGAGCCAAGATTGCACTCCAGCCTGGGCAACAAGAGCAAAACTCCCTCTGGGAAAAAAAATATATATATATATGTGAGGTAATACATATGTTAATTAGCTTGATTTAGCCATTCCATGGCAAAGATTTTATAATATCATGTTATATATCATAAATGCATACAATTTTTATTGATCAAAAAATAAATAAATAAGCCAGGCTCATTGGCTCACGCCTGTAATCCCAGCACTCTGGGAGGCTTAGGCGGGCGGATCACAAAGTCAGGGGTTCAAGACCAGCCTGACCAATATGGTGTAACCCAGTCTCTACTTAAAAATACAAAAATTAGCTGGGCGTGATGGTGCACACCTGTAATCCCAACTACTTGGGAGGCTGAGGCAGGAGAATTGCTTGAACCCGAGAGGCAGAGGTTGTGGTGAGCCAAGAGCGTGCCATTGCACTCCAGCCTGGGCGACAGAGCGGGAGTCCGTCTCAAAATAAATAAATAAATAAATAAAATAAGCTGGAAAAATAAAAATTAGATATTTTTTTAAAAGTTTTAATACAGTCTGCTAAATTATCCTCCAAAATTAATTTACAATTTATACCAACTTATTTCCTTGTTTGAAAACTCAGGAAAACTCCATAGAAATCAGAGCCTCGAGGATTTACATTTGAGGAAGTGCACTTTTTTTTTTTTAGGCATCATTTTGCCTTTTCACCCAGGCTGGAGTGCAGTGGCTCACTGCAACCTCTGCCTTCCAGGTTCAAGTGATTCTTCCGCCTCAGCCTCCCAAGTAGCTAGGATTACAGGCATGCAACACCATGCCTGGCTAATTTTTTTTTTTTTTTTTTTTAATTAGAAACAGGGTTTCACCATGTTGGCCAGGCTGGTCTAGAACTTCTGACCTCAAGTGATCTGCCCCCTCAGCCTCCCAAAGTGCTGGGATTACAGGCGTGAGCCACTGTGCCCGGCCAGGAAGTGTGCATTTTTAAGGAGCATATTTTTTGTAGGAACTACCAAGGGACTGCGTGAACAAGCCTCTAATATGTGAATTCCCCACAGTAATCATATTTCACCTTCTTTCCAGGTCCACGGACAGAAAGCCGCTTGGGAGGACCCAGTGGAATGGGTCCGGGACACACTTCCCTGGCCATCAGCCCAACAAGACCAATCAAAGCTGTACCACCTGCCCCCACCCACTGTGGGCCCTCACAGCATTGCCTCACCTCCTGAGGATAGGACAGTTAAAGACAGCACCCCAAGTTCTCTGGACTCAGATCCTCTGGTGAGTAGAAGCCATTCTAGATTAAAAATAAGACTATTACAGAACTGAATTCTTGACCAGCAGGGTGGCTCACACCTGTAATCCCAGCACTTTGGGAGGCCGAGGTGGGAGGATTGTTTTAAGTTCAAAATCAGCCTGGGCAACATGGTGAGACCCTGTCTGTATTTCGAAAAAGAAAAAAATAAGTTTTAAAAAAAAACTGAATTTTTCACACTTTCCATACATACACTGATAGGTGTCTGGAGGGCAAAGAGTGAGTACCAGTGAGGCCAGTGAGGAGCTCTGAATATCAGAATCTGGGGTTATAAAGATCATATGCCTGAGACCTGGCTTAAGCTAAATAATAATGCAACCCAGCAAGATGTATTCTAGCAAAGACCCAAGTCTCAGGTCGATCCCATGGAGGAATAGCAACCAAAGAATTAGAGCAATAGGACACCCAGGCATTCTCTCTACTTCTGTTCTCCTCTGACGCTATCCTGAAGGCTGCTTCAGCTAAATGATTTCATGGAACTCTTGTAGAAAGCAGACTGAGGCATGTACAAACTGGGGGGAATATTTGCAATGCCTGTAGCCAGAAAAAGACTGGTGTCTAGCCCGGGTGCAGTGGCTCACGCTTGTAAACCCAGCACTTTGGGAGGCTGAGGCGGGCGGATCACAAGGTCGAGAGATCGAGACCATCCTGGCCAACATGGTGAAACCCCATTTCTACCAAAAATACAAAAATTAGCCGGGCATAGTGGCGTTTGCCTGTAGTCCCAGCTACTAGGGAGACTGAGGCAAGAGAACAGCTTGAACCCGGGAGGCAGAGATTGCAGTGAGCCGAGATTCGTACCACTGCACTCCAGCCTGGCAACAGAGCAAGATTCCATCTCAAAAAAAAAAAGAAAGAAAAGAAAAAGACTGGTATTTAAAATACATAAAACTTCTAAATAGAAGAATGGATAAAAGATATAAACAGCTGGGCACAATGGCTCACACCTGTAATTCCAGCACTTTGGGAGGCCGAGGCAGGAGGAGGATGGCTTGGGGCCAGGAGGGCGAGACCAGCCTGGGCAACATACTGAGACCCCATATCTAGAAAAACAAAAAAATTAGCTGGGAGTGATGGCACATGCCTACAGTCTCAACTACCCAGGAGGCTCAGTTGGAAGGATTGCTCGAGCCTGAGAAGTTGAGGCTGCAGTGAGCCATGATCGCACCACTGCACTCCAACCTTGGTGACAGAGCAAGACCCCATCTCTTAAAAAAAAGACATGAGTAGGCATTTGACTAGAGTAAACACAAACGGCCAATAAAAACGTGAACGGATCCTCTTCCTCTCCAATAATCGAGGAAATGCAAATTAAAGCAGATACCACTTCACACTGGCAAAAGTCGTATGTATGGAGGCATAGACTTTTACACTCTGCCGGTGGGAGTAGTTGCTGATAAAACTATTTTGGAGGGTAGTTTGGCAGATTATATTCAAACTTAACAGGCACAAATCCTATGACCTTACAATTTTATCTTTTTTATAGGAAATTAATAATCATAATACATTTTTATTTAAATTTTGATTTGTTAAAAACAGATGCTATGTGTGTAAAAATGCTTTTAAATTGGAAGATTATAAATAATCATGTAGACAGACGAGAAGGTGGAAGGCACATTAACAGAAAACGCACCAGGCTTACCTAGCTGAAATGGAAGGATCCAATCTTGAAGTGTCCAGGGGAAAAAAGTAGGTAAAGAGAAGGAAGTGAATACACTGAGGGGTTTAGACTTGACATGAGGCAACACGGTTGGTAAGCTGGAGAGAAATAGGTTTATAATAATACAGTGTCTAGCCGTTGGGTTGTAATCTATTGGAAGGGGAAATTATTAGAGACAGAGATGTTTTTCTAGCATTTCTCACATTCCTCCCGGTATTAGTTGGTATGTTCAGGCCTTCTCTCCTCTTCTGGAGTGCAAGCACCCTGCAGGCAGAAGTGGTCTCATTCTTTTTTGGTTTTCCTCCATACATCACAGCATGGTACCTTGCCCCTTGTATAGCAGACATACTCCCAAGTAATTTTTATACATACGCATGTAGAACAATTACCACTGAAGCTGTCATCACTGCCTTTCACAAACCACTCTAAACTCTGAGCGCCTCCTCCTGAGAAACCAAGGATCAGATCCATGATCTAGATTTTTTTTTTCTTTTCTTTTTTTTTTCTTTTTGAGACAAAGTCTTGCTCTGTCGTCCAGGCTGGAATGCAGTGATGTTATCAAAGCTCGCTGTCGCCTTAAACTCCTAGGCTCAGAGGCTCGAGTCATCCTCCACATGGGTTTCAGCATCCTGAGTAGCTGGGACTATAGTTATGTGCCACCACACCTGGCAGATTTTGTATTATTATTATCTTTTGTGGAGACAGGGTCGGTCTCTGTTTTCAAGGCTGATCTCAAACTCCTTGCTTCAAGCTGTCCTCCCACCTTGGCCTCCCAAAGTGTTGGAATTTTTTGTTCTTGTCATTTCCCTTCTGTGGGCAGGACCCAGAGTCCCAACGCTCATAAATCCATCTTTCTGCTCCTCTTTAGATGGCCATGCTGCTAAAACTTCAAGAAGCTGCCAACTACATTGAGTCTCCAGATCGAGAAACCATCCTGGACCCCAACCTCCAGGCAACACTCTAAGGGTTCGGCAGTCACTGTCACCCCGGGACAGCAGAACGCTGGCATCAGCTATCTTAGCTCTGCCTCTCCCCTTTCTTCTTTCACAGCACTGGCTCTCCAGCCCCAGGAGAACAGGAGGGAGGAGGAGATGAAAGAGGAGGGACAGGTTCTTGGTGCTGTACCTTTGAGAACTTCCTAGTAAGGACTGGTGGGGGGGGCGTTTGGGAACTTGTGCCCCCTAAACGTATTTACTGGCCTCCTCTAATGACTTTGGGGAAAAGATGATTCTGGGTCTTTCCCTTGACTTCTTGTTTCAATTACAAACTCCTGGGCTTTCTGGGGAGGGGTTCCGAAAACATCGAAACCCTGCAGCAGTTCCTAACTGATTCTCACAAGCAACCCTGAGAGAGACAGTCATGTGAGGGGGATCTGGGAGAGGCAGGAAGCTCCCCAGATTTTCTCACAGACCCTTCCCAATTCCATCACCACTGCCAACAACTCCTCCCCTAGAGATCTGGCTGGAGCCCAGAAAAAGAAGCATGTGGTTTAAAAAATGTTTAAATCAGTCTGTAAACGGTAAAAACAAAAAACAAAAAGAAGCAAACAAAAAACAATGGAAAAGATGAAGCTGGAGAGAGGGGAACCAGTTGCCAAGGCAGAAAGAGAGCTGCCCGCTCCTGCCCTCTGGATGACGTAGGGGACATCGGCAAGACAGCTGCCAACCTGAGAGGTCACCACACCACAAAAGTAACATTACAGCCTTCAGAGAGAGACTACTAGCTATGTCTTTCTACCCTCTAATTTAACATGCATGAGAGTCAATAAACCCTACTTTTTTATTTTTGTTTTTTAACTTTGTTTTCACTTTTTTCTCCTGTTTGCCTATTTATTTTTTTTCTTTTTCCTTTTTTTTTTTTTTTTTGGTTTAAATTTTTCCATTTCCTCACATGTTCATGAGATGCTTGGGTTGCTTTTCCAGGGGCTAGTTTGGCTTTTCGAAGGGGGTTTTCTTTGGAGGATCTGATGCCATGCAATTGGCATGACACCTGCCATGCCACTATCTTTGGCATCCATGGGGCTTATATGAGACGTGAAGCATTGGCTCAGAAGTAGAGGGAGCAGAGGAACCCAGTTCCCTTGACTTCCTTTTGAGAAAGCACACGTTCTTCTGGGTAGCTCAATTGCCAGCCTCTGTCATGAGAGAGTATAGCCCCATCTTGATAGAAGAGTTACTCTGAAAAAAAAAGAAAAGAAAAGAAAAGAAAAGTTACTCTGAGCTTTATCATGGACCAGAGGAAAGCCAAGAAATTGAAAACATTCCTCTGCCTTGGGGCCAGTTTGGCCCTTCACTGCACTATTTTGATGGTGCCTGACTGAATCAAAATAGCCTAGCTGGCTCTTACTAGTTTTAACAAGTGAATATTCACGTCTAAGAGACTGAACATCCATGTGAGATCATCCCAATCAGAATATAAGACTCAAGGAGTTTGACTTGGTGGCCAATATCTGCCTTCCAAAGAGATCCTCCCTTTGCAGATTGCTCCTTTCCCTTTGCCCCGAAGGTCTGGCAGTCCCTGTTCTTTCATTTGACAAGTGTTTACCGAGTACTCACTATGTACAACTCATTAGGTTAAAAAAACAAAAACACACACACAAGACTTGGGCCCTTAAGTTTACAGTCTAGTAGGAAACATTAACCTCTATTAAGCGTACATCCCCTTGTTATCTAGACCTTAGGAGCATCTAAGAAATGTAGCTGAAACCCAAGGAGCCAGCTAGAAAGAAGCTTTTGATTATACAATCACTGGGGACAGAAGATCTGGGATCGATTAAGATGGAGCCTGAAGGACTATGGAATCTTACTTGTCTGGAGTGAGCAAGTCTGCTTCCTGCCATTTCTGAAAGCCCTGTGGGACCAGTTTGCAGGCTGAGCTGCCTGGTAGGCTGAAGCTTCAGGGCTCTGCAGGTCAGGGATATATGATGAGCACAGGCCTACGTGTTTGTTCTTCAGATTCCTAAGTAGCACAAGACTCTCAGAATCTATAGGCATACCAACCTGGATCACTGTTCCACCCAACCAAGGAGTAGATGCACCTGAATCTTCTTATCAGTATATTTTCATTTAGGTCCACGAGGTGGTCCAGGCTGCCCCTCACAAAAACTTCTGCATTCACCTGATAAGCTCCCAGGGACGACAGGGTTCTGTATGATGGAGACTATTATTGCTATTGCTGCTAATTCCGTGAGCTGTGAAGATCCCCAACCAACTCAGCTGTAATATATGCAATTCTGTGGTGGGAAGAGGCTGTGTGTCCAAGGATGGTGCTGAAATCACTGCCTTAAGGTCTCTGCTGTGCAGAATGAGGAGGCCACTGAGCTGGCTGTTCTAACTTAGAAGGAAGAGAAGACTGGATGGATGGGCCTGCTTGGGACCCAGGCCTCTTCTAAACCCTGTCCTAAGCTCCAGTTCCATGGCAGGGCTCAGACTTTTAATGCCATCTTAATTTGATGGTTGAGCGCTTCACTCTATTTTCTGGTGCTGCCCAGCCAGTGCCTTCCGCCATGGATGTTACTGGCTACTTGAGAAAAAGGAGAGGGGAGGAGCCCTTCTTTCATTCCAACTGCCTCTGACCCCAAAGGGATTCTTGGCTCTCTGGTAACCATGGATACCACCATGAATTTTATTTGGATCCTCAGCAGGTTGATTCTGGAGGCCTCATGCTATGACTTTTTCTTTCTCTTCCTGGGCTCCACCACCCTCTGCTCTCGGCTGACTGCTGCATTTAGCCCGGGTCTCCGATTGCTTTCCTCCAGAAACTGTGTTCTCCTCTGGTGAGATGGTATTGAAGCCTCAGCTTTCCCTCAGGAGTCTGGGACCCTGTTTACAGTTGCGCATCTGGGCTCTTCACTGTGGGGCTCGATCATTCTCATGAAGGAATCACATTTTTGTGGCAACTGCAGAAGGCTGAGCCTCCTCACGGTGCTATAACCCCTTGGGACGCTCATCCAGACTTCTCCGAAGCAGAAAACCTGAGCTCCCCACTCACTGCCCTAGAATTTATGGCAAGGAGCAAATCCACAGCATTCTCTCCCACCTACGTCCTGCTTCTTGGTTGAGACTACCGGGATCCTTCAGAAAAGAAACACTGGATCCCATAGCTAAATTCTCAACCCTCAGGCACCTTCAGAAGAATCCAGCCTAATCCTGGAAGTTGTGCTATTCTCTTCCTCTCCAGCGTACCCCCCCGCCCCCCCCCCCACCAACTCCATCCCTCACCACAGTTGGCTAGGAAATGACATGAGTTCAATATCTAATGTCAGCCAATGGGGAGAGCCAAAACTCCAGGAGAGGCTCCTCAGATGAGTCCCTTCATTTCTGGATGAAGATGACCAACAAGTTTTGTCCAATGTATTTGTATCTGAGACCCTGCCTAGGCACTAAAAATAAAATACTAGGTCATTGGAGGCTAATGCGGGACCCGATGTCTGTGTGTGTGTGTGTGTGTGTGTGTGTGTGTGTGTGTGTGTGTCTGTCTCCCTCTCACACACACACGAGCGGTTTGCTGTTGCTGTTTTCCTACCTTCTGAGGCTTCATAGAGTATTTTTTAAAAATCTATGCTTTGTGGCAGCTCTAAGGTGCTTATCTCTGTCTTTGTGTAAATCCTTAAGTACCCATTTTTTTTTTCATGTCTAACCATTGGGAAGGTAGAGGCTGGCCGGGAAGAAGAATCTGCTACAAGTCCATGGGAAGACCCTACAAGGAAACCCTTATTGGTTGGTATACTGTTTTGATCTTGAATTGCCAACCTTCCAACTGATCTATCCATACTCCTTAAGTACTAAAGACAAAATAGCAGGCGATTTTTTCCTCTTAATTTCTTGCCTTCTGGTTTTCTTGCAAGACTAGGACTGTAACTGGACCTAATCTCACCATCTCTTCACTTCTAGCTCCCTGAAACAAGGGTCACACTACTCAAAGGGATATCCCCTTACAGTGGTCTTAGAAATAACTCTGATTTCCTAAAGTATTCTAAAGAAGTAAGAGGAGAGAAATGGCAGCCTGCCGTTTCTCACAGACACCTCACATCCTCACTTGGGGTGGTATCCACATAGAAACCCTGCATTTAGGTAAAATTTGCCTGACCGAAGGGGACTCGGTCCTCCAAATTAGGATCAAAGAGATATCTACATGAAACCTTAAGAATACTTTATTGCAGTGTATTGGGGGGAGGGGGATTGGCCTAATCACACACTGAACACAGGGAGTAAGTGCTGAGGTGACCCAGATCACCAAACGCAGTTCCTCCTCGTACTTGGTTTTTGCTTTCTTTATTCCTTGACACTGGCTAAGCTAAAGTTAAGAAGCAGATTTCATAAGCCAAGCCCAGTGATGGGATGGGAAAATGGGCTTTTGCAGAGGGTTTATTCATAAAGATGGATATACTGCTCACAAGGTCTGGCTTATGGCTCCACTGATTAGTCCATAGTAATAAAATGGTCTTTACCAACACTGTTCCCCAAAGGCCAAAGTCCGATGATACTGCCCCTTACAATCCAGTCAGCCTTATGTTTTAATGAGTCCTGAATCAACCTGACTCTGGATATATGGGGCCACCAGCTTGACACTCCCCACTGCCCAGGGTGCATGCCTGCTCAGCCTAGCTCTGGAAGCCAGCACTGCTGGCCACAGATGCTGGCAAAGGTGGTAGTGAATTGGGAGATGTAGCCTTGAAGGGAGGACAGCTATCAAAATGCCAAAGCTGCGGGGACAGGAAGACAGTTGAAAGTTAAACAGATGTATTCTACATCCTTCCAGATTGATGGTTTGAAATTAAACCTACGTAGACTAGATCCCTCCGGTATGCTGGATCTTCTTAACGATTACACGGTGGAGAATTTTCTGTGACAAGGGTGGTCATGGAAGTGCGTGAGTGACCCCAGGTTTCTCATTCCTTAAAGCAGTGGTTCTCAAAGTATGGCACGAGACCAGCAGCATTTGGGAACTTGTTAGAAACAAAATTCCGAATCCCATGTCAGAGCTGCTGAATCAGAAACTCTATAGTGAGCGGAATTAGCAACCCATCAACTCCTGGTGATACAATGCACACAAAATTCAGCTGTTTCAAAGGGAAAGCCCTTTAGAGTATTGGAGTTCCCACACTGAGAAGCTTTAGGGCCCCAAATAAGAAGGTTCTAGATTATGATTCAGACTTTAACGTTAACTTCAAGGTCGCCTTTCTCATGCTTTCTTGTGTTTCTGTTCTTCCATTTATTTTAACAAAGAAAGTTATGTGTGCTTTTGTGTGGAAGTCAGGAAAATGTTTACACCTTTCCTAGTTGAAAACCTTCAGAGAAAAATCTTAACGCCTCGGAAATTTCTACCTGGCACACTAAGGGGCTTCAACAAGGAAAGCAGTTGGAGGTCTCTTCCAGATTGCTCTTCTGCCAAATTATTTGTATCTATTCTGAGCTGATTATGTAATAGAATTGAAAGGTTAAAAAAAAAAGAAAAAAAAATTCTAATTTGTATTTCCATGACAACATGTTCTCCCAGCAACATCCTGCTCCTTTATTTGAGTTTTAAAGGGCATTGCTGGGCCTGAGAACCGGGCCAGAACTGTACGGCAGCTAACAACGTAGGGCTCCAGTATCCCGGGAAGGCCCCTTATCCACACTCAGCTCAGCTATTAGGAGTCCTGCATAATGAAGACGCAGCCCTGGGCACTTCATCGTTGTGCTCCTCCTCTCTCCCCACACCAGGACCTGGATATGGAAGTATTCAGCCAAGGCAATAGAATAAACTCTTTTTTTTCTTGTTTTGTTTGTTTGTTTGTTTTTGTTTTTGTTTTTGTTTTTTGGAGAAGGAATCTCGCTTTTTCACCCAGGCTGGAGTGCAGTGGTGCAGTCTCAGCTCACTGCAACCTCCGCCTCCCGGGTTGAAGCAATTGTCCTGCCTCAGGCTCCCGAGTAGCTGGGATTACGAGTACCTGCTACCACACCCAGCTAATTTTTGTATTTTTAGTAGAGACAGGGTTTTGTCATGTTGGCCAGGCTGGTCTTGAACTCCTGACCTCAGGTGATCCGCCTGCCTCAGCCTCCCTAAGTGCTGGGATTACAGGCATAAGCCACTGCGCCTGGCCAAATAAGTTCCTTTTTAAAAAAAAAAAACCTGAAAAAAATCTTCCTATCTTTGCACACTCACAAAATAGCTGATGGGGCCATGGGGGAGATGAGGCTGTTTCGAACTAGTTTTGTTTATTTATTTATTTATTTATTTTTTTTTTTTTGAGACAGAGTTTCGCTCTCGTTACCCAGGCTGGAGTGCAATGGCGCGATCTTGGCTCACCGCAACCTCCGCCTCCTGGGTTCAGGCAATTCTCCTGTCTCAGCCTCCTGAGTAGCTGGGATTACAGGCACGCGCCACCATGCCCAGCTCATTTTTTGTATTTTTAGTAGAGACGGGGTTTCACCATGTTGACCAGGATGGTCTCGATCTCTTGACCTCGTGATCCGCCCGCCTCAGCCTCCCAAAGTGCTGGGATTACAGGCTTGAGCCACCGCGCCCGGCACTAGTTTTGTTTCGTGTGTGTCAGTTTTCCCTGGGGTAGAGCACAAAGCAAAATACATTGCTAGTAATAGGTCTCCTACGCTCTGGAACTAAGTGTTCAGAGGAAGGACTAAAGCCTGGGGGAGGTGAGTATAAAATAATTCCATTAAAATCACCTCCGCGGTCCCCAGAAGGCTGACGGTGGGTCCTCTGGCCATCTCCGGTGGGGTCTTCCCGCTTCCCGGCCATTTCTCTATGTCTGAAGACGCGAAGATGATACCAAGGCGGGGCTCGCATATCGCAGCCAGTCTCTGGGCTCCTGCTGTGCAGTGACTCCCACTGTCTCAGGCTGTTTTGTTTTTGATTTTTCTAACAAAACAATCTTTTTTTAAAACGAGTGCCAAGCCCTGCTAGCCTCCTTCCCCGCCTCCATACTGTTCGAGGCAGCACCGTGTACGCGGCAGTCCATGCTCCCACGTGCATGGTGTCCTCAGGTGGAGAGTGGGCAGACGTTTTCGCAATGCTTTTTTTCAAGTTGCTGGGTGCAAAACCCCCAAAGCAGGATATGTGTATGTTTATGTGTTTATGGTTTTTCTCATTTGACCCTCTCCTCTTTCAACCTGCCCCCTTTTATAGCTAATGTAGAGAAAGCAAAACTGAATCTGGAAAGCAAACTGTTGTATATAGTTGCGGTAACAATCATGAAGAGAGAGCTGGGCTGTCCCCTCAGTAATTCATTTTAAATAACAAATTACCTAAAAATTAAATTCATGCCAGGGCCAGCTGAAAAGGCCTGCCTTCATCACCACTGAGGCCACCCCCATCCGGGCCCTCTGTCCATCTGGCATGTCTTCTCTCAGCAAGATTCATCTGTTCAATGCCATTTGCGTTTCAATAAAGTTATCTCCTGTATTGTCCACTGGCGCTCTAGCTCCCTCTCTGCCTGTTTTCTGTCTCCATTTATCCTGTGGCCCATTCCTTGATCAGCAAGGTCAGACTGCTTGCGGTCATTTGCCTAACCCAGAAGTATGACCCCCTTGCCTGGAAATGTCTGATCCCGAAATCCTAAGCTAGAGTCTCCTGACTCCTCTGGTTGGGGGTGGCGGGAACCCCTGCTCGCACACTGTGGACATAGTATCCTTCACCAGGACTCAAAGCATCCAGCCCAAACATCAAGGCTCTGGAATCTTCCATCCGGGTTGCCACAGTGTTTGAAAACATACTACCCTCTGGACTTTCCTCCATTTTCTTCTTGGGGTAAAAGTGAACTGACCTATTAGAAAGAAGCTGTTTAATCAAGTTCAGCTTCTCTTGGCTACTTCAAGAAGGAAAATATGTCTTATCATTTCCCATTGTGGAATTAAAGGGTCCAAGAAGCAATCTTTTTCCTGTGAAATTGTAGTAACATGACTTATCTCTACCCTTTTAACATGGGAGGTGACAAGCGTGTTGAGAACTCTCTTCAAGCCAGTTGCAGCGGGTGCACTTGTAGTTCTAGCTACCCTGGAGGCTGAGGCGGGAGGATCACCTGTCCAACCTGGGCAACACAGTAAGACCCCCCAACTCAACAGTAAATAAATAAAGGCTTCCTTTGAAATAATCTTCTGATGAGATGACTTAATCCCTGATGTTATCAGTCTAGCATCCACAGTCTTGGAAGTGACCTAGGAACTAGTAGCTGGTTTCCTTTGCCACGTGAGAATGAACTCATTTGGTAAGAGTTCCTGGAAACCATTTTGAAGGCACATAACCTGAACAGCTCACTAAAAACGACCTGTTCCTGTTTGCTCTAGAATCTCCCATTCCAACAACATTCCATCCCTTCTGCCACTACATGCTTGATACTCTGTCCTGCATTTTTTAGATTTTATTTTATTTTATTTTATTTTATTTTTTTTTTTTTTTTGAGACGGAGTTTCGCTCTTGTTACCCAGGCTGGAGTGCAATGGCGCGATCTCGGCTCACCGCAACCTCCGCCTCCTGGGCTCAGGCAATTCTCCTGCCTCAGCCTCCTAAGTAGCTGGGATTACAGGCACGCGCCACCACGCCCAGCTAGTTTTTTGTATTTTTAGTAGAGACGGGGTTTCACCATGTTGACCAGGATGGTCTCGATCTCTCGACCTCGTGATCCACCCACCTCGGCCTCCCAAAGTGCTGGGATTACAGGCTTGAGCCACCGCGCCCGGCCCAGATTTTATTTTTTTATAGACAGAGTCTCTATATGTCGCCCAAATTGGAATGCAGTAGCCATTCACGGGCGTGATGACAGTCACTACAGCCTGAAACTCCTGGGCTCAAGTGATTCTTCTGCCTTTTTTTTTTTTTTTTTTTTTTTTTTTTGAGAGATGTTGTCTCACTCTGTTGCCCAGGCTGGAGTGCAGTGGTGTGATCTCAGCTCACTGCAACCTCTGCCTCCTGGGTTCAAGCAATTCTGCCTCAGCGTCCTGAGTAGCTAGGATTACAGGTGTGCCCCACCATGCCTGGTTAGTATTTTGTATTTTTAGTAGAGATGGGATTTCACCATGTTGGTCACGCTGGTCTCAAACTCCTGACCTCATGATCCACCCACCCTGGCCTCTCAAAGTGCTGGGATTACAGGCGTAAGCCACTGCACCTGCCACCCCCTCCCCGACCTTTTTTTTTCTTTGAGACAAGATCTCACTGTGTCATCCAGGCTGGAGTGCAGTGGTGCAATCACAGCTCACCGCAGCCTCGTCCTCCTGGGCTCAATTCCCACCTCCACCTCCTGAGTAGCCGGGACTACAGGCGCAGGCCACCATGCCTGAGCAATTTTTGTATTTTTTTTTTTTTGTAGACATAAAGTCTCGCCATGTTGCCCAGGCTGTTCTCAAACTCCTGGGCTCAAGTGATCCTCCTGCCTCAGCCTCCCATCGTGCTAGGACTAGAGGCGTGAGCCACTGTGCCTGGCCACACCCTGCATTTTCTACATCTCACTGGAGTGCTCATCCTCTACACCTGTTCCACTATTTAGGCGTGGCTCTGCACCGTGGCCCATTTCCTACAACCCGCCACTGACAACCACATCATCAGACTGCTCTTGTTCCCACACCCCTTAAATGTCCAGCCCTAATTTCTCAGGGAAAAACATTTGTACATTTTCAACAAATAGGATACACTCTCAAATAGTCACATACAGCACCCACTCTGGAGGAAACACTCTTCCACATGCAGGTGCTCTCCCTTGCCCACCCACTTCCCAGTTTCGAGGTTGGGCTCATCTAGGCTGGGAAACCAAGGGACCAGCAACAGAGGGAGACGTCTCAAAAAAACAAAAACAAACAAACAAACAAAAACAAAAACAAACAAAAAAAAACTTCCCACTTTGCTTTCGTTTCTTCTCCCCCTCTTTAGATTCCTGAGGCTAAGATGAAGAGAGTCACTTTAGCCAACTCTTTTTCAGTGTTTGGGGGGAAAAGAGTGTGGTAGCTATTTGTGACCCAGACCTCTCTCCTTAAAGCCCACTACATCCATTCCCATCCGGCCTCCTCTCTCCTAACACCTGAAGTATGCATAAATATAAAGTCATATATCATGACCTTTATTCCAAATGAGATTGCTAACTTACTGTGCAACTTTGGGAAAGCCCCTCAACCTCTCTGGGGCTCAGTTTTCGCATAAATCCAATGATCCTTGCAGAGAAAGGTGCAGTTCTTGTTCACGCAACAGGAGGCGCTGTCTCTGGAGGCTTAGACTCATTCCCCGCCCTCCGCCCGCTCCCGCCCGCCTCTGCTGCGCAGGCGCGGCTTCGCGGATTGGCCGCGCGCGGGGACCGTCATTCCGTGGCGGGGCCCGGCCGCGGGGCTGGCGGGCTGAGGGGAGGAAAGATGGCGGCGGCGGCGGCAGCTGGTGCGGCCTCCGGGCTGCCGGGTCCAGTGGCACAAGGATTGAAGGAGGCCTTGGTGGATACGCTCACTGGGATCCTATCCCCAGTACAGGAGGTGCGAGCGGCTGCTGAAGAACAGATTAAGGTGCTGGAGGTGACGGAGGGTGAGTGAGGCGGGACCGTCACGAGGATGGCTCAGCCGCACAATCCGCTGACCGCAGCTCCGGACCGGCAGGGGACATGGGGAGCCTGAGTCAGCTGGAGATCCGGACGCCGGGAAGTGGAGTAGGAAGCGAGAGGTTGATGTCGCTGGTGACTGTGAAAGTCCCAGGGAGGAGAGGCGCGCCTGAAGGATGGGGTCGGGGGAGGTGGAGCCTGGGGGTTGGCGGGGGAGGGTGGAGACTCGAAAAGATAGATGGAGCGTAGAATCTGCTGGGGACGGAGATGGAGCTAGACTTGGTGCTGTTGGAGGAAGCAGCGCCGTCTGGGAAATATTTTTTCAGTCCCAAACCAAGGTCTTTTGCTGTTCTGTTCATCAGCTCGATTGTACTGGGGTAAGAGTAGGGGGAGCTATTAGAAGTGGTGAAGGATACGGCCTTGAGAAGGCGGCAGTCAGAGCGAATAGATGTCATCAAACAAGTTTCTGCCTGTGAGTTCCAAACCTAGCTGGTTGTTTGTACTCTTCATGTTTTCCAAGAAATTAAATGCATGTGCAACTGCTTCACCGTCCTGACCATACTTCCGTTTATTTTAAAAATAATTTGCCCTTGTTAAATACCTTTGTGCATTTCTGTTTGGAGGACCCGATCATCCTTTGTTTTTGATTCTTTGTCTCCATCCTCTATTGTGTGCTTTAAAGTGATGGAGTAGAAAATAAACTATGGGTTCGAGATTTTCTATCAATTTCCTGCTGAGTGAGCCTTTCACCAGGTTCAGTGTAGCTACTACAAAGAACAATTTAATACAGAAACAAGAGGAGGAAAAATCTTCTTGGTCTTTGTATAAGAACTCTGTCTGGTCAGAGCTTCACTGGAACTCCAAATCCTCAGCCTCTACCAACTCAGGAATATTTCCATCACCACTTAAATTCCTCATCAGAGGTATGGGAAACTGTCCCATCACACATACCCATCACATTCAGAACCTTGAGTTAACTCTCCTACTGGACGTATTTTTATTGAAAAGAATTTAGAACAAATGTCTCTTAAATTTTGTTTATATTCTCTCACAGTGTGAAAGAGTTGTTGAAAACAAATTTTCTTCTATTGGAAATATGTTGAGATTTGGGATTTAACAGGCTAAGGACCATTTTGAAGACCCAGTTGTAATTGTCATTGTTTTATAAAATACCAGATCCTACAAGAGGAGAAACCACTGGTCAGGAGAAAGCTTTTTGAGAACCATAGAGTTTTTATCGGCTTCTAAGTAAAATTCCTTTATGCACATTCATGTCTATCTTACTTGAGTATGAGGAAGGAAGAGTGACAAAGCAGAGGAACCTCATCACATTCGAGTTGCCACCTGAATAAAGCTGAGAGTCTGGTTCAAATTCATGCTAACTAAACCTTCCCTGAGTGGTACCCAGTGTTCCTGGTGCCCCAAAGGCATGTGTGGCACCTTTGTATGAAAGGTGGACCTTGACTCATGTTTAAACTGTCTTACAACGTCTCCAGTTTTGCTCTGATCTTTTCAACTTCAGCCAAATGCGATGGTCTCACCTAGGCAAAGTCAATTATAAAGTTCTTGAGGTCTTTTCTGAAGCTGTAATTCCTCAGTTTATTCATCTTTTTTTTTTTTTTTTCTTGAGACTGGGTCTCCCTCTATCATATAGGCTTTGGTGCAGTGGTACCATCATGGCTCACTGCAGCCTCAAACTTCTGGACTCAAGCGATCCTCCCATCTAGGCCTCCCAAAGTGCTGGGATTACAGGCATGATCCACTGCACCTGGCATCTTTTTGGGTCTTTAAGTGAAAATTTAAATTGCAAAAGGACAGAATTTTTATCTAGGCCACTGATGAGAAATACATTGACCCTCCCTTTCCCCCATAACTTACTGGTAGTGTGCTGTTGGGCACACTGTGAGAATGGGAAGTATGGAAAGGCATTGATGCAGTGACCTGACATTGGTCTAGTTAATGGAGCATATGACTCAAGTTTTGGATGTGGTTAGAGGGTTGGATCAGTCTCTGGAGTTCAGTCCAGTGCTTCGGACCCTTTTGAGGCTGTTTGTGCCTTTTAAGTAGTCTTGCTCCTTATGTTTATCCGAAAAAGTATAGAGATTTACCACCTTCTGTGCCTCTTTTTTTTGATGGAGAATGGTAATCCATTCCTCAGATGCAGTCTGCTTTCTTCCTCTTGTGGCCTTTAACAAGTTATCTTTGTAATTGGGTTCAGAGAATCTCTCAGATGTTTTGTGAACATAGTGTAATATAGTGGCTTCTTCTCCACCAGCCTCAACTCTTCTTTACATGAAAACATAGCACCTTGCTTTCCAGCCAGGAATTAGCCAACTATCTGGCCTGATGAAACTGGCAGGACATTGCTGCTCCTGTTAGAATGCCCTACAGAGCAAGATGAGCCATTCTTGCAGACAAATGGACAAATTATTTTCCACTCCTTTGGTGTTGCTTCATATTTTAGGTTTGGGTTTGCTTTGTTTTTTGAGACAGAGTCTCACTCTGTCGCCCAGGCTGGAGTGCAGTGGCACAATCTTGGCTCACTGCAGCTCTGCCTCCCAGCTTCAAGCAGTTCTCCTGCCTCAGCCTCCCAAGTAGCTGGGATTATAGGCACCTGCCACCATGCCCAACTAATTTTTGTATTTTTAGTAGAGATGAGGTTTCACCATGTTGGCCAGGCTGGTCTCAAACTCCTGACCTCAGGTGATCCACCCACCTCAGCCTCCCAAAGCGTTGGGATTACAGGCGTGAGCCCACGCCTAGCCCACAGTTTAGTTTTATCCTAGTAGAAAGAACCTTGCTTTCTGGAAACACATTTTTTTTTTTTTTTAAGACAAGAGTTTGTGGACAAGGCTGGAGTGCAGTGACATGATCTCGGCTCACTATAGCCTCTGCCTCCCAGGTTCAAGCAATTCTTGTGCCTCAGCCTCCCAAGTAGTTGGGATTACAGGTATGCACCATCATGCCTGGCTAATTTTTGTATTTTTAGTAGAGGTGGAGTTTAGCCATGTTGCCCAGGCTGGTCTTGAACTCCTGAGCTCAAGCAGTCTGCCCACCTCAGCCTCCCAACGTGCCGAGATTACAGGCATGAGCCAACCTGCCAGGCCGGAAACACTCTTAAAATTTGAAGTTAATGAGAAATCTGGGATTTGGTGTCTACTATTATTTTATTCTGGTAATCTTTTGATCCTTTTTTGGTTCCACAGGGCCCAGGATCAGGTGACAACCAGATCTAGTCCCTCTGTCCTCTCAAATAACCACACTGTCTTCATGAGCTGTTTATTAGTCTATCATATAGGAGACTGGTCCCACATGGTCCTTAATATTAACTGATCTGTTTCCTTTGCCAAAAAAGTTTATTACCTTCCTTGGCTACCAAGTGATGATTCCCAGTCTTGAAGATTTAAGTGAAAGAATATCTAATTTGTGGGGAAAGGGCACAGGTCAATTGTCAACTCCCTGTTAAAAGGACAAGCAGCCGGGCGCGGTGGCTCAAGCCTGTAATCCCAGCACTTTGGGAGGCCGAGGCGGGTGGATCACGAGGTCGAGAGATCGAGACCATCCCGGTCAACGTGGTGAAACCCCGTCTCTACTAAAAATACAAAAATTAGCTGGGCATGGTGGTGCGTGCCTGTAATCCCAGCTACTCAGGAGGCTGAGGCAGGAGAATTGCTTGAACCCAGGAGGCGGAGGTTGTGGTGAGCCGAGATCGCGCCATTGCACTCCAGCCTGGGTGACAAGAGCGAAACTCCATCTCAAAAAAAAAAAAAAAAAAAAAAAAGACAAGCAGAAGAGAAGTTGACATGCTGTGACCAAATTGTACTATAGATGAGATTTTAAGAAGCAATTATCTTAGAAAGTAAAGGTTACTGGAGCCTAGAGTAATCCTGATCATGTAGTGTACCAGCTGATATTTTCTGAGAAATAAATTGCCTATAATTAATTATCACATTTTCCAGAATGGGCATCTGTTTTCTTAAGCCAAGGAAGTGTGTGTATTTGAGAGATCCACTTGATCCATATAGTATGTCAGTCTGAAAAGGATAAGATAGGTTGCTTCATCAGCCTGGTGTCCTGGAATGATTTTCTTTTTCTTTTTGTGACAGAGTCTCACTCTGTCACCCAGGCTGGAGTGCATTGGCACGATCTCAGTTCACTGCAACCTCCACCTCCTGGATTCAAGTGATTCTCATGCCTGTGTCTCCTGAGTAACTGGGATTACAGGCACATGCCACCACGCCCGGCTAATTTTTGTATTTTTAGTAGAGATGGAGTTTCACCCTGTTAGCCAGGCTGGTCTCAAACTCCTGACGTCAGGTGATCCGCCCACCTTACCCTCCCAAAGTGTTGGGATTACAGGCATGAGCCACTGTGTCCAACCGGAATGATTTTCTGGAGTCCCTGTGCTTGCTATTTTCCCTAATCACTTGGAATCTGGAAGAAACCCAGCAAACCTCTCTGAATATTTAAAGTCTCTTTAACAGGGCTAATTAGATAAAGAGATGATACCAGTAACTACCTTCATCAGATAGCACTCCCATCCTGAATTGAAAAGAACATTGCTTGAAAGTTTGGAAGTCTCTGGGTATGGTGGCTGATGCCTTGTAATCCTAGCACTTTGGGAGGCAGAGGCAGATGGATCACCTGAGGTCAGTAGTTCAAGACCAGACTGGCCAACATAGTGAAACCTTGTCTCTACTAAAAATACAAAAAATTAGCTGAGTTTGGTGGCGGGTGTCTGTAATCCCAGCTATCAGGGAAGCTAAGGCAGGAAAATCACTTGAACCCAGGAGGCAGAGGTTGTGGTAAGCCAAGATTGCACCATTGCACTCCAGCCTGGGCAACAAGAGTTAAACTCCATCTCAAAAAATGAAAGAAAGAAAGTTTGGAAGTTACTATGGTATACAGTATTTTGCAGATAATTGTTAACCTTTGTTTTTCTTTTCTTTTTTTTTTCTTTTAAAGATACAGGGTATTGCTCTGTCACCCAGGCTGGCTGGAGTGCAGTGGCGTGATCCTAGCTCACTGCAGCCTCCAACTCCTGGGCTCACGCAACCCTCCCACCTCAACCTCTCAAGTAACTGTGACTAGAAACTTGTTCATACCCAGCTGCTTTTTTTAAACTTCTTTTCTGGAGATGGGGTCTTGCTGTGTTGACCAGGCTGATGTTGAACTGCTGCCCTCAAGTGATCCTTCCAAAGTGCTGGGATTATAGGGATGAGCCACCCTTTCATTTTCCTTAGGAGGATAGAGATTTTAAGTTTGATCAGGTTTGTAGATTTACTTCTACCTTAATAGGGTAAAAATTTCAAGAAAAAAAGTTTTTGATTTGTTAGAGACTTTTTTGTTGTTGTTTCACTGCTAAGAGTCTAGAGCATTCTTTCTAATTCTGTTTTGTTTAATAGGCAGGTTCATGTTAAGCACTTTATAAACACACTAGTTAAAAAGACTGGAGAGGTTACGAACTACCAAAGATCTCTTACGTCAGAGTCTCATATTCTGTACTGAGCTTCATCAACTCTCTTTTGTTTTTGTCTGACTTATGGTGAGATCATGAGAATTACTGTCTTTTGAGAATGTCAGCCTTTTATTTTTGGTGTATTTGTGCTTTACTTTTTTATGTTGTAGAGTGAAGTTCTTTCCCTCTTTTTCTTCTTCTTTCTCTACTTTCCTCTAAGAATGGCATTACTCAACTGGTGGAATGGGTTGCTTTCATTCAGTAGCTTTTAATTCTCCATGACAGCATGCACAGACTTTCTTATATAACTAGATTTAGACCCTTGGTCATTTTCTTCTTTTAGTTATTTCTTTTTTGCCTGTTAGAAATGAGGACATTTCCCCTCTCATTTGGCCTTATCTAGTTCCCAGTAGAGAGTCACAGAGAATACATTTTTCTTCCCTTCCACCACCATTATGTTGAACAGAGAATGGGGGGAAATTATCTCTCCCTCACCTTTCCGGGCATTCAGATGCTGCCTAGATATCTGTATTGATATCCCCACCTTAGATGCCTAGAGAGATGATCCTACTGGCTGGAAGTTTGCTTTCTGGTTCTCATGGGCACTTTTCTGGCTCTTTTGCAGTATAGCGTAAGCACTGTCCACCTGCGAAGGGCACCCCTCAAGGATCCAGACGCACTCCTGGGCATGTGGCGGGCACTGAGCCGAGCGGAAGGCGGCCACGCTCGGAAAAAGGCCAGTGGTAGAGTTTTCTTTTTCCTTTCAGCTTGGTTTTGTGGTGCTTACCAACCCCTCTGAGAAATTAGGGGCCTTACCCAGGGCTCTACTCAAAACCCTGTCCTTCTCCAACGATCCCTGTTCACAATTCTTACTATGACTCTCAAAGTACTGCTAAGTCTTGTCTCTCTAGGAGACCCTTCAGACCAATAGCTTATATTTCTTAACTGATCCTTTATCCTCCACGCTCTCCTTTGGATTTTCCCTTCTAAACCAAGTTTTAGATAGATAATGTTTTTGCCAAGTAGGGTGTTAGGAGAGAAAGGGGAGCAAGGGCCGGGCGCAGTGGTGCGTGCCCGGGACTAGTAGTCCCAGCTAGTTGGGAGTCTGAGGTGGGAGGATCTCTTGAGTCCAGGAGTTCTGGGCAGTATTGTGCTATGCCGATTGGGTGTCCGCATTAAGTTTGGCATCAATATGGTGACCTCCCGGGACCGGGGACCACCAGGTTGCCTAAGGAGGGGTGAACTGGCCCAGGTCGGAAACGGAGCAGGTCAAAACTCACGTGCTGATCAGTAGTGGGGTCACACCCGTGAATAGCCACTGCATTCCAGCCTGGGCAATATAGCAAGACCCCATCTCTTAAAAAAAAAAGCGAGATGGGGAACAAGGATAACAAGAGGGAAGCAGGAGGCTAAAAGAAAATGAGACTAGGGAATGAAAGAGGACAGAGGATTTCTTAGAAAGGAAGTCATAGGATGCCGTTTTGGATTGGAATAAAGGTATAATTGAGAATCTAGAGTCAGGGTGAAAACCCAGTTTAACAGAGTGACCTGTCCTTATTTCACTGTGGAAAAGAGAACTAGAGAAATTACATTTCCTAACAAAAATAGCTTTACAAAGCGAACTTCGTATGACCCTCTTGGTAGTGTTGCCCTTTGGCTCAACTTCATAGACTGAATCTTAGTTTAATCTTAAATAGCCCTTTCCAAACAAAGCAAAATAAAGTGGATATGTATGTCTGTGTTTCTTATATTTTCCTTGCCTTCATCATCCCGGAGTAAGTTATTAGGCTGTTCTTTCTTGTTTTTAAAGACATTATGTTAAAAGACACCAATCAGTAAAATCAGAAGTTCCCCAACACATATACACAGACGCACATACACACATGCTTTTTTTTTTTAAAAAAAAAAAAAACAGATATTCTTAGTTGTATTTCAAAAAATACTGTATCTTTGTTAAGTGAAAAATCTGTAAGTAGGGTTTTACTACTTAACAGAAACCAGTGGATAGGAGCAAATGTGTTGATCAGATTTAAAATAAGGCAGAGAGCTTTAGGACTTTTTTCTGGCTTTTCCTTCTTTGCAGTAGTTTGTTAGTTTGCTTTTTAATTGAGACAGAGTCTCGCTCTGTCATCCAGGCTGGAGTGCAGCGGTATGATCATAGCTCACATGTAGCCTCAAACTCCTGGACTCAAGCAGTCCTTCCATGTTAGCCTCCTGAGTAGCTGGGACTACAGGTGTGCACCACCATGCCCAGCTAATTTTACATTTGTTTTATAGCACAGACTTTACCATTAACACCATACTGCTTGGAAACAATTATTTATGTAGGTTTTTAGTAAAGTTTTATAGGCATGAAACTCTTCAATTGTGATTGATACCCTTGTATTTCTAGTAGGTATGTGGTCTAGACAGAATAAACTGGGTTAAGTAAAATAATTTTGTATTTTCCCTCTTTCATAATGGTGTAACCTAATGCAAATAAGCTCTTTGTCTTTGAATTTTTGAGACTTCCAAACATGTGGTCATGCTGAGCATGTGGTCACAATTTTTGAAACTCTGGGGGTCTGTAGAGAAGAGAATCTATTCTGTTCATCTTATTTTATTTTAAAATTTAAAATTCGTCTTTAGTTAACAGTGATTATGTTCTTTGAAGATTTTCTTTGCCATTATATCTACTTTTTTGAGCAAATACATATATTACTTGCACTTTAATGCTGCTTCTTTCATGTGTGAAATTAGCTTTTGGAAGGAATTCATCTTAAAATACTTGTAGGTACAGATCCCTTGGTTAACTTGGGTTTTTGTCCCCTACGTGGATCTTTTCTGATGGTCTCTTATTCTCGCTCTCCCTTCCAGTCTCAGTGATGTGTGAAGTAAGGTGCTTAGTGGAATTTGGTATATGATTTTTGATAGGTTACCAGACATGATTAACTTATTATAGTATTAGAGTGAAGAGCTTTTAGCTATTGTGATCATCACTAGAGTGCATCCTTCTGGCAGGGATATGGAAAAAATATATTCATGCTAAGCTTTTCTCTGAAGAGAATAGACTTGAAATGCTCTGGCTGAAGAGAAAGGACCCCTAAACTGTGACAGGACCTGTGTGTAAAGTTTGACAGTCTTCATGCTCTAATGACTCTTGTGATCCAGAGTGAACTGGTGGTAAATGAGTGATTCTTTTTCCCCTGTGTGAGCTGTGAGCCTCAGTATTACCCTGCAACTATATGAATATCAGTGCTTTCATTGGAAGGACAATTGTTCAGATTTGTTTAAGCTTTCTAGTCTTAAGTTTCAAACCTTTCTCAAAGTCTAATTCCTCAGTATTTTTTCACACTGTATGTTGAAGAACTGCTTCATTTTGATCTTGTTTTAGTTTGTCCCTGTAGTAATGATCCAAAAATTATGCTATTGCTAGGAACATTAAAAACCCACAACATAATGACCTATGGAAAAATTATTTAAATAGTGCCTTAAAAGATAATACTGTCTGTCCCAGGTAATTTATGAATGTGCTTGTATATCATTCTGAAGGAAGTTATATAAGGCACACCAGAATTGGTTCACCATGTCCAGAGAGGCCAATCCTGGGTGGACAGTGACATTCTAAGCAGACTTCAGGCCATTAAATTACCATCCATTATCACACTGAGTATCTTGAGTTCAAAGGAATTGTAGGTACTCTGCTAGTTGTCTTTCTCCTTTAAATGGATTTCACAGGTGCATTTTAGAGTGCTTTTTTCCATTGAACTTGAACATCGGTATCCGAGAGATCTTCCTGAATTATCTGACTCACCTGTATTTTAGAATCAATTTTCTGAAAGTTGACTCCCGTATCTTTGGGTTATAGACATGTGTTGTTCTCTTGCTACAAATGGGTTTTAAAGATTTAACCAAAGTCTGTACTAACCAAATTAATCCTAGAATTATAATGGATTGCAGTATCTGTAGGGGGATTGTGCAAGTTTCAAGTGTTTGCTTGTGGTTTAATCACTTAATAACTCTTTCAGAAAGAATGTAACTTCTTCTGTGGTTGTCATACCAAAAAAAAAAAAAATCCACTTTCCTGAGTGAAATGATAAGTGCCATAGGAGTGGGTCAGAAACTGCAGCTTAAAATAAAGGCGTAATAAGAATGGTTAAGAGACCGGGCGTGGTGGCTCAAGCCTGTAATCCCAGCACTTTGGGAGGCCGAGGCGGGTGGATCACGAGGTCAAGAGATCGAGACCATCCTGGTCAACAAGGTGAAACCCCGTCTCTACTAAAAATACAAAAAGTTAGCTGGGCATGGTGGTGCATGCCTGTAATCCCAGCTACTCAGGAGGCTGAGGCAGGAGAATTGCCTGAATCCAGGAGGTGGAGGTTGTGGTGAGCCGAGATCGCACCATTGCACTCCAGCCTGGGTAACAAGAGCGAAACTCCGTCTCAAAAAAAAAAAAAAAAAAAAATAAGAATGAGTTAAGAATCTAAGAATTAGGCCGGGCATGGTGGTGCATGTCTGTAATCCCAACACTTTGGGAGGCTGAGGCAGGCGGATCATCTAAGTTCGGGAGTTTGAGACTAGTCTGATCAACATGGAGAAACCCCATCTCCACTAAAAAATACAAAATTGGCCAGCTGTGATGGTACATGCCTGTAATCCCAGCTTCTCGGGAGGCTGAGGCAGGAGAATCGCTTGAACCCAGGAGGTTGTGGTGAGCCAAGATCGAGCCATTGCACTCTAGCCTGGGCAATAAGAACAAAACTCCGTCTCAAAAAAAAAAAGAAAGAAAAAAATCTAAGAATTCAGTAAAATAACAGGACGTAAAATACAAAAATCAATGCCTTTCACATATACAAACAATAAAAGGTTAGAGGACATAATGGCTTTTTAAAAACCAAAACCAGAAGAAGCAGCTTCTCCGCTCCTTCTGGAATCTTTTCCTGGTTCAGCCTGCCTGCCTCCATTCCTGCCTCTGACATGTCCATCAGAGTGACCCAGAAGTCCTACAGGGTGTCCACCTCTGGCCCCCCAGGCCTTCAGCAGCCACTCCTACATGAGTGGGCCTGGTGCCCGTGTGAGCTCCTCGATCTTCTCCTGAGTGGGCAGCAGCGGCTTCCGGGGTAGCCTGGGTGCAGGCTATGCTGGGGCCAGTGGCATGGGCATGGGAGGTATCACCGCCGTCACTGTCAACCAGAGCCTGCTGAGCCCCCTTAACCTGGAAGTGGACCTCAACATCCGGGCGATGCGTACCCAGGAGAAGGAGCAGATCAAGACCTTTAACAACAAGTTTGCCTCCTTCATCCACAAGGTACGGTTCCTGGAGCAGCAGAACAAGATGCTGGAGACCAAGTGGAACCTCCTCCAGCAGCAGAAGACGGCTCGGAGCAACATGGACAACATGTTTGAGAGCTACATCAACAACCTGAGGCAGCAGCTGGAGACTCTGGGCCAGGAGAAGCTGAAGCTGGAGGCGGAGCTTGACAACATGCAGGGGCTGGTGGAGGACTTCAAGAATAAGTATGAGGATGAGATCAATAAGTATACAGAGGTGGAGAATGAATTTGTCCTCATGAAGAAGGATGTGGATGCAGCTTACATGAACAAGGTAGAGCTGCAGTCTTGCCTGGAAGGGCTGATTGACAAGATCGACTTCCTCAGGCATCTGTATAAAGAGGAGATACGGGAGCTGCAGTCCTAGATCTTGGACACGTCTGTGGTGCTGTCCGTGGACAACAGTGCTCCCTGGACATGGACAGCATCATCGCTGAGGTCAAGGCGCAGTATGAGGAGATTGTCAACCGCAGCCGGGCTGAGGTGGAAAGCATATACCAGATCAAGTATGAGGAGCTGCAGACGCAGGCTGGGAAGCACAGGGATGACCTGCAGCATACAAATACTGAGATCTCTAAAATGAACATCAGCTGGCTCCAGGCTGAGACTGAGGGCCTTAAAGGCCAGAGGGCTTCCCTCCGCCATTGCAAATGCTGAGCAGCGCAGGGAGCTGGCACTCAACGATGCTCGTGCCAAGCAGGAGGAAGTGGAGGCCGCCCTGCAGTGGGCCAAACAGGACATGGCGTGGCAGCTGCGCAAGTACCTGGAGCTGATGAATGTCAGACTGGCTCTGGACATCGAGATCGCCACCTACCGCAGGCTACTGGAGGGTGAGGAGAGCCAGCTGGAGTCTGGGATGCGGAACATGAGTATCCATATGAAGACCAACAGCGACTATGCAGGTGGTCTGAGCTCTGCCTATGGAGGGCCTCACAAGCCCCGGCCTCGGCTATGACATGGGCTCCAGCTTTGGTTCTGGCACAGGCCCCAGCTCCTTCAGCCGCACCAGCTCCGCCAAGGCTGTGGTTGTGAAGAAGATTGAGACCCCCTTGCCCACGCCTCCAGCTGCAAAACAATTCAATTGCTTTTTTTTTGGCCCAAAATAAAATCTCAGCTAGCTTGGGGCTGGGGGGAACCAAAACCATTTACAGTATCAACAAAAAAGTAAGTGTGTAAAAACCTATTAGAGGAAACTTTTTTCTTGAGATGGAGTCTCACTCCCAGGCTGGAGTGCAATGGCATAATTTCAGCTCACTGCAACCTCTGCCTCCCATGTTCAAGTGATTTGCCTGCCTCAGCCTCCTGAATGGCTGAGACCACAGGCACGTGCCACCGTGCTTGGCTAATTTTTGTATTTTTGGTAGAAACAGGGTTTTCCCATGTTGCCCAGGCTGATCTTGAAGCCCTGAGCTCAAGCAGTCTGCCCACCACTGCCTCCCAAACTGTTGGGACTACAGGTGTGAGCCACCACGCCCACCCGGCCAGAGGAAACTTTTAAAACACTGTTGAAAGACTTAAAATCAGCTGTGAATGAAAGACACACTCTGTGGTTAGATAGGACAACTCACCATAATAGATGAGCTAGGTAAGTTGATTCTAAAGTTCATATAGAAAAACAGACAAGGGAGAATGAAAACACTGAAAAAGGAAAACTGCAAGGGGGTACTAGTTCTATTAGACTTTTAAACATTACATAAAACCTCTGTAATTAAACAGTGCAGCACTGTACTCAAATACAACTGTGGAATAGAATAGAAACTCCAGAAATAGATCCAAGTGCCTATGGAAATTTAACATAGATGGAGGTGGTATCTCAAATCACCAAAGGTGGACGTTTTAATAAAGAGTGCTGGGATGATTGTGTAGCCGTTTGGAATTAGACCCCTATCTCACACTAGATTTTTTACAGTAAACTCTAAAGAGATTAGGAATCTAAATAGAAAAAATGAGATTGTACAAGTACTAGAGGACAACATGGGTGAATTTCTCTTTAATTTTGACATAGGGAAAGGCATTCTAACTATGACTCAAATCCAGAGGCAATAAAATATTTTGATAAATTTGACTACATAAATTTTTTTTACAATTTACGTGGCAAAAACACCACATAAAAAATCAGGAGACAACTGACAAACTGGGAGAAATTTTTTCCCCACAACATATACTACAGACAAAAGGATAATACCTTTAATATATAAAGAATTCTTAAAAATTGAGAACAAAGGACCAAAACAACCCTCTACACAAAGGGTTTAAACTCACATGTGATTAGAGAAATACAATCTAAAGCATTAAATTAACCATTTCTCACCTGTCAGGCTGACAAAAAGTTTTACTTTATTTACTTTTGAGACACGGCGTCACTGTGTTGCCCAGCTGGAGTGCAGTAGCACGATCATGGCTCACTATAGTCTCAACCTCCTGGGCTCAGGTGACCTCCCCACCTCAGCCTCCCAAGTAGCTGAGACTACAGGCATGAGCCACACCATGCCCAGCTATTTTTTGTAGAGATGGTGTTTCACCATGTTGCCCAAGCTCGTCTTGAATTTCTGGGCTCAAGCAATTTGCCTGCCTCAGCCTCCCAAACTGCTGGGATTACAGGTGTGAGCCACCGCACCCAGCCAAAAAATTTTAAATATGGTAGCACATTCTGTTGGCAAGACTAGAAAGATGCTCCTATGTATTGCTGGTAGGAGTGCAAATTGGTGTAATCCTTCTGAAGAAAAATTTGATCACACCCAATAGCTCCACAAATGCACTTAACCTCTTGACACACAGTCCCACTTCTGGAAAATCTATGCTGAAGACATATCTTCAGCAATTCAAAAATACATATGCACAGTGTTATTCACTGCCGTATTATTTATAAAAACAAAATATTGGGGGAAAATCTAACTGTTCAAACAGAGGAGAGCACATGAATAACGTGGAAATCTGCGTGTTCAGGAATGTCGGTGAACTGATTTGGAAATCCCAAGATATATTAGCTGAAAAAAAAAGCAAAGTGCAAAAGAGTGTCTATAATATACTCATTTTCATGTAAACAAGAAGGGAATATTAAAAAAAAAAAAAGTAGGCCGGGCGCGGTGGCTCAAGCCTGTAATCCCAGCACTTTGGAAGGCCGAGGCGGGTGGATCACAAGGTCAAGAGATCAAGACCATCCTGGTCAACATGGTGAAACCCTGTCTCTACTAAAAATACAAAAAAATTAGCTGGGCGTGGTGGCGCGTGCCTGTAATCCCAGCTACTCGGGAGGCTGAGGCAGGAGAATTGCCTGAACCCAGGAGGCGGAGGTGGCGGTGAGCCGAGATTGCGCCATTGCACTCCAGCCTGGGTAACAAGAGCGAAACTCCGTCTCAAAAAAAAAACAAAAACAAAACAAAACAAAAAAAAAAAAGTATCTGCTCATTTATGTAAAAGAAATACAGGAAGGCTGGGCGCAGTGGCTCACACCTGTAATTCCAGCTCTTAGGTAGGCAGAGGTGGGAGGATAGCTTGAGCCCAGGAGTTCGAGACCTGCCTGGGCAATATGGCAAGACCCCATTCTCCACAAAAAGGAAAAAAAAAAAAAAAAAAGACAAGTGTAAGCAAAATTAAAATACAAAATTTTAAAAAAAAGAAGAAATACAGGAAAGAAAATTTAAAATTGATTTTGGTTACCTGCCTGCATGGAGTGGATGGGGAAGGTATATAAAGAAGTGAGTAATGAAAACAAGGTAGTAGGGATGAGGAAGAAGTGACACTTCTTGGAATATTCCTTTTTGTATAGCTTTGACTCTGAGAATCATGATAATGTTTCACATACCAAAAATAAATAAATAATTAAAATCAAATGATGGAGCACTAAAAATGAAATAGAAGTAGTAACAAATGAACCTTAATGTTTTACAAATGAATAACATAACTATTTTAGGTGAGAGGAAAAACAAACATAAGTAACTTTAAAATAGTATTTGACTGCATTATGTAGGTTACAGTTTTAAAAAAACTATACACCAAAATTGTATTTCAGTTATTAGGTGTGTTTTTCACAAAGGTATGGATTAATAATTCTGTAATTGCTTTATGTTTTAAGATTGAAAAAATAAGTAAATATAGGTGATGAGAGCCATGTGTATCACTGTCAGAGAAAGAAGTTAGAAATAAGGAAAGAGGGAAGAGTTGAATGAACCTTGAGGTTTTGGCTTCTGGGCTATCAATCAGTATGATAAATGGTTGGATGGATGGATAGATAGATGATTAGATATACTGTATTTCCCAGCTCTGCTCTCTGAGAACACCTAGGACTAGTGACACTCCTGTAGCAATGAACATACCTAGTGCTCACATCTTGGTTTCTAAATATAATTCTCCACTAAAAGACACCAGGGCTTCTTGGAGGAGAAGTTGATATCAGGGCTTCAGCAGAGAAAATACAAGATAAGTATAGACTATTTTGTGTATAAGAAAAATAAGGAAGCGCTTGATAAAGGATGGAGACATATAGAAGTACACAAGAGTTAATTGTAAGGAGTTCCATTGGCCACAGCTGGAACAATTTGAGCAATAAAAGAAATAAGATAGTATTGGATTAAAACTCATAGAATAAAATATTTATGAGTTCATATAGGTATAAATATTAAGAAAAAAACAAACCATTATTCCTCTGCTCTCACACTACAGCAGTCAGCACAGAAGACTTCTCTGACCTCAAAAAATATATGAAAATTTCTTCCTACCATCAAGCAAGCAGTCAGTTCTGTAGTGGACACCAGCTGGGTGTCCTCCAATTCCTTTTTTTTTTTTTTTTTAACAATGGCAAGAACCGCAATTAGGTGTCCTCCAGTTCAATTCCAGCCTATCTACCCGAAGACAGCAGCAGGTCCTTCAGACTGAAAGCTCTGTCCCCAAGACTGCCACCCTACCATGATTGATTAAACCACTGACCGGTGATGATCAACTTAACCTTCAGCCCCCCTACCCTCTCAGAGGGTGGGGATAGGGGATGAAAGTCCCAACCCTCTAATCTTACCTAGGTAATTTCCAGTAACCAGCCCCCATCCTGAAGATACAAGGAGCTGCCAGCCATCAGTCAGCTTATTAGCATATAAGAAGACATCACTTTCGAGTTTCTGAGGAATTTAGGAGCTGTTTGCCAGGAAATGAGGTCAAAGACCAAATATGTATTTCACAATATCACAGTCCACCCTTGGGTCTTCGAACCCTGATCCCTTACATCAAAAGGATGTACAACTCAGAAGATTCTGCCACATTACTAGAATCCCATTCAAGAATTAATAATTAGTCTAGTTCATTATATTGTATGAATATCTCCCAGGGTGAAGCCACTCAGGTTGGCAGGCTTCCTTTCATTCTTGTGAGGTTCCAAAAGCCGAGGTAGTCTCAGCAAACAGAGCTTTACCATTTCAGGCATTTGATATAATTGAGGTAAGAGGCAGTGTCATCTCTTGCTCTGAGCCTCATTTGAAGTGTTAATGCAATATTGTATTCCTCTCAGTTCATAATCCACTTACTCATTTCTTTCCTCTGAGCTACTGTTTCTTCTCTAAAAAGTACCCAAACTTTCCACCATTGGAAGGGGCATTACAATCAGCCACTGTGCTAGTCTAGATTGCAGGCAACAATACTAGTCTAGCAAGTATCTCTTCCTCAGTGTACCCCCATTCAGACAGGGTTAGGTTACAGAGGTGCAAAACTAGTGGACTATTTTTTGCCATCAGGCAATATAGCTGTATTAACTGTTAGCTCCAATTTTGCTGGATGGGGTGAAGGCACAACCCATTCCCATCAGTCCATTCGAAATGCTGACTTAAGTTAAAATACATAGTTACAATTTCTAGCTTATGAATCATCCTTGCTTCCAGCACATGTAGTTGCAGCCGTGGTCCTAAGACTATTGCATCAGGTAGGGGAATGGGGAAAAAAAAAGAAAGTTGAGGTGATGTGGGGGGAAAAAAAGACAAGAAAAAGTATCTTGTACATAAGAAAAGACTATCTGTCACCTTTATCCTTCAGGAGCTGCTTCAGGAACTAAGAACAAAAGCTAAATACTTCAACAAAAGATATTCTTGGCCAGGTGTGGTACCCCACACCTGTAATCCCCAGCACTTTGTGAGGCTGAGGCCGACAGACTTGAGGTCAAGAGTTTAAGACCAGCCTGGCCAACATGGCAAAACCCAGTCTCTACTAAAAATACAAAAATTAGCTGGGCGTGGTGGTACACTCCTGTAATTCCAGCTACTGGGAGGCTGAAACAGGAGAACCCAGGAGGCAAAGGTTGCAGTGAGCTGAGATAGCACCACTGCACTCCAGTCAAGGTGACAGTGAGACTCTGTCTCAAAAAAAAAAAAAAAAAAAAAAAAAGATGTTACTCTAGTCACTTAGGAAATAATAAGACTTACAGGAGCTAAGAATCAGGAATCATGGATGAAAACCAAAATACGTCTTTTATAATATTGTAATATAAAGGAGAAGGGACAGTACTTCCTTATAAAGGAATCCCAATTAGTAAGTGAAGAGAATAAAAGAAATAAAAAATCACCATTAGGCAGGTAACACCCACAGATGGATGCTAAAATCAGTGGGCGAGAGTTTGAAAAGAAACAGGATAATAGCAAAATGTCAAAGTATTTCTCCCAAGATTTGGATCAGTTACAAAGGGAAAAACAGTACCTTTAAGTGGAGAAGCCCAGCAGACCTTGCCATGTGATCAAGGTTACCATTACCAGTAATAACGTTTTTATCAACATTATGTACTCCCTAGTATGATATACTGAAAAGGACACAGCATCACTTTCTGGTATTCTTGCCAGAAATGCATAACCTCAATCATGTTTATGAGGAAACTTTAGTCAAACCCAAATTGATACACATTCTACAAAATAACTGATCAATATTCCTCAAAAGTGTTCTCGTCACAAAAGACAAGAATGAAGAACTGTCATACTTTAGAAGAAACTAAGGAGACATGACAGCCAAATACAATGTGGGATCATGGGATCCTGAAAGAGAAAGGACACTAAGGAAAAAAACTGGCGAAGATCTTACCAAGTCTAGTTTAGTTAATAGTATTGTACACATGTTAATTTTCCTGGGTTTTGATCACTGCACGTTGCTTATATAAGAGGAAAATGGATAAATTATATCCATGAACTCTGTACTGTTTAGCTTTTCTGTAAGTCTAAAAATTATTTTGTAAAATATGGACATAGGTCATTTTCAGCAGTTTTTGCCCTGGTTACTTGGATAAGCCTTGAACTTGAAACATTGCATGTAACAACTCTTTCTTGATATTAAGCTTTTCTATTGTATAAATGCCCTTTGAACAGCCATTCCAGTGAAAGCAGAACTTACATGGAAAGTAACTTTAGTTACATAGATGGGAAAGCCATACCCAGTGTATTCGTGATGGATGATAAAAAAATAGCAAAATAACTTATTTTTTTTTTAAGTTTTTACCGCTGTGGCAGATATTGTGCAAAGCACTTTACATATGTTATATTATTCAATCTTAGAAGGATTGCTTGATATATCGATACCAGTATTTTTTTTTTTTTTTTTTTTTTTTTTTTGAGGAGGAGTTTCGCTCTTGTTACCCAGGCTGGGGTGCAATGGCGCGATCTCCGCTCACCGCAACCTCCACCTCCTGGGTTCAGGCAATTCTCCTGCCTCAGCCTCCTGAGTAGCTGGGATTATAGGCACGCGCCACCATGCCCAGCTAATTTTTTGTATTTTTAGTAGAGACGGGTTTTCACTGTGTTGACCAGGATGGTCTCGATATCTTGACCTTGCGATCCACCCGCCTCGACCTCCCAAAGTGCTGGGATTACAGGCGTGAGCCACTGCGCCCGGCATATATATATATATATATATATATATATATATATATATGTATGTATGTGTGTGTATATATATATATGTATGTATGTATGTATATATATATATATGTATGTATGTGTGTATATATATATATATATATATATATATTTTTTTTTTTTTTTAATGGAGTTTCACTCACTCGTGTCGCCCAGGCTGGAGTGCAGTGGTGTAATCTTGGCTCACTGCAACCTCCGCCTCTTGGGTTCAAGCAATTCTCCTGCCTCATCCTCCGAAGTAGCTGGGATTACAGGCATATGCCATCACACCTGGTTGATTTTGTATTTTTTGTAGAGACGGGGTTTCTCCATGTTGGTAAGACTGGTCCGGAAATCCCGACCTCAGGTGATCCGCCCGCCTTGGCCTCCCAAAGTGCTGGAATTACAGGTGTGAGCCACTGTGCCTGGCCCGGATACTAGTATCCCTATTTTGCTGGAGAGGAAGCTGAGGTTTAGAAAGGAAACTTACCTAAGGACAGGAACGGTGGCTTCAGGATTTGAACCTAAACGTCCCATTCTCTTAATCACACTAATCTATAGCTCCTTCCAAATGGGAGTGATGAGCCTTTTGTGACCTATGTGTCTACCAAAACTGAGCAAGTCTAGAAAGCTGCTGTTCATTCCTTAGCATAGTGCTGTCCAACAGAAATACAGTATGAGTCACATGTGAAATTTTAAATTTTCTAGTGCCTGCATTAAAAAGGAAAAAAGAAACATAAAATTAAATTTTAACTCTGTATTTAACCTGATAAAGATAAAGTATTATTGCAACATTTGATCAGTATAAAAGGATATTTTACTCTTTTTTACGCTAAGTTTGAAATCTAGTGTGTATTACATTTACAGACATCTCAATTCTCACCAGCCACATTACAGGTACTTAGTAGCCATTGTGCTAATGTCTACAGCATTGGATAGCACAGCCCGGCAATGCGAGATGTAGAAATTACAATGCACTCTTGGTTTTACATTCTTTTATTTTCTTCCTCTTTTCACAAAAATATTTGAAGGCCGGGCGTGGTGGCTCACGAGATCAAGAGATCGAGACCATCCTGGTCAACATGGTCAAACCCCGTCTCTACTAAAAATACAAAAATTAGCTGGGCATGGTGGCGCACGCCTGTAGTCCCAGCTACTTGGGAGGCTTAGGCAGGAGAATTGCTTGAACCCAGGAGGCAGAGGTTGCGGTGAGCCGAGATCGTGCCATTGCACTCCAGCCTGGGTAACGAGCGAAACTCTGTCTCAAAAAAAAAAAAAAAAATTTTATAGTTGACTCCTTTGCAAATATATATTAGGTCTAAGTTTTCATTTGGAACCAGGCACAGTGGCATGCATCTGTAGCCTCAGCTACTTGGGAGGCTGAGGCAGGATTCATTTGAGCCTAGGAGTTTGACACGGCAGTGAGCTGTGATTATATTAGAGACAGAGTGAGACCCTGTCTCTAAAACAAAATTTATTTTAGTAATAACCATTTTTTAAAATAAATTTTAATTTGGAAGTAAGAGTTATTTACATCCTCCCAATGTGCAGTTCAAGTTCCATTGCTCATTGGAAACTGCTTGTTTTTAGGACTAAGTTTGTTGAAACCAGGTTTTCTTATACTTAATCAGTTCATAATTGGTGGCATACATCTGGGCAACTCATGAAATCTCACCTTTTAAGTTGTCCTCAGGAATAGATGGTTTTATGTTTTTTTATTTTTATTTATTTATTTATTTTGAGACAGTTTTACTCTTGTTACCCAGGCTGGGTGCAAGGGTGCAATCTCAGCTCAGTGCAAACTCCTCCTCTCAGATTCAAGCAATTCCCCTACCTCAGCCTCCCGAGTAGCTGGGATTACAGGCATACACCACCAGGCCCAGCTAATTTTGTATTTTTAGTAGAGATGGGCGTTCACCATGTTGGCCAGGCTGGTCTCAAACTCCTGACCTCAAGTGATCTACCCACCTTGGCCTCTCACAGTGCTGGGATTACAGGCAGTGAGCTACCATGCCTGGCTCCATGTTTCACTTAATTACTGCCTTAATTGGTCTACAAGGAAGGTGTTGCCATCTTGGAAGGGAAGATGGCTGGAAGGTGCTATGCAATGATTGGAGAAAGTGTGAGGGTGTTGGAACTTCATTGTAACATGTCCTGCAGGCCAACTTGTTTCTTTTATTCGGAGGAACCAATCTTAGCAGTTATCAGCTCTTTTTGAAGCAACAGATTAAGTTTCTTTCTGAAATTTTGTTGGCATAGGGTAAGAGCTTAGTAAATTGCTGTGGCTTTCCTGGGTGCCCTTAGACTCACAATAAAATTTTCTCTTTCAGAATTTGGTGTTCACTTGGCAGAGCTGACTGTAGATCCCCAGGGGGCACTGGCAATCCGTCAGGTAAGTCCATACTGGCCCAATTTATAAGTAAATTCCCTTTCCTTGGTAATGAAACTTCCTTATGGGAAAGAGAAAGAATAAGGCCAATTTATAAATAACCTAGGATGTTGCGCCGGATTTAGATATACTTCAGATGTATCGGGCCATGTGTATAGTTTTTAATGTGTGAAAAAATTCTTTTTCTTGCTGTACTACTTGGCTTATTCTCTTCACAGCTGGCATCAGTCATCTTGAAACAATATGTGGAGACTCACTGGTGTGCCCAGTCAGAGAAATTTAGGCCTCCTGAAACTACAGAAAGGGTAAGTCAGTTACTAATGATTAGTCTACCTGAGGAAATATGAGGGTCCACTTTAAGAGATAAGACTATCAACATTCTTTGACAGCATGGAGCAATCAAAAGACTAGGCAGAAAAGGAGATTGGTGGCTGGCATTGTGGGCATAGTGCTGTAGATTAGAGAGCTCAAGTGTCAGGCTGTGTTCAGATTCCAGTTTTGCTTTTCACAAGTTATTAGATCATTGGAAATGTAGTTAATGCCTAAGCCTTAATTTCCTAAATCTCTAAAATGAGAATAAAACTACCAACTAAGGGTTTAAGAATTAAATGAAATAATGTTTGTACTTAGTGCAGTACTGTGGAATCATCTGAGTTCCTAAGAAATTTTGAGGTATAAGATCTGGAGCAAGTTTTCCTCTGGAACGTTCTGCAATTATGGAAATATTCTATATCTGTGCTGTCTAAAACAATAGCTACTAGCTGCATACGGCTGTTGAGCACTTAAAATGGGGCTAGTGCAACTGAGGAACTGAATTTTAAATTTATAAAAATTTTAATGGCTATGTGTAGCTAGTGGCTACTGTAATGGATGCTATAAGTTTAGAGATCACAGATGAACTCTCCAAATGAATTGTCAAGTTTCTATATAGGAGTTTGCTGTAGATACGCAGTACCTTGTACGCATTATTTTTTCAACACAGTTCCCAACTGGACTGGGCTCTACCGGTCACATATAACCTGATCTAATAGCAGGTGGACTTTTATCCCTTACAGGCAAAAATTGTTATCCGGGAGCTATTGCCTAATGGGTTGAGAGAATCGATAAGCAAAGTGCGCTCCAGTGTGGCCTATGCAGTGTCAGCTATTGCCCACTGGGACTGGCCTGAAGCTTGGCCCCAACTCTTCAACCTGCTCATGGAGATGTTGGTGAGCGGAGACTTAAATGCCGTCCATGGAGCCATGCGTGTTCTGACAGGTACCGGAAGCCCTTTTCCCTGGTATTGGTACTTGGATCTCAAGCAACAGGAGTATTGTAAGAAGCTATGTGATAGAATGGGCCAGACCAGTAGGAACTGCTGCTTATGTTATTCCTCCTAGTTTTTATCTCTGTATCTACCCTGCAGTGCCATTGTATTTTTCTAGAGAATGAAGTTTGTATAGTATTACATCTACTACCAAACCTTACCACTTAACAGATACAGTAATAGCATAGTGATTGAGTATTCAGATTTTGGATTCTTCACTTGATCCTTCACTCACCTTCTTTAAGCCTGAGTTTCCTTGTATATAAAATTAAGATGATAGTAGTGTCTGCATAAAAAAGCTTTTGGTATAGTTTAAATAGCTAATCTGTTTTTATTGACATGTTCAGTAAAGTTTAGTTACTTTGATGATTATTATATATTATTTTTCCACTTAGTTCAACCAAGGCAAAGTTAAGAATTGTAAAATGGATTTTTATAGAAATATTAAAAAGAAGATAAAAACAGTATAGCCACATAATCCTGACCTTCATTTAGCCAGTTAGAGAATATGCAGTCTCAGTATCTTTTCTTTTTCTCTGTTCTGAGAAGTTGATAAAAATACTTGAACTTTAGGCCCGGTGCAGTGGTTCACGCCTGTAATCCCAACACTTTGGGAGGCTGAGGCGCGCAGATCATGAGGTCAGTAGTTCGAGACCAGGCTGGCTAATATGGTGAAACCCTGTCTCTACTAAAAATACAAATATCAGCCGGGCGTGGTGGCGTGCGCCTTGTAGTCCCAGCTACTCGGAGGGCTGAGGCGGAAGAATCACTTGAACCAGGGAGGCAGAGGTTGCAGTGAACCAAGATTGTGCCACTGCACTCCAGCCTAGGCTGCAGAGCAAGACTCCATCTCAAAAGAAATAAAAGAAAGAAAGAAAAAAGAAAGGAAAGAAAGAAAAAGAAAACTTCAGCTTTTAGTTCAAAGAGATTTGATGAATATCTCTTCTAAACCTGATTAATCTATCAATCCCACCCAGAGTCTACTTTCATATATCCTTAGAGATGGCCTGAGTTTCCCAGTCCTTTCCTCCCTGCTTTCTATTCCCTAGATGAAGTCACTACTCTGTTTTGCCTTCAAGAAATTCTTTCCTGGACTTTAGTCATCCTGTACTGATCTTTTAGAAATCATCTTTGTCCTTCATTCACACAGGTTTGTGAAAGTCCTACCAATATCTTAACTCTTTCTTTATGACCTGCTAGTTTACCTGAAATGTATTCTTACCTGGTTCTGCATGCCAGTTCTGTTCTCTCTGAATCTCAGTTTACCGAACTTAGCACATAGGCCCAGTTTTGCTAGTCTATGTGATACTAATGGTAGATAATATCAACTCTTTGCCAAATGCAAGTCTTTTTTCTCTTTTTTTTTTTTTTTTTTTTTTTTGAGTTGGAGTTTCTTGTTACCCAGGCTGGAGTGCGATGGCGCGATCTCGGCTCACCGCAACCTCCGCCTCCTGGGTTCAGGCGATTCTCCTGCCTCAGCCTCCTGAGTAGCTGGGATTACAGGCACGCGCCACCATGCCCAGCTAATTTTTTGTATTTTTAGTAGAGACGGGGTTTCACCATGTTGACCAGGATGGTCTCGATCTCTTGACCTCGTGATCCACCCGCCTCGGCCTCCCAAAGTGCTGGGATTACAGGCTTGAGCCACCGCGCCCGGCCTTTTTTCTCTTTTTGTTTCAAAACCACCTCTTCCCATGCCCGAGCTGCCTTTTTGAATTACCCACTGTATTCGTATTGATTGCCTGTGACAAAGCTTCAGTTTTTAGCCCGGATACAGAACAGACTTACCAAAAAGATCAAAATGTTCCTTGCTCAGATTTTTACTTCCCTACTTATTGCCCTTGCTTCTCCTTTATAACTCATGCATTATTCAGGTGATTTCACACACCCCTCTCCATGGAATTGGCCTTTTAGAATTCTTTATTCACAACTCATAGTGCCAGGATATCAATTTACAGATAGATGTTCTACCAAGGAAAGGAAGCCTGTTCCCTCTCAGACTTCCAACATGAAATTCAGCTGCTTTTGGCAAACCTGGATAGTAAGGGTATTTGTACATTTATCTTGATTTGGATGCTGAAGAGCCCTTATTGTGTTTGACTGAGGAAACTACTGTTTGGTGAGATCACTTTTCTGCCAGCCACAGGGAAAGAACTGTTGGGGAAATTTGTCTCCTTTTGTAATGGAGTCACCAGACATGGAATGGCTGGCAGCCAAGTGCTATTCCCGAATAATTGCTCCACATACTTTCAAACAAGGGCAGACAACGCTCTGACAACAAAAACTTAGGCATGCATGAGGATAGCAAGACATTGGTGATGGACAGAGGCCCATTAGGAGAATGGTACTGATTCTCTTCAGAGTCTTTCAAGATACTGTACCAGTTTCCCTCTAAATTGGCTTCCTTTTAAACTTACCTCCTTATAGATGAGAACTGACTAAGGCTTATGGTGTGAAGGAAATGCAGACATACCAGCTAAGAATTGATCCACAGATACAGCTTTTTTTTCAGTCTCAAAGAAGTTTGGAGATTGAGGTGTTGCTGGAGTCCCAGAATTTTTCTGACTTGCTGAATCACTTCAGAAAACTTTTAGAATTAAAACTATAAAGTATTAATAAATTGGTACCAGGGATGAGTATAGGAGAGTAAAAACCAGGTAAGCACTTTATTAGTAGAATTAAATTGGCTGGGCGTGGTGGCTCACACCTGTAATCCCAGCACTTTGGGAGGCCGAGGCAGGTGGATCACCTGAGGTTGGGAGTTCAAGACCAGCCTGACCAACGTGGTGAAACCCTGTCTCTACCAAAAATAAAAAAATTAACTGGGCATGGTTGCAGGTGCCTGAAATCCCTACTCAGGAGGCTGAGGCAGGAGAATCGCTTGAACCCTGGAGGCAGAGGTTGCAGTGAGCCAAGATTGCACCACTGCACTCCAGCATGGGCGACAAGAGCGAAACTCCATCTCAAAAAAAAAAAAAAAAAGAAATTATACTGTATTTTTCATGTAGTATAAGCTTGTTATCATATAGTATAAGCTTGTTTTTCATGTAGTATAAGCTTGTTATCATTATTCCATCTATCATGTTTATTTCGACTAATTTCCTTGGACTTCTAAATAAAATAGAACACTCACTATTCAAAGCTTAGACTTTATTCTTGAGGAGGAAATTACAGCTAGTAAAGAAAATTCATCCTTGAGTATTTGATCTTCATTTGACTCATGGGGATTCATATTGCCCAAAACTATTGAGTACATTAATCCTGAAAATGCCAACTTGTGTTTCTAGCTGGATATCTTCCCCCAAAATGTCCCAAGTGGTTAGCTTTATTTATTTATTTATTTGTTTGTTTGTTTATTTATTTATTTGAGATGTGGTCTCATTCTGCCAACTTGCGTTTCTAGCTGTGTATCTTCCCCCAAAATGTCCCAGGTGGTTAGCTAGTTATTTATTTATTTATTATTAGAGACATGGTCTCACTCTGTCACCCAGGCTTGGGTACAGTGGCACTATTGTAGCTTACTATAACCTTGACCTCCTGGGCTCAAGAGAGCCTCCTGCCTCAGCATCCTAAGTAGCTGGGACTACAGGCACATGACACCACATGCAGCTTTTTTTTTTCCCCCCTTTCAAATGTAGTGGCATATCTTGCTATGTTCAGGCTGGTCTTGAAGTCTTGGCCTCAATTGATCCTCCTGCCTCAGCCTCCCAAAGCTCTGGGATTGCAGGCGTGAGCCACTGTACCCAGCTTCTATTTCCTTTTTTTTTTTTTTTTTGAGACGGAGTTTCGCTCTTGTTACCCAGGCTGGAGTGCAATGGCGCGATCTCGGCTCACCGCAACCTCCGCCTCCTGGGTTCAGGCAATTCTCCTGCCTCAGCCTCCTGAGTAACTGGGATTACAGGCACGCACCACCATGCCCAGCTAATTTTTTGTATTTTTAGTGGAGACGGGGTTTCACCATGTTGACCAGGATGGTCTCGATCTATTGACCTCATGATCCACCCGCCTCGGCCTCCCAAAGTGCTGGGATTACAGGCTTGAGCCACCGCACCCGGCCTCTATTTCCATTTTTATAGTGGTAATGTAGGAAAGCATCAGGTAAAGTGAATAGTTATTAGAACTCAAGGGCTTTTATCCTGCTGCTTTGTAACATGAATCCAGGGTCCTTTGTGCCGTCTCAGTGCCTTGTGTGTGGTGTGGCGTTTTTTTTTTTAAGAAGTAAAAGGAAAGATACAACCCATGTTTCCGTCACCTTCTTCAAGTCTCATTCTGTGTGTAGGTTGCTTTTTGCCACATTTATGTAGAGAATCCGTTTTTGTTCCAGTTAGCAACAGCCTCTGACTTTTAAGTCAGTAAATATTATCTACCGAGAAGAGTAACATATACAAAGTGGAACTGAGGCCTAGTAAGTCTGTACATGTTTTATTACGTGCATCAGACCAGCTTGCCAAGCAAAAGTACTGAAAACAGAACCAAAGGTAAGAAACCTCGAAGTGTAACTGAATGTCGACAGATGGGCACAAGATAAATTAATACAGAATTTTCCCAAGTTTACCTCACAAGGACTTTTATGCAGTTCTATTACAGATTTTCTTTCAGTATTTATATTAAGTGTTCTTTTTTAATCTCTTGTATATTTCTCTACTTCCATATTATTCTTTCTCCTTCTAACAAATAATCAGCAACTCTCGCTAATTTTGCTTTCACAGAATGAGACCACCAGGCCACTGTCTTTACCTGTGTCCTGTCTGTTTAGGAACTGCCACCTAGAAGCAGTTCAGAAATATCACACTTAATATCTTTATGAAGCAGTGTTTTTTTTTTAACAGTGCTACTTTTTGCTTTGTAGAATTCACTCGAGAAGTGACGGACACACAGATGCCACTTGTTGCTCCTGTCATTCTCCCAGAAATGTATAAGATCTTCACCATGGCTGAGGTATGAAATCTCAGCTCCAAGATTACAGTGAATTCAGGCTCTCATCAGCCCCCACCTCTCAGTTGGGAGATTATAGTGTTTGTAACTGATGTCAATATCTAAAGACTAGAACTGACAAAGATCTGAAAGATCTTTGTCTGAATCTGAATTAACCTTAGACCTTTCACTCAACTACAAGGGCAAGCCTTTGATAAAAGAGTGCAATAGCCAGGCACGGTGGCTCACACCTATAATCACTGCACTTTGGGAGACTGACGGGCAGATCACCTGAGGTCGGGAGTTCAAGACCAACCAGTCTGACCAACATGGAAAAGCCCCATCTCTATTAAAAATACAAAAATTAGCCGGGCGTGGTGGTGCATACCTGTAATACCAGCTACTTGGGAGGCGGAGGCAGGAGAATTGCTTGACCTTGGGTGGCAGAGGTTGCAGTGAGCCAAGATCATGCCATTGCACTCTAGCCTGGGCAGCAAAAGCGAAACTCCATATCCAAAAAAAAAAAGTGAAATAGCTTAAATATTTCTTCATATATCATACTTACTGGCACCCAGGAGCCCCTAAGTAAATAAATAGTGCCTTCGTGCTACTTCCAGCCTCTTATTGAGTTATCCCACCTAAGCTTGCCTACCTCAGCTAAGTAATTGGAAGCAATCTATCACTGCATTGCACATAATAGGCCCTTAATATACTGTATATATATTTGATTAGTGTGTATATGAATAACTTACTTATAATTAGGTATAAATACCTGATAAATAATCTTTTAACTTCCCTATACCCCTCAGCCCCCAACCAATGATCTGCATTTTAAAGGAAATATATTGACTGTGTTAGGATTTTAAGCACTACCCAGCCTGGTGGTTTTTAATTAAATGAACCCACAGAGGCCCATATATAAGGTTCATTCTGGTAAGTTCCAACATTATGATTCCGCTATGTTTCATTCTCTGAATTACAGAAGTCTGCCTCCTGGACATGAATGACATTTACTATCTCTCAAGGCTATCTAATGTCATGTGAGGATTCATTAGTCATAGCTTTACTTCTAGTCAAAGATACACACATACCTACATGCTCTAATCTCATGGCTATTCTGTAACCTTTTTTCCAGGTCTATGGTATTCGAACCCGTTCCCGAGCTGTGGAGATTTTTACCACTTGTGCCCATATGATCTGTAACATGGAGGAGCTGGAAAAGGTTAGCAGGTCTTTGGATCAATAACAGACTTCATGCTTAAAAGTCTTATTCATGCAAAGCAGTGAGTCATTTCATGATAGCAGCACCAAAAAGCACACTAACCAGTATTAAGAGATAGACACATTTTTATTAAATCATGATTATTTTTCCAGACAGGGTCTTGCTCTGTCACCCAGGCTAGAGTACAGTGGTGCAATCATGGCTCACTGCAGCCTCGAACTCCTGGGCTTAAGTGATCCCCCCACCTCCGCAACCCCCACCTCCAGTAGGAACTACACATGTGATGTGCACAACCACACTTGGCTGATCCTCTTTTCTCTCTCTTTCTTTCTTTTTTTTTTTTTAATAGAGATGAGGTTGCACTATATTGCCCAGGCTGCTTTTGAACTTCTGGGCTCAAGTAATCTTCCCACCTCAGGTTCCCAAAGTGCTGGGATTATAAGCATGAACCACAGCACCCAGCTATATTTTTATTTTTTATTTATTTGAGTTTTGTTTTGTTTTCTTTTTTTTTTTTTTTTTTTTTTTTAATGAGACAGAGTTTTGCTCTGTTGCCAGGCTGGAGTGCAGTTGCACAATCTCGGCTCACTGCAACCTCCACGTCCTGGGTTCAAGCAATTCTTCTGCCTCAGCCTCCTAAGTGGCTGGGACTACAGGTGCGTGGCACCATACCCAGCTAATTTTTGTGTGTTTAGTAGAGACAGGGTTTCACCATGTTGGCCAGGATGGTCTCTATCTCTTGACCTCATGATCCGCCTGCCTCAGCCTCTTAAATTGCTGGGATTACAGGCGTGAGCCATGGCGCCTGGCCTAATGAATTTATTTTTGTAGAGACACGGTCTCTTCCTATGTTGCCCAGGCTCATCTTGAACTCCTAGGCTCAAGTGACCTTCCCACCTTGGCCTCCCAAAGTGCTAGGATTATGGGTGTGAGCCACCACACCTGGCATGATTGAATTTTCAGTTTGTAAAAAGCTTAATCTAGACACACACACACACCCACCCACCCCACACCTGGCCTGATTGAATTTTCAATTTGTAAAAAGCTTAATCTAGACACACACACACACACACACACACACACACACACCCCACACCTGGCCTGATTGAATTTTCAATTTGTAAAAAGCTTAATCTAGAGACACACACACACACCCCACACACCTGGCCTGATTGAATTTTCATTTTGTAAAAAGCTTAATCTAGACACACACACACACACACACACACACACACACACACACACACACGCTTTATGACAGACTCTCAGTAAAAATTTGCAAGATACACTGTCTAAAGTTGTCTTCCATATATGGAGTTAATGACAAAAATAGAAGAGAAAAAATGGCCAGGAGGTGAGATGCAGACAGGGAATAAGAATTTAACAGAAGCAGAAAATGAAGAGTAGGAAACCAAAGAAAAATATGCTGTGAACAGTTGAACCCTACCCCCACCACAGAGATACTAGGATTCCCAACCAGATGTGGATTTGGCCTAGAGTGTATTTTGTTTTGTTTGTTGTATTAAAGGAATGATAAATTCTAAATGCCGGACATCTTTGGGTGACATGGTGATAAGTTGTATGGCAATTTTTTAGTGAATTATCATCACAGGTCATGCAACTCCTTGTAGTAGAAATGTAATCCAAATACTAATCTCTCAATTGCCAGCCCAGTTTACCGTCCCTCATCATTAAAACAGAACTAGAGAGGATGACAAGGTCTAGAGCTGAGAACAACAGTGGGCCTTTCCTTGGATCCAAGGTAGCACAATGATTCAAAATCAAATGTGCAGCTGGCCAGGAGACAAATTCAGGTGACTCACAGACGCTCTTTGACTCAATCTTGTGTAATAGAATTTCAAGACAGGGATAACATTATTAAACCTTCCAGCAATTCCCAGCCAGTATTTTCAATTAAAAATCACTGGGTTCTGGCCTTAAATAAGGCTATTGAATAACTTATGCTAATAAATGGATCTCCCTCACACTTAGAAATTACCTTAAAAAAAAAAAGCTTACTCTCCTTTTGAGTCTTACTTCTTCAAACACCTTATCTTACATCCTTTTCACAGTAGTCATCACTCAGAACTTTCCTACTCTTTTATGGCCCCTTTTGTGTGAAGCAAAGCAATCCCTGTGATTCAGAAACAGTTATGAGGAGAGTTGGTCTTGCATAACAGTTTGTAGGAGGACCGTGATGAGGAACTAGCAGTGCTGGTTAATGAAATTTTGGGTAACACCTTCACTGACCTTATAGCTATTCTCTTCTGATCGATCTCGGAGCCTGAAGAGAGCTTCAGGTGCCTTTCAAATATCAGTGTTTGATACATATGTGTTGAAGCATTGACCGGATTAGGGACTTGTCCAACATTGACTTTGGTTTCTGTTATCAGGGTGCAGCCAAAGTCCTCATCTTTCCCGTGGTACAGCAGTTCACAGAGGCCTTTGTTCAGGCCCTCCAGATACCAGATGGCCCAACATCTGACAGTGGGTTTAAGATGGAGGTCCTAAAGGTAAACACTTCCTACAAATGAAATATTTGGAGTTTGAGAGGGTAGTCTAAAATCATTGGTTTCTTATATATCACTCATAACTTGGGTCTTTTCTCTTAATTTCTTAGGCAGTGACAGCCCTAGTGAAAAACTTCCCAAAGCACATGGTGTCCTCCATGCAGCAGATTCTGCCTATTGTTTGGAACACCCTAACTGAGAGTGCAGCTTTATATCCTTTCGTGAAAGCTTAAGGGAGCTACTACCACCTATAGTTAGGAATCTAGCATTGGGTCTCTCATTCATGTGGTTCCACTCTTCTTTTTTTTTTTTGAGACGGAGTTTCGCTCTTGTTACCCAGGCTGGAGTGCAATGGCGCGATCTCGGCTCACCGCAACCTCCTCCTCCTGGGTTCAGGCAATTCTCCTGCCTCAGCCTCCTGAGTACCTGGGATTACAGGCACGTGCCACCATGCCCAGCTAATTTTTTGTATTTTTAGTAGAGACGGGGTTTCACCATGTTGACCAGGATGGTCTCGATCTCTCGACCTCGTGATCCACCCGCCTCGGCCTCCCAAAGTGCTGGGATTACAAGCTTGAGCCACCGCGCCCGGCCTTCCACTCTTCTTAAACAGGCTTTTTTATGGTGTCTACTTTTAGTGTTGGAATATGTAACATTTCCATGTAGATTATATGTAAAGCAGACTTCAAATTCTATTTCTTTACTCTTCATCATACTTATGTGAGGACAGAAGTAAATTACACAGAAGAAGTAGAAGATCCTGTGGATTCTGATGGTATGTAGTTTATTTGATCTTTATAGAAATACCACTTAGTGGAAAAAGAAAAAGAAGTCAGAGACAGGAGGTTAAAAAAAAAACAGTAAACTTGAGAGGCTTCATTCTGTTAAGTGTTTTCTAATTGAGTTTATTTTCAATATATTAGATGTGAGGAAATAAGAATTGACAATCTTCAGTCTGTTCCTCATAGGTATTTGCATAAATCTCATAAAATCGTAGAATTTCTGAGTCAGAAGAGATGCTTTTAAGGCCATTTAATCTAGCCTGTTTCTGGCATTTTGTCATGTTTCATTTTGGTGTCCAGATGATGAGTCTTTTATTTCTTTCTTTTCTTTTTTTTTTTTTTTTGAGACAGTTTCGCCCTCGTTACCCAGGCTGAAGTGCAATGGCACGATCTCGGCTCACCGCAGCCTCCGCCTCCTGGGTTCAAGCAATTCTCCTGCCTCAGCCTCCCGAGTAGCGGGGACTACAGGCGCGCACCACCATGCCCAGCTAATTTTTGTATTTTTGGTAGAGACGGGGTTTCACCATGTTGACCAGGATGGTCTCGATCTCTTGACCTCGTGATCCACCCGCTTCGGACTCCCAAAATGCTGGGATTATAGGCGTGAGCCACCGCGCCCAGCCAAGTCTTTTATTTCTATTTTAATATTTTGAAGTATTTCAGATTAGAAAAATAGACATACTGGGAAATATATTCAGTGTTCTGATTATTGAAAAAAAAACAAAGAATATTTAATGTCCTCAAAATTCCATTTTGTGACTTCTAAGCCCTCTCTCCCAATTCCTCAGGATTAGTTATTAGCAAGTACTTTAAATATTCAATAATTTACAAAGAAAATATAGTTCATTTTCAGCATGTATGCTTTCTTTTTACTTTCTCGCCATTAATTTCTTCTTTTCTATGTTTCCTGTAGGTGAAGTCCTGGGCTTTGAAAATCTTGTCTTTAGCATTTTTGAATTTGTTCATGCTCTACTAGAAAATAGCAAATTCAAAAGCACTGTTAAGAAAGCCTTGCCTGAATTGATTTATTATATTATCCTGTACATGCAAATCACTGAGGAACAGGTAAATAATATTTGAGAGACAGTTCCCATCATGTGTTTGGAAAGTGCAACTTGAAGAATGTGAAGTCTTGGTCAAATGAACACTTTATTTCTAAAAATAGACACAAGACAAATAATTTCATGTGAAGTTCTAGGAAAGCTGTGACATTTTATTGCCAAATGCAAGGTATTGGAGTTTGCCATCACACCTAGCTGATTTTTTAATTTTTTTGTAGAAAAATAGGTGGGTTTTTTTGTAGAATAAATAATAATTTTTTTGTAGAAAAAAAGTACTATGTTGCCCAGGCTATGCTAGTCTCTAACTCCTGGGCTCAAGTAATCTGCCCACCTTGACCTCTCAAAGTGCTGGGATTACAGGCACGAGTCACTGTGCCTGGCCTATTTTTGCCATTAGAAAATCTCACAGGACTACTAACCTAAAACCCTGATTTTTAGGAGATATATTCCTTCCTTATAGTAAAATGTAGAGATCAACCATTAGCCTGATGGTGGGTCATTAAAACCAGCAAAGAATGTTCAAAATTAGATAATGCCTTGTTTAAAACAGCACAAAAATTGACCTAATTTTCACAGTAAATATTCCATCAGACTTAATATGTTCAGAAAATCGATCTATCAAAGGGTAACAGCTGGTTGACGGTGGCAGAGAGCTGGTAATTGGCCAGATTCCAAAAGAGAGCAGTAGCTGTTGCTGCCTACCTTGCTACTTGATACTATTTGTTTGTCTACATCAAAAATAAAAGATTTTTGAAGCTAGAGTTTTTTGGTGTGTTTTTGGTTTTGTTTTGAGACAGGGTCTTACTGTGTTGCTCAGTCTGGAGTGCAGTGGTGCAGACACAGCTCACTGCAGCCTTGACCTCCTAAGCTCAAGCCATCCGCATGCCTCAGCCTCCTGAGTAGCTGGGACCACAGGCATATGCCACCATGTCCAATTGACTTTTTTATTTTATTTTATTTTATTTTATTTTATTTCTCTCTGTCTCTCTCTCTCTCTCTCTCTCTCTCTCTCTCTTTTATGCTGTTCCTTGTCTACTCACAGAAGACTTTTTTATTTTTTGTAGAGTTGAAGTCTCACTATGTTGCCCAGGCTGGTCTCAAACTCCTGGGCTCAAGCAGTCCTCCCACCTTGGCCTCCCAAAGTGTCAGGATTACAGTTGTGAGCCGTTGCACCCAGCTAAGGCTAGAGTTTTGTTCAGGATAATAGGTTGAAGTCTTCCTGTATCTGTTGATGAAAAGCTATGAATCAGATTGGTAGCATCACAAAGATATAACCTCATCTTTTCAGATTAAAGTATGGACGGCCAACCCCCAACAGTTTGTAGAAGATGAAGATGATGATACATTCTCCTATACTGTTAGAATAGCAGCTCAAGACTTGTTGCTGGTAAGTTTACCTTGATACTTCAGCCACATAATTTTAATCAGTCACTTGAGCATTTCCTCTTTTCTAGCAACTAATCCAAGGTGATCAATGTTGTTGAGTGGCTTTATCTCAGACCTCTTTGGGGATACAAGAGTTTCTGAAATGAAGTTTGAGACTCAGAAATTCTAAAATCATTGCTACTGGTTCTGACTTACTAGATGTAAGAATTCTGTAGACCATAGTGCTGGAATAGTGGGGAGAACTGTGTAAGAGGATAAAGTGTTCCATGGAGTAAGAGTAATTGAATTCAGAACATTTCCATTTAATTCATTCTTCAACAAGAATCTATAGCACAGATCAAAGGTTGGCAAACCTAACAAAACAAATGAGATTGCTGAAAGATGAACATCCAAGTATCTGCTCATGTTTTCTTTTTTGTTGTTGTTGTTGTTTTTTGTTTTTGTTTTTTTTTTGAGACGGAGTTTCGCACTTGTTGCCTAGCCTGGAGTACAATGGTGCAATCTCAGCTCACCTCAACCTCTGCCTCCCGGGTTCAAGCGATTCTCCTGCCTCATCCTCCTGAGTAGCTGGGATTACAGGCATGAGCCACTATGCCTGGCTAATTGTGTATTTTTAGTAGAGATGGGGTTTCTCCATCTTGGTCAGGCTGGTCTCAAACTCCCGACCTCAGGTGATCCACCTGCCTCGGCCTCCCAAAGTGCTGGGATTACAGGCATGAGCCACTGAGCCTGGCCTGCTTGTGTTTTCTTTGGCTCTTTTAGCTAGAACATAGCATTGTCTCTATGCTGAAATACTGCGAAGAAACTACCACTTGCTTCTTGTTAGGTAAAACATTTGTTCTCTGTTGATGAATCACTTCTCATTATCATTTAATGTAGTATTTCTAAGGACTTACAAAAAATTATATTCTGTTTCAATTAGTAGATTAGACTTATTTTTCTATGATCAGGTTCCAAAAGAGCAAATATTTGGCCCATTGTCATCTAAAGCTAGATCTCTTATTGCTCACTTATACTCTGCTGAATATAGCAAAGGAGCCAACTGGTTAGCCTTACAATGCCCAGGCACTACAGAAATACAGATATTACTTTTATTTCATTAGAGACCCTGACCTACTGGTATAACATTTTTAATACAGTTAATCAGGGATTTGCATGTATGTGAAACAGCTTGAACCAATCACTTCTAACAGTCATGATTAAAGCAGTTTGCAATTAAAATGCATTTAATGGGCGCAAACAGATTTATTAGCTCTTCTTTCTCCATAGGCTGTGGCCACAGATTTCCAGAATGAAAGTGCAGCAGCCCTGGCTGCTGCAGCCACTCGACATTTACAAGAAGCTGAGCAAACCAAAAACAGTGGCACTGAGCACTGGTAAGAGTGAGCAGCTAACTGGTTAAGCTTTTGCTTAACCCTTCTTAAAAAGCTGTGAAGGGCCAGGCGCGGTTGCTCACGCCTGTAATCCCAGCACTTTGGGAGGCTGAGGCGGGTAGATCACAAGGTCAAGAGATCGAGACCATTCTGGTCAACATGGTGAAACCCCATCTCTACTAAAAATACAAAAAATTAGCCGAGCATGGTGGCGCGTGCCTGTAATCCCAGCTACTCAGGAGGCTGAGACAGGAGAATTGCCTGAACCCAGGAGGCGGAGGTTACGGTGAGCCAAGATTACGCTATTGCACTCCAGCCTGGGTAACAAGAGCGAAACTCTGTCTCAAAAAAAAAAAAGCTATGAAATGATGGATTTAGTTTGGTTTTAATTTGCAAATCTGGTTTTAATTTAATAACAGATTTAATAATCTCTTATTACTAAAATTTCACTCTGTTTTTGCTATTAGAATATAAGGGCTTAAAGTAAATAACCCTTTTGGGAGAGATTGTGCTGGAGTGCCCTTTTCTGAATCTTCTTTCCTCAAATATTTATCTTTTTTGGCAGCGTAGTTTGTTTTACTAGGCTGTAGTATCCTTTCACAGGTGGAAGATCCATGAGGCATGCATGCTTGCCCTAGGCTCAGTGAAGGCCATCATCACTGACAGTGTGAAAAACGGCAGGATTCATTTTGACATGCATGGGTTCCTGACCAATGTCATCCTTGCAGACCTCAACCTCTCAGGTATGTTTCAGCACATGCCAGGATTCTAGAAGCTCTTTAGACCTGTCGTTAACTTGGTTATATTGTTCACTTCGACTGGTAGGCCAGATATGCTTGTGTCCTTTGAGTGAAAATTTTTTATATCCTGCAACTTGAACTCATCCAAACCTCTAAAACAGCCCAGAGGCCTAGGCTCAAGCTTCACCTAATAACAAATTAATACTGCCTAGTTCATAATTCTTTCATGATGTTTATGTTTCTTCCCAAATTGGCATTCCCATTCACGGTTGTTTTTGGCATTTGAATGGAATGCAAATCTGGTTGCTGTACCTTGAGAATTACCAGGTTCCGCTCTCATTGTTAATTCCAGAATGCCCTCAGTCATTCTGTGTCAGGCATATTCTTCCTGTTTTTTTCTGTCATTTTTCTCAAACTTTATTTTTGGTCAATATCCAAATAATCAAAATGTTTCATTCTCCTACTCGTGTTAGCTTTCTGTCTTAAAAAGAAAAAAAGTAGGCTGGGCACAGTGGCTCATGCCTCTAATCCCAGCACTTTGAGAGGCTGAGGCAGGTGGATCACCTTAGGTCAGGAGTTCAGGACCAGCCTGGCCAACTTGGTGGAACTCCATCTCTACTAAAAATACAAAAATTAGCCAGGTGTGGTGGCAGGCGCCTATATTCCCAGCTACTCAAGAGGCTGAGGCAGGAGAATCACTTGAACCCAGGAGGCAGAAGTTGCAGTGAACCGAGATCACGCCACTACAGCCTGGGCGACAGAGCAAGACTCAGTTAAAACAAACAAAAAAGTAGCTCTTTACTATTAGACTGATTTCTTCAGCAATACAAAGCAGTAGCTAAGAATCATTGTCATCTATTGGCATTTTCTGCTACTTGCTTCTGCCTGTACCATGCCTTTTCTCATCCTTAAAGTCAAATCCGCATCCCAAAGCACTCTCTGCGTCCTCTCTCAGTACCTAAATCATGGAACATTTGGTATTGTTTGCTCCATTTTCAATCCATTCGCTTTCTCTCCATAGTATAGCTCTGGGAGTAGCTTATGTCATTTGAAAACGTTCTGCTCTGTGATTTTAAATAGGTAATCTATTGTTGGGTATGTCACTCTGTCACTTCCATTCTCTGAATCACAAAATTAAAATGGTTCCATATCCAGAGATCAGATCCGTTTGGAATATCCTCTTTCACTCTGTACTTATCATATGCTACATTGTTGAACATGTTTTCTTACTCCCACTAGTAAGGTCTCAGAGTTGAAATCATGTCTAATCTTTGTATTCTACAGGTACGTTTTTTTTAGCCCCTCCGCATAAGTGCCTTGAGTAGGCATTCCGTAGTTACTTGTTGAATGAGTTCTGAAATCCATCAGCACATTTCTTGTAGAGTTCATTTACCCTAGCAAAGAATTTCCAAAAACTTTGAAAATTTTAGAGTATTTGTTATTTAGACTGGAAAAAGGCTTAATATATATCATTTGTTAATACTGCCTGAAGCTAAAACCTTTTCTACACCAATGATTCTGAAACTTTTTTGTTTCAAATTATCAACAATTTAAGAGACATTTTTATGTGGCTTTAATTTATCAATATTTAACATACTAAAGATTAAAACTGAAACTTTTAAAATAAAAGAAATAGAAACGTGCATTCCACTGGCTGTCAGAGCCAGGATGTCACATATCATATAACCTCTGGAAAACTCCACTATATACCTGTGAAAGAATGAAAGTGAGGCCGGGTGTGGTGGCTCACACCTGTAATCCCAGCACTTTGGGAGGCCAAGGTGGGCAGATCACAAGGTCAGGAGTTTGAGACCAGCCTGGCTAACACAGTGAAACCCCTTCTCTACTGAAAATACAAAAATTAGCCAGGCATGGTGGCACATGCCTGTAATCCCAACTACTCAAGAGGCTGAGGCAGGATAATTGCTTGAACTCAGGAGGCAGAGGTTGCAGTGAGCCAAAATTGTGCCACTGCACCCCAGCCTGGGCAACAGGGTGAGACTCAGTCTCAAAAAAAAAAAAAAAAAGAATTAAAGTGAAAAAAAAATTATGTATTGCTATGAAAATAGTTTTAACCTTTAGGGAGTTGCCGGACCATCCTTTGGGAATTACTTCTGTACATTATATAAAGTTATAAACAATTTCTGACTTACAGTGGTTGGACTTAGGATTTTTCAATTTTACTGTGATCCCAAAGCAATATGCATTTAGTAGAAACTATACTTCAAGTACACTTAATTCTATTTTCACTTTCAGTACATTATTCAGTAAATTATATGAGACATTCAAGTCTTTATTATAAAATAGGTTTTGTGTTAGATGAGTTTGCCCAACTTTATGCTAATGTAAGTTTTCTGGGCGTGTTTTAGGTAGGTTTGACTAAGCTATGATGTTCAGTATTAAATTTAAATGCATTTTTAACTTACAGTGTTTTCAACTTATGATGGGTTTATCAGGAGGTATCCCCATCATAAGCAGAGGAGCATCTGTATTGCATAATTATTTGGCACAGTTTATTAGGTTCTGTTCAATGATTTCTTTGTCAACAAGGTGTTTATTGTGTGAGTAACCAAGTTAAGCCCTGTGGTACCTGAATAAGAATCGTCTCTCAGCAGCTTATAGTAGACAAGGGTAGTAATCCTTATATTAGTCGTTAGACTCAAACAAAATCTATAGCATGTAAGAACACTAAAGAATTACCATGGCACAGAGATAGTTAGAGTTGCTTCAGCCCAAGAGATGAGTTAAGTAATGCAAGAAGGTGAATGTGTTGGCTTGCAATATGAACAAGGCAGAGAACTGGGAAAGTAAGAAGTAAGTTGCTAAGTGGGTATGTGTACTTGCGTTTGGAAACCATAAAGTGAAATCATAGGTAATGCTAAAGTCACTGATCTTAGGAAGCCTTGAATAACATGATGACTAAGGTAATCTTTATGTGGTGGACTATGGAGTTCGTTGATAGATTTTTAAATAGAAGAATAACATGATCAGAGCTGTACTTTATGTTTTAAGAGTAGTCCAAAAGTAGGAATAAAGTAGCAATGGAGATGGCATTTAGAAGATTAACTAGTAGTGTAGGTAAGGAATAATGAGAGCTAGGGATGAGGACTGGGGTGGCAAAGTCTTTTTAGGCTAATAATATTCAAGACCTACTTTGCCCAGTAAAAGCAAATGAAAACTGGGAAGTTCATTCTCTACCACAGGTCACACATTTGCTTTCATCGTACAAGATTACGCTTTTCCTTGTATGATGTACAAGTAAGCTGTACATAATATGTAGCATCCATTTACTTCTAAAAAAATTGAGGAACGGAGGGCCGGGCGCAGTCGCTCACTCCTGTAATCCCAACACTTCGGGAGGCCAAGGCAGGCAGAAGTTTGAGACCAGCCTGGCCAACGCGGTGAAATCCCACCTCTACTAAAAATACAAAAATTAGCCAGGAGTTGTGGTGGGTGCCTGTAATCCCAGCTACTTGGGAGGCTGAGGCAGGAGAAACACTTGAACCCGGGGGGATGGAGGTTACAGTGAGCCGAGATCACACCATTGCACTTCAGTCTGGGTGACAGTGAGACTCCATCTCAAAAAAAAAATCGAGGAATGAATGTGGGAAAGAAAAAGGACAAGTAGTAGGAATTTTTGTTATCCAGCCCCTAATTGCTCTGTTTTTCTCCCAGTGTCTCCTTTCCTCTTGGGCCGGGCACTTTGGGCTGCCAGTCGGTTCACTGTTGCTATGTCTCCTGAACTAATCCAGCAGTTTCTACAGGCAACGGTCAGTGGTCTTCACGAGACACAGCCCCCATCAGTTCGAATTTCCGCAGTGAGAGCCATCTGGGGGTGAGTATGCTACCCTAGGGTGATAGTTATCTTAAGAGAAAATCGCTTAGGGTACATATACCAAATCGTAGTTTTCTAGTGTATTATGTTGCTTGGAAATCCCTGCCAATGATCTCCTTCAGGATGAATGTTGGAAGGACAAGGAAAGAATCCATGCGAGGGACATGGCTTTTATGAGTCCCTAAGATGTTTTATTCTTTTCTGCTCCTCTTCCTCTTTAAATTCACTCCAATTCTGGAATCATCTAGGCAACTCCCTTTCTGTCAGTGGTGAAGAACCAACACTTGGAGAGAAAAATGTTTTGCATAGGATGGCACAACTGATAAATGATAGAAGTAGGATTAGAGTCCACATCATTATGTTGTTGATTATATTCATATTAGAAACCGAATCTGGGATAATGTAGCCTAGAAATCTATCTGCTTATTTTTTCCCAATTTTACCTATTTTTCTTGCAGCCAGTGTTGCTAATGGATCAAAAGTCATTTATTTATAGTCCTACACTGACTAGAAGGACCATTGTTGTTTTAATGAATATTTTAAGGTTCAAACTTAAGCATCCCAGCTGAATCCTTAAACTACCAACACAAAATTTATTTTCCACATGCCTGCCCTGCCTTACCTTTTGAGGCAGAGGAGTACCTTTTGGGATGCCGTGTATTATATGCATTAGGAAGCATTCAAGAACTGCCCACATTTTAATTTAGTGCTTAATATTATGACCATAAACAGAGTCCCATCTTTTTCTGCTTCAATCTAGGTGAAGCAGATCTTTGGTCTAAAATAATTAAAAGTATAATTTTAACAGACAAACTAAGTATAGCTTTTCAGAAAGCTCTAAGACCATTGTAAATGTCTGAGAAGAGAGAGCCCTAACCTGCTTTAGACATGAATGTTATTTTAAGGGTTTTTCTGAGTGTGTACCTGTGGTCACTGCCTATATAGCTTCTGACCTTTGTGAAACTTGATTTCATTTATATGCATTAATTATTTCTGGAGATGTTTAAAAAAAATAGTGAATGTCTCCTGTGACAAGTGTCAGTGTAAAATTAAAAGTATTTGCCCACCAAATAAGGACAAAACCATGAAAACCTATGCTTATCTTACTTGACTAAACTGAAAAACAGATTATGAATGTATGATGAAGAATTAACCACTTTGTGTTGTGATTTTATGGCAATGTTTGCTGCTGCAAGCTGTGAGAGTTTGGTATGAATGTGAAAGTACTTTGGGTAAAATAAGCCCATTGCTTCCCAGAGTGTTTTAGGTGGACAGCAGTACACTAGGCATACTTTGTACTCTAATCTCCCCCAGAGAGAATCAGTTCTGCAGAATCAGTTCTCTCTGGCGGAGATTAGAGTACAAAGAACTTTCATTCTCTGTTGTATATTTAAAATATTTTTGTTTGTTTGTTTGTTTCAACAAGTTTACATTTTATAATCAGGAGAAATCTGAAGAAAATTTTTATTTTTAATGTTCAAATCTCAGACCACATGGGCAGTGGTTTAGTGGTTTTCTTGAGAGATGTAACAGATCTCTCTGAAGGATGAAAAAAGCTATGGATATGCAGGCCAGAGAATGGACACTCACGTGTTCACAAAATTTTATATTCATTGTCGAACACTGGGTTCCTTGAAGCCTATCTGTGAATCCCTGTTTAAGAACTGTCCTATGACTGGATCATTAGCTGTCTTTTCTTCAGTCAAGAGTTTCCATCTGGTCATTCTCTATTTAGTTCAGCAGCCGATTACAGATTGGCTTATGTCCTTGTCACATTATTGGAACTGGTTTTTTTTTTCCTTTTTTTTTTTTTTTTTTTTGAGACAGAGTGTTGCTCTTGTTGCCCAGGCTGGAGTGCAGTAGTGTGATCTCAGCTCACCACAGCCTCCTGGGTTCAAGTGATTCTTCTGCCTCAGCCTCCCAAATAGCTGGGATTACAGGCATGCGCCACCACGCCTAGCTAATTTTGTATTTTTAGTAGAGGCAGGGTTTCTCCATATTGGGCAGGCTGGTCTTGAACTCCCGACCTCAGGTGATCTGCCCACCTTGGCCTCCCAAAGTGCTGGGATTACAAGCGTGAGCCACTGTGCCCGGCCTGGAACTGTTTTTTCTGATGTCACTAGTAACTTCTTTTTTTTTTTTTTTTTTTTTTTGAGACGGAGTTTCGCTCTTGTTACCCAGGCTGGAGTGCAATGGCGCGGTCTCGGCTCACCGCAACCTCCGCCTCCTGGGCTCAGGCAATTCTCCTGCCTCAGCCTCCTAAGTAGCTGGGATTACAGGCATGTGCCACCACGCCCATCTAGTTTTTGTATTTTTAGTAGAGACGGGCTTTTACCATGTTGACCAGGATGGTCTCGATCTCTCGACCTCGTGATCCACCCGCCTCGGCCTCCCAAAGTGCTGGGATTACAGGCTTGAGCCACCACGCCCGGCTACTAGTAACTTCTTTTTTTTTTTTTTTTTTTTTTTTTGAGACGGAGTTTCGCTCTTGTTACCCAGGCTGGAGTGCAATGGCACGATCTCGGCTCACCGCAGCCTCCGCCTCCTGGGTTCAGGCAATTCTCCTGCCTCAGCCTCCTGAGTAGCTGGGATTACAGGCACGCACCACCATGCCCAGCTAATTTTTTGTATTTTTAGTAGAGACGGGGTTTCACCATGTTGACCAGGATGGTCTCGATCTCTTGACCTCGTGATCCACCCGCCTCAGCCTCCCAAAGTGCTGGGATTACAGGCTTGAGCCACCGCGCCCGGCAATAACTTCTTAATGGTCAGCATTCCACCTTTGCTTTTGTTTTTTCCTTAGCCCCAGTTTTAATTTGTTCCTTCATGTCATAGTTTATGTATCATTCCAAACTGCCTGAAATAATCTCTGAAACAAGATACTAATTGACAATTATACTTGTGTCACATTTTTCAATTCAAATTTATGTCAGATTTTCTCCTGAGCTACACACTAATATATCCATTGCCTACTATCTATACCAGAATGGATAGCTTATAAGTACCTGAAAATCAACATATTTACTACTGAGCTTACCATTTACCACCTTCAGGCCTGTCCTACGTGTATTTTCTTTCTTAGTAAAGGTAGAAATCTGTAACATTAGGTCTTCAACTTAAAGATCTTGTATTCCCTGTTTTAATGAAGGTAGATATTCCAGGTATTTGCCTTTTAGATCTTGGTTCCTTGGCCTCTCATCTCTTCCTTCTTGAGTCTTCCACTGCTACTACCCTGATTGTACTCTCTACTTCTCTTGCCTGAATTAATGCGGCAGCTTCCTGATTGATCTATCTGCAGCCTCACACTTCTGCAGTCCATATTATTTGAACTGTCAAGCTGATCGTTCTAAAATAGAAAACTGACTTTGTTGCTCCTGCAGTTAAAGTTATTCATGGTTCCTAGTTGTTCTCTTCAAACTGAGATAGAGGTACTTCAGAAGAAAGTCATATTATGTCAGGGGGTACAGGAAGCCACAGGATAAATACATAACATTTTCCTGGGGCATCAGTTTCCCCTGGAGACTTTAGGGTAGAGTAAAGGGAAGATTAGGTGTTAGGAGTTTAACACCTAAGTTAAAGAAACACTTACTTCCAAAATAAATTCCAAACTTGTAGCATGGCATACAAGACCCAGTGTGATGTAGATGGGTGATGCAAACTCTGTGATCTACCAGACTGTACAGTTTCAAGTTCATTAGAGGGGCAAAGTAACTATAAACCCTTAGAAGTAGGAAGTGGAGGAAGGGAGAGGAAAGATGAATGCTGGTCGAGGGATGAATCCAAAACCTAGTCTAAGGAGTTGAGAGCTGACCAAAGCCAGGTTTCACATCAGCTCTTTAGGAGAAGTTTGGTCAGAGCAGGTAATATTGGAATCAAACATTATGGACCAAAAATCAAAAAGTCTATGGACAGATCTGAGCTTAAAGCCCACAGTTTCACTGGTCATTGTGGACCTTTGAAAGCTGACACAAATAATATGGTTATAAGACGTTTTTGTTTGTTTGTTTGTTTGTTTGTTTGAGACGGAGTTTCGCTCTTGCTACCCAGGCTGGAGTGCAATGGCGCGATCTCGGCTCACCGCAACCTCTGCCTCCTGAGTTCAGGCAATTCTCCTGCCTCAGCCTCCAGAGTAGCTGGGATTACAGGCACGCGCCACCATGCCCAGCTAATTTTTTGTATTTTTAGTAGAGACGGGGTTTCACCATGTTGACCAGCATAGTCTCGATCTCTTGACCTCGTGATCCACCTGCCTCAGCCTCCCAAAGTGCTGGGATTACAGGCTTGAGCCACCACGCCTGGCCAAGACATTTTAAACAAAACATTTAAGTTAAGAAAAACCATTTATTGGCTGGTCACGGTGGCTCAGGCCTGTAATCCCAGCACTTTGGGAGGCCAAGGTGGGCAGATCACCTGAGGTCAGTAGTTGAAGACCAGGCTGGCCAACATGGTGAAACTCTGTCTCTACTAAAAATATAAAAATTAGCTGGGCCTGGTGACAGTTGCCTATAATCCCAGCTACTGAAGAGGCTGAGGCAAGAGAATCGCTTGAGCTCAGGAGGTGGAGGTTGCAGTGAGCCAAGATTGCGCCACTGTACTCCAGCCTTGGGAACAGAGCGAGACTCTTATCTCAAAAAATAAATAAAAACCATTTATTGAATACCTGCTAAGTGCCTTGTTTCTGTACTAGGTTCTTAGTTTTTATTGCCTTTTAACTTATTGCCATTCTCAAGATAAACAAAAGTAAAGATTTAGACAATTTTTTTTTTTGGCTGTTGTTTTGTTTCATATTTTTTGTTGTTGTTTTTGAGGCAGTCTCACTGTGGCACCCAGGCTGGAGTACAGTGGCCATGATCTCAGCTTATTGCAACTTCAGCCTCCCAGGTTCGTGATTCTCATGCCTCAGCCTCCCGAGTAGCTGGGATTACAGGTGTGCACCACCCTGCCTAGCTAATTTTTTTGCCTTTTTAGTGGAGACGGTGTTTTGCTGTGTTGGCCAGGCTGGTCTTGAACTCCTGACCTCAGGTGATCCACCCAGCTTGGCCTCCCAAAGTGCTGGTATCACAGGCCTGAGCCACTGAGCCTGGCCCTAGACTATATATATATATATATATATTTTTTTTTTTTTTCTTTTTTTGAGACGGAGTTTCGCTCTTGTTACCCAGGCTGGAGTGCAATGGCGCGATCTCGGCCCACCGCAGCCTCCGCCTCCTGGGTTCAGGCAAGTCTCCTGCCTCAGCCTCCTGAGTAGCTGGGATTACAGGCACCTGCCACCATGCTCAGCTAATTTTTTGTGTTTTTAGTAGAGACGGGGTTTCACCATGTTGACTAGGATGGTCTCGATCTCTTGACCTCGTGATCCACCCAGCTTGGCCTCCAAAGTGCTGGGATTACAGGCTTGAGCCACCGCGCCCAGCCTGACAATATATTTTTAACAATTTTATCCTATTGGACATGGTAAGCAACATTCAGTAAGTATTTGTTGATTGAAAAGAGGCTAGTACAGTAAAACTATAGCCGGAACTTGAAACCCTGCAGCTAATAGACTGATTTTGAAAGTGTGCATAGAATGTTGACATAAATTTTGTTTGTTTCAGGATGAAAAAAAAAAAAAAGAAAAACAGAAAATCTTTAAGAAAATACCAAAATTCAAAGCAGAAATAAAATAGAGAACATAGAACTGGTAGTGGTGATGTTTATTTAATACATCACAGAAGGATGTAGAAACTTGCCTAACTTAGAAGTAGCTTTATAAAGCTGTACAGATAAATGCTATAATATGTGAGATTGATTGGAAAAACCAGGAATTGAATTTTTAAAAATAATTCTTGCTTATCTATCTCTGTCTAGTTATTGTGACCAACTGAAAGTCTCAGAGAGTACCCACGTGCTCCAGCCCTTCCTCCCCAGCATCCTTGATGGCTTAATTCACCTAGCAGCCCAGTTCAGCTCAGAGGTCCTCAACCTGGTGATGGAGACTCTGTGCATCGTTTGTACGGTAGACCCTGAATTCACAGCAAGCATGGAAAGCAAAATCTGCCCCTTCACCATTGCCATTTTCCTGAAGTACAGTAATGGTATGCCACCAGGGAGGGTGTGTTATGAGGGGCACCAAAGAAAAAATGTTGGCTGGTGAATTTAAATGAAAGATTCCCTGGGTCTGGTCTTAGCTATGATGCTATGGTTTTAACATCATAAGCAAAGAATCTGGCTTTTGATTAGCAAAAAATAGAATTGTGCTGTAAATGTAGCAACATTAAAAAATAGAGTATATCTGTAACACTCTCTACTAAGGGCTTAGGGAAAAAGATAATAAATAAAGGGCTAGTAAGCAAGAGACATAATTCAGAACCTTGATGCACATTGCATATATTTTTGCAGACTAAATAGAGGAGGATATTTTGTTATATAAATAAAGAACATTGAGCTAGTGTTCCCTTTCTTCATAAGGCTGTGCTTTTTAGGAGTTTTGCCTTTTGCCCCAGAAGTAGCTTTGGGAGTTCTTCATGTCTACTATGGCTACCCTGTAGGAGATATGTATGATTTCTCTCATTCATCAAAGTCAGTATTTTGGCAGTTTTTATAACTTTCATGTCTTCTTAAAGTATCAGTTGGGCTTTTTTTTTTTTTTTTTTTTTTTTTTTTAGTGTTTGGTTTTATAATCCAGGTTTCACAAGAATAGACCGTAAAGATTTTCTGTAGAAAAAGCCACATTTTGTTTAGCTGTTAATGACTAGTCCCTACTTTAATGAAGCCAAACAAACTGTACCTCTTGGAGATTTAGTGTATCTCCTGTTCTTTGAGGTTATTCATGTGGCCCCACTAGGTCCTGGATATGTGATATGTAATCAATGCAAAAGTTGTTAGGTTAGGGCCAAACAACAGGCTTCATTAAGTGAGAAGCAGGTGCAGACCATCGGGCGGGGGGATTCCGTGTTGCCTTATCCACTTCAGATCCCGTCGTCGCCTCACTGGCTCAGGACATCTTCAAGGAGCTGTCCCAGATTGAAGCCTGTCAGGGTCCAATGCAAATGAGGCTGATTCCCACTCTGGTCAGCATAATGCAGGCCCCCGCAGACAAGATCCCTGCAGGGCTCTGTGCGGTAAGTGGCTACAAGGGGTTGGGGGAAGGTGTGGAGGTGTGTGTGTGATTACAAAGGAGCCTGATTCCCACTCTGGTAAGCATAACGCAGGCCTCAGCATATAAGATCTCTGCAGGGCTCTGTGCAGTAAGTGGCTACAAGCGTGTGTGTGTGTGTGTGTGTGTGTGTGTGTGTGAGAGAGAGAGAGAGAGAGAGATCTACAAGTGTCACCCACAGATGCGTCTAGCTGACAAGAACCTAATAGTATTAGAGATTCATGGAGTGATTTTGCTGAGCTATTTTGCCCACAAAGACAGTGGGTAATTCTCTGAAACTTTAAGAAAATGGCTCTTGTTTCAGAGGTACCCTCAATAAATTGAACAGAGTGCCACTGTTACACAGCACCACTAAGTATGTTACCTGGTTATCCAATCTACTACCATGTACTAATGCCCACCCCTAGAGCTGATCAATTAGTAAGCTATTATGAGGAGGCTGAGAGCACTACCTATTTAATTATTCCTTTATTTTTGGAAACTTGTCTTTCATTAATAAGCTTTCTCTGGGTTGCTGTGTGATACCATCCAGTAAGGATCTTGGTTGTTGGGCACCCTCAATTCCAGAGGCAATTCTGACTCTTCTTTTTCTTCTCTCTTTCAGACAGCCATTGATATCCTGACTACAGTAGTACGAAATACAAAGCCTCCCCTTTCACAACTTCTCATCTGCCAAGCTTTCCCTGCTGTGGCACAGTGTACCCTTCACACAGATGACAATGCCACCATGCAGGTATCTGAGACATGGAGCCTAGAAGAGGGAAGATAGCTTCCAGCCATGGGCTTATAATGTGCTGAGAAATCTGACATGGTTTTATGCTTTTGACATGTGGAATTCCTCTCAACTCCATATTTACCTAGCGGATTCAGGAAGGGTTCAGGCTGCAAAAGCCAAGCATTTCTGGTGCTTTGGAGCATGTTACAATCTTAAAAAAATGCGGATACCAACCACCCTGCCTGTATATTGGGTATTGCTACTGTGAAAGAGATTATAGACATCTAGACTTGGGCCATAAGAAAGTCTTTCTGCCTATTCTATTAATAAAGTCAGCAGAGTGATTGATGGGCCTCTAGCGAGAGGAGAGATGCCTGAATATTTTTTCTCTTTTTGTTTCTTGGATGAACTGGTTACCTTTTCAGGTAACCAGTTGATTATAAAAGTTATAGAAACTTGCCAGTGACTATTGATCAGCTTGGAAATCCCTAGGCAACTATAGTGGTTTGTGTAAGACCTATATAAAGACCTATAGTATCCCCAATTATTGCCAGATTGTAAATGTATTTTTTTAGTACGAGAGGTAGATCTTTTTGATTAAAATTCATTTGGCTTGGCCATTGTCCCTTTTGATAAAAAAGATACACATTTTTGAGATAGTCCCTTGTGATAAAAAAAAAACAAAAAAAACCATTTTTGAGATAGCTGATTAGGTAAAGGGGGGATTGTGTAATGCATATCTATGTCTGTAACGGTAAATTCCTGACTGCAGTGGTATGAGCCCACTACAAACCCTGTACACTCACTGCTTTTATGAGGAAGAGGCCTCTGAGAACATTCGTTTATACAGACTGAGGGTCCTCCTGGCATCTGTCCTCGATTGCTGATTTTGTTTGCCACCCCTGTCTCCCCAGAATGGTGGAGAGTGCTTGCGGGCCTATGTGTCAGTGACCCTGGAACAAGTTGCCCAGTGGCATGATGAGCAGGGCCACAATGGACTGTGGTATGTGATGCAAGTGGTGAGCCAGCTCCTGGACCCCCGCACCTCAGAGTTCACTGCGGCCTTTGTGGGCCGCCTTGTCTCCACCCTCATCTCCAAGGCAGGGCGGGAGCTGGGGGAGAATCTAGACCAGATTCTTCGCGCCATCCTCAGCAAGATGCAGCAGGCAGAGACTCTCAGTGTCATGCAGGTAAGACAACAGTGGGGACTGGCTTCCTACCCCCTGGCTGATAGAGATGAAAATTAGTATTTTGATCCTGAGTTTTTACCCTATTACTATCCTTCCAGGGCAGTTAAGTAAAATGGGATCTGTCAGGCCTAAGAAACATGGACAAGGAAACCTCCATGTTTTATTGTCCTGTGGATAATACCCTCAGTGTAGACTCTGTTTCTTATCTGACTGGCCAGTTCCTTCTCATCTCCTATGTCTCTGAAATTAATTTCCCTGAAGCAAATGTCCTTATTTTCCCCTAGTCTTTGATCATGGTGTTCGCTCATCTGGTGCACACTCAGCTAGAACCTCTCTTGGAGTTCCTGTGTAGCCTCCCAGGACCTACTGGCAAACCTGCCCTAGAGTTTGTGATGGCTGAGTGGACGAGCAGACAGCACCTGTTCTATGGACAGTATGAAGGCAAAGTCAGGTAGAACCCCCATCTTTCTTTCTTTTTTGGGCATTCTGCCACCACTCATACTTCTTTTTTTTAAGATGGAGTCTTGCTCTGTCACCCAGGCTGGAATGTGGTGGCATGATCTTGTCTCACTGCAACCTCCACTTCCCAGGTTCAAGCCATTGTCCTGCCTCAGTGTCCCGAGTAGCTGGAATTAGAGGCATGCACTACCACACCCAACTAATTCTGTTTTGTATTTTTAGTGGAGGCGAAGTTTCACCATGTTAGCCAGGCTGGTCTTGAACTCCTGACCTCAAGTGATCTGCTCGCTGCCTCAGCCTCCCAAAGTGCTGAGAGAGTACAGATGTTAGCCACTGTTCTGACCCATATTTCTTTTTTTCCCTGATTTGCTCCATTGATTTTTGTTTGACATGTCTAATGGCCCTCTGTATTCCATTTTCCCTGTCTTTCTTTATTGCTAACCCACATATGTGAATAGCTGCCATCTTGAATTTTCCAAAAGACAGTCAACACAGGAAGACTATATATTTCTGATCTCTGCTTACTAGAGATCCCTTCTCTGCCACAGACTTCACACATCTAAGTGCTGCTAGTGGCTTATTTTCCTTTATAAACCCAAGCCTTGGCCAGGCACAGTGGGTCACGCCTATCATCCCAGCACTTTAGGAGGCTGAGGCAAGTGAAATCACTGGAGCTCAGGAGTTCGAAACCAGTCTGGCCAACTTGGTGAAACCTGTCTCTACTAAAAATGCAAAAATTAGCTGGATGTGGTTGTGGGTGCCTGTAATCCCAGCTACTCGGGAGGCTAAGGCAGGAGAATCTCTTGAACCCAGGAGGCAGATCACACCATTGCACTCCAGCCTGAGCAACAAGAGCAAAACTGTCTCAAAAATTAATTAATTAATTAAAAACCCTGAGCCTTCTAACCCTGGCTTCCTAACTTTCTATCCTGGACTTTTATACCACTAATTCTTACCACTTCATTGCACCTTACAATATGGATAGCCATCCTGATGCTTGCCCACCCTAGTTTTGTTCAAGAACAGGTCACCTGTAATCCTAGCACTTTGGAAGGCTGAGGTAGGTGAACTGCTTGAGACCCACCTGGGCAATGTGGTGAAACCTATCTCTACCAAAAAAATACAAATATTAGCCAGGCATGGTTGTGCTTGCCTGTAGTCCCAGCTACTCAGGAGGCTGAGGTGGGAGGATCACCTGAACCCAGGGAGGTCGAGGCTGCAGTGAACCATAATCACGCCACAGCACTCAGCCTGGGTGGCAGAATGAGACCCTGTCTCAAAAAAAAAAAAAAAAGATCTCATTAGACCATCTCATGAATGCCAAAATCTCATTTTCACCTGAACTCAAATAGAGGGTCTTAGGACAGAATTGCTTATCTCCTTGGAACGATCTCTAGATGGGTGGCTGATTGACCTTTTTTTGGCTCTTCCTTGCCAGCTCTGTGGCACTCTGTAAGCTGCTCCAGCATGGCATCAATGCAGATGACAAACGGCTACAGGATATCCGTGTGAAGGGAGAGGAGATCTACAGCATGGATGAGGGCATCCGCACCCGCTCTAAGTCAGCCAAAAGTGGGTGATGCTGTGATTCCTCTAATCCTCTCCCTATAGGAAGGGGCTAAGGATGCCTGGGTGAAGGGCAGGAATGCACCATGGTGTATATTTTTAAAACATAATTGTTGGTGATGGGTTTGATAAAGAAGAGGCAGAAAACTTAGGTAAAAGTGATCAGAACATACAGTTCCTTCCTGTTGTCAAAAATAGGCCAGGCGTGGTGGCTCATGCCTGTAATCCCAGCATTTCGGGAGGCCGAGGCAGATGGATCACTTGAAGTCAGGAGTTCAAGATCAGCCTGACCAACATGTTGAAACCCCATCTCTATTAAAAGTATAAAAATTAGCTGGGCGTGGTGGTGGGCGCCTGTAATCCCAGCTACTTGGGAGGCTGAGGCAGGAGAATCGCTTGAACCTGGGAGGCGGAGGTTTCAGGGAGCCAAGACCGCACCACTGTACTCCAGCCTGGACAACAAAACGAGACTCCGTCTCAAAACAAAACAAAATAGTCTCAGGTTACCAAGCATCCCAGCTTCCAGCTTCATTCTGAGGTTTGGGCACAGATAGTCAGCATGTCTTTGTTACTGAGTTGCCTTTGGCCTGTAACTCCAATGATTTGCAGGTAGGGAGTATAGAGCTGCTGTCTTTAATGTACGTTTATAATTAACTCTGCCGTCTCTCAAATTGTAAGCCATTGGGACTGGAGTACTGGCTCTGTACAGTTCCTTAGTTTCAGAGCTTTATTACTAACAAGAATCTACCTCCTTTAATCCCTGAACTCTCATCTCTCCCAACTTCTGAACTGTTATGTACCAAACAGAATAAAGTTAATTAACTTTAAATCACTCTTTGGAGGCTGAATATAGTCAGGGACAGTGAAAGCCTGAGGGGTGGTAAACTCTGGTGAGTGGCACTGAGGAGGGGACAGGGATACTGCCAGAAGTAAGCCCAGTGACACTCTTGACATGACGCCTTTTTCTTCCTTCCCAGACCCAGAACGCTGGACAAACATTCCTTTGCTGGTCAAGATCCTAAAGCTGATCATCAACGAGCTCTCCAACGTCATGGAGGCTAATGCCGCTCGCCAGGCCACTCCTGCAGAGTGGAGTCAAGGTGCACCAGGCCCTTACTCCCAGGAAACTTTTAACCTGGCAGATCAAGTTACAGATTATCAAATTATCAACTTGTTTGTTGAGTCACTGATTGGAAAAAAAAAAAAGTAATTGATGGAATGGCTGTTCTGTGGCTGGCACCATGCTAGGCACTAGGCATGTTAAAGAGCTGCTTCTCCGGTCTGCCCTATGAAATCTCACAGAGGCTGATGTGGGAGTCAGCCAGGAGGCAAGCTAGCTAACAGCCCTTCTTTGGTTTGGTTCTTAAGAGTCTCTCAGCCTTTTATCTCTCCAGGTTCTTTCATTCAAACTTACCAGGAGGGTTTGGCCATTTCTGGTTCTCTCTCACTGGGGACTACAAGCCACATTACAGAAGCCTTTGAGGCCCTTCTGTTCCAGCCTGTTTGGATTTGGGGAGGGGAAATGTGTGAATGTGCTCTAGCTGCTTTTCATCTCCAAGTAGATGACTCCAATGATATGTGGGAGGACCAGGAGGAGGAAGAGGAGGAGGAGGAAGATGGTTTAGCTGGCCAACTTTTATCTGACATTCTTGCTACAAGTAAATATGGTAAGCAATTTGATAAGAGGACAGCCATGGTAAATACCTTTTCTTTGCACACTGGTGCCAAGAATGGGGTACCCAAGAAAGGGGAGAGGTGGGCCCACAGGGACATTCCTTGGGCTTTTGTACCTTCTGTCTCAGTCATGTGGTAGTATATCACCACTCAGGGCCTGATTATGGGCCTTTGTCCTGACCTGCCATGTGTTGGCTATGTCTAACAGAGGAGGATTACTACGAGGATGATGAGGAAGATGACCCTGATGCCCTGAAGGATCCTCTCTATCAGATTGATCTGCAGGTGAGGGTGTCCAGAGATGCCTTGCAAATGACAGTGTCCCAGGCCACGGAAACAGGAATATGGGCTCAGATCCCTTTATAACCAGGCATGATGGCTCATGCCTGTAATCCCAGCACTTTGGGAGGTCAAGGCAGGAGGATTGCTTAAGCCCAGAAGTTCAAGACCAGTCTGGGCAACACAGGAGACCCTGTCTCTACAAATAAGTTAAAAATCAGCTGGGCATAGTGACACATACCTGTGGTCCCAGCTACTCGGGAGGATCACTTGAGGCCAAGAGGTCAAGGCTGCAGTGAGCTGTAATCACACCACTGCAATCACTCCCGAGCCTGAGCAACAGAGCAAGATCCTGTGTTTAAAAAAAAAAAAAAAAAAAAAAAAAAAAATCCATTTATAGTTTATCATGGGAGCCTCATGGGAAAGAGTCCTTGTCTTGGTGAGTAGTCAAGGGCTTTGGCGGCAGGGGTTGGAACTTTGCACTTGATGTATTGTCATTCAGCTTCTGGAGGCTATGTTTAGACGGTTTTGGGGTGATAAAGCCTTGGAAAAATGTTGTTTCCTTATGAACTGCCTAAACTAGATCCAAGAACATGAAAGACCATCCCTCAGGGAACTGGCATTTGTCTAAAAGTCAGCATTCCCTGTGCCATTTGGTTGTGGTTCTTGCTGCACTGCAAATGATGACCTTGCAACCTCTCACTAATGCTACTCTTTTTCTTTCCTTCAGGCATATCTGACAGATTTCCTCTGCCAGTTTGCTCAGCAGCCCTGCTACATGATGTTTTCAGGCCACCTTAATGACAACGAGAGGCGAGTTCTACAAACCATCGGCATCTAAAAAGGGGAGCCTTTCTACATTTGCTCCTTCTGGCCCAGCCACAAACCATTTTGCAGCCCTCAGTGGCCTTAAGATGCACTTTCTTCTCAACCTAAAGTGGCATCTTGACCTTTGGCCCTTGGCCTCAGCAGTGACACTGATGACAACTCAGACCAGGCTCACCAGTGCCGGTCACTTAGGAATGCTGGAACAAAGGACATTTTTCAAAGTTCCCCTGAAGACATCCCATCTCTGGAACCTTTTTTCTCCCCAACTCTGCCCCAACCTCTGTTTTTAGAGCCCTCTGCTGGCCAGTCCAGAAACATTATTGCCCAGAAGAATTACGTGTTCATGGATTATTTTGCCCCGCCTCAGGAACACAGGAAGTCACTACCATTTATATTCTAAAACAGACCTATCTACGTTCATAGGACTTCTGATGTGTTCAGATAGGAATCCTCAAGAAAGATCATTATGCTTTCTGCCCTGGACCACTGCTGCTCTGGGTTCTCGGGAAGAACAGGCAGGAGCAGCTTCATTCTAAGCCTTTACAGTGACCTCTGCCTTGCTTCCCTTCTACAACACTAAGGCTCCTCTGTCAGAGGAGGTCATCTTGTTTTTGCCTCATTGCATGACATAACCTTTCCCCTTAAGCTGTTCCTATATATACATGCACACACAAACTAAGCCAGACAGATGGCAATTTGATTTTCCTTTTTTAGAAAAAAAAAAAAAAAAAAAAAATGGGGAAAAGGGATTTTTTTTTAAAATTCACCTGACCCAACTATATTTAATATGCCTCTCCCACACATTACCACAGAGTCTGATATTCAAAAGTTATCCCCTCTCCCTCAGGAAGCCTCTAAAGTGGTTAAGTTTTAGCCCTCAAATTTGCAACATGTATTTTTCTAGGACAGTAAAGTAATCTTTACAAATGAATTTAGTTGCATGGTATACGGTGTCTCAACACCTCTTTTCTATTCCCTTTAGAAGGGAAGTAAGAGTAGTAGGGGAAAGGATTAGGTAGAGCCTATTTAAACATTCTAATGTGTCTTGGCAAACCTAGCCTAAAATGATTCTTAGAGAACTGGCATTGTTTAATCAAATATTTTTAAGGGAGATTCCTTAATTGGGAAGTTTAGTCTGTTTTGGGTTCAAATAGTAAATGAGGATTAGAAAATCATGGGGAGAGACTGGGTATGGTGGCTCATGCCTGTAATCCCAGCACTTTGGGAGGCTGAGGCAGGTGGATCACTTGAGGTCAGGAGTTCAAAGCTAGCCTGGCCAACATGGTGAAACCCCGTCTCTACTAAAAATGCAAAAATTAGCTGGGCATGGTGGTGCATGCCTGTAATCCCAGTTAATAGGAGGCTGAGGCAGGAGAATCGCTTGAACCTGGGAGGCAGAGATTGCAGTGAGCTGAGATCATGCCACTGTACTCCAAGGTGAGACTCCACAAAAAAAAAAAAAAAAAAAAAAAAAAAAATCATAGAAAGATGAAGCCTTTTTTTGATAATGCCCACATCTGCTGTCCCATTTTTAGTAGCCACAGAATATTTCTTTAGATTGGCATTCTCACGAAGAAACTGAATATAAAGTGAATCTGAATCTCTACTCTCGGGGAGAGCCCCACTGTGGGGCATTGACTGTTGGACTTAAGAAACCTAAGGATAGTGTAGGTAGTAATGCCTTCATGCCACTAGGTGTCCACAGTGTCCAACATCCATGACTGAGGTTGGAAGAAACAGTTAAAAGTTTTTACTATCTTTGAAAAGCCTGCAAGCATGTTCCAGTTGTCCCCTGCCAGCCAGATTCTGAGGTTAATCCTGCTCATACCCCTGCTTCTCCACATGGCATTGGGGGAGTTGCTGGGGAAACAGCAGGTCTGACCAAGTGGTGCCCAGAAAACCACTGTCTCAGCCTTGCTCATTCCGTAATTATCTCAAGGCAATGCCAGTCGGGTTTGGTGCTAAAGGCCTCTGATTTTGGCACAAAAGAATGGTCTCAGGCCGGCAGCATTGAACTGCTGAGCTTAGGAAGGCTTAAAACTCCCACGCAGACAGAATGATGTGGGTCCCTCTGGGTCTGCTAATTAAAAGACGTTCTATATCTAGTGCCAAAAGTGGTCCTAAGTCCCTTGGCAAGAGTCCTTTTTGCTCTTGTGCTGATTTGGGGGAGGACTGGGCATCCTGCCTCAGGAGAACTTGAGTCCTGAGGAAAGAGTACTAGTATCACTTAAAGGCCACCCCTGGCTAACAGATAGTCAGCTGTGGCTGAGAGCTGAAGGTCTTGGACCCCTTGGCATGCACGTACTTAATTGTGTTTCCAGAGCATTTTTATATATGTTATCCCATTTAACCTTTGTAACAGGATCACAGAGTGGATATTCCCATTCTGTTGGTGAGAAAAAGTTTGGAGAGATTATGTCCAGTGTCAGCAGGAAGGAAAAAGATGTGTTGGAGGCCAGTACATGTTGACAGAAAGTTGAACTCTAGACCATACTTTGTCTCCTGTCTTTGGCCAAAGGGAACTAGCTTCAGTCTGAAAAGGGCAGCGCTGAGTGGTTAGAAAGAACTAAAAAGTTCAAGGTAAGACAAATGAATTAAAAATAAAAAAGAGCACTTCGCTCTCTGAGACATTTTAGTCTCCTGACTCGTAAACAGCAGCTGGGTCATCAAGGGATTCCCACAAGTTTGTTGAGCCTCTATTGGAGTGAACTGAAAGGAAAATAGAAGAAACCCTAGAAGACTGAGAAGAAGTTCAGAGTTCAAGAAGGAAGCTGATAACACAAGTTACAGACGTGTAAGTGACGTTGATTTGGGAAGAAAACCTACAGCAAATGAACCAAAAGCAGCTAAATAAGAGGGATGAGAGTTTAACAGATGTTCATTGTGGACTTCAGAGAAAGTAATTCTGAACTGACCTTATAGTCTTCTTTAATTTTGTTAACTGGTAAAATAATCTGGACATAGTAAAGTCAAAGCATTAGGGAGATAGAGAAGTTGGTAACTGACCACCAACTAACTAAATTCACTGATTGTGGGTTGACCTGATATGTGCCCCCAGGACTCTCTTCTTGGCCCCTCTGATATTAGTAATTACTTTTTTTATGCCTTACCCATTCCACAAAAGAATTTGAAGCCATTGACACAAGAGATAGAGAGTACTAGTAAATTAGGAATGTTGATCAAATTTTTAGATAACAAGAAACCCCTAGGAAGGATGACAATTTGTAGTCCAAATTTAGGATCCAAACAAATACCATTAGAGCCTATAAAAATGAGCAGAATCTAAATGTAACATTTCAATAAATGCAGATTGATAATATCTGTGGAAAGACTTGAGGACTGTAGAATACTGTGCTCTCACAGTATTAACGTGCCAGTAATAGTTTTTTAGCTGGGTGCGGTGGCTCAGGCCTGTAATCTCAGCACTTTGGGAGGCTGAGGCAGGCAGATCACCTGAAGTCAGGAGTTCAAGACCATCCTGGCCAACATGGTGAAACCCTGCCTCTACTAAAAATACAAAAATTAGCTGGGTATGGTGGTACACGCCTGTAATCCCAGCTACTCGGGAGGCTGAGGTAGGAGAATTGCTTAAACCTCAGAGGCAGAGGTTGCAGTGAGCCGTTATCATGCCACTGTACTCCAGCCTGGTGACAGACTCCGTCTCCCAAAAAAAAAAAAGTTATGCCAGGACGGCCAGGTATGGTGATTCACCCTGAAATGCCAGCACTTTGGGAGGCTGAGGCTGGCTCCCAAAGTGGAGCTCAAGAGTTTGAGACCAGCCTGGGCAACATGACCAGACCTTGCCCCTTAAAATTTAAAATTAAAAAAAAAAAAGTTTATTATGCCAGGAACCATTTTTTATATATATATATATAAAACGTATATATAGAGAGAGAGAGTCTCACTTTGTTACCAGGCTGGAGTGCAGTGGCGTGATCTTGGCTCACTGCAACCTCCGCCTCCTGGTTTCAAGCGATTCTTCTGCCTCAGCTTCCCAAGTATCTGGGACTACAGGTGTGTGCCACCATGCCCCGCTAATACTTGTTATGTTTAGTAGAGACGGGGTTTCACCATGTTGGCCAGGACAGTCTTGATCTCTGGACCTTGTGATCCACCTGCCTTGGCCTCCCAAAGTGCTGGGATTACAGGCGTGAGCCACCACACCTGGCCCAAGAGCTATTAATGTGTCCAGAAAACTCCGGTGTGGTCCTAGGATGAGATGATAAAAACAAGTTGTCTAGGATAGTGTGGAAGTATTAAGACAGATTGCGAAGGGTCCTGCAAGGCCTCCTTCCTCTAGAGAATGAGAGATCACACTGAGTCTTCTGTGCCTATCAGTCATCATTGCTAATGTTCTCTTCTGGTGCTCAACAAGAGCACCAGACAGACGAGTCCTCTGCCAGAGGAGAGCTAAGATTAGAGGACAAATTGTGTCAAGGGAAAAAAGCTTGAAGGAGCTAAGAATGCTTAGCTTGGAGAAGAGGCAACAGGACACGGCTTTGGGAAGTTTAAGGATGGTCCAGTGAAATACATACTACATTTTTGCACCCCAGCTAAGCTGACCCATGATGAATGAGTAGAAAATAAAAGGCCAATTTCTGGCTACTCTTTTTCACTGCCCGCCCCCCATTTCAGTGAACGTTAAACCTCTATTAGACATGCAAGGTCCGTGCTAAATGCTGGACGGGTTGGCCCTTTCCCTCAAGGAGCCAGTCTAGTAGGAGGTCAGAAATACAGATGGGCCCGAACATAATGATGGTTTGACTTCCAATTTTTCAACTTTAGGATTGTGCAAAAGCTATACACATTTAGTAGAAACAGTACTTCCAAGTATCCATACCATCATTCTGTTCTTCACTTTCAGTACAGTATTCAATAAATACAGTATTCAATAAATTGAGACAGTCAATACTTTATTATAAAATAGGCTTTGCATTAGATGAGTTTGCCCAACTGTAAGCTAATGTAAGTGATCCAAGTAAGTTTAAGGTAGGCTGGGTGTATTAAATGCATTTTTTACTTAAGTATTTTCAACTTTTGTTGGGTTTATTGGGATATGCCCCATTTTAAGCTGGGAAGCATTTGTAGTATAATAAATGTGGGGAGTGCTGTGAGAGAAATAAGTGTACTGGGTTTAGTTCCCATTGCCCAAAAGAGGAACTGACTAATGGTAACGGGGTCGGGGCGGGGAGGGGGAAGTTTGGTAAGTTGCACGGAGAAGACAACCCTTGAACACTTGCAAGGAGGTAACCGTACCTGTTTCTGGAGTATTTAAATGCCAGTGGGCATGCTAAATACTTTTACCTCATTTAGACCACCTACTAACCTTACAAAGTAGTTCACGTTGCTCACCCAATTTTACAGATTGATGAAACTGAAGCAGACATATTAACCTGTCAAAGGTCACACTGGAAGTGTGTGATTACGGTCCAAGCAGCTTGTACTTGTTGCCTGTTTGTTTCGCCTCTCCTATGTATTTGCCAGGCAGATGAGAGTGGGGTAAGAAATTGCAGAGAAAAAGTAAGAAAAGGCCATCATGAAACTATTTCATTTTCTGACCTTATATGCACGTTGAAAGTACTGAGATTTATGCATAACTTCATGGGAGTCCTGCCAGGGATAAAGCTAGAAGGACAAGTGAGGGCCAGATTGTGAAGGGTCTTACAAGGCCTGCCTTCTCTAGAGAATGAGAGACCACTCAAAACGACTAAGCAGAGAAGTGACATGATCAGGTTTTGTGTCTTAGAATGTGTTTCGGTGTTGATCCAATTGTGACTAGAAGCGTAACTTGGCACCTGGATTGACGGGGTAGGAGATGGGAGAAAGGAATGCAATCTGGCAGCAGCTACAACAGTCCAGGTGGGAAAACTCAGAGCCTGGACTAAGGTGGTAACTACAGGGCATAGGGTAGAAGCACTGGAATAGAGATGTTGACAAGGGAAAGTCAGTAGGACGTAAAGAATGACAAGGATTTTCCAAAAGTGAAATGAATTTTGGAATGAATTGTCTTAAAATACTGCAGTGAGTTCCTCCTCTTCAATCCAAGTGCCCAAACAGAGGCTGGACTTCTAGTTAGCAGTCATATCTATCACGGGAAAATTCCCCATTCTCTTGGGGATTTAGACTAGGTCTTAACCATACTTGACCAAGATTTCAGTAGCAAAGCACCCAAAAGTAATTGTAATAAAATTGCAATTTTTGGCCAGATGCAGTGGCTCACGCCTGTAATCCCAACACTTTGGGAGGACGAGGCAGGTGGATCACCTGAGGTCAGGAGTTCAAGACCAGCCTGATGAACGTGGTGAGATCATGTCTCTACTAAAAAATACAGGCCAGGCACGGTAGCTCATGCCTGTAATCCCAGCACTTTGGGAGGCTGAGGTGGGAGGATCACCTGAGGTCAGGAGTTGGAGACCAGCTTGGCCAATTTGGCAAAATGCTATCTCTACTAAAAAAAATTAGCCAGGCATGGTGGCGGGTGCCTGTAATCCTAGTTACTTGGTAGGCTGAGGCAGGAAAATTGCTCAAACCTGGGAGGCGGAGGATGCAGTGAGCCGAGATCACGCCATTGCACTCCAGCCTGGGCAACGAGTGAAACTGTCTCAAAAAAAAAAAAATTAGCTGGGCATGGTGGCGGGTGCCTGTAATCCCAGCTACTCAGGAGGCTGAGGTAGGAGAATCACTTGAAAGCAGGAGGTGGAGGTTGCAGTGAGCTGACATCACACCACTGCACTCCAGCCTAGGCGACAGAGCGAGCCTCCATTTCAAAAAAAAAAAAAAAAAAAAAAAAAATTCCAATTTTTGTGAATTATTTAAGTTTCTCCAATGGATGATGCAGGTCAACATTAGCCATATAATGACCCTCACATTTCAATTTTTTACTTTTTTGAGTAGGTGGAAAAAGGGTGGCATTACTACTGGCTTCCTAAAATTCAAAATTATACTAGGGTTTTTAAACACGTGTAGAATACATAATATTGTAGCAAATGTGCTGTAGGAAGAAAATGAGGAACGACTGGCCTTACTAGGAGGCCTAGGAAATCCCTTCCAGCCTTGAGTAGTTCTGGCTTGGCATGATTACATAGCTGAGGCAAGTGACATTTCCTTCAAGCCTTGGTTCCCTCATCTGTGAAATAGGGGTCTAATACCTACCTCACAAGATTGTAGTTAGAATTAAGCATGACTTCATTAAAGCACCTCTAGTGGTAGAAAATGTCCCATCCTATCCCCCAACCAAAGCTGGGAGCTATGTTTGGCTCATTCTCCCTGACTCACTGGATTACACTGTGACTCGGTTCAATTTCACACATGCTGCTGCTAAATTAGGGTTTCGGTGAGCCTTTGGGAGGACAGCTCTGAGGAGTGAATTGTAGCATTGCAGCCCTGCCTGAGGAACAGAATAGAAACAGGTGGTAGGCCCAGCTCTTGCCTTCCACCCACTAAGCAGTTTTTCTGTTAGCCGTGTGACATTATAAACTATTGGAGTGTTAATTTGCTTTCACTAGATTCCCTCACCCTGCCCCACTTAGTCCAAGAACATACCCTAATTCTTTGCATTTCCTTGCCTCAGTTGGTTTTTGCAGGGTGGACAGCAGGACTGCATGAGAATAGCCATGCTTCTGGACCCTATGGTGAAAGCTCTAGTGAATCTCGATTAGGCCCAGGGTCCCAGAGGAAGAAGGGGGAGAGAAAAAGGGGGGTCGTTTCCCAAAAGAGAAGTCAGGGGAAAAAAAGTCCATGAGACCTATGAGTGGTGATGATCCTGCCCTGATTGTGGCTAAGCACCTGGAGATGATAGAACTTCCTAGGGAAAAGGCTGCATGGAGTCCCCTGGGATGCTGGGCCCTGGTCACCAAGGCTCACCAACACTTCTGAATTTGCAAGCTTAAGAGCATGTATAGCCAGGTGTGGTGGCTGACACCTGTAATCCCAGCACTTTGGAGGGCCGATACGGGCGGATCACGAGGTCAGGAGATCAAAACCATCCTGGCCAACATGGTGAAACCCCGTCTTAAAAAAAAAAAAAGAGAGAGAGAGAGAGCATGTATGAGCAGAACCTGGGCAGACCAAGGCTTAGAGGGCTCACCTTCATGTTTTCGAGACCCCGGGACCTTTTCATGATTCTGGAGGGGGAAACAAACCATAATAACAACAAACCAGGCAGCAGAATAAAGACTCATTCTCATCTATTTTGGTTAAAAGAAAATAAAATTGTAATTTCTTCCACACTTGATTTTGTGATTGCAAATTCATAAGTAATATACCTGGTCAGCTCCCTTGATTCATCCTTGCCACAGGGAGTTCGCTGGCAAGAGCACAGAAACCAGTGCCAGTGCCCTGTTGTGTGACCTTGAGTAAGTTCTTTTTCCACTGAACAGGGAGAGAGACACAGTGAATCAGAGTGTCTCTGCCAGTTCTAACTTGGGGATTCTAGTGGGTTGAACTGAACGATAGTCCATTTCCAAAAGAGAAAGACAAGACCAGAGGGGAGTAGAGGTTCCTTCAAGTTTGCAGAACCAGTAAATGGCAGAGAGGACTTGTATCTAGTTAGTGGTTCAGAGCATGGGCTCCGGAGCTAGGCTGCCTGAATTTGAACCCTGGCTCTGCCACTTGCCTGTTGAGTGGCTTTGGACAAGCTGCTTAAATTATCTATGTCTCCATTTCCTAATCCACAGAACAAGTATCTGTTTCATGGAGTGATTGCAAGGATTAAATAAAGTTAACATACCAATACTAAGCATTTCACAGTGCTGCCTCATAGTAAGTGTTAATGTTAGCTATTAGTCTAATCCCAAGTCTCATGCAGTGCTCACCACCTAAACCTGCCTTTACAGAGCTGGCCTTTCCGAGAAACCCTGTGCCTTTGTAGATTCAACACTCCCATCTGTGCAGATGGCTGACAGCTAGGCTGAAAACAGAAACCCTAGGTTAGAAAGGGTCAGCTGGAGGGCTGAGGCCCATGGACCCAAATCCTCCCCAGGAGAGAGAGTAGGCACAGAAAGGAGAGAGCTATAAACAGAGTCTTCCTCCTCCCTTACCCTCAGATCCAAAAATAACACTTGTCTACCCCCATCCTGCCCAGCTGGCAGAGTGGCAGGCTGAGTAAGGTGCCATTTAAAGATAACCTGGCCCTCCCTAGGCTGGGCTCCTGAGGCCAGGCCTTGGCTGCCTGGGACTGCTGCTGCTCTCACAGTCACCCAAAGTGTGCCTGCATAGGGGGCTGCTCACAGCTGCCATCCAAGCTAGACTGGCTATACACCCTTCTTTCCTGAGGCCCAGGCTGTCCTGGGTACTCTACAAGCAAGCAGAAGCCTGGCATTCTGAGAGAGGCAATTCCACAAAGGTATTGGTAAAAAGTCCTTCTGGAGAAGGGTGCTTCATATACATATATATATATATATATATATGTACATAAATTTACAGGGTACTGGTGCAACTTTGTTACATGGAAGAGTGCTCCTTCTTACCAGCAGGTGGGCCACAGTGAGGCTGATCCTCACTGTCCTTCGCCCACCCTCCACTTGCAAATCCCTTCCACCCAGAGGACAAACACAGGGACAGTCTCATTTACAGCAAGAAAGATTAAAGCTAGATGCCAAGGAAAGCATTCTGATTTAAAACAGACGTTTGCTTATTCTGGGCGATGAGAGCCAAAAGCCCAACTAAGTCATGAGACCTTGGCCAAGTCCTGGTGCTTTCCTGGGCCTTACTCTTCCTAGCTGTGGACTGCAAGGAGAATTAGTGTGTCCAAGACTCTCCAGGAAGGATGTGACATTAAATCAGGACAGGGCCAGGTGTGATGGCTCATGCCTATACCCAGCACTTTGGGAGGCTAAGGCAGGTGGATCACCTGAGGTCAGGAGTTCGAGACCAGCCTGATCAACGTGGAGAAACCCCGTCTCTACTAAAAATACAAAATTAGCCAGGCATGGTGGTGCATGCCTGTAATCCCAGCTACTTAGGAGGCTGAGGCAGGAGAATCACTTGAACCCGAGAGGTGGAGGTTGCGGTGAGCCGAGATTGTGCAATGCTCCAGCCTGGGCAACAAGAATGAAACTTCATCTCAAAAAAAAAAAAAAAAAAACGGCCAGGTGCAGTGGCTCGCTCATGCCTGTAATCTCAGTACTTTGGGAAGCCAAGGTGGGTGGATCACAAGGTCAAGAGTTAAAGACCACTCTGGCCAACATGGTAAAACCATGTGTCTACTAAAAGCTACAAAATTAGCTGGGCTTGGTGGCAGGTGCCCCATCCCAACTATTTGGGAGGCTGAGGCGGAAGAATAGCTTCAACTCTGGGCAGCAGAGGTTGCAGTGAGTCAAGATCATGCCATAGCACTACAGCCTGGGCAACAGTGTGAGACTCCATTTCAAAAAAAAAAAAAAAAAAAAAGGAAAGAATGCAGGGTCCTATGGAGGGAGAGAATGTGTCTGCAGGAGTTGGGTTGCCAGAGTCTGGGCAGGGAGGAAAAGGAAAAAGGAGGGCAGAGTAAAGGAGAGAGTGTTCCTGGAGAGTACTGACTGACCAGAGGCAGAAATTTGGAAAGGAATGGAGTTTCCCTTACCTTGGAATGGCTCTACTCAAACCACCTGCCAGACAAAAGTGAGGCAGGAGCCTCCACAGTCAGACAACAGGGGTCGGGCAGGAGCAGGGTGGGATGGAGGCTCCAGGGCCCAGGGCCTGGGAAAATAAGGAAGGCTTCAGGAATGCCTGTGTCAATCTGCTCTGCTAGAAAGAGGAGCATGGAACAGGTTGGGAGGAGCCTTGGGCTGTCATTCAACCCAGAAGTGAGGTGACTCAGCAGAGCACTCCTCCCACAGCCACCCCCCCCACCCCCCATCCCCCCACCCCCCGGTCAAGCCCAAACTGGGTCACAGGCATGGTCCCAGCCCTTCCCCTCCTCCTATCCTTCCCCACTCCAGATATCCCTGGCTACCTTCTCACCACATGCAGAGGCCTGCTAGAGATAAGAGCTGGGCATCAAAGTTGTCCTGAGTACATCCCCTTTGTGTCAGGCATAGCACTGAGTATTTTAGACTTTTTTGTTGTTGTTTTGTTCAAGACAGAGTTTCACTCTTGTTACCCAGGCTAGAGTTCAGTGGTGTGATCTTGGCTCACTGTGACATCCACCTCATGGGTTCAAGCGATTCTCCTGCCTCAGCCTCCCAAGTAGCTGAGATTACAGGCATGCACCACCACGCCCAGCTAATTTTGTGTTTTTAGTAGAGATGGGGTTTCTCCATGATGGTCAGGCTGGTCTCGAACTCCCACCCTCGGGTGATCTGCCCTCCCTGGCCTCCCAAAGTATTGGGATTACAGGTGTGAGCCACTGTGCCTGACCCTTTAGACTTGTTTAAAGAGAAGCATGTGGTGAAGCTGAAGGGCCTGGGCTTTGAAGCCACAAAAGTCCAACTGCAAATCCCAGCAGTGTGAGCTGGGGGAGCTAACCTTCCAACTTCAGTTTCCTCATCTGTACAATGGGAGAGCTCATTGGCAATGTTTGCTGCTGGTGTTATCATTATCATCATATTCCAGACACCCTGGGGAGAACCTCCTACTGCAAAGCCTATGTTTTGTCTCAAGTGATCACAGATTACTCTGCCTCCTCTTTTCCGGGAAAGGATTTCTTTCCCTTGCTGAGGATTAAGAGACCAGTTTGGTGAGGGGAGGATATTCCTGTGTGCCCTTACCTGGAGAAGGTGTAGTGAAGCCCTTCCAGGGTTGAAGATTTAGACAACCTCTTCCAGGGCCCCTAGTCCTCCCACCCAAGTTCCTCCCCACTCCCAGCCAACTCTATGGACTCTTTCAGGACCCAGGTTCGTTTTGGTGACATAAGCTAGCCCCAGCTCTCCATCTCCAGGCTCCAGCATCCCTCATCAAGGTAAGTGCCAGTTCTCCCAGTGTGGCCAGTTCTCCCCTCTGGTTGGCCCACAGCCCCTCTCTTCACTCTCTGTCCTAGTCTAGTCACCTCCCATTTCATGAACTGAAACACATTCTTAGAATTTTGCAATTAGGGCCGGGTGCAGTGGCTCACGCCTGTAATCCCAATACTTTGGGAGGCCAAGGCAGGCGGATCACCTGAGGTCAGGAGTTTGCAACCAGCCTGGCCAGCATGGTGAAACTCCATGTCTACTAAAAACACAAAAAATTAGCCAGTCATGGTGGTGCAAGCCTGTAGTCCCAGCTACTCAGGAGACTGAAGCAGGAGAATTGCTTGAACCCGGCAGGTGGAGGTTGCAGTGAGCCAAGATCACGCCATTGCACTCCAGCCCTGGAGACAGACTGAGACTCCATCTCAAAAAAAAGCATTTTGCAATTAGTAAATCACTGATGATGTTGGTGCCTGCTAGGTGTCATTGCAAGCTGAAAGTGCCAACTAGGGGTATACGCTTTGAGGAGAGCTAGTTGGAGAAAAAAGCAGAAAAGCAGGAAAGTAGCTAGAGAAGGATGAGTTTCAGGAAGAAGGTGGTTTGGTTTGGTTTGGTTTGGTTTAAATAAGAAAGACTTGAGATTTCATTTTCCTAAGGAAAAGAAGCTGGTAAGGTGGGAGAAGCTAAAGACACTAAAGAGAAAGGGTAATGAAGAGACAGATCGGCAGGGGCCAAGGGTACACATGGGAGAGTCAGCCCTGGGCAGGAAAGACAGCACTTCATCTGAGGATGATTCCACCAACGATGACTGAGCACCTATGGCAAGGGCTGGGTGGCCACAGTGAGCACCGCCATGTGGTCCCTGCAGTCATGGAGCTTTCAGTGTAGGAAAGAGGAGATGGATGGCAATGGGCACACTGAGTAGGTGGTGCTGTATTCAGAGGCGCCTCTCTCTGTCCTTGCTGCTGCATTTGTGACTGTGTCCTGTGTGAGAACATACTCTTGCCCATCAGGCTACCAGCAACTTTCTGGGGCAGGAGAGGACTTCTGGAGTCCTCTCCTATTCCTGATCTCTTGGGTAGGTAGCCCTCCAGGGTCCCAGGATGGGGTAGCCCCTCTTTTGGCTGTCCTTCCCTAACCTACTAAGATTCTACTGGGCCTTCCATGGACCTGCCCTGGTTCTCTCACCCCGGAACACAAGAAACGCTGTCTGCACTGTTGCGGCTGGGGATCAACCGTGATTTAAATTTGGGTCTTCTGATGCCTCTATCATTTACTGTCTGTACTACCTTGAACAAGTTCTTGGTTTTTTTTGTTTGTTTGTTTGTTTTTGGTTTTTTTTTTTTTGTTTGTTTGTTTGTTTGTTTGTTTTTTGAGACAGAGTTTTTTTTGCTCTTGTTACCCAGGCTGGAGTGCAATGGCGCGATCTCGGCTCACCGCAACCTCCTCCTCCTGGGTTCAGGCAATTCTCCTGCCTCAGCCTCCTGAGTACCTGGGATTACAGGCACGCGCCACCATGCCCAGCTAATGTTTTGTATTTTTAGTAGAGACGGGGTTTCATCATGTTGACCAGGATGGTCTCGATCTCTTGACCTCATGATCCACCCGCCTCGGCCTCCCAAAGTGCTAGGATTACAGGCTTGAGCCACCGCGCCCAGCCCTGAACAAGTTCTTTAACCTCCGTGAATCCTGGTTTATCTCTCTGTGAAATGAGATTGTTAACACTTACCAACCTCGCTTAGTTCATGGAATTGTGGAAAAATTTCAGTGAGGTACATGTGGAAGTCTGGAAGTACATATAAAGGGTGTACATGGCAGGGGATTAAAGTAGGCTTTTGATGTCCTCCTGGCTTAATTCGCAGTTCCTATGAGGTTACCTCAGGTAGCATGAGGCGTAGTCACCGGTACTCAGTACAAATCTGTGAGGGGACTGATTGACCTCTCCCACCCTAAAACACTGTCTCCACCTGGAATTAACGGTTGCCCAGCTGGGTGCAGTGGCTCAAGCCTGTAATCCCAGCACTTTGGGAGCCCAAGGCCGGTGGATCACCTGAGGTCAGAAGTTTCCCACCAGTCTAGCCAACATGGTGAAACCCTGTGAAATACAAAAAATTAGCGAGGCATGGAGGCAGACACCTGTAATCCCAGCTACTCGGGAGGCTGAGGCAGGAGAATTGCTTGAACCTGGGAGGCGGAGGTTGCAGTGAGCCGAGATCACGCCATTGCACTCCAGCCTGGGCAACAAGAGCAAACATCCGTCTCCAAAAAAAAAAAAAAAAAAAATAGAAAAGAAAAGAAATTAACTGTTGCCCTCCCTGTGCTCCGGTGGCTATTGCAGTACAGGCTTGCTCTGTGTAGGGTTTTCACTGTGAAGAGTGTTTAACTGGATGGGCCCCAGGTGGCCCCAGCAGCCTGCCATCCCTGCCAGTGAGGCCATGGGCTGGTGCATGCCAGCGCTGTCCACTTGAAGGGGGAAGGGTCCATCATCAGAAGCCAGTGCAGCTGGCAAGGTCCAGGCCTGTGGGCACCAATGGGGACAAAGCCACTCTGAATGCCTCTCAATGAGTGCTTGTCTTCTGGGAATGGGGGCGGGGTGACATCCAGCCTCTTTCCCTCTCCACCCCCCACAGGATGTCCCAGGCTGGACACGGCAGAGGAGGTCCCCTACAAGGGAAGGTCCAGCCCTGCCCCTCCAGGGTTGGCCCATGTGTCTGGGCATTCGGAGGTGGCACCAGGATCACGACTTCTGGAGTCCAGCATACTGATTGGACCCAGGCCGGGGGCGGGCCCAGCACACAGCCAGACTTCCCTGGCTGCAGTGCCCAACTGCCCGCGGTGCCCATGGTGGCTCGGACGGGAGGAACTACCGCGGAGCCGGGGACTGGGGGAGCAGGGCAGTGCTCTGCTGGGTGAGGGGCGCCCAGCTCCAGAGCCCGGGCTAGGTGGGCGTCGCTGGTGGGTGGACTCCTGGGCGCTGCGCAGAGCCGCGCCGGCTGGGTTAGCGCGGGCGGGGCGCTTAGTCCCGCCCCCAGAGGAGGCGGAAGAGGAGCCCGAGCCTGGCCGCGGGCTGGGCCGCCGCAGCTCCAGCTGGCGGGCTTGGTCCTGCGGTCCCTTCTCTGGGAGGCCAGGCCCCGGCCGCGCCCAACCCCCGCCATGCCACCCGCGGGGCTCCGCCGGGCCGCGCCGCTCACAGCAATCGCTCTGTTGGTGCTGGGGGCTCCCCTGGGTAAGGGGATGGGGAGTGATGCGGCGGGGTCGGGTGGGATGGGGGCGGAGGAAGGGGACGGGCAGACCTGAGGGGCTTGGGCGCGGGGCTTCTCGAGACCCCTCGGCTGCCACGGGAGCCTTGGGTGTTGCTGGGTCCTCAAGGAGCGCGAAGAGGGAGCGCCAGGATACTGGGCCATGGGAACCTGACCCCGAGGTGCAGGGTCAGCTTTAGGCAAAGGCCTCTGAGGCTCCGGGGCTGAGACCCTCAGGGTGGAGACAAGGGGCAACCGTCAGTTTTCGCGAGCCAGAGGGCTGGGGACCGCCGGGGGAGTGGGGCTGAGGGTGACTGGGGATGAACTGGCCTGGTGGCCACTGGGCACCCCCAACCCCTGCCCGCAGCGCTGGCTGGCGAGGACTGCCTGTGGTACCTGGACCGGAATGGTTCCTGGCATCCGGGGTTTAACTGCGAGTTCTTCACCTTCTGCTGCGGGACCTGCTACCATCGGTACTGCTGCAGGGACCTGACCTTGCTCATCACGGAGAGGCAGCAGAAGCACTGCCTGGCCTTCAGGTGGGTTCCTGCCGCCTCACCGTCAGCCCCTCCTCCATTCCTTTCTCCAGAGGCCTCCCTTCCTCCCTCCCGGACTCCTGCCTCCTCTCCATTGTCCACCTCCACATTCTTAGCTGAATGGAGTCACAAGGACTCCAGCTTAGCGACAGAGCTAGGTGCTTAGGTGCTGGTGCCTGGGAGTTCCAGAAAAGGCATGTTAGTTACCTTCATGGGCTTTGGCTGGGCCGGGGGGTTCCAGGTTCTTTCTGGAACCCTCCTTCCCTTTGGTCCTGCCAGGTCCTGGGGAGGGAGGATTCAGGGTCAACACCTGGATGACAGCGTAGCTTTGCGGAAGCAGCTCTGGCGCAAAGGCAGTCGACTTGGGTTTGATTCCCAGGTCCACTTCTTACTAGTCGTGTGATCTTAGAGAAGACACTTGCCTTCTGTGGGTCATTGCTTCCTCTTCATAAAATGAGCAGGTTGCCAAAATTAGTGGTTGTCAACCTTAAATATATCACATATAAAATAGATGTAGAGACTAATGATTGAAGTGGAGTTTGGAAAAAAATGGCTCTAGATTATTTAAAGGCTCCTTTCAGTGATATTATGCTGTATGTCTGATCATCTAAGTTATAGATATAAAAGCAATGGTTGGGGGCGCACTGCAAACCCTCGTATGCCTCACACTAGCCAGCCAGGCAGCACAGGCTTCTGGGAAGTAGAGCCCCACAAGGAACCCCAAATCTCAGCATGCTGTGACCCCCCTGCTGGCCAGGAGTTGGAGCCAGCATAATGAGGACTCCCTCCTATGAGTGCTGGAAGGTGAGAGGACCTGTTCTTTGTCTAAAGTCCCAAGACCATAGCAGGCATCGCCTCAGCCGTGATCCTCTTTGTTGCTGTGGTTGCCACCACCATCTGCTGCTTCCTCTGCTCCTGCTGCTACCTGTACCGCCGGCGCCAGCAGCTCCAGAGCCCATTTGAAGGTATACTCAGTACTGGGCAAGCTGGGCCTCAGATGGGCTGGGCTAAGCCCCATAATGGGCAGCAGAGAGTTCATGGATTGGGTAAATTTGGTAGTAGTGTGTGCTTCTGTATACACACACCTGCCAGCATGAAAACCCAGACAAATGCTTGTAAACCCCTGAATATTAGAATGTGCCCAGGGGTATATGGAACGTCAGACTGTGTGCATTTCTGTGCACGCACATGAATATTCAGAGGTGTACAGGAGTGAGTGCAGTCTGTCGACAATAGCGAGTCTAGTGGGTATATGCATGCACATGACTCTTAGTAAGGAGTCGGGTCTGTAATGATGAACATGAATTGAATGTGCTCCAGTGGATAGCAGAATATGTGCCTGAGTGTAGACATGTGATGCACATATGCCCCAACCTGATGATGTGGGGACGGTGACACCATATGGGAGATCAGTGTAGGAGGGAAGGCCTAAGAGAAGACCCCCTTAGGGGCAGCTCTGCTGGATTACAGGATACCAGCCCTGAGTTGTTCCCTCCTTGCCCAAGTGGGACATTCCCCAGGCTGTGCTCCCTGGTTCATGAGCTCTCTGAAACCTGCTGAGGGGAGCAAACTTGCTAAATGCAGATTGACCAGCCGGGGCCACGTGCACAGCTCCCTGCTCAACTCTACCAAGCAGGGTGTGGAAGGCAGAGGTGGTCAGCCTGGAGCTTGCCAGAGGCCAGCCCCAGGGTGCTTACCTTTGTTTCCTGGGCAGGAGGAGGAGGCTTCCCAGAGGAGATGGGTCTCTGAATACCGATCCTTCTCCCCTACCTAGGCCAGGAGATTCCAATGACAGGCATCCCAGTGCAGCCAGTATACCCGTACGCCCAGGACCCCAAAGCTGGCCCTGCACCCCCACAGCTTGGCTTCATGTACCCACCTAGTGGTCCTGCTCCCCAGTATCCACTCTACCCAGCTGGGCCCCCAGTCTACAACCCTGCAGGTAAGTGAGCAATCTGGAGCCCCTTGCCGCTGCCTTCCGAGACCCCTTGCCCTGGGACCTCCCCTGTGCCTCTCTCATTCTCAGATTCCCTTTCCCAGACTTCTTCCACCTCTAGCCAGACACCTCCAGGCCCACTGTTCCCTATGGGTCCTGTCTGCCCCCAGGGGTAGGGGTTACTTTTCATCCACCTATGCCACCCTTCACCCTCATCCTTTTTCTTTGGCTTTCAGCTCCTCCTCCCTATGTGCCACCACAGCCCTCTCAACCGGGAGCCTGAGGAATCAGCCATGTCTCTGCTGCCCCTTCAGTGATGCCAACCTTGGGAGATGTCCTCATCCTGTACCTGCATCTGGCCCTGGGGGTGGGCAGGAGTCCTCTAGTCACCAGGCTCCAGACCAAGCCAAGCCCTGGGCCCTACTGGGGACAGAGCCCCAGGGAAGTGGAACAGGAGCTGAACCAGAACTATGACAGGTTGTGGGGGAGGGCTTGGGACTGTGGGCTATTTTTACTGGGGGCAAGGGAGGGAGATGGCAGCCTGGGTCACAGTGCCTGTTTTCAAATAGTCCCTCTGCTCCCAAGATCCCAGCCAGGAAAGCTGGGGCCCCACTGTTTGTCCCTTCTGGGCTGGAGTGGGGGCAGGGAGGAGGCTCCATCAGCAGCTGGCAGCAGCCATCCTCTCTGGCTGCCCCACTGGCCAGGACTCTGGCCTGCTGGATTAAAGCTGTAAAGACGTAACTCATATCAGTCGCATCACTGGATCCATCCACACCTTCTAGGAGCACTGCCTTCAACTGGGTCCAAACTGCTGCCCACTCCATATTCCAAAAGTAGGGGAGGGCCAGCACCAGCACCAGAGCACAGCACCATCCTCACCCCCATCCACAGGCAGAACGAGGCTAGCTGGATGGCTCCTGGGCTGCTTCCTAAAGCCAGTGAGGTGAATTTTACCACAGCTCTGGAGAGACACTCATTTGCATGACAGAGATTCCCTGCTAGGGGTCAACAGTTCTACTACAGTGGAGGCACTGCTAACTGTGCAAAGGCGGTTCTCCCAATCAGGTACCCTTAGATTCATTTTGGGCCCCACCACTTTCTGACCTTGTTCATGCTGCCAAAGGTCTCCAAGCCTCAGTGTTCTCATCTATTGAATGGGGACAAGCTGGGCATGGAAGCTCACGCCTATAATCTCAGCATTTTGGGAGGCCGAGGCAGGCGGATCATCTGAGGTCAGGAGTTCCAGACCAGACTGGCCAACATGGTGAAACCCTGTCTCTACTAATATATTTAAAAAAGTTAGCCAGGCATGGTGGTAGGCACCTGTAATCACAGCTACTTGGGTGGCTGAGACAGGAAAATCGCTTGAACCCAGGAGACGGAGGTTGCAGTGAGCGAGATTGTGCCACTGCACTCCAGCCCGGGCAACAAGAGCCAGAATCCATCTCTAAGTAAGTAAATAAACAAATAGAGGCTGGGCGCGGTGGCTCAAGCCTGTAATCCCAGCACTTTGGGAGGCCGAGGTGGGTGGATCACGAGGTCAAGAGATCGAGACCATCCTGGTCAACATGGTGAAACCCCATCTCTCCTAAAAATACAAAAAATCAGCTGGGCATGGTGGCGCGTGCCTGTAATCCCAGCTACTCAGGAGGCTGAGGCAGGAGAATTGCCTGAACCCAGGAGGCGGAGGTTGCGGTGAGCCGAGATTGCGCCATTGCACTCCAGCCTGGGTAACAAGAGCGAAACTCCGTCTCAAAAAAAAAAAAAAAAAAAAAAAAACAAATAGAATGGGGATAATACCTCATGGCTGCCATGAGGATGAAATATTATGTACATGAAACTGCTGGTCCTGTCCTTTCCTTCCTGGTTAGAGACCCTAGGACTAGGAGGCAGGTGGGGACACTGTGTGACCAAAGAAACTGGCGCCGGTGCTCCTGTCAGTTGCTTGGACCGCCAGTTCCCAGGTGCATGTCTGTGACCCCCACTGAGCCACACAGTGGGAGATACGACCTTTTCTCCCCCTCCTCTCACCAATACTGCCTAGAAATGCCCCGTCCTGGAGCTGACTGGCTGTCTTCCCTTTCCCTGCTCCCTGGGGTCCTGGTCCTTGTGCTCTCAGGACTTGTCTGGTGACAGATCCAGGAAAGGCGGTTTTATCATTTTTAATTCAAGTGGGAAAAGTGTCAGCTCAGCTTGGCAAAGGCCCACCAGTGAAGAGCTCCATCCCCTCCCCAGGCTCCTTATCCAAGCATCCCCTAAGCCAGGCGTCCCCAAACTGTGGCCCCCTGAGGCCATTTATCCGGCCCCCCGCCGCACTTCAGGAAAGGGCACCTCTTTCATTGGTGGTCAGTGAGAGGAGCACAGTATGTGGCGGCCCTCCAACGGTCTGAGGGACAGTGAACTGGCCGCCTGTGTAAAAAGTTTGGGGATGCCTGCCCTAAGCCCAGCCCTCCTTTTCTCCCCATCCATGGGTACTCCAGCCCCACTGCAGCCTCAGGCTCTGCTCTCCTGCCCTGCCCCCTCAGACCTCTGGGCTCCTGCAACCCAGCTGGGTTCTGGACATGGCCATTGTGCTGACCATGCCCGCAAGGCCTTCTGCCACCCACATAATCTTGAGGATTACCTCTTGTCACACAGCCTGGAAGGCAAGAGCTCCTGAGCCAGGGTTTTGGGGCCAGGGTCAGAAATTCCCCTGGATGGAGCTCTACCCCTAGATTCACAGCTTTCCCCTTCCCAGTGAAATCTTCATGGGGCCCACTTGTCTGCCCCTGGATCAGACCCAGACAGGGAGAGGCTGCTGATGCTGGAAGAGACAGGGCTGAGGCTGCAGATACAAATTCACTTTCTCTGTGAGGGTGGGGACAAAAGGTGGGAGCTGGAACCCTGGAGTGCCTGGGTCACAATTTAGGAAAGAGGGTCTCCAGGTCATCTGAGGTTTGGAGTCCAGTCTCCTCTCTGCTGGAAGAGATCTACACATGAAGGTTTTTTAGTTTCTTGGAAAAATGATGTGTAAATACATGCAACGTGATGGCAGTCAGAATTAATTATCCTTGAATCAACAACCTGGTGCCAGTGAAGCAATGCTTTGTAGTCTGGGGCAGGAGGCAGGTTTACCCCAGCCATAGCTGAGACTGGAAGAGTGGAGTTGCTTCATTTCCAGGCAATTAACTCTGCAAAACACTGAAGAGAATTCTAAGAAAAGGAGCGAAACTGTGACAGAGCAGGACTTTCACATGCTCTGAGCAGTGAAAATGGCTCTCACATATCCTGGAGTTCTTTCAGTGGAGGCAACAACCCCTTCATCTCTTCCCAAAGCCCTGCAGTGCCCTCTGACCTCACCTCATCTGACTCATCGTCTGGGAAACAAGGGGATCCCAGCAGGGCCAGGGGAGCACAGAGCTGTAGTTGCCTCTCCAGATTGCCTTGTCTCTCAACTAGCACCCGCGAAAGCCAGTCAGGCACCCTCTAAGGGCAGGCAGGAGTGAGGGTGGGAAGGGCAGTGTCCCTCAAGGATTGGGGGGCCTCAGTAGTGTCAATAGGGTCCTGCTTGCTGGGAGGAAATGGTGAATTCTCCAGGGGGTGGTCCGGAAGGCATACGTGGATAAGAGGGGCATTTTTAGATAAAAGCAAGAGGAATGCATTCTTAGGGCAGGAATCTCACCAGGCTGGGTCTGCTCCAAGGGAAGCAGATCTCACAGGGGAATGGGAAGGGTCAGGTGCAGGGAGGGAGCTAGGGCAGGGATGCATGGAAATACAATGGGCAGGGGGGAAATGTTGGCAGGAAAGGAGACACCCTGGGGGAGGGGAGAAGAGGGGCCAAGAGGTGAACAGAAGTGAAGCACGTGGGAGAGTGGACGCTTCAGGCAAGGAGTAACCGAGGGAGGGGCAAGTAAGGGAAGGGCCCTAGGGAGCGGGAGGAAGGAGGGAGGAAGGGAGAAGAGGGCCATAGGCAGGATGAGTGGGAGGTGCTGGGGGAGGGGTACCGAGGGGGCCCACACTCTCTGGGCCACTCTTAGGCCAGCAGCCCGGCCCAGCACCGTAGCCACACAGGCCCTAGTCAGGCCAATGTCAGAGGTCAGGGGCCCCGGCCTGCCATGCAGGTTGCAGAGTAAGGGGCAGCACACGGCACTCCCGACTGGGAGGTCTAGAAGCTCATGGGTGACCTGCATCCAGATCTCATGTTACTTAGAGTGCCACACGTGTGACACAGGGCCCAGGCCTAGAGCCCCTTGCTCACCTGCAGGTGGAGCTTCTGTGAGGACAGGTGAGGCCAGCACCTTGCCGGCTGCTGGTGCCTGCCATCCCACCCACAGCCAGCACCGTGGCCTAGGTCCCAGTGCTGGCGTCTCTTGGAGCAGCCTAGGGAAGATGGAGGGAAAGACACTTTTCCTATCTAGATGGGGTCAAGGGGCAAGAAGCTTGGGGTGTAACAGCTGGGCCCTGCAGGCCAGGAGAGCTGGGAGGTGAAGCCTCCCTCCCTCGGGGGTAAGAGCTAGGGAATGTGATCCCCCAGGAAGTGATGGAGGGTGAGCGGCCAGAGTGGAGGACATGACGGTGGGGGCGGCAGGCAGAGACTGTGGAGGTCAGACCGTGGCTTCTCCCAGGTTGGTAGATGAACCCAAAGGTAGGAGACTTGGGTTCAAATCCTGACTCGTCAACGTGGACAAGTCATTTGCTGTCTTCAGACCTCTTTTTTTGTCCCTGCACAGTCTGGGCATCAGACAAGCATAGAGCCTTTCTGGCTTTTTTTTTCCCTCTGTAGGTTTTAGGAAAGGAAGCTGGACAGATGGGTGACTGCCAGTGCTGGTGGGGCAGGTGGGAAGCAGTGGGTGCGTGTCCCAGCAGAAATGCAGCCCCCCCAGTTTGAGCTCCTTTTCCACAGCTCAACAGCCTATCCACCCCATCTTCTCCTCCTCCTCCCCAAAACCGCCTCCGTCCCCTGTCCCGAGCACAGCTCCTCCGCGCTCCTGGCGCAGCTGGAGAATCTGGGTTGCGGTCCACCGCCAGGTGGCGCTGCGCTCCCGCATCAGGTTCAAGTGCCCCAGAGGAATGATGCCATTCCTCATCCAGGGTGGAAACCATCCTGCAGGAGCGTGGGGGAAGAGGACAGCGCAACTGCTGCCGGGACAGTAGGGAGTGGTTTTTCTCTCTGGCTAAATTGTGTTTGAAACTTGGTAGAAAGGGCTTCCTAAGGTGACAGGCTCTACTGGAGCCTTAAGATTTGGAGGCAGGTTGTTTGGGTTCAGGTGAGCGTCCAGTGCTTTCCCGCAGCACTGTTAACAGCCTTATTTCAGTGAGGGAAGGAAGGGGAGCTGTTATCAGAAGCAGTTCTATGCCTGAACACCTGGGCTCAAAACAAAAACAACAAACGAAAAAGACCTGAGCTCTGCCTTTTATTAGCTGTGTGATCGTGGATATATTAGTTAACCTCTCTGGGCCAAACTTGATCTGCAAAATAGAGAGACTATTGGTATCCACTTCACAGAGTTGAAGGATCAGCTGAAGCAACCTAAAGCATCTAGCTAGTGCCCAGCGCCCAGCAGGCACAGGGGGTGCAGTGGGGCTGACGGTTGGGGCTGACAGTGGAAGCTCTAGCCGCCTTAGCTCAGCTCATATCCTTTAGGTCCAGGAGCCCTGTGTGTGTGTCTCCTTTCCTCTGGGCCCAGTGACTGGAGTGACAGGCAAGTGGATGGAGGGAATGGGGAAGAGTGTACCCTGGGATCTGAGGGCTTTACCCCAGGACTAGACTGCCCTCTGGTTGTGGTCAGACCCAGCACAGCGATCTTGCTTCCTAGCTGGGACACCCCACCCTCACCTCAAAGATGGCGAAACGGCCGTGCCTCTTGCTGTTGAGGCAACCTGGAGGTAGAAAAACCTACAAGTGACACAGACCCAAGGTGGTAGTTCCACAGTGCCAAGGGGTGCCAGCATCTTCAAGAGAGTGAAATTCAGAAAGATGCCTTTCATGTACACCTGCCGATGGCCAGGGCAGCATCGTCAGCATCCCTGCAGTTGGTGAGGAGGTGGGGAGGGCTGGGGAAGATGAGGCCTCCCTGAGCCTTAAGGCACACAGGTATGGGAGCTGCTCCCCAGTCACTCCATTTCTCTGCCTGCTGCCGTCCTGGGCCTGTGACTGCTGTGAGGACCTGGCCCTGAGCCTGTGGTTAGGCAGAGTCACGGAATCAGCATCCCTGAACATGCCTAATACAGCCTTCCCAGTGCCCTGGGCTCCATTCTGCCCCAGCACCCCCGAGAACAGCTCTGGCTACTAACTCCAGGCAGCTGGACTGGTTCAGGAGCAGGTAGAGGCCTGGCCTTCTAGCCCTGGACAACCAGGTCAGTAGAGAGTCTTCTGCTCAGAGTTCAGATTCTCCTCCATGCTGCACTTTCTGAGGATGTGAATTTATTTCATGGCCAACTCAAACAGTGTGGCAGGGAACCTGAGCTCCAGGGAGCCCAGGGTTAGGATCAGGACTCGCAGTTCAGGACAGCAGGTGGGGCATAGCCATTCACAGCTAAAGGTTTGTATATATTATCAAAATCTTAAGGAAAAACAGATACACAGCTATTTATACAACCGCAGGCAGGTGTGAGGAAAGTGTCTGCTTTGGCATGAAACCTTCAAGTCCAGCTGCCGTCTGTCCCACTCCTCCTGTCTGGAGCCTACCCACCAGGCACTGTCCATTCAGGCCACTGCCCCTGCCATCCTCTGAATGGCCTGGGCTTTGGGGTGTCCTCAGCCCCTCCCCACACTCCCCTTTGGGCCCCCATGCCTCTCCATCTTTCTGCCATTGTCCCACACAGAGTGCCACTGGCCCAGCAGCTTTGCCCCGTGGGCTCCTCAGAGGCCCGAATCCTGGCCCTGGAGGGCAGTGGGGCTGGGGTGGATGTGGTCCCTGTGGGACATCTTTCCTGGATCACAGGCCTTTTGCAGCTTGCCAGCTACATGGGCCCTGGGCAGTGCCATCTTCTCAGCGATGTGCTAAAAGGACTCTTCTTGTCTGGAAACCTGAGCTCCAGGTACAAAGGAAAAATCTGGAGAGCCTCAGAGACAAGAAAAGGAAAGTGAGAAGAGAGAAGGCATCCTTCCTTGAGCGTGACCTAGGCCTTGACTCTCCCACGGCAGAATAGGGACATCCACAGCAGGTCAGCCAGGGATGGGGTGGGCAGGGTCTGTGTAGCCCTGGGAGGTGAGGCCTGAGCAGTCACGGCATTGGCAGATGGTGCCTGGCAGCCTGGTCCTACTGAAGCAGTTTGGGCACTTCCACCTGTAGGGGCAAAGAAGAGCCAGGTTAGAGGAGGGAGCTCGGCCGCCTCACCTCCCTCCCTGCTGGAAGGACACGCCAGACACTGCAACATGTTATGTCTGTGGAATGTGAATGAGGGGTGGACGCTAAGGGTGCATTTTTCCTTGTCTGTAAAAATTGGATGTCATCGAGTGACCACTGGAATCACAATTGAGGTTGTCCTTTATCTCATGATGTCTTGTCCCAGATGATGTTGTGGGGGTCAGGTGTCCAGTCAAATGGACAAATGATCATGGACTCTGTCACCCAGGCCAGACTTCCAGGGGAGGCAGAGCTTTGAGAAGGAGGGTGTCCAGGGACAGCTCCTGTGTCCATAGCACTGACCAGGCAAAGGTAGACTCTCCTGAGAGGTGAGGCTCCCAGAGATCTTTTGGATGGACTGACCTGTAGGACTCTATCCTACAGGCTGATCCTAAGAGGAGGCTAAGCAAAACACGGAGAATTTTTGTCTGGGGGAATGGAGGAGAGAAGACTTAAAGGAAGGACCCAAGGCAAAACTACTCTGTAGAGGCCATTTCTCCATTTCAGGGAGAAACGGGCTTAACTGCAGGATGAAAGAGAAGCGTGGAGTGAGGGCTAAAGGACACTCCTGAAAGGAAGGGTAGAGTCAGCCGGGCCCGGTGGCTCACGCCTGTAATCCCAGCACTTTGGGAAGTCGAGGTGGGTGGATCGTGAGATCAGGAGTTCGAGGCCAGCCTGGCCAATGTGGTAAAACCCCGTCCCTACTGAAAATACAAAAATTAGCTGGGCACGGTGGCAGGTGCCTGTAATCCAAACTACTTGGGAGGCCGAGGCGGGAGAATCACTTCAACCTGGGAGATGGAGACTGCAATGAACAGAGACTATGCCATTGCACTCCGGCCTGAACAAGAGAGCAAGGCTCCATCTCCAAAAAAAAAAAAGGGAAGGGTAATAGGGGGTGTACAGGTGTGGCCTGCCTGTAAGCAGGAGGATGCAGGAGATGACCTGCAGGCTATGGGCCCTGAGGGTTTGTGTTGTCTGCAGCCGACATGGCTCCTCTGCACGCATTCCCTTTGCAGTCCTGCACTCTCCTCCAGGCCCTACCCAGCCTCGCCCTGTTGGCTCATGCCCGTAACTACTTAACTTCTTGAGCTGCTTGAGGTTGCTGGAGCGGATGGCGGCCAATAGCTGATCACGGGAGTTCTTCTCCTGGGCAGGGAGGACTTTGTCTCCCATCTTCCTCTGAGTAGCTGGTGAGAGTGAGTTCTTCAGGTTCTCCATGATGAGGGGTGGAGCCAAGGGCGGGGGAGGGGGAGGCGGGGCAGCGGGAGCACCCCCTTTTTTGGGAGAGTTCTTTGGAGAGGGCTTTGGAGATGGTTGAGGTGAAGGTTTTGGGGAGCCCTTGGCCAGAGCCCCCGCCTTGGGCACCTCCAGCAGATCCTTCTTCTCTCCCTTGGCTTCCTGCGCCTGCCTCTGCTCCTGCAGCCGCTTTTGTCTCTGCTTGTCCATGTTGCGGCTGAGCAGATTGGTGACGGTCATTCGGGGCCCAGCCAGCTCAAAATGGTAGCCCAGCTTGAGCAGGGTGGTATTCTCCTTCAGCAGCTTGGCGATCTCCATCTCTGTCTTGCCTCCACAGATGTGTCGCTGGTTGTGGAAGCGGAGCTCGGTCAGCGTGTTGTTCTGGAGGAGGGCCCGGAAGATGGCCAGGATGCCTTTGCCTGTGATGTGGTTGGAGTCCAGGTTGAGGCTGGTGATGGTCTTGTTGGCCTTGAGCATGATGGCAATGGCAAAGGCCACGTGGTCGTCCGCCCGCGTGTTGGCCAAGGCGAACACCTTGACCACGGTGTTGAACTCCAGAGCCTCGGTGAAGCGGACCAAGATCTCATTTGTGATGCAGTCTGAGTTGTTGACGTTCACCTCAGTCATCTCGGGGTCATTGTTCTTCACTCTCTCCAGAGGCTCATCAAATATGCTGGGAGCTGCCTCCTCCTCCGCCTTGGCCGGTCCTTCAGAGGGCCTGGTGGGGCCGCTGGGCGTCTGTTTCTCGGGTGTTTTGGTCTTGCTCTCTCCCTTGGCTTCCTTTTCATGCAAGGGTTCATCCTTCTTGACTTTGTCGTCTTCCTTTTTGGTGTCTGTGTTCCCAGCTCCTCTTTTTACCTTCTCGTCCTCCTTTTTCATGTCTGTGTGCCCGCCTGTTCCTTTCATCTCACCCTCTTTTCTGGTGTCTGTGTTCCTACGCTCCCCTTTTACCTTCTCATCCTCCTCTCTCTTGACCACCTCCTTCATCTCCTCTCTCTTTTTATCCTTGTCCCTGCTCAGGCCTGTGTTCCTGTCACTCCCTTTCTTCTCCTCTTCCTTCTGCCCTGCTGCTGCCCTCTCCTCTCCTTTCCCATCCTTCCCTGCCTCCTTCTTATCCACTGCAGCCCGGACCCGGCCCTTGTCAATGCCCCGGATGATCTTCTCCTCCTTGGGCTTCTCACCACTCTTGCCATCAGCTTCATCTCTGTCTCTAGAGAAGCTCTTCTTTAAACCACGCCTCTTTGGCTCCTTCCCCAGATCTGAGTCCTGTCTGGGGCCCAAGGATTTTTTGCTGGCATCTCTGCCCCTTTCCTCTCCATTCTTGGCATCTGTCTTGGTCTCCACTTGCTTGCTTTCCTAAGAATTCAGAAAAGAAAAATAAACATGAAGAGATGGCTACCCAGGGCCAGGAATGAGTATGGGGATGAGTGGGGGAGCACTTACATAACCGCCCTTGAGCCTCTGAAGGACAGGTGGTGTGTGGGAGAGTGGGGTGCAGCAAAAGGGGGACTCAGGTTCAAACTGCAGAACGGGATGGCCTCAGACTCAGGGCCTAAGGGTCGTGACATAACCAAACCCCTGCAAAGGTCGTGGCCGTTCCTTTTATGGAGTATTCTCAGACCCAGAATGGCCCTTTCCTGTCACGGGTGATGCAGAAGGACTGCCTCCAAGCAGTGACCTGCCAAGCGCATTGGAACCTGAGGCAAAAGGAGAAACACTAACACTGATCGCGTCTTTAAAATTCTGCATTGCTGTTCATTGTGGACTTTCTGCATTAATTGTATTTTAAAAAATATACATGAAGGCTGGGCACAGTGGCTCACACCTGCAATCCCAGCACTTTGGGAGGCCAAGGCGGGCAGATCACCTGAGGTCGGGAGTTTGAGACCAGCCTGACCAACCTGGAGAAACCCTGTCTCTACTAAAAATACAAAAAATTAGCCAGGTGTGGTGGCACATGCCTATAATCCCAGTTACTTGGGAGGCTGAGGCAGAAGAATCACTTGAACCCGGGAGGCAGAGGCTGTGGCGAGCCAAGATTTTGCCATTGCACTTCAGCCTGGGGAACAAGAGCAAAACTGTCTCAAAAAAAAAAAAATTATATATGTACACACACACACACACACACACACACACACACACACACACAGTGAGAACATCGGTTATCTTGCTCACTGAGTTTTTTGGCTTCGGCTTGTATTCTGTGCCCAAGGTGACTGCCTCACATCCCTCACTCCAGTCCTGGCCCTGCTTTTAAGAAGTAGGCCACTAGTTCTGAGATACAGGACTTTTATAAGCATTTCCAAAGGAAAAAATATAATGCATATAATGCATTTCCAAAGGAAAAAAATGTTGGAGGGTCAACATATGCTAACATTTTATTTTGCCAATTAAAGATATTTATGATTTTTTTAAACTTTTTTTTAGAGATAGGTGTCTCATTATGTTGCCCAGGCTGGACTCAAATTCCTGGCCTCAAGGAGTCCTCCCACCTCAGCCTCCCAAAGTGCTGAGATTACAGGTGTGAGCCACCATGCCTGTCCTATATTTTAAAATTCTATTTGCCATCATCATCTCATCAAAATAAAAAGGAGCTAATTTTAAAGAAGGTAGGCATAATAAAGAATATACCTTGGGCCGGGCGCAGTGGCTCAAGCCTGTAATCCCAACACTTTGGGAGGCTGAGGCGGGTGGATCACGAGGTCAAGAGATCAAGACCATCCCGGTCAACATGGTGAAACCCCGTCTCTACTAAAAATACAAAAAATTAGCTGGGCATGGTGGCACGTGCCTGTAATCCCAGCTACTCAGGAAGCTGAGGCAGGAGAATTGCCTGAACCCAGGAGGCGGAGGTTGCAGTGAGTCGAGATCGTGCCATTGCACTCCAGCCTGGGTAACAAGAGCAAAACTTCGTCTCAAAAAAAAAAAAAAAAGAATATACCTTAACATCAAATATGTATTTTTTAAAATTCACAGTATCATCCTTATTTTTAGTAAAAACTTAGCTAAGGACAAAGCACCTCTCTGTGGAGAGCCCTGGAATTCACTGGGTCAGCTGGTCTCTGGAGGACTCTGCCAGATTCTGGATCTTGGATTCTGTGACTCAATTCTGACTCCCGAGACCCTGCGAAGTTTTTGAGAGAGGCCATGGGACCAAATCAGCTGAGCTGCAATGGGGCTTGGGTTTTATACACAAGATAAGCCACCCACACTCCATGGATCCCTGTTCCTTCTCCCATAAAGCTGCACCAAGCCTGAGCCCTGTTTTGAGAGCCCTTGTTTCTCATGTTCATCAGAGAAGCAGAGGAAGCAGCAGGATTGCCTGAGAGTGGACGTTAGACTTAACTGTCCAACTCTGATGGAGACCCCAGAGCAACTGGGACTTAAAGGGATGCTGCGATGTCCTCCTCTAAAGGTTTTTCAAGAGGGAGAGACTACAGTTTGAATATTTAAAAGGTTTTTTTTTGTTTTGTTTGCTTTTTTGAGACACAGTTTTGCTTTTGTTTCCCAGGCTGGAGCGCCCTGGTGCGATCTTGGCTCACTGCAACCTCCACCTCCCAGGTTTAAGCAATTCTTGTGCCTCAGCCTCCGGAGTAGCTGGGATTACAGGTGTGTACCACCACACCTGGCTAATTTTGGTATTTTTATTAGAGATGGGATCTCACCACCTTGGCCAGGCTGGTCTCAAACTCCTGACCTCGTGATCTGCCTGCCTCAGCCTCCCAAAGTGCTGGAATTACAGGCCTGAGACACCATGTTGGGCCAAAATGTTTTCTTTCAAGGGTGCCAGGCTGGGGTGTGGGGATAGGGGAGGGAAGAAAGGAACACAGCTCTCTATCACGCTCTCTGGCCCAGCTAGCGTTTCTTCACACCCTCCACTCTTCCCAGGGGGAATGGAAAGAAAACGCAGTCCTGTGGAAACCATTTGTACCTGCACCACAAACACATGCCATTGGGGACCAATCCCTGGGGTTTTTTTTTTTTTAGCAGCAATAGTCCTTGGCTCCTCTGCTAGAATCACAATAGACAGCCAAGGGGCACAGGGCCTAGTGAGACAGGGCCTTGGAATGTATCCGTTCTAGCCTCCAGGGTCCAGCTTCGCTGGAGGCCTCGCTGGGGCTGTGGTGATGGAGCAAGGGGCAGAGCGCTCTCCCTCACACCCACTCGGGCCCCCAAGGAACTGGCTCTGACCCTTAGATCAACTGGGTTTGACCCCAGAGCAGAAGCAATAGTGACTTTCCTGAACCTTGATTTGAAAGGGACGAAAGGAGAGGAGTATGTCAATAGAATGGAAACAAGGAAACCCTTTTAGGGTTCAGCCCTTTTAGGAAGTTCTTATAATCATCTGCCCATAGTTTGACCAGGAAATTCCCTCTCCTATCCCCTGATCCCATCACGTTGAGAGAGGTTCCATCACAGATTCTGTCCACTTTGGGAGCTTGGAGGTGAGAGCTGGAGGGACCAGCGTCTCTGGGCCCAAGGTCTAGAGATCGGGCCCCCAGGACAAAGACTCCTGCCCTCCCCTCTTTCTTCCCTTCCCCAAATGTGCACCCTTCGGGAGTTCTCAGAGCCCACTGTGCACTGCATAGCTTCCCGTTCCAGAGTTCCCATGCTGCTTGTAGGCTTCACTCGGAGAGAAAGTGGGGATCCAGAGAGATGATGCCTTAACTAACTTCACCTAGCAAGTTCAGGAAAAGCTGGGTTTCAGACCTGACTGTCTCACGGACAGCCACCCAGTCAATGTAACCGTCTCTGACCTTCCCCATCAGGGGCCAAAGCAGCTCCTTTCTGCCCACCCCACCCCTGGGGTGCCGGAGTGCCCAGCTGCCCACAGAGCCTCACTCACCCGCCTCCCGTTTTCATGCAGCCCCCTTCAGAGCTAGGACTCCCATTCAGACCTTCCCTCTCGCCCCCAGCCTGGACTCAATGTAACCTTCTTTCTTCCCTGACACCCCACATCCTGACTTCTCCCCTTTCTTCTAATCCAGAACGACTCCCCACTCCTTCCTAGGGACCTCCCCTCCACTGGGGTCCTAGTTGGCTAGGATCTGCCAAGTGTCTGTTCTTGAGGAGGTGTGCCAACACTTTAAAAAGAACCTAATGAAAAACAGGCTGGAGGTGGGAGGGAAAGGGCTGATTAATCATCAGTTTCCTCCAAATAGCCAGGAATGAGAGGGGCTGGGGCTTGTTGCAGTCTGTGTAGCCCTGAGCGCTCAGACGTTGCCTTAAAAGGAGAAGGAGCCCAGAGTCCTCCCAGGGCTGGGATTTCTGTTGAGCTGAGCTCCCCCGAGCTGGCACATAGCAGAGCTGCTTCCTTCATGCTAATCTGAAAGGGAAGCTAGGACAACTTCTTCTTGCTTCTAGAACGGATGGTGCATCCCAGTGACCTCCAGAGGTTATTTTTGCCTGTGTTTCTGTCTCTAGACCTTACCCAACTGCCTGTCCCTTATAGCAGGAGGAGTTTAGGTTAGATATAACAAAGAACTTCCATACAGTAAAGGTTCACAGGCCTCTGGATGAGAAAACTAGGTAGCAACAGTTATTTTTTTCCTTTGCGAAAAAGCATTAGGGTTAGGGGAAGCCCACGGGGTGGTTTGGGAGTGGGATGGAGGCAGGGGAATGGAAAAGATGGCCTCTGAAAGTCTGTACACATGGAGGTACCTAGTGATCAGGCTCACAGGTAAGCAGCAGCTCCTTGTCCCACCTGCTCCAGGCCTTAGGACTACATGATGTTGCTCTGTGTCTGCCATGTGTGTTAGGATCCAAGTTTAATGCCCTTGATAGGTTCACATGGGCAGAGCACAGCATCTTCTCCCTTACGTGGGCCCTTCTGATGCTGCTTCCTCTAGAAGTCTTATCTGATTAAACAGAGGACAGAATATTTCACCACCGCCATTGCCAAAGATGAGAGGAAAAGGACTATTTATCTATTCAGAGAGTTGGTTTTTTTGAGACAAAATCTTGCTCTTGTCCCCGAGGCTGGAGTGCAGTGGCGCGATCTTGGCTCACTACAACCTCCTGCCCCCCAGGTTCAAGCGATTCTCCTGCCTCAGCCTCCCAAGTAGCTGGGATTACGTGCCACCATGCCTAGTTAATTTTTGTATTTTTAGTAGAGACAGGGTTTCACTGTATTGGTCAGGCTGGTCTCGAATTCTGACCTCAGGTGATCTGCCCATCTCAGCCTCCCAAAGTGCTGGGATTACAGGCGTGAGCCACCGCACCCGGCCTATCCGAACAGTTTAAAATGAGAACTTGCTGAGGGCAAGGCCAAGGGCCAGAGCCTCTGTGTGCTGCATTCGGCAACCACAGCCCACTGACACCTTGCTGGCTCATGCTGTCCCCCACCAAGGTCACCTCTTTCCTTCCTGTGACCCATCACCTGCGGAGGAGGCATCTCCCTCTTTGCAGAGTCATTTGGCCCCATGTGGCTGCAAGGAAGGAAGTTCTGCAGACGGATCCCAGGGAGAACGGCTCCAGCAGAGGGTTGGGAGATACGGGTCTGCCTGTGTTTGCAGAGGCCACTTTCCAGCCACTTGCCTAGAAAAGGGCAGAGCCAAGGTGGGCAGGGCTGACTGGCAAGGACCGCACCCCTCACAGGTGATACCACTGCTGTGAATTCAGTAGTTATTTGTTCCTTCCCCAAAGCAAGACTGAGGTGATGCCAGTTCAGATGGTTTGATGCCATAATTGCTATGGCCCCCAAGGCGTCCTGGTGACGCCTGTGTAGTCTTTTTATCTGGAGGCATCGCAATGCCCCTAGCTCGAGCTCCAGGCTGAGGGCAGGATCTGTGGGGTCTCCCAGCTCTGCTTCTAGGAGACTCTTTCTAGGCCTTGGCTAAAGTCCCCTAGAACATTAAAAGTCGGGCCGGGCGCAGTGGCTCACACCTGTAATCCTAGCACTTTGGGAGGACGAGGTGGGTGGATCACCTGAGGTCAGGAGTTCAAGACCAGCCTGGCCATCGTGGTGAAACTCCATCTTAAAAAAAAATAAAAAAGAAAAAGAACATTAAAACTCACAGTTTGAGTGGATCCGGACTGATTAGAAGGCAGCATTTTTACCTTGGCCTTGGCTGTGGCCTACTGCTGGTTTCTCCTTGACCGAAGTTATATTTACCAGGAAAGCACCAGGGAAATATGTGGCATCGCCCAGTCCTGCTCTCATGCACAAACTCCTTACTGTCCTCATCCGGCACCAGTACCCGCCACATGCCTCCACCATGTCTCAGAGCCCCCGATCATTCCCCTGCATTTCCCATAAAACTGTCCCAGCAGGAGCTGGGGCTCTGGTCCCACTCCCTCCAGCTACCTAAGGACTTCCTGATACCAGGCACTGCAGCTGCCAGTCTTATCTGTCTACACAAGGGAATGCTGGCCATGGGCTGGAGGGCCTGTCAAAGGTCCCCTGGGAGAGCAGAAGTCTTACAGGGCTGGTGTGCTGGGCAGGGCAGGGCAGGCAGCAGGGCCCAGGGCTAGAAGGGATGGAGGGGTTCACTCCCTGCAGTTCACTCCTGCCGCATTCCATGTGGAGTGCCAAATCTTTTATTGTTTTCTACCAAAAAGAAAGATTCTAGAGTCTCCAGAAAAGAAGTTTAAGGAGGGCCAAGACACAGTGGCTGACGCCTGTAATCCTGTTACTTCAGGAGGCTGAAGCAGGAGGATTGCTTGAGCTCACAAGTTCGGAACTAGCCTGGGCAATATAGTGAGACTCTGTCTCTATTGAAAATAAATAAATAAATAAAATAGACAAGTTTAAGGGAGGTCCATTGTCCTTTGGAAAAAGTTGGATTCCTGGCACCAGCTGTCCTGGGTAGAGGCCATAATGCCTGTTTCTCTTGGTGGTGTGTGGGGCAGGAGTCCTCTACTGAGGCTTGGCTTAGCTCATTAGACATTAAAGATTCAGATCTTGGCCAGACGCGGTAGCTCACATCTGTAATCCCAACACTTTGGGAGGCCGAGGTGGACAGATCACGAGGTCAGGAGTTTGAGACCAGCCTGGCCAACATGGTGAAACCCCTTCTCTACTAAAAATACAAAGTTAGCTGGGCATGGTGGCACGTTCCTATAGTCCCAGCTACTCGGGAGGCTGAGGCAGGAGAATCACTTCAACCTGGGAGGCGGAGGTCGTGGTGAGCCAAGATCATACCACTGCACTCCAGCCTGGGCAACAGAGTGAGACTCCATTAAAAAAAAAAAGATTAAGATCTTGTAACTACTGCTATTACCCCTAGAAAGCTACAGGTTCCCTTTCCAGCTGCCAGGAAAACTGGAGGCTGTGCTGGAAAAGTTCTGTCCATAGTGGCATATGAGCCCTTTGGCTCTTTAGACAGTCAGTCCATGCACAAACCCCAGCTCTGGCTCTGCGACCCTGGCTGCATTACTCAGCACCTCTGAACCTGCTGTCTCATATTCACAATGGGACTGACCGCCCCTCCGGGGATCCTCACTGGGTCGTAAGTGGTAGATCCAGGACTCAAACCTCGATCCCGATGACAAGAAAGCCTTGAATAGGAGATAAGCTGTAAAAATCCAGGTCTTTATGAGCAGTGATTAGGCCTCAAGGGCAGGCAGTAGGGCCCCAACCTCCTCCGAGTTGAGCCCCTGCCCCTTTCCTTAGTGTCTGGGTATTGCCCAGCAGGGTGAAATTTGTTCTTACCCAGTAGCCAATGGAACTACTTTGCCGTGGAAAACGAAATGACCACATATTAAGCCCTGGAAACCTTCCTGCAGGGCTACAAGTTGGGAAGGGATGAAGCTGCTTTGGGAAGCCTCCCCCAACCCCACCCCAGTCTTACGGTGACAGGGGTGGCATGGGATAGGGACAGGTATCCTCCCCACCTACAATGGCAACTAGCACTTGTAGGGAGCTACACTTGTTGCGCGCTTGGGCGCCGGGAGTCTGTGCTCTAGAAGCGTCCCCCCGAGAGTCCTGCTGCAGGCCTCGCTCCCTCACCCTTTCATGGCTCTGTTCATCAGGAGGCTTCCGTCAACACCGGATGAGGGACACGGTGCTACACGAGAAAGCCTTGCCCTCATACCTTAGGGGATGTGGCAGACCAGGGGACAAGTTCACATCAAAGTGTATGTGGCAGAGGGTGTTGAGGGCATGGCCCCCCGAGAGCAGGCCTCCCCATGCCGAAGAGTGACCACTTCAGCCAACAGCATTCCTTCAGGCCAGCCACAGAGTCTCCGCATCCTCCCCAGAAAGGCCAGCAGCCCTGTCTTAGCCGTTCTCAGACTGAAGTTCTTCAACTCCTGCTCTGGCAGTGGCTCAGGGACTAGGTCTCTGCACCTGCCAGCAACCCTCTTTTTTAGTTATCCCAGCTCTGACCCTCCCAGACCATCCCATACCTGCTTCCCCTGCTTCAAAGCCCCCACTCCAGGGAAATGCTGGCTGTCTCCACTGGCCTTGGCAGGATGAGTTCTGAGGGAACCCTTCCATTCACCCCTCCTAGTTATTAGGGGCCTCTGGGGGAACTGTGACCCAGAAATGGGGTTGGAGAAGGGAGAAAAAAATGACAGGTGAGGATGGAGCCCGAGTGTAACCTCACCCACTTAGGTTAGCATCTCTGGAAACACTTTTGGGAATGTTCCAGGACTTATACACAAAAACCCACACAGACACTCAGTTCCTTCCCATACAGGAGCATAGCTAATCCCTAAAAAACGGAACTCCTCATTTGGGGCTCGGGGCTCTGGTATATGATTGCGGGGGGTGGCTGCAGGACAGCCTTCTCGTATACTTTTGGAGACCACTGACTGCTGTGTAACTGGAGCTCCCAGCCCCTGACCAAGGCAGGAGAGAGCAAGAACGCTCGGCAAGGGGGTTTACACACCGCAGCTGCTCTGGAAACGCTTGGTGATGACAGCAAGGGCACCATCCTCAAATAACCCACGTGGAGGGTGTCAGAAATGAAAGGGAGTCAGGCTCTTCCCACATGGCCCCAGCACGGCCCCTCAACACCACAGCCCAGCAGAGGTCTCAGCATCCCCTGCTCCCAATCTGAAGCCCTGTTGATAGACAGCATGCGGCCCAGCCCACACCCAATAAACCTGACAAGCAATGCTGGAGCCTTGGGCTCTCATTTCCCAGAAGAATGCGGGCCATTTGGGCACAGCCTCTCACATGCTCAGGGCTTCAGCGGGGTCATCAAGGGCATCCCCCAGGGGAACATGTGTACCTGGTAAAATGTGGGCTGAGAAGCCAAGGCCCATGCAGTCATGAAGCTAAGAAAAGCTGCACTACGCAGGCATCCCAGATGTCCGCCCCGACTGCTCCATTCCCACCCTGCCTGACCTCTTGGTGGCTTCTCACTGCACTCCAGGAGCCAACCCACTTGTGAGTGTGCGAGGCAACTGACGGGGGTGGGCACAGCCTCCAGCCCCCTGGCCAAATGTCTGCAGATGGGTGGGTGGGGCTCAGGTGCGAGAATGACCATCCCTTCCATCTGGTGAAGAAACCAGAGAAATTCTAACGCTGGGGGAGCTCATTTCAGAGCTTTGAGCCTGTGTTTCTTTCTTTCTTTTTCTTTTTTGTGGGGGGAAGAGACACAGTCTTATTATGTTGCAGGCTGGTCTCGAACTCCTGGCCTAAAGCAATCCTCCCACCTTGGCCTCTCAAAGTGCCGGGATTACAGGTGTGAGCCACCACACTTGGCCTGGAGCCCATATTTCTTCTTCTTCTTTTTTTTTGGTCTCAAGTCTCGCTCTGTCTCCAGGCTTAAGTGGGGTGATCTCAGCTCACTGCAACCTCCGCCTCCCAGGTTCAAGCAATTCTCCTGCCTCAGCCTCCCGAGTAGCTGGGACTACAGGCACCCACTACCATACCCAGCTAATTTTTTGTATTTTAGTAGAGACGGGGTTTCACCATGTCGGCCAAGATGGTCTCCATCTGATGACCTCGTGATCCGCCCACCTCAGCCTCCCAAAGTGCTGAGATTACAGACGTGAGCCACTGTGCCCGGCCAGAGCCCGTATTTCTAAAGGGCATGGTTCCCACCCCTGGTTGCCATTCCACCTGAGAAGTCAAGTTCCACAAGCTGAGTTTAATCCTTTTCCCCAAATCCTTAGTCAAGGGAGTGCCCAAGAGCATAACAGTAGCTAACCGTGGCGAGTGCCCGCCGCCTCGCCGCCCTAGGCGCCTGTCACCCAGTTAGGCACTCGCGCAGTCCTCAGATGACTCTGCAGGGCAACCCCATTTTACAGAAGAAAGCGAAGCCCAGGATTATGCAGCTATTACACGACAAAGCGAGGATTCAAGTTCAGGTTCATAGGCTCTAGCGTCTGAACTTTTAACCTCTATATTCTGCCCTCTTGCATAAGCGGGCTGCTTGCTAGGCCACTCTTTCACCTGAATGCCTGGCCCAGACACAGCCCTTCACCCCCAGCCACCCATCACTGAAATCACAATATCCACAGCCACCGTTTAGTGTTTACAAGGTGTGAGACACCGCACTACGTACTTTACTTAAGTCACTGATGTAATTGACTCCTCAGCACCGTCTGAAGTGGGCAGAGCTTGGTAAGGCTCCAGTCTCAGCAAGAGGAAGCTTGAGGGAGGAGCCCTCTTGGGCTTTTGGGAGCCGCGGCCCTTCACATGCATCGACCTTCAGCTATACCTTGAGACCTTCATTTCCCCCTGTTTCCCATATGCTTTATTTTATTTTTGAGACAGGGTCTTACCCTGTGAGCTAGGTTGGAATGCAGTGGCACAATCTCAGCTCACCACAGCCTCCACCTCCCAGGCTCAAGCCATCCTCCCAGCTCGGGCTGCTGAGTAGCTGGGGCTACAAGCGTGAACAACAACACCTGGCTAATTTTTGTTTTGTTTTGCTTTGCAAAGACGCATTCACCATGTCACCCAGTCTGGTATCAAATTCCTGTGCTCAAGTGACCCTCCTGCCTCAGCCTCCCAAAGTGCTGGGATTACAGGTGTGAGCCTCTGTGCCCAGCCTATATGCTTTTCTTACTGTGGTCTTTTTTTTTTTTTTTTTTTTTTGAGATGGAGTTTCCCTCTTGTTACCCAGGCTGGAGTGCAATGGCGTGATCTCGGCTCACCGCCACCTCCGCCTCCTGGGTTCAGGCAATTCTCCTACCTCAGCCTCCTGAGTAGCTGGGATCACAGGCACACGCCACCACGCCCGGCTAATTTTTTGTATTTTTAGTAGAGACGGGGTTTCACCATGTTGACCGGGATGGTCTCGATCTCTTGACCTCATGATCCACCCACCTCGACCTCCCATAGTGCTGGGATTACAGGCTTGAGCCACCGCGCCCGGCCCACTGTGGTCTTAACAACCATCACATTACTGTGGTACCTAAGAAATAAACTGCTGTAAATTCACTGCCTCTGGACAGTGTGCTCAGGAGAGTTACAGCTTCTGGAAGTCAGCAGTAACATTTTCCCCTTTTGCAGATGGTGTCATTCTTTTTCTTTCTTTCTTTCTTTTTTTTTTTTTTTTTTTTTTTGAGACTGTGTCTTGCTCTGTTGCCCAGGCTGGAGTGCAACGGCATGATCTCAGCTCACTGCAGCCTCCACCTCCAAGGTTCAAGCAATCCTCCTGTCTCAGCTTCCTGAGTAGCTGGGATTACAGGTGTGCTCCACCACGTCCAGCTAATTTTTGTATTTTTAGTAGAGATGGGGTTTCACCATGTTGGCCAGGCTGGTCTTGAACTCTTGACCTCGGGTGATCTGTCTGCCTCAGCCTCCCAAAGTGCTAGGATTACAGGCATGAGCCAGTATGCCTGGCCTTGTTATTCTTTTTTTTTTTTTTCTTTTTTTCTTTTTTTTGAGACGAAGTCTCACTCTGTCACCGAGGCTGGAGTGCAATGGTGCAATCTTGGCAACCTCCACCTCTCAGGTTCAAGCGATTCTCCTGCCTCAGCTTCCTGAGTAGCTGGGATTACAGGCATGTGCCACCACACCTGGCTAATTTGTATTTTTAGTAGAGATGGGGTTTCACCATCTTGGCCAGGCTGATCTTGAACTCCTGACCTCATGATCTACCCACCTTGGCTTCCCAAAGTGCTGGGATTACAGGCGTGAACCACCTTGCCCGGCCCCTCTTCTTCTCCTTCTTTTTTTTTTTTTTTTTTTTTTTTTGAAGCAGAGTCTCACTCTGTCACCCAGGATGGAGTGCAGTGGCACGATCTCAGCTCACCCAACCTCCACCTCCCGGGATTCAAGTTATTCTCCTGCCTCAGCCTCCCGAGTAGCTGGGATTACAGATGCCCACCACCTCGCCTGGCTGATGGTGTCATTCTTAATTAAACTATATCAGTAGTAAGTGGGAGGACTGGAGTTCACACTCAGGTCTCTGGGATTCTAACACATATACTCTGAACCACTATGCTGCTCCCCATGGTCACAGTGATACGCTAAAGAATGAATGCCATATTCCTGCCAGGAGCTCCCTGCAAAGCACACAACACAAACTCAAAGAGAGCGATCTGGGCATGTGATCATTTGGCCAGATGCACACAAATGCCAAGGCATTGGGTTCAGCTCTGGGGACACAGAAATGGGTAAGGTATGAATCTCTGCAGAGAGATGGTGAATTGAATGTCACCCCCAAAGGTTCTCACAAGAACATCCAGCATTCCCTTGGATTTCATGCCAGGCTAAGAGGAGGGACCATCTGGAGGAAAGGGGTCCATGGCTTTTGCTGCGGCAGAGTTAGGAAGAAGGCAGCCTCAAGAGAATACAAACCAAGGTCAGAAACCCATTGGGGGCTGGGTATGGTGGCTCACATCTGTAATCCCAGCACTTTGAGAGACCAAGGTGGGTGGATCACTTGAGGTCAGGAGTTTGAGATCAGCCTGGCCAACATGGTGAAACCCCGCCTCTACTAAAAATACAAAAATTAGCCAGGTGTGGTGTTGGGCACTTGTAATCCTAGCTACTTGGGAGGCTGAGGCAGGAGAATTGCTTGAACCCAGGAGGTAGAGGTTGCAGTGAGCCGAGATCACCCCATTGCACTCCAGCCTAGGTGACAGAGGGAGACCACCCTGTCTCAAGAAAAAGCAAACAAAAAAAAACCCATTGGGCTTCTAATTTTCACACCATCAGGAGTCAGGGTCTATAGCCCAGGGACCGCCACTGTATTCCATCTTACTCTGTGACTTCCCTGCGCTGGTTTTCTCAGTGCTTGGCAATGAGACTCCAATGAAAAGGCCTGTGCTTAACTTTGAGGCCAAAGATGAAAATAAATGGAGGTAGGAAAAATATGCCCCACACCGTAGTAAGGCTGGGTAGAGGCAACCCGGAGAATACATGAATGGCAGTAATTACAGGGAGCTTGGGGCACAGAGCAGGGCCTGTGGAGGAGGCCTGGCTGAGCGCTAACATGCACACAGGGTTTCTGGCAGAAGCAAACAGGAAGCTGAGAAAGACCTTCCAGGCTGCTCATGGATATGGAGCACAGAGCCAGGAGGCTGCGCCTGGAAGGAGTAGAGGAAGGGTTCATGCAGACAGGGACATTTGAGCTGGTTCCTGAAGGAGGAGTGCGGTTTGGTAAATGGATAGAGCAGAACATGTAGAGGAAGAGGCTTCCCCCTGTGGCCTCGTCTACTTCCTTATTCCCAAGCTTCATCCTACAGTGTTGTGCCTTTGCACAGGCATTTCTTCACCCCGTTCTCACCTGGCCTCACTCTACCCATGGTTCAGGATCAACATCAGCATCAAGCATGGTGTGCTTTGGGAAGTGACCCCTGACCCCTGAGCCCTTTCCCTCCCCCTCCTCCTCCCCACAGCTCCCGTGGCATGGCTCCCTCCCTTGTCGAGGCTCCTATCACTCTGTTTCTTTTTCCATCTCTCCTGCAGGATCAGGGAATGAAATACGGTTTATTACCGACTCAATGCCCAGCACACAGCATGATGCCTTGGCACACAGCAGATGCTTGAGAGTTGCTGGATAAGTAAGAAAATGGTGTCCGCCAAATAAAGCCAAATGCTAGTTTGGAATGATGAACCTCTGGGGGTGACATTCAATTCACCATGTCTCTGCAGAGATTCATACCTTACCCATCCCTGTGTCCCCAGGGCTGAACGTTTGTAGAATAAGGAACTGGGCACAAATAAATGAATGATGAATAGAAACCACATGATTTGAGGCTGATGATGTTGGAGGTGGGGGGTGCTCTCCTGTGCTATTCACTACTGTCACAGACCCATCCTGAGGCTGAAATGTCAGTGGGCTCAGTGTGGCCGTAGATTTGAGAACCCTGGACCTCAGCTTTCTCAGCCTGGGCCAGATTTCTTCCCCAGCCCCCAGAGTCACACCCCTGACTCCTCACTCCAGATCATTTAGTCCAGCCAGGGCTTGGTGAGCAGAGCTGGTGAAGAGAGCCTGGTGTCTAGGCCCAGGGCAGGCCAAACCGGGGTAAGATGAGTGGGCATTTGGTATAAGGGGCCAGGGATGCAGGGAGAACGGATGCCTGTGACTCCATCCTGCCTCTGGAAAGAGAGCCGTCCCACACCACGTTTGACTGTAGGTCACACCTGTGTATACGTTGAATTTCCAGCCAGGTGCGGTGACTCAGTCCTGTAATCCCTGCACTTTGGGAGGTCAAGGCGGGTGGATTGCCTGAAGTCAGGAGATCAAGACCAGCCTGACTAATACGGTGAAACCCCATCTCTACTAAAAATACAAAAAATTGGCTGGGCATGGTGGCAGGCACCTGTAATCCCAGCTACTAGGGAAGCTGAGGCAGGAGAATCACTTGAACCTGGAAGGCAGAGGTTGGAGTGAGCAGAGATGGCGCCCCTGCACTCCAGCCTGTGTGATAGAGTGAGACTCCATCTCAAACAAAAATAAATAAAGTAAAAACTTCCTGGAGTCCACACTGAGAAGCACACCTGGGTCTCTGGCTGCCTGCTAAGGCCTGCAACCTTAAGGATGTCCAGAGCTTGGGGAGGGAGGTGGTAGCTGAGAGGCAGAGAGGCAAGGCAGGCCAGCTCCCAGAGCCTGCCCCCCACTGAGGTTCCCTGAAGGAATGGGTAAACAAGGAAAAGCCCAGCCCTATTGGGCCAGAGGTGGGAAGCTGGGACGGGGCGGGGGACTGACAGTAATTTTATTCTCCATCTTTACCCTTGCTCCCAAGGGACTGAGCAGCTGGGAAGAAGTCGAGTTTGTTTTAGCAAACAAGAGACTTGTTAGCATCAAGCTAAGATGAGACGCCCACAACTGTCCTCTGCCAGCGACTTTCTTTAGTGGCTTTTCCCTGGACCACGAATCATAAATTGATGTTTCAGGCTGGGCGCAGTGGCTCATGCATGTAATCCCAGCACTTTGGGAGGCTGAGGTGGGAGGATCACTTGAGGTCAGGAGCTGGAGATCAGCCTGGCCAACAAGGCGAAAACCTGTCTCTACTAAAAATACATAAATTAGCCAGGTATGGTGGTCAGCACCTGTAATCCCAGCTACTTGGGGGCTGAAGCAGGAGAGTTACTCGAAGCCGGGAGGCAGAGGTTGCAGTGAGCTGAGATTGTACCACTGCACTCCAGCTTGGGCAACAGAGCCAGACTCTGTCTCAAAAGGAAAAAAAAAAAAAAACAACTATGATGTTTCAGGACAAGGCTAGTCTCCTTAATTCTCAGTTCTCATTGCCAGCCCTCTTGCTGCTGAGGAAGTATGTGGGCAAGAGTGAGACTTCAGTCCTGCCAAACGGAGACTGCTGTCTGTGAAATGGGGACCCCTCCAAAATTTGAATTTAGAGTTTCCTTCCTTTTTTTTTTTTTTTTTTTTTTACAAATTTTTTTTTTTTTTTTTTTTTTTGAGACTGAGTTTCGCTCTTGTTACCCAGGCTGGAGTGCAATGGCGCGATCTCGGCTCATCGCAACCTCCGCCTCCCGGGTTCAAGCAATTCTCCTGCCTCAGCCTCCTGAGTAGCTGGGATTACAGGCACGTGCCAGAATGCTCAGCTAATTTTTTGTATTTTTAGTAGAGACGGGGTTTCACCATGATGACCAGGATGGTCTTGATCTCTCGACCTCGTGATCCACCCGCCTCGGCCTCCCAAAGTGCTGGGATTACAGGCTTGAGCCACCGTGCCCGGCCCGAGTTTCCTTCCTTTTTAAGGCTGAGTAGGACTCCACTGTATGTAGATACCTTGATATTGATTTTAGCAATTCATGTATATACACAGCTTGTTTATCTATTCATCCACTGACAGGCCCTTGGGCTGCTTTTGGCTACTGTGAGTAATGCTGCTATGGACATGGGTGTACCCACAGCTGTGTGAGTCCTTGCTTTCAAGTCTTTGCGGTGTAGACCGACCCAGAAGTGGAAGTGCTGGAATGAGACCTGCTTCTGACTCCTCTACACCATCCACCTTGACTGCTTCCCCTCTCTTTCTACCCAGCACGCGGGGCACCATCTTGCCAGTATCCTCAACTCCAGTCACCTGTGCCAGCCAAAGCACCGGCCGCAGGCCTGTGTGGCTCCTCCTCCCAGGCGCTGGGCTCTCTGGGGAAAGCAGCTCACACCCCACGTGGTGCCGTCCACTGTCCGCAGCCCCTGTGAACCCTCACACGCTCCGGAGTGGCGCCAGTGCCGAAGACCAGCTTAAAAGTTAGAAGGCCAGGATTCCACGCTTTGCTCTTACATCAGTGTGGTCAGGTTAATTTGCCTTCCTCATCTGTAAAACGAGGATCACATCCGGTACCGGGCTGCAGAGAGGCTTCCTTGAGGTGTGTGGATAACGCATTTGCAACAGTGCCTAATGCACAGGAAGCTTTCGGCGAAAGGTAACTGTCATTATGGGTCTAGCTGTCTCCTGGTTTTTCATAGCAACTACCTGAATTCTTCTCCCTTCTTTTAGTATCTCTCGTCCCATTCCACCCCTGTTCTTGGCAAACAGTCTAACAGTCTCCTCTGCTTTCTTCCCTGGAAGACAGCGGAAACAACCCATCGCAATTCTCCAACTTCCTGCCACCTCTCCAGGCTCATCTTTCATCCTTCCCTCTCCTCCTGCCCAGGCTCACCCCTCCCTACAAGCTCTGGAACCCATCCCTTTTCCCTCTATTGCACTCCAGCACCCTCTCCCACAGCCTTAGCTGTTCCCTCTTTCCCGGCCCCTTCCCACCACCTTTTTTTTTTTTTGAGATGGAGTCTCACTCTGTCACCCAGGCTGGAGTGCAGTGGCGTGATCTCAGCTCACGGCAACCTCCACCTCCCGGGTTCAAGCAATTCTCCTGCCTCAGCCTCCTGAGTAGCTGGGACTACAGGCACACACCACCATGCCCGGCTAATTTTTGTATTTTTAGTAGACATGGGGTTTTACCATATTGGCCAGGCTGGTCTCAAACTCCTGACCTTGTGATCCGCCCACTTCGGCCTCCCAAAATACTGGGATTACAGGCATGAGCCACTGGGCCTGGCCCCCACCACCCTTTAAACCTGCCCATCTCTCCCAGTTAATCAGATCCTGCCTCTGCCCGTGATCCCTTCAGCTCCACCGCCAGCCTTTCTGAACACCCAAACTTCCTCAAAGAGCGCTACTTTTTCGATCTCTATTCATTCCTCAATTCAACACACTCTTGCCTCACCCCCAACATTGCATGAAAATTAGTTTCATCCAGATCACGTCTGACCCTCCTGTTGCTAAATCGGATTTATCTTTATTCCTTATGTTGCTCAAACTGCGTGGGAAGCGTCTGGCCCTGCTGGCGAGGCCCTCCCTTCTGAAACGCTTCCCCCGAGTCTCCACCACAGCCCTCATGGCTTTCCTCCTAGCTCTCTGACAGTTCCTGCAGGCCTCCTTCAAGGCCCCTCTTCCCTGAGAAATCTGGGTGTTCTCAGGGTCTTCCTCCAGGCCTCCTTTGTTTCTACCTTTAGACCCTCTCCCTGGATCATCTCATCCACCCTGAGGGCATCGGCTGCATTCTATACACTCGTGTCTCCCAAAGCTGGATCTCTGAGCCAGACACGACTATGCAGGTAGTACTGTCTGATGAACACCTTGGTTTGTGTGCCCCAAAGTGCCTCAAAAACGACTCCTTGTCTCCTCCCACTGCCTTGCCGACTCCTACACTATTCCCTGTCTCGGCAAGGGGCTCCTCTAAACACCCAATGGCTCCAATCAGAACCCTGCTGGGAAGAGGAAAGGACGAATGTGTGGGGAGACAAGGTGGACACCTCTGCACTTACTCACCCTTCCCTACCAGTAGCCCCAGGGAGCTGGGGGAAGGCTGGGAAATCGACGTAGTCTACACTCCCTCACCACCCACACACAGATACCACAGCCTGAGCACCACCCGGATCAATCGCTCTCCGCCATCCTTGCCGATGTCACCTCATGGGGTTATAGCAACAACCTTCTCCCTGGTTTTGCTGACCTCTAGGGCGATCCTTGCACTGCAACCCCAGGGACCTTGCTGTGGACAGACCCATCCATGAAGCTTTTCAGTGGCTCCCCAGCAGCCTCAACATGAAGTCCAGACTCACAGGCCCTTCGTGACCCGGCCGCTGGCCTCTCCTGGCCTTCCTCCCTGCACTCTGCATGCAGCTGCCCTCTTCTCCCAGGTGCTGGAAGAAGCTGGGCCTCGGGGCCCTTGCGGTGATGCTCTCAGCACTTGGAAAGCTCTACTTCCTCTTATCCTGCTAAACTCTTACCCTATAGCGGCTGGGCGTGGTGGCTCACGTCTGTGATCCCAGCATTTTGGGAGGCCAGAGATAGGGGAATCTTGAGGTCAGAGAATTGAGACCATCCTGGCCAACATGGTAAAACCCTGTCTCTACTAGAAATATAAAAATTAGCTGGGCATGGTGGCGCACACCTGTAGTCCCAGCTACTTGGGAGGCTGAGGCAGGGGAATTGCTAGAACCTGGGAGGTAACAGCTACCTGGGAGGTGGAGGTTGCAGTGAGCCAAGACTGTGCCACTGCACTCCAGCCTGGCAACAGAGCGAGACTTTGTCTCAAAAAAAAAAAAAATAATAAAAAAATAAAAGACCTATTACCCTATATCTAGAGAAGTTTTAGCTTAGATCTTGAATTCATCTGGATTTTACCCTGGGATGTGATGCAAGGTGAAATTTTGCTTTTTTCCCCAAACAAGTACGTAATGTCTGAACTTTTTTTTTTTTTTTTTTTTTTTGGATACAAGGTCTCACTCTGTCCTCTAGGCCAGAGTGCAGTGATCACATCTCACTGCAGCCTTGACTTCCCCCGGCTTGTGATTTTCCCACCTCAGCCTCCTAGGCAGCTGCTACTACAGGCATGCACCACCACACCCGGTAGGTTTTTTTTATCTTTTGTAGGGATGAGGTTTTGTCATGTTGCCCAGGCTGGTCTTAAACTGCTGGGCTCAAGTGATCTACATACCTTGGCCTCTCAGAGTGCTGGGATTATGGTATGAGCCACCACATCTGGCTTGAACTAGTCTTATGATCAGAAAAATACAACAAAGGTACATCTATTCCAGCACTTTGGACGGTCAGGGCGAGAGGACTGCTGGAGCCCAGGAGTTCAAAACCATCCTGAGCAACATAGCGAAACCCCATCTCTATAAACAAAAATTAGCCAGGCATGGTGGCATGTGCCTGGAGTCCTAGCTACCTGGCAGGCCGAGGTGAGATGATCACCTGAGCCAAAGGAGGTCGAGGTTGCAGTGAGCCGTGATCACGCCACTGCACTCCAGCCTGAGCAACAGAATGAGACCCCGTCTCAAAAAACAAAACAAAACAAAACAAAAACCAACAAAGGCTATTTACAAAAAAGAAACAAAAGAAAATTGTTTTTAAATAACTGGGTTTTGCAGCAAAAACAAAACCAAACTAAAAACCAAGATGCATCAGGCCATGGTGTGGGGAGAAGGGATGGATGGGGCCAGAGGTGGGAGGGGATTCCCTGTCACTGTACTCAGTCCTCAGCCTGGCTGTGCTGTGCCAGGACCTGCCTGACCTTCGCCTGGCTCTGTTGCAGCAATTACAGATCAGCCCCGGTGATAAACATCAGTGCTGAGCAGAGGGCTGAAGGGTCTCAGGCACCGCCTCCAGCTCCAGCATAAACAGAAACGCCATGGCTCGTTTTTACCTCCCAAGATGATGATCTCCAGGGGTGGGAGCGGTGCAGTGGCAGCCAAGAAAAGGGCGGTGGTTTGCGAACCTGGGAAAAGAGGGCATTTTCTGATGCAGTCCTGCGGGAGACCAGGCTTTACAAGAGGAGAGAGTGCCACCATCTCAGGGCCTGCTCTGTCCTTGTAGGGAAGGGGAGCAAAGACACCTTCTAGGAAAGATAAGGATGATGTGGAGACGAGGGTGGTTGGGCACTTGCACTGCGTGTGTCAGCAAACTCTGCCAAGGCTGCGAGGGTTCTGTCTGCCTTGAGTCTTTTTTTTTTTTTGAGACGGAGTTTCACTCTGTCCCCTAGGTTGGAGTGCAGTGGTGTGATCTCAGTTCACTGCAACCTCCGCCTCCTGGGTTCAAGCGATTCTCCTGCCTCAGCCTCCCAAGTAGCTGGGATTACAGGCACATGCCATCACGCCCAGCTAATTTTTGAATTTTTAGTATAGACAGGGTTTCACCCTGTTAGTCAGGCTGGTCTTGAACTCCTGATCTCATGATCTGCCCGCCTTGGCTTCCCAAAGCACTGGGATTACAGGCATGAGCCACTGTGCCCAGCTGCCTTGAGTCTTTAAGTACAAGGGTTTCTGGTGAAAGGGATGGTAAATGGGGGAAGGTGGCCTGACCTCAGGGGCGGTTCTGTGGCTCCTGCTCCCTCCTGGAAGCCTACCAAGAGCCATCAAGAGGCATCAGAAAGGAGGGCAGGGTGAGCAGTGCCTGCGTTTCACCTAGGCCCTTACCCCTACCACCAAGGCTTCTGCGTTTACTGCAAGTAGAGAAAGACGGAGACGTTCTGAGGCGAGGGCATGCATCACAGCCTGCAATAGCAAGACTTCACAGGCAATGCCATTCTGGCTTCTGTTTGGGGGGTCCGAAGAACCCATCTCCAGGGCACTGAAAGTTCTTGTGGCAGATCTTCTTGGCCAATGAAGGGTCAGCTCCAGGGCTCTCGGCAGACCTAAATGCTTTGCCAACTGGTCTGGTGACTCATACTGGGAAGCTTGTAGCAAACCCCATTTTTGGAGAAACTGGGAAATCTCTTTGGAGAGATAAACAAGTCACTGTGGCACTCTGCTCTCTGAAGGGCCTGGCTAGTACTTTCTGCTTCATTTTATCCCAGCACCAAGGAAAACCCAAGCAAGTCTGGGAAACGTTGTCAAGATCTACACAAATGCAAGCTATTTGTTCCAGGCTTCTGGGTCCCACTTTGGTCCCAGGGGGTGGGGGAAGGAACATTCTGTTCTTTTGCTGCCTAGGGCTGTGAGCCCAAGCTCTGGCTTTCATACAGCCCCTCTCCTGTCCCTTCTAAACAGAAAAGGGTGCATTGACTGAAGCAGGAACAGCTTTGTGGGTGTCTGACTTCTGCAGTACTACTGGTCTCCAGGCTCAGAAGGGCCCTATGCTTGGTTTAATTCTCTGCTATCGCTGTCTTGAAAGCCTCGCTAATTCTTGAGCACATTTTTTTTTTTTTTTTGAGACAGAGTTTCACACTTGTTGCCCAGGCTGGAGTGTAATGGTGCGATCTCAGCTCACTGCAACCTCTGCCCACTAGGTTCAAGCAACTTTCCTGCCTCAACCTCTCGAGTAGCTGGGATTACAGTCATGTGCCACCATGACCAGCTAATTTTGTATTTTTAGTAGAGATGGTGTTTCTCCATGCTGGTCAGGCTGGTCTCCAACTCCTGACCTCGGGTGATCCACCTGCCTTGGCCTCCCAAAGTACTGGGATTATAGGCGTGAGCCACACCTCGCCTGGCCTCCTCCTCCTTTCTTTTAACTTTATATATGGAAAAGTTCTATTGTACACCAAACTAGAGAGAACAGCACAGTGAACCTCAAGGTACCCATTGCCCAACTTCAGTGATTCTCCACATATAGCCAATCTTGTTTCATCTGTATGCCCACCCATTTTTGTCACATCCTTAGGTTATTTGAAAGCAAATTCCAGGTGTATCATTTCATGCATACATACTTCAGTTGCCTCTCTATTTCTTTTTTAGAGACAGGGTCTCATTCTGTCACCGGGTTGGGGTGTAGTGGTATAATCATAGCTCACTATAACCTCGAATTCTTGGGCTCAAGTGATCCTCCTGCCTCAGCTTCCCAAGTAGTTACGACTACAGGCATGTGTCACTATGCCTGGTTAACTTTTATTTTTGTAGAGATGGAGTCCTGCTGTGTTGCTCAGGCTGGTCTCAAACTCCTGGGCTCAAGCGATCCTCCTGCTGTGGCCTCACCACGTACTGGGATTACAGGTGTGGACCACCAGGCTGGCTTTCTATTTTCTATTTTTTTTTTTTTTTTTTTTTAGAGACAAGGTTTTGCTCTGTCATCCAGGCTGAGGTAAAGTGGCATGATCATAGCTCACTGTAACCTCAAACTCCTAGGCTCAAGCAATCCTTTGCCTCAGCCTCTCAAGTAGCTAAGACTACAGGTACCTGCCATCGTGCCTAGCTAATTTATTTTTTATTTTTTGTAGAGATAGGGTCTCGCTATGCTATCCAGGCTGGTCTCGAACTCCTGGACTCAAGTGATCCTCCCACCTTGGCTTCCCAAAGTATGTGACCCATCATGCCTGGCCTCAGTGTGTATCTCTAAAAGACAGAATTTTTTTTTTTTTTTTTTTTTTAGACAGAGTCTCACTCCTTCACCCAGGCTGGAATACAGTACACGATCTCAGCTCACTGCAACCTCCGCCTCTGGGTTCAAGCAATTCTCCTGCCTCAGCCCCCCGAGTAGCCGGGATTAACAGGCACATGCCACCACATCCAGCTAATTTTTGTATTTTTTGTAGAGATGAAGTTTCACCATGTTGACTAGGCTGGTCTTGAACTCCTGACTTCAGTTGATCCGCCCACCTCAGGTCCCAAAGTGCTGGAATTACAGGCATGAGCCACTATGCCCCACCCTACTAAACAATTAATAACAGCAGTTCTTCCTAATTGCTTATCAGTGCTCAGCCCAAGGGCCCTCTCACTGCCCTCGCCTAGCCCCTGGGTTAGGAGCCCCTCCTCTGCACTCCTGCAGCAGGTCAAGCTCAAAGCTATCTCTGCACTTAGCACTTGTAACTGGTCTCTCCCTGGACTAGATGGGGAGCAAGGAGCAGGCCTTTATTTCTCTCTTTAGCACCTGGCCTGGCAGAGCACTCTGCAATTAATATATATTTGCTAGAATGAAATGCAAGTATTTCAATCCTACCTACAGTGTCCCTACCAAGTAGTTTGTGCTTGAATACTTCCAGTGACGGGAAGCTCAGCTCTTCCTAAGGAAGTCAAGCCTTTGTTTTTTGGAGAGAACAGGGTCTCACTATACTAAGTTCAAGACTCAAGCAGGTCTCCAACTCCTGGGCTCAAGCTATCCTCCTGCCTCGGCCTCCCTAAGAGCTGGGATTACAGGTGTGAGCCACCATGCCCAGCCTTTTTTTCTTTTTTCTTTTCTTTTCTTTTCTTTTTTTTTTTTTTTTTTTTTTTTTGAGACAGAGTCTTGCTCTGTCACCCAGGCTAGAGTGAAATGGAGCGATCTTGGCTCACTGCAACCTCACTGCAACCTCCACCTCCTGGGTTTAAGTGATTCTCCTGCCTCAGCCTCCCGAGTAGCTGGGAGACTACAGGCACGCTCCACCACACCTCGCTCATTTTTTGTATTTTATCTAGAGACACGGTTTCACCATGTTGGCTGGGCTGGTCTTGAACTCCTAGCCTCAAGTGATCTGCCTGCCTCAGCCTTCCAAAGTGCTGGGATTACAGATGTGAGCCACCATACCCGGCCCCTTTTCTTCTTCTTAAGCTGACTCTGTGTCAGAAAGCCCTTCTGGTCCTATTATTCCCAGGGGCTGCATAAAACAAGGTGACCCCTTCTCTTCTATGAGTGCTCTGTATGTGTTTCAGGTTTATTGGGTCCTCTCCCTGAGGCTGCTTTGCTGCAGGCTAGAAAAGTTCATTTGTTAGACTAAGCCTGTCACTCCAGCCTGACTAGAATTTTCTAGATCCTGGTTCTGCTGTTTAAATGCTCACTGTGCCTCTCAGCTTTAGATAATCTGGCCAAGTGGAACATGTGCCTTCTAGGTCTTTTCGTCCACTAACCAGGGCCGACTCCAGGACAGAACTCTCCCCCAGGGAGCCACCAAACAGCATCCCACCGCACCACTTTCCAGCCTGCGTCTCTCCATCCTGGCCACTACATTCTTGTGAGCAGCCTTCTTCAATGTCTTCCTAAAGTCTCCAGAGGAACCCAACTGCAAAGAGAAGAGGGAATATATTGGCTTCAACGCCATCTCCACCCACCACCGGCTTTTTTTTTTTTTTTAGATGGAGTGTTGCTCTTGTTGCCTAGGCTGGACTGCAATGGCACAACCTCAGCTCACTGCAACCTCCACCTCCTGGGTTCAAGCGATTCTCCTGCCTCAGCCTCCCGAGTAGCTGGGTTTACAGGTGCCCACCACGACGCCCGGTTAATTTTTGTGTGTTTAGTAAAGACAGGGTTTCATCATGTTGGCCAGCCTAGTCTCGAACTTCTAACCTCAGGTGATTCTCCTGCCTCAGCTTCCCACCCACCACTGACTCTTACCAGGGATTCTTACCCCAGTAAAATGACATACTTTCCCAGGCCATGTGAATTGTTCTGGAAAGACTTCACAGTACAGGCTCAATACAACTCCCAAAGGCAGCTCCCTTCTAGCAGCTGAGGCCCTTGGAGACACCGGTTCTTCCTGTGCCAAGGCCACAGAGACCAGAATTCCACCTGCTTCCTAACGGAGTCAGTCATGAGAAACAGCTGAGGATTAAGCTGAGTCTTTAAGCTCAAGGACAATTGGAGGTGGGTCTGGTTATTTCCCTGGAAGGGAGAAAGAAAAGCCAAGACCTAGTGGGAAGAGAAGGCGCAAACAAGATGTCAGGCCATTAAACCAAGGAGGCCAAGTGGCCGCTACACAGTGCAGGACCCAGCGAATATAGAATGGGGGTGGGAAATACAGAGGAGGTCAGGGTACACTTCAGAAGTGGCCTCCTTCCAATGAGGTCATTTGGCATAGGAGGCAAGAAAAGGATTTTCTCAGCAGAGGGAACAGAACAGGCAAAAAAAGCAAGTGATCTATTGGAGCATGGCTCATCTGGGGATTGTTGAGAAGTTCTTTGTAACTGGAGCCGGGGAGAGGAAGTGGTGGTGGGAGATGAGACCAGAAATGCCCCCTGGAGCCAGATCATGACGGACTTTTTATATTGTGCCACGGAATGAGAGCTTCACCCAGCAGAAAATGGAGGAGCATACAGATTTTTAACCAGGAAGTGACTATCTGATTTGTGCCTTAGAAAGATAACTCTGGGCCAGGTGCAGTGGCTCATGCCTGTAATCCCAGCGAGTGGATCACCTGAGGTTGGGAGTTCAAGACCAGCCTGACCAACATGGTGAAACCCCATCTTTAAAAAAAATTAAAAATAGCTGGGTGCAGTGACACACGCCTGTAATCCCAGCACTTTGGGAGGCCGAGGCGGGTGGATCACGAGGTCAAGAGATCGAGACCATCCTGGTCAATATGGTGAAACCCCGTCTCTACTAAAAATACAAAAAAAAGTAGCTGGGTATGGTGGCACATGCCTGTAATCAGAGCTACTCAGGAGGCTGAGGCAGGAGAATTGCCTGAACCCAGGAGGCGGAGGTTGCGGTGAGCCGAGATCGCGCCATTGCACTCCAGCCTGGGTAACCAGAGCGAAACTCCGTCTCAAAAAAAAAAAAAAAAAAAAATTAAAAATAGCTGGGTGCAGTGGCACACGCCTGTAATCCCAGCACTTTGGGAGGCCGAGGTGGGTGGATCATGAGATCAAGAGATCAAGACCATCCTGGCCAACATGGTGAAACCCCATCTCTTAAAAAATAAATAAATAAATAAAAAGAAAGATAACTCTGGCAGCTGTTTGGAGAGTGGAGGTGAGGCTGGAAGAAACCAGAGGGAAAGAGACCAGTAGGCTACCGCAAAAGTTCAGGCAAGAAGTTATGAGATCCATGGCTGGGCACAATGGCTCACGCCTGTAATCTCAGCACTTTGGGAGACCGAGGCAGAAGGCTTGCTTGAGCCCAGGAGTTCGAGATCAGCCTGGATAACATAGTGAGACCCCCCCCGCCCCCCTTCTCAAAAAATAGGGAAGGGGAGGGGAGGGGAGGGGAGGAGAGGAGGGGAAGAGAGGGGAGGGAAGGCCAGGGATTATGAGATCTTGGACCAGGCTGAGCAGTGAGCACAAAGGGGTGGAGATGCATTCCAGAGACATTTCTGGGGTACAGTCAATAAGATTCAGCGAAGTGGACAACGACAAGGAGAAGCGGCGGATGACTCCACGATTTCCAGTTTGGTTGCCTGGTTAGAGAATGATGCTAATAACCATGGCAGAAAACATGGAGGGGAGAGGAGGATGGCACTTGAGGTGATCAACTGTTTTGGCCATGACAAAATGTAAATGCCTAATGGGTTGGCATTAATAAAGATCTAGGGTTCAGGAAAGAGATCTAGGCTTGAGAGGAAGGTTTGGGAGTCATCGGTGTATATGGTGTATATGGGAGTCAATGAAAACCACAAGAGTAAATACAGTGACTCTGAAAAGTAAATTATCAGGAAGAGGAAAGGGACTTACAGAATAGGAGCAAGAAAATTGCCACATTATTTACTGCAACAAAATCCATGCCCTTTGAGAGTGGCAACACCACGATGAGATATACTTCATTCCTACTGGGTGTCTATAACAAAAAAGACAGACGATAATACATGTGGACAAGGATGTGGGGAAATTGGAGCCCTTGTGTGTTGCTGGTAACATATAAATAGTGCAGCCACTTTGAAAAACAGTCTGGCAGTTCTTCAAAAAGTTAAACATAGAGTTGCCATATTGACCCAGCAATTCCATGCCTCAATACAGACCCAAGAGAATTGAAAATATATATCCACAAAAGACTTCTACACAAATGTGCATAGTAGCATTACTCATAATAGCTCCAAAATGGAAAGCACCCAAAGTCTATTAACTAAAGAATGATTAAGCAAAATGTGGTATATCTTTAAAATGGAATAATATTCAGCCATTAAAAGGAATAAAGGCCGGGAATAAAGGCTGGGCTTGGTGGCTCATGGCTGTAATCCCAGCACTTTGGGAGGCTGAGGTGGATGAATCACCTGAGGTCGGGAGTTTGAGACCAGCCTGACCAACATCGAGAAACCCTGTCTCTACTAAAAATACAAAATTAGTTGGGCATGGTGGTACATGCCTGTAATCCCAGCTACTCGGGAGACTGAGGCAGGAGGATTGCTTGAACTTGGGAGGTGTAGGTTGCAGAGCTGAGATTGCGTCATTGCACTCCACCCTGGGCGACAAGAGTGAAACTCCATCTCAGAAAAAAGAAATAAAGTACCATGCTCTATCATGAATGAACCTTGAAAATATGATAACTGAAAGAAGCCAGATCTGAAAGACCACATATTATATGATTCCATTTACATGAAAGGTCCAGAATAGGCAAATCTGTAGAGACAGAAAATAGACTAGTGGTTGCCAGTGGCTTGTGGGAGGAGAAATGAAGGGTCTCTGATGATGGGTGTGGGATTTCTTTTGGGGCTGATGAAAATATTCTGGAATTAGGTAGTGGTGTTGTACAACTTTGTGAATATACTGAATATATACTCATACTGAATATAATACTTATATATAATATCGTATATATTATATACTATTATATTCAATATATTCACTGAATACTATTTTTTTCCTAAAAAATACTGAATTGCATATTTTAAAAGAGTGAATTTTTTTTTTGAAATGGAATCTCTGTCACCCAGGCTGGAATGCAGTGGTGCTATCTCGGCTCACTGCAACCTCTGCCTCCTAGGTTCAAGTGATTCTCCTGTCTCAGTCTCCTGAGTAGCTGGTATTACAGGCGCTCACCACCACACCCAGCTAATTTTTGTATTTTTAGTAGAGACAAGGTTTCACCATGTTGGTCAAGCTGGTCTTGAACTCCTGACATCAAACAATTCACCCACCTCGAGCTCTCAAAGTGCTGGGATTACAGGTGAGCCACCACACCCGGCCTGAGAGTGAATTTTATGGTATGTGAATTATGTCTCCATAAAAATTAAAAAAAATTTTTTTTTGTTTAAATTTAAAACTTTTTAAGAGATCCTGGTCTTTTTTTTTTTTTTTTTTTTTTCTTGAGACAGGGTCTTGCTCCGTCGTCTAGGCTGGAGTGCAGTGGCACAGTCACAGCTCACTGCAGCTTCCACTTCCCAGGCTCAAGCAATCCTCCTGCCTCAGTCTCCTGAGTAGCTGGGACTACAGACGCACACCACCACTCCAGGCAAATTTTCATATTTTTTGTAGAAATGGGGTTTTGTCATGTTTCCCAGGCTGGTCTCAAACTCCTGGGCTTAAGCAATTCTCTCACCTCTGCCTCCCAAAGTGCTGGGATTACAGGCATGAGCCACTTTGCCTGGTCAAGATCATGGTCTTAATTACATTAAAATGATGGAAGGGTTATATTAAACAAAATCTTATTTCACATACTGTGCTTATCTCCTCTTGCTTTACCATCTAAAGGATAAAGACTAAAGAACTGAAAAAGATGAAAACAAAAAACCAACATCCAAACTATTTGCGAACGAGAAACTATTTGCGATTTACAGTGGTTGTAAAAACTAAATTGTAGACCAATGGAAAAAATGTGAGCTACCTATATAACTTAAATATTCCCATAGCCACATTTTATTTATTTATTTATTTATTATTTGAGACAGAGTTTTGCTCTGTCACCCAGGCTGGAGTGCAATGGCGTGATCTCGGCTCACTGCAACCTCCGCCTCCTGAGTTCAAGCGATTCTCCTGCCTCAGCCTCCCGAATAGCTTGGATTACAAGAGCATGCCACCATGCCTGGCTAATTTTTGTATTTTTAGTAGAGACAGGGTTTCACCATATTGGCCAGGCTGGTCTCAAACTCCTGACCTCAAATGATCCACCTACCTCGGCCTCCCAAAGTGCTGGGATTACAGGCGTGAGCCACTGTGCCAGGCCAGGAGTGACTCTTGACAGCCCTTCCCCAGGGTCTCCCAGAGGGCAGCGCTGGAACATGGCCAGTACCCATCTCAGAGTGCAGAGAGTTTCCAGAGTGCAGCACAGTGACAGGAAAGCTGCCTGCTGAAACGGCCCCCAGGACTGAGCAGCACCCATCCTGGAATTGGACCCACAGTGGATGCTTCATAACTGCTAACCAAAGAGATGAATCTCCCATTCAGGTGGAGGCCCAAAAAGAAGGCTGGAGGGACAGATTATTTTTTCTGCTAAGTTGTGCAGAGTTTGTTGGAACCTGAGGTCAAAAGAAAGTGTTCAGAGCCAGCGCAGTGACTCGAGTCTGTAATCTCAGCTACTTAGGAGGCTGAGGCTGGAGGATTCCTTGAGGCCAGGAGTTTGACATCAGCCTGGAACACGGTAAGACCCTGTCTATTAAAAACAAATTGTGGGGTGATAGATGCAGCAAACCACCATTGTGCATGTGTACCTGTGTAACAAACCTGCACATTACCCCGGAACTTAAAAGTATAATAATAATAATAATAAAGAAAAAGAAAACAATTGTTTTTAATTAGCCAGTTGTAGCCGGATGCGATGGTTCATGTCTATAATCCCAGCACTTTGAGAGGCCGAGGTGGGCAGATTGCTTCAGTTCAGGAATTCGAGACTAGCCTGGCACCATGGCAAAAACCCATCTCTACTAAAAATACAAAAAGTTAGCTGAATGTGGTGATGCATGCCTGTAGTCCCAGCTACTCAGGAGGCTGAAGTGGGAGAATCATTTGAGCCCCAGAAGTGGAGGTTGCAGGGAGCTGTGATCATGCCACTGTACTCCAGCCTGGGTGATGCCGTCTCAAAAACAACAACAACAACAAAAGGAAGAAACAAAGAAAATTAGCCAGTCATAGTGGCATGTGGCTGCAGTCCCAACTACTCGGGAGGCTGAGGTGGAAGGATGAGCCCAGGAGTTCAAGGCTGCGGTGAGATATGACTGCACCATTGCACTCCAGCGTGTGTGACAGAGCAAGACCCCATCTCTGGGAAAAAAACGAGAGAGCGAGCGAGGGAGGGAGAAAGAAAGAGTTCAAGATCTTCCGCTGGGCGTGGTGGCTCACACCTCTAGTCCCAGTACTTTGGGAAGCCGAGGCAGGCAAGTCACTTGAGGAGAGGCATTGAAGTCCAGCCATGGCAAATACAGTGAATCCCTGTCTCTACTAAAAATACGAAAATTAACCAGGCGTGGTGGCGCCTCACTGTAAGCCCAGCTCATGATGTTGAGGCAGGACAATCGCTTGAACCCAAGAGGCAGAGGTTGCACTGAGCTGAGATCGTGCCATGGCACTCCTGGCTGGGCTACAAGAGAAAAACTCCATCTAAAAAAACAAAACAAACAAACAAAAAACTTCCTTGGCCACCAGCGGAATGACCTCTCTAAGTCTCAGATTCTTCACCTGTCAAGCAGATTAAAATTTACCTCCTCTGTCTGCCTTACAAGGCTGATGCAAGAATCAAATGAGATAATGTATGTGCAAGCCCATAAAGCTTCGGACCCAAGGCATTAGGCTCTGCTTTTATTGTGCATGGATGAGCTGGGGCATATTGTGTGATGTTCCAAGACAGCAGCTAAGTACTTACCTATGGGCTTCTGGGAGTAAGACACTTTCTAGTTTTCTCAGAAGGGGAAAATTACTTTGCATGACCATTGGTTATGGTTTGGTATTCATATGGGCGTCTTTGGGGTAGGGACCTCTGGTAGCAGGAGAATGAACTAGTTGACCTTCCCTTCCTGACATCCTCCCAAGACCTGAAATTTTTCTTTTTTTTTTTTTTTTTTGAGACGAGGTTCGCTCTTGTTACCCAGGCTGGAGTGCAATGGCTCTATCTTGGCTCACCGAAACCTCCGCCTCCTGGGTTCCAGCAATTCTCCTGCCTCAGCCTCCTGAGTAGCTGGGACTACAGACGCATGCCACAATGCTCAGCTAATTTTTATTTTAGTTTTATTTTTATTTTTAGTAGAGACGGGGTTTCACCGTGTTGACCAGGATGGTCAACCACCCGCCACGGCCTCCTAAAGTTCTGGGATTATAGGCGTGAGCCACCACGCCTGGCCGACCTGAAATTTTTGAAGGCTGGAGCCTCGGTTTTCTTATTTCCTTCTCTTTTTTTAAATTTATTTTTAATTGTTTTGAGACAGGTTCTTCCTTTGTGCCCAGTCTGGAGTGCAGTGGTGTGATCGTGGCTTACTGCAGCCTCGACCTACTGGGCTCAAGTGATCCTCCCACCTCAGCCTCCCGAGTAGCTGGAACCACAGGCGTGTGCCATCACACCTGGCTAATTTTAAAATTCTTTTTGGATAGCTTTGTGTGGGTGGGGGTTCCTTCCTATGTTGCCCAGGCTGGTCTGGAGCTCCTGGGCTCAAGCAGTCCTCCCATTTCAGCCTCCCAAGGTGCTGGAATTACAAGTGTGAGCCACCACACCCAACCCAATTTTCTTTTTAGGTAGTAATTTTTTCCTTCCCAAACAAAGAAAAACCAGGCATATCTGCTCTATCTATAATGCATACAGACTGACACATTTCCCTTCAGGGAGTCAAAGTGAGAGGGAGGTAGGGTTTGCTTTGCTTGGCAGATAGTCCAACATCAGGAACTTGATCCTCTAAAAAAATAACCTGTGGCCTCATGTTTCTCTGAGCTATGGAGTGTCTGCGCTGTGAGCTGACCATAAGTCTCTTCGTTTCCAGCGCCCAGTGAGTCTTTTCTGTCTTTTGGTGGTTTTGTTTCACCCATCAGCCCATAAGGCTCAGCTGCGGAAGCAGTGTGTTAACTGTTCTGTTTATCATCTTGTTTGGCTGACTCCATCTCTCTGGGGATGGGCGCCAAAGGCCAAGAGCAGGAGCCTGCACTGAGGCTCCGGGGATCTGTTTGGGGCCTTGGAAAGTGTATTTACTGGGAGCCATGTCAATGTCCAAATATAGGCAAATGGTTCAACACAGCCATACAATAGAGTATGATGACATCCACTGTTTAGGAAGAATTTTCAGTGACATGGGAAAAGTGATTATAATATGGGGATAAGCAAAAATATAAATAAATAAGGTAGGGAACACAATTTATGTGACTATGTGGCTGTGCATTACATGATCTCAACTACAGAAAGAAAAATACATACAGAATTATACACCCCGAGAAAAAAACTGACGCTGGGAGCCATAGCTCACACCTGTAATCCCAGCACTTTGGGAGGAGGAGGGTGGGTTGTTTGAATCCAGGAGTTTGAGATTAGCCTGGGCATCATGGTGAAACCCTGTCTCTACAAAAAATATTTTTTAAAAAATAGCTGGAAGTGGTGGTGCCTGAGAGCAGTAAGCTGAGATCGCACCACTGCACTCCAGCCTGGGCAACAGAGCGAGACCCTGTCTCAAAAACAGACAAGAAAATCGGCAATGGCTAATAATATCTTTAGCTAACAAGACAAAGAATTATTGGCTATTTTCCTTCTCTTTTCCCATGTTTTGCATGTTCTCTATAGTGAGCCTTACTACATTATAAACATATTTTTCTTAGAAGAAAATAAATTTTAAAATATCATGTCTGGGTGGCCGGGCACAGTGGCTCACACCTGTAATCCCAGCACTTTGGAAGTCTGAGGTGGGTGAATCACGAGGGCAGGAGTTTAAGACCAGCCTGACCAAGATGGTGAAACCCCATCTCTACTAAAAATACAAAAATTAGCCACGTGTGGTGGTGAGTGCCTGTAATCCCAGCTACTCCAGAGGCTGAGGCAGGAGAATTGCTTGAACCTGGGAGGTGGCATTTACAGTGAGTCAAGGTGCCACTGTACTCCAGCCTGGGCGACACGGCGAGACTCCATCTCAAAAGAGAGAGAGAGAGAGAGAGAGAGAGAGAGAGAGAGAGAGAGAGGTCATGTCTGTGTTCTTTGTACCTCCCTCTTCTCCTGCTTTTAAGGCAAAGATTACAGAGACTGGAGGTAAAAGCAAAAGTCTCCCAACCCCAAAGAACCTTGACCATTGGAACACTTGAGCCTTTAGTTCTCTGTGATCATTATTAGACATTTCCTTGGTGATTTAGAAATCGTTCTGCTTTTCAGTGCAGTTGAGGACATGGGACAAGTGGGTTACCACTAAGTGGCAAGTGTAAGAGGTGCTGCCATTGCTTTGTAGGTGAGATGATCCACCTCGAGGAGACAAAGTATAAAGCAACATGGTGCAGCGTCAGCCTTGGTGATTGGAACTTCAGAAGAAAATGTAAGTCCTTACTGCCCTAAGGCATCCATTATATAGAGTTAATTCCTTTCCTACATATTGAGAATGGGACCAGCTAGCATCTTTGGGAGTGCTGTGTTTGGAACGTGTCCGCCAAAGTTCATGCACTGGAAACTCAGTCCCCAGTGCAGGGGTATTGGGAAGTGGGGCCTGCTGGGAGGTGTTCAGGTCATGGGGACATTGCTCTAATGAATGGATTATGCCATTATCATGGAAGTGGGTTCGTTATAAAAGGACAAGTTCAACTTTCTGGCTCTCTGTGGCCCTCACTTGTCCTTCTGCCTACTGCCATGGATCGGATAATGCAGCAGGAAGGCCCTCACCAGATATAGGCCCTTGATCTTGGACTTCCCAGCCTTCAAAACCATTAGCAAAATGTACTTCTGTTCATTAGAAATTACACAGTCTGTCGTATTTTGTTATAGCAGCACCAAATGGACTAAGACAGGGGGAACTGAGGATATACTCTCACAGTTCATTTTCTCCGGGCTTAATTCTCTTATAGAAGCCTGGCTGAGAAAAGCTGATCATTTGCCTACAAGGACCTAATCCCAGCTCTGGTCCTCTTTTCTCCAGCCTCACAACTTGGGCTTCAGAAAGGCAAGTCTGTGTCTACCCAGCTGCAGAATTGGTATATCCAGATTCCAGATCATCATAGCCACATACCCAAGCACGGGGTCTCCCAAGGGGGTGGGCTCTGTGAGTGCTGTGAAGAGGGCAGCTCCCTCTCCTGCTCTTATGTGCGTGATCCAAAGGGAAATCTGCTTATAGCAAGTTCTCTAGGAGAGCTGTACTACTTTTTCTTTCTTTCTTTCTTTCTTTCTTTCTTTCTTTCTTTCTTTTTTTTTTTTGAGACGGAGTTTCGCTCTTGTTACCCAGGCTGGAGTGCAACGGCGCGATCTCGGCTCACCGCAACCTCCGCCTCCTGGGTTCAGGCAATTCTCCTGCCTCAGCCTCCTGAGTAGCTGGGATTACAGGCACACGCCACCATGCCCGGCTAATTTTTTGTATTTTTAGTAGAGACGGGGTTTCACCATGTTGACCAGGATGGTCTCGATCTCTTGACCTCGTGATCCACCCGCCTCGGCCTCCCAAAGTGCTGGGATTACAGGCTTGAGCCACCGCGCCCGGCCCCCTTTCTTTTTTTAGTATAAAATAGTTGTCAGGCCCGAGGGCCTCTTCCATCCTTGTCAAGGGGAGTGCTAACGCTCTCTCCTTTCATACAACACGGTACTACTTTTTCTAGATCTAGAGACAAAGCTGCTGCACTTCTCCAGGTATTTTAGGGAAGAATCCAGATGATGGGAGCTGAAGGCTTTATCTGGGTACATATAGTACAAATTATTAGCAAAAATATTATTATTATTATTATTATTATTGAGACAGAGTCTCCCTCCGTTGCCCAGGCTGGAGTGTAGTGGTATGATCTTGGCTGACTGCTACCTCCACCTCTAGAGTTCAAACCATTCTCATGCGTCAGCCTCCTGAATAGCTGAGATTACAGGTGTGTGCTACCAGGCCTGGCTAATTTTTTTTGTTTTTAGTAGAGATGGGGTTTTTCCATGTTGTCCAGGTTGGTCTTGAACTCCTGGCTTTAAGTGATCTGTTCGCCTTGGCCTCCCAAAGTGCTGGGATTACAGGCATGAGCCACCACACCCAGCTGCAAAAATAATACATATTTTTCTTTTCCTTTTTTTTTTTCACCATCAAGGACCTGAAGCAAAAATATTATTAGTATTTTATTTAGAGTCTATCTGTGGCCCCAGGGATCATAGGTGGACTTAATTTTATTTGTTTGTTTGTTTGTTTGTTTGTTTTCTGTGAGTCAGAGTCTGGCTCTATCGCCTAAGCTGGAGCGCAATGGTACAATCTTGGCTCACTGAAACCTCCGCCTCCCGGGTTCAAGTGATTCTCCTGCCTCAGCCTCCCAAGTAACTGGGATTACAAACACCCATCACCACACCCAGCTAATTTTTGTGTTTTTAGTAGGTCAGGCTGGTCTCAAACTCCTGACCTCAGGTGATCCACCCACCTCGGCCTCCCAAAGTGCTGGGATTACAGGCATGAGCCACCGTGCCTGGCAAGTGGATTTAATATGTTAGTCTGTAATCTCAGATCACTATGGAGCTGGAAGAGAGAATTGCAAGGAAAGGAAGAAAAAAATGGAACAAGTTTAAACTGAAGGTGAAATATGGCAGTGATCTATCGCAACAGTTCAGACCTCAGGGTGTAAATTTTGGATTGAATTAACTGGTTATTTATAAAAACTGGATAAAAGAGGATCAAGGCCGGCCGGGCACGGTGGTTTACATCTGTAGTCCCAGCACTTTGGGAGGCTGAGGAGGGCGGATCATCCGAGGTCAGGATTTTAAGACCAGCCTGGCCAACATGGTGAAACCCTGTCTCTTCTAAAAATACAAAAATTAGCTAGGTGTGGTGGTGAGCACCTGTAATCCCAGGTACTCAGGAGGCTGAGGCAGGAGAATCACTTGAACCCGGGAGGCAGAGGTTGTAGTGAGCCGAGATGGCGCCACTGCACTCCAGCTGAGGAGTTGACACAAAATCATATTTCCAAATAGTCTCAGAAGGGCATAGATGAATTACAAATTCTGTAGAATCAATAAAGTGTGATAGAACTGCCTTTGCAAACTCCTCTTCTTTCACTCATTCAACAGGCATCTATTAAGCCAGGCACTGTGTTCACTGTTGGGGACATGAAGATGAATGAGAGTCAGCCCTCACCCTTAGGAAGTCTGGGAAAAGCACAGAAACAGACAATGCTGAAATGATGTGTTACATGCCAATGGAACAGGAAGTGCCAGAAGTTGCAGGTGGTGCTTTGTGAACACAGAGGTGGAACACACAACTCAGGCTGGAGGGATCCGGAAAGCTTCCTTAGAAAGTGTCAGCTGAGTTGAGCCTTGAAAGAGAAGTGAGGGTTGGCTGGGCCTGGCATCCCAGTTGGAGGCCACAATATGTTCAAAGGAACAGGGGAAGCAAGATAAAGCCTGGCACTCTGGAGAACCGATGGTCAAGTATAACTGTAGGGTGAGAGTCAAGGAGAAAACTATTTGTAGCCTGAGAAACACGAAGGCACTAGATCATCGGTGGTCTTCAAAGCCATGCTAAGAAGTGTGAATTCGAACATGGAAGCTACACAGAGCAATTGACAGCTTTTACACAGGGAAGGTCCACTGTGGGGAAGACAGATTCCAATGGCATGAGAAGAGAGGCTGGGAGATCAGTTAGGAGGCTGTAATGTTCTTCTAGTCGGTAAGTGATAAGCACGGAAGTCACAGAAGTTGAACTGAGAGGTGGGACAGAGTCCAGAGAGGTCACAGAGGCAGAAACAACAGGATCCTATCACCAGGAAAGTCTGCAGACACTGGGAGAGGGATTGGAGCAGGACGGTCCGGGATTATGACGTAGGTGTGGGGTTAGATGGTACTTCAGTTTACCAAAGTGTGGAACGCAGGAGGAAAAGCCGGTTTAGGGGTGGGGTGGGATGGGGTGCTGATGATTAATTTATGTTCAGACAAGTTGAATTTGAGACACTTGAGGTGTCCAAGAGGCAACTGAATGATCTAGAACTCAAAATGGAGATCTAGGCCAGAGATAGAGAGAGAGCATACGGGGATAGCTGAACCGCGCGGTTGGATGAAGGTACCCATGAAGTACATAGGAAGGGCAGAGCCCTAAACAATAATATTTAGGCAGCAGAGTAGGAGTTGCTCACAGAGGAGGTTAAGAAGGAACAGCTAGAGGGATGAAAGGAAAACAAGGAGAATGTGCTGTATTGGCGCCGAGGGAAACGAATGTTTTAAAGAATGACAGAGGGTTAAATACCACAAAGTAAACAAATAGGGTAAAGACTAAAAAGCGTGCTCAGATAAAGCAACAAGGAGGTCCCTAGATACCTCATCAAGGCTGACGTCTGTGCAGTGGGGAGTGGGTGGGTGGGCACAGACGTCCAGGGTGATAGTGAGCACAGATGCCATTTCCTACAGCTCAGCTAAGAAGGAGAGAACATGGAACTGAAGAGAAGGAGCCACTAAAAGGGAATGTTAAAGAGAGAGAGAAGGAGAGAGAGAGATGTTTAAAGGAGCAAAAGTCCCTGTGGAGGCAGGAGAGAATAGATTCTAAAAAGTGGGTTTGGGTAATAGTCTGGGACAGGAGGGGGATATTCCTTCCATGGGATAAAAGAAAAAGGGAAGGCTGGGTTTGGTGGCTCATGCCTGTAATCGCTGCACTTTGAGAGGCCAAGATAGATGGATCACTTGAGGGTAGGAGTTTGAGACCAGCCTGGCCAACATGGCGAAACCTCGTCTCTACTAAAGATACAAAAATTAGCCTGGCATGGGGTCACACGCCTATAATCCCAGTTACTCAGGAGGCTGAAGCATGAGAATTCCTTGACCCTGGGAAGTGGAGGCGGTTGCAGTGAGCTGAGATCATGCCACTGTGCTCTAGCCTGGGTGATATAGTGAGACTGTGTCTCCAAAAAAAAAGTGAAAGCCTGCATATATGGATGCTTACAAGTTTTCAGGTGACAGAAGAGGAATTTGAAGACATTATCATCTGATGGCTTCAAATGCCTCCATGAAATATGAGGCTAGCTCATCTGTTGAGGGTGAAAGGAGAGACGGGACAAGAGGGTTTATAAAGCAAGGCTGGGCCGGGCGCGGTGGCTCACGCCTGTAATCCCAGCACTTTGGGAGGCCGAGGCGGGTGGATCACGAGGTCAGGAGATCGAGACCATCCTAGTCAACATGGTGAAACCCCGTCTCTACTAAAAATACAAAAAATCAGCTGGGCATGGTGGTGCGTGCCTGTAATCCCAGCTACTCAGGAGGCTGAGGCAGGAGAATTGCCTAAACCCAGGAGGCGGAGGTTGCGGTGAGCCGAGATCGTGCCATTGCACTCCAGCCTGGGTAACAAGAGCGAAACTCTATCTCAAAAAAAAAAAAAAGCAAGGCTGGCTGGGCACGTGGGACATGCCTGTAATCCCAGCACTTTGGGAGGCTGAGGTGGGACAATCGTTTGAGTGCAGGAGGCAAGGTTGCAGGGAGCCATAATCATGCCACTGCACTCCAACCTGGGTGACAGGGCTAGACCATATATATAAGCTAACTTTTAAAATAATGTCCCAGAGGAGTGAGAAGAAGGAGTGTAGATGTTTTCTGGGCAGCTTTGAGGGCTTGGCTGAGGTTACAGGATTTTAATCCACAGAGGCACTGATATAGTGCTATTTGAGGCTGCCATTCTCTCTGGGTATGTTCAGTAGCTTGGGTGCACAATAGAAATTGCTAAATGGTTTCTTTGATCCAGGCTAGGGGTGATGGAAGGTTGGGGAGGATTGAGCATGAGAATTGAGGATAATGTTCAGAATGACCATAGCAACATATAAGCAAAGAGGAAAATGACAAGTAAAGCCTTCAAATTGAGTGGAAGAGAAGTTGGTGCATGTTGGGAGATGGTAAGGGCAGGAATGAGAGAGGACATGAAGTGGGATGCACCTCGACGTCATCATCTTTGGAAGAGTTGAGTCCTGAGGTAGAGGAATCTGACTTGGGCTTTAGTGAAGTGTCCAAATCTTGATAGACAGGGTCAGGAGGACATGACGCAGAACACGCTGAAAAGGATATGACAGCATCTAGTTGCTCTCAGAGATGGACTCCATTAGAAATGATGGGCCGGGAGGGAGTGCTGGCTCACGCCTGTAATCCCAGCACTTTGGGAGGCTGAGGCTGGTGGATCACTTGAGCTCAGGAGTTCAAGACCAGCCTGGGCCACATGACAAAACCCTGTCTCTAATATAAATTTTAAAATTAACCAGATATGGTGGTGCACACCTGTAGTCCCAGCTGCCTGGGAGGTTGAGATGGGAGGATCACTTGAGCCCAGGAGGCAGAGGTTGTAGTGAGCCAAGATTGCACCATTGTATTTCAGCCTGGGCAACAAAGACCTTGTCTCAAAAAGAAAAAAAAAAGAGTGCGCACCTGTAGTCCCAGCTACTTAGGAGGCTGAGGCAGGAGAATCGCTTGAACCTGGGAGGTGGAGGTTGCAGTGAGCTGAGATCATGCCATTGCACTCCAGCCTGGGTGACAGAGCAAGATTCTGTCACAAAAAAAAAAAAGAAAGAAAGAAAGAAAGAAAGAAATGATGTTGATGACTATCACTTAATTTAGTGCTTACTGTTTGCAAAGCACTATGTTAGACCTTCTTCAAACTTTTGCATCTGTTCCTCACGGAGACCTTCAAATTAGGTGGTAGCATTCTTACTGACAGAAGAAGAAATTAAAGTTCACGCTGCATTCTCTATGACCCAGAAATTCCACTGTTAGGTACATACCCAACAGAAATGAAGTCAGAAGTGCACTCAAAATGTCCAAAAATGTTCGTAACAGCATTGTTTGTAACAACACACATGTCCATTACCAGTGAGATGGATCAATAAATTGTGGTATATTCACATAGTGGAATGCTGCATAGCCATGAAGCTTTACAAACGCTATAGACAACAGCATGGCTGCAGGTCACAAACATAAAGTTGAGTGAAAGAAACCACATACAAAAAAATACACACTGCATGAGTCTGTCTCTCTTTCTACACACACATACACACACACACACACACACACACACACACAAAACACACATGTTTAAAAACAGGCAAGACTAACCTAGGGGATTAGAAATCAGGATAGGGGCTATCTTTGGAGAGGAAGCTTGGGTGGGGCAGTACTGCGGTGCTGACAACATTCAATTTCTTGTTCACTTTGTGATAATTCATGAAACTCTTCACTTATGCTTTGCGCACATTTCTGTAAATATTTTATATTCCAAGAAAAATATGCTAAAAAATTATTGTTGGCTGGGCACGGTGGCTCACATCTGTAATTCCAGCACTCTGGGGGGCCGAGGCCGGTGGATCTCGAGGTCAGGAGTTCAAGACCAGCCTGGCCAACATAGTGAAATCCCGTCTCTGATAAAAATACAAAAATTAGCCAGGTGTGGTGGCGGGTGCCTGTAATCCCAGCTACTCAGGAGGCTGAGGCGGGAGAATCACTTAAACTCGGGAGGTAGAGGTTGCAAGACTACATCTAAAATTAATAATAATAATACAAAAATTAACCGGGTATGATGGCGCACGCCTGTAGTCCCAGCTACTTGGGTGGCTGAGGCAGGAGAGCTTGAACCTGGGAGGCAGAGGTTGTGATGAGCCGAGATTTCGCCACTGCACTCCAGCCTGGGTGACAGAGCAAGACTCCATCTCAAAAAAAAAAATTATTGTCAAGTAAAAATTCAGTATAGACAAGGCACTTAAGAATAAAAATAAAGTGAAGCTTAGAAATGTTAAATGCTTGTCTGAGGTCACCCAGCTGATAAATAGTTAAGTTGGGAATTAGCCCCAGCTCCCCCTGGTTTGACTTGCAAGCCCGGCACTTTTCCCACCATCCCAGCTGTCAGTCATGTGCTGGAAAGGGACCAATATGTTCCCTCCTTCTCCTTAGGCATGGGTGGCTTTAGGGACAGAAGATCGATGCACTGGAGGTGAAAATCTACTGGATTTTCAAGCAGCTCTGGCAGCTGGCTCTTGTCTGTCGACTATTCTCATGCCAGATTGCATATCCGGAAGTGCTTTCATGTTTTCTCTGCCCTTATCCAGGGAGCTCTGAGCATTTTTCTTGTGACCCAAGGCTTAACCTCTGACTATTGTCATACCCTCCCTGGTTTCTCCTCCCTTTGGACCAGTCTACGGCCGCCAGTGCTGTTCTTCCAGAGGAGCACGTTGCACGTATAAGATGAACCTCATCCTCCCATCACCACACTTACCAACCTGGCTGCATCTGGCCCATCTCTGCTGCCTTCTCTCCTAACACAAGACGTGATCATCTGCTGCTGAGCCCTGAGCCCTCAACTGCATTCCATCCCTTTTTGCTCCCTTTCCTGACATTATCGAAGTCTCCCTGTCTACTGAACTATCTCCATCAGCCATGCAATAATATTCCTTGTCTTTAAAAAAAATCCTCTCTTGATTCCACATTTATCTCCAGCTACCACCCTATTTTGCTTCCCATTAGAACAAAACTGAGGAAAAAAGAGACTTACCTAGATGCTCCATCTCCAGTCCTTATCCATACTCTCTCTTTTGAGTCCACTCTTCACCACAGTGAAATCATTCTTGCCAATGTTTCAATGGCTTCCATCTTACCAGTTACTGTGACTGATTGTCCGTCTCACCTTATTAAGCCTCTCAGCAAGAACGGATGTGGTGCAGTACTCTCTCCTCCTGGAAACCCTTCCTCACCTGATTTGGTGAGACCACTCAGAGTTTCTTCCTACCTCTCAGTCCCTGTGTTGGCTCCCTCTCCTCTGCCAATGCCTAAATATGGGTACAGTGAACCCGGGAGGCAGGTTCATTGAAGGGCTGGGGCCTCGGCCTTCTGCTCTCCTCTATTCACGTTTCTTCCCTAAGTGATCTCTTCCAGGCTCAAGGCTTTCAGTATCATCCACAGACTGATGACTCCCAAATGTAATCTCCTGTCCCCTCTTCCCACTGTGCCCCAGACTTATACATCCCCTGTCAACCCAACATTTCCCCTTGGGGGTCTACTAAGCACAATACACCTAACTTGCTCAAATCAGAATTCTTCACCTCCCAAAACCACTCCTTCTCTGCTGTTTGCCATGGCAGTAAAGGACATCAAATTCTATGGGGTGCAGTGGCTCATTCCTGTAATACCAGCACTTTGTGGGTTTTTTTTTTTTTTGAGACGGAGTCCCGGGCTGGGTGCAGTGGCTCACGCCTGTAATCCCAGCACTTTGGGAGGCTGAGGCAGGAGGATCACCTGAAGTCAGGAGTTTGAGACCAGCCTGACCAACATGGTGAAACCCTATCTTTAAATAAATAAATAAATAAATAAATAAATAGAAAGAGATGGAGTCCCGCTCTTATTACCCAAGCTGGAGTACAATGGCGTGATCTCGGCTCACAGCAACCTCCACCTCCAGTGTTCAAGCGATTCTCCTGCCTCAGCCTCCCAAGTAGCTGAGATTACAGGTGCCCGCCACCACGCCCAGCTAATTTTTTATATTTTGAGTAGAGGCAGGGGCTTCGCCATGTTGGCCAAGCTGCTCTGGAAATCCTGACCTCGGGTGATCCGCCCTCCTTGTGCCTGTAATCCCAAAGTGCTGGGATTACAGCTGTGAGCCACTGTGCCTGGCCAATCCCACAATCCCAGCACTTTGGGAGGCTGAGGCAGGCAGATTGCCTGAAGTCAGGAGTTCGAGACCAGCCTGGCCAACATGGAGAAATCCCCGTCTCTACTAAAAATACAAAAAATTAGCTGGGCGTGGTGGCAGGCGCCTGTAATCCCAGCTACTCAGGAGGCTGAGAGAGGAGAATCACTTGAACCTAGGACGCAGAGGTTGTAGGTGAGCCGAGATCACGCCACTGCGCTCCAGTCTGGGCAGCAGAGAGATCTTATCTCAAGAAAAAAAAGGACATCAAATCAAATTCACCCAATAGCTTAGGCAGGACTGATCACCTGATGCTTTTCCCCCCAACGCATCAGCCAGTTCCCATTTCTCATCAATCATCTTTTTTTTTTTTATTTATTTTTTATTTTTTAGAAGGAGTTTCGCTCTTGTTACCCAGGCTGGAGTGCAATGGCGCGATCTCGGCTCACCGCAACCTCCGCCTCCTGGGTTCAAGCAATTCTCCTGCCTCAGCCTCCTGAGTAGCTGGGATTACAGGCAAGTGCCACCATGCCCAACTAATTTTTTGTATTTTTAGTAGAGACGGGGTTTCACCATGTTGACCAGGATGGTCTCGATCTCTCGACCTCGTGATCCACCCACCTCGGCCTCCCAACGTGCTGGGATTACAGGCTTGAGCCACCGCGCCCGGCCACATCAACCATCTTTGAGCTCTCACCTGAACGACAGCAGCACCCTCCCCGCTAGTCTCATTTCTGCACTCTTATCCTCCTGCAGTCTGTTTATCTGAAAGCTGGAGGAAGGAGCCTTTTAAAGGCATAAATCCGATCACATCTTTCTCCTGCTCAAAACCCTCCAATGACTTCTCATGGCACTTAGAATAAAAAGTCAAACTCCCTCTGCTGCCCTAAAAGGCCCCGCGTGATCAGAACCCTGCTTACTTCCAGGGCCTCGTCTCCTCCAGCCTCCCTCCCCGCTCCTCCTCTTCTAGTTACAGGGCCTGGCTTTTCCTCTGACACACTAACCCTGCTCCAACCCCAAGGCCTGTGTCTTTGATGTTCTCTCTGCTTGGAAAGCTTTTCCCCACACCTTCTCAAGGATAGCTCCTTCGGTCCATTTAGAATCTGCTCAAATGTTACCTCTTTGGGGGTGAAGACCCTGACTACTTTGTCAGAAGTTGTCCCTCACAGATATGGTTGGTCATATACTCTTCCCTTAAATGACATTACTCTTTTTTTAGAAGATATGTTATGTGTTATGTGTACACATGATGTATATGAGCTGTATATGGAAATAGAACAACGGTAGCTCAGCACTACCATTGGGAGACTGAGGTGGGCAGATCATTTGAGCCCAGGAGTCCCACACCAGCCTGGGCAACATGGTGAAACTCCATCTCTACTAAAAATACTGATTATCCGTCTCATCTTATTAAGCCTCTCAGCAAGAACGGGTGCGGTGGAGTACTCTCTCACTTTGGGAGACCGAGGTGGGCAGATCATTTGAGCCCAGGGGTCCCATACCAGCCTGGGCAACATGGTGAAACCCCATCTCTACTAAAAATACTAAAAAAGTTAGCTGGGTAGTACATACCTGTAGTCCCAGCTACTCGGGAGGCTGAGGCGGGAGGATTGTTTGAGCCCAGGACATGGAAGTTGCAGTGAGCCAAGATCATGCCACTGCACTCCAGCCTGGGCAACAGAGTAAGAGCCTATCTCAAAAACAAACAAACAGCAAAGATAGACTGTAACCTCTGTGAGGGCAAGGATCTTGTCTGTCTTATTCACTATTCTATCCTGGCACATAGAAAGTACACGTTAGGAACTCATTAAAAAGCTGGAGAATTAATAATGTAATGGAGTTCTGCCTCCTTGTAAACATAAAGCATGATTCATGAATTCTGTGTATAAAAAGAATGAGGAGAATGGGAATGGAAGGAGTACGTGGAGTCAAAGGCAGGGAGGAAACTACTACTCATGGGCCCTTACTACTGGGCTTCCACCTAGCACTCTGCTTAGCGCTTTATATGAATTATTTTTCTGAAACCTCATAACTATCCTACGGCTATGCATTGTAATTTCCTTTTTTTTTTTTGGGGGGGGGGGACGGAGTTTTTGCTCTTGTTACCCAGGCTGGAGTACAATGGCGCGGTCTTGGCTCACCACAACCTCTGCCTCCTGGGTTCAGGCAATTCTCCTGCCTCAGCCTCCTGAGTAGCTGGGATTACAGGCACGTGCCACCATGCCCAGCTAATTTTTTGTATTTTTAGTAGAGATGGGGTTTCACCATGTTGATCAGGATGGTCTCGATCTCTTTTTTTTTTTTTTTTTTGAGATGGAGTTTCACCCTTGTTACCCAGGCTGGAGTGCAATGGCGCGATCTCGGCTCACCGCAACCTCCGCCTCCTGGGGTCAGGCAATTCTCCTGCCTCAGCCTCCTGAGTAGCTGGGATTACAGGCACGTGCCACCATGCCCAGCTAATTTTTTGTATTTTTAGTAGAGATGGGGTTTCACCATGTTGATCAGGATGGTCTCGATCTCTTTTTTTTTTTTTTTTTTGAGATGGAGTTTCGCCCTTGTTACCCAGGCTGGAGTGCAATGGCGCGATCTCGGCTCACCGCAACCTCCGCCTCCTGGGGTCAGGCAATTCTCCTGCCTCAGCCTCCTGAGTAGCTGGGATTACAGGCACGTGCCACCATGCCCAGCTAATTTTTTGCACTTTTAGTAGAGACGGGGTTTCACCATTTTGACCAGGATGGTCTCGATCTCTCGACCTCGTGATCCACCCGCCTTGGCCTCCCAAAGTGCTGGGATTACAGGCGTGAGCCACCGCGCCGGCCTTTTTTTTTTTGGAGATGGAGTTTCGCTCTTGTTGCCCAGGCTGAAGTACAATGGCGTGATCTTGGCTCACTGCAACCTCCACCTCCCAGGTTCAAGTGATTCTCCTGCCTCAGCCTCCCAAGTAGCTGGGATTACAGGCACGCACCGCCATGCCCAGCTAATTTTGTATTTTTAGTAGAGACAGGGGTTTCTCCATGTTGATCAGGCTGGTCTCAAACTCCCAACCTCAGGTGACCTGCCCGCCTCAGCCTCCCAAAGTGCTGGGATTAAAGGTGTGAGCCAGCACACAGGCCGTAATTTCCATTTGATAGGTGAGGAGACTCAGGCTCCAAGAGGTGAAATCACTTGTTTGGGTCATACAGCCAGCAACCAGTAGAAGAGGGTCTGCACCCAGGTCCAGCTGGCCTCTGAGGAGCCTATTCTTTTTTTTTTTTTTGAGACGGAGTTTCGGTCTTGTTACCCAAGCTGGAGTGCAATGGCGCGATCTCAGCTCACCGCAACCTCCGCCTCCTGGGTTCACGCAATTCTCCTGTCTCAGCCTTCTGAGTGGCTGGGATTACAGGCACACGCCACCATGCCCAGCTAATTTTTTGTATTTTTAGTAGAGACGGGGTTTCACCATGTTAACCAGGATGGTGTCGATCTCTTGACCTCGTGATCCACCTGCCTCGGCCTCCCAAAGTGCTGGGATTACAGGCTTGAGCCACCGCGCCCGGCCCTGAGGAGCCTATTCTAACCACTAGACTCCTACATTCTGCACTCAGAGCTTTGCTGGGAATTTCTGCCAGAGGATGTAGCACCTTTCACCTGCCAGTCTTGGGGACAGGAGTCCTGCTGGCCCTGCTGGCTGGATCTCGAAGGAAGGCCTATTGAAGTAGCAATCGGAAGGAGCCTGTGGGCTGTCCATGAGAGGGTGGTGGAGGGCTGTGGGAACAGGAGGTGCTTCTATTCCTAGCTGTTTGTAAACAGCATCCCGACAACCCGGCTTGTCCTTTCTGCAGTGGGCCCCAGGGACAGCCGTGGCCAACTTCTCCCAAGGCAGCCTTGGCTTTTCTGAGCTCATGCTGGGGCGGAAGCCTGCAGACAAGGAGAATCCACCTCGAAAGCTCCCCCTAATCTCCTTTCACTCTGCCTTTTTCCAATCCAGCAACTCAGTTCAGGCCCCTGAGCCTGGGACATAAAATAAATTAGGCAGAAGCTCAAAGAAATCAGGAGGCTGGGGCCAGGCGTTGAGTAATTACATAGGCCCCGCCTCTGCGCTCTTCTCCCTCCCCTTCCCCTCTTTGTTGCTCCTTCACTCTCACGGATGCACGGATGGTATTTTTTTTTTTTTTAATGCCATGAGAGATAAAATAATGTTGATTTGGCAGATGTACCGGTACAAAGTCTGAAGAATTTAGAGTGAGGAAAGAAGGTCTCTCATGATGTGCCAAACACTTTCAATGCCTCATCCTATTTAATCTTCACTCTAACCCTTCAAGGGTGATTGTATCATCCCCGCTTGACAGGTAAAGTAATTGGGACTCAAGAAGCTGTGTTAATGAGATAGCATTGATAAAGCCTTTGGCAGCAGAAGGCACCCAATCAAGTTAATGTTCTTCCTTCCTTGGGTAATTTATTCCAGGTCGCTGGATCAGTAAAGGGCAGGAGAAGAATTCGAACCTGGGCCTATCTGATTCCAGACACCCAAGGGCTAGATTCTGTCTTACCACACTACCCAGACGCTAACAAGCCGTTGGGGGAACTGATGCATGGAATGGAGGCCACTGTTTTTCTGCCGATCATACCAAAAGTGGTCCAATAAATAAGAAAAGGCCCGATCTGGAAAGACCTGTGTCCTCTGGCTCGGGATGTTCCTGTTTATCCACCTTGGCAGGCGTGCAAATATCAGTGTCGCCTCTCCTGTCTCCCATGCGTGGTGCTGTTTGTTGTTCTCTGTCCCTGCTGTGTGTGAGTGTGAGTGTGTGTGTGTGTGTGTGTGTGTGTGTGTATATATACATGTGTCTAGATTGCCTGTCTCTCTTGGCATGCTTCATTCAGGCTCTGCACACTCTGGGCCAGGGGTCCCCAAACTTTTTACACAGGGGGCCAGTTCACTGTCCCTCAGACCGTTGGAGGGCCGGACTATGCAAGGCGTGACACCCTTCACAGCCAGCGCTGCTGCCTCCACTATCCCAGACAGCGGTATCCAGTGTCACAGGCCCAGCACCGCCTCCAGTGCTGTATACAGGGATGGCGGTGATCAGCCTGTGACTCTGTGTATACAGCGTCCTGGACATCTGCAGCAGCCGTGGGCCTCTTCTGTGGGAAGCCCACTGCTGCATGTTTCCCCTATTATAAGACACCTCCTAAAAATAAGACAGCCCCCGTCTTTTGGGGGTAAAATTAATATAAGACAGGGTCTTATAACAGGGGAAACACGGTGTGTAGTAGTGTGGGGGGAGACTTTCGGGCAAAGGGAGGTTATAGGGGCCATTATGTTGTACAGTTGGGGGAGTATGGGGGCCATTGTACTGTGTAGTAATGGTTATAGTGCTTTGCCTTTCTTCCTACTTCTGCTGTTATTTCACACTGCTTCCGGTGATGTGGGGCGCCGCAGCCGCACACCGCATGTGCGTCATATGACGCGCTTCCGGAGCCGTGACGCGTGCGTCCCGCGTCACCAGAAGTAGTACTGTACGTGAGCGACACCGCGCTTTGCGGCGCTGCCACATACAGTACTCCAGGAGCACAGGATGCCAATGCATCCTCTCACTGACCACCAATGAAAGAGGTGCCCCTTCCCGAAGTGCAGTGGGGGCCGGATAAATGGCCTCAGGGGGCCACATGCGGCCCGCAGGCTGTAGTTTGGGGACCCCTGCCCTGGGCCCAGCTGTAGACAGTATGACACAGATACTCTAAGGTCTCCTGGGAGAGAGAAAGAGAGACTGAAGGAGGATAGACAGATTAGACCGGGCCTTTGTCCTCACTTTTTTGTCCCAGCCTGGAGACCATGAAGCCCCTGGAATCCCTGAAGCCTCCAGCCTTCTCTGATGCTGGGAGCAACCTCCCCTTGGTTACCGGGATTCATACCCCACCTATTAACCATCTATATCCTGCTCTCACTGCTGAGCCAGCTTATTTTACAAGTGCTCCTTGGTCCTGTCCATCTGTCCTGTCTCCTTCTTGCATTTTCCATCCAGCCAAGCTCTTATACCTACTGCCGCATTAAGGAGAAGGCAGGCACCCAGAGGCAGCACCGATGGTGGGGGCAGGCACTGATGCCTTGCTTACCCAAAATTCTTTTTTTAAATTTTTTTTCTTGAGACAGAGTCTTACTCTGTTACCTAGGCTGAAGTACAATGGCATGATCTCAGCTCACTGCAACCTCCGCCTCCCGGGTTCAAGCGATTCTCCTGCCTCAGCCTCCCAAGTAGCTGGGATTACAGGCATGCACCACCATGCCCGGCTTTTAAAATTATTATTAGTAGTAGTAGTAGAGATGGGGTTTCACCATGTTGGCCAGGCTGGTAAAATTCTTTCTTTTTTAATTTAATTTTTAATTTTTTTTTTTAAATGGAGACGGAGTCTTTCTTGCTCTTGTCACCCAGGCTGGAGTGATTTTGGCTTGCTGCATCCTCCGCCTCTGGGGTTCAAGTGATTCTCCTGCCTCAGCCTCCCAAGTAGCTAGTATTACAAGTGCCTGCCACCACGCCTGGCTAACTTTTGTATTTTTTGTAGAGACGGGGTTTTGTCATGTTGGCCAGGCTGGTCTTGAACTCCTGACCTCATGATCCACCCACCTCAGCCTCCCAAAGTGCTGGGATTTCAGGCTTGAGCCACCGTGCCCAGCCGATTTTTAAGAGATGGGGTCTTGCTATGTTGCCCAGGCTGGTCTCGAGCTCCTGGGCTCAAGTGATCCTCCTGTCTCAGCCTCCCAAAGTGCTGAGATTACAGGCATGAGCCACCACACCTAACCTCAAAATTCTTTAAATATTATACACATACAGAAGAAAACATGAGCAAGAGCAATATTGAAGACACACCTGTGAATTGTATCACCTAGTTTAAGAAACGATCGGTTGCTTTTTCACACTCTGGATGGAGGCCGTTTCAAGTTTCAGGTAGAGATTTTTAACGGAGTCTAACCCTCTCTGGGTGCCTGCTTTTGCCTCCCCAGGTCAGCAGGCCCTCATCACCTCTTCTGCCCTCTCCACCCTAGCCTCCAGGGCTATTTTGGGTGTGTACCAGTTGGGGTTAATCTCCTTAAGCGTTGAGCCGTGCTGCTCAGTGCACTCCTGATAGGGCCCAGCCCTCTGCAAAGGGCATTCTGAGGGTTAGGCCACTGGCCTTGGGCTTTCCTGGCTCTGTAGAGATACCCGGGACACTGAGCTGTGAACTAGAACTGATGGGGGAGGGGCTGCTGAGGCTGTGCAGGCAGTGGGAGGGGACGGTCAGGAGGGCTCAGGCCTGGCCGCTGCTATTAGTAGGGTGCTTTGGGTTTGCTTCTCAAGTTTACCTCTAGGGAGAGCTTTCCTCCACTCCCCCGCCCCGCTAAGCTCAGCTGCCCCTGCCCCTGGCTGGATACAGGCGCTAATCCCCAGCCCCTGGTAACACCAGGGAGAAGGGAGGGGGAGGCAGCCTGGAGATTTTCTTTCCCACTTGGGAAGGAAAGAGGACACACGAGTTGACCAGTTGGGATCCGGTTCCTGAAACCTGAGCCAAGGACAAGAGTTTCACTGAACTGTTGGCTACACACTTGGCCAGGGGCTTTGTCTTCTACCTGGGCTGAAGGAGAGTTCCAGAGGATCAGGGCGGAGCTACGCTGGCTGACAGGTCTGGCCCTTTAAAGGGAGGGAGAAAAGCTGGGGTCAATGCTTCCAAGTCCCACCTCCACCCTCCTCCACCCCTCTGCTAACATTCACTCAACAAACTGAGGCTGAGGGTCTGCTGTGTGCTGGGCCCTGCGTTTGCATTTTGCCCTCCAAATCACACAAGCTGGTGAGTGAGACAGCCCAAGAAAACAGATGATTATACAAAAGTGATGTCCCGAGGGCTTTGGTACAGGCTGGCATTAGAGTGCTCAGACAAGGTGCCTGACCTAGCCTGGGGGTCAGGGAAGACTACCTGGAGGAAGTGGTTCCTGAGACAGGCAGGACAAATAGGAGTTGACCTGGAATAGGCATGGGTGGAATATTCATGGAAAAGTACGTGACCAAGCAGGAGGATCTCTGGAGTATCCCATCCCATGAAGGGAGGCCCTGGAGGGAGAAGCAGGCCAAGGGCCCTTCTGCAGCCTAGACTCACTTTGCACAATAGCCAGAGTATAAATCTTGGGGCTCTCCTTCTGGGGAAAAGACAGAACTTAAGGCTGTCTTGGCGGGGCATGGTGGCTCACAGCTGGAACCCCAGCACTTTGGGAGACTGAGGCGGGTAGATCATGAGGTCAGGAGTTTAAGACCAGTCTGACCAACATGGTGAAACCCCAACTCTACTAATAATACAAAAATTAGCCGGGCATGGTGGTGCGTGCCTGTAATTTCAGCTACTTGGCAGGCTGAAGCAAAAGAATGCCTTGAACCCGGGAGGCGGAGGTTGCAGTGAGCCAAGATCAGGTCACTGCACTCCAGCCTCGGTGACAGAGTAAGACTCTGTCTCAAAAAAACAAAAAAGACTGTCTTAAGGCCTACCTCCCACTGTTGGTTTCTTTCTTTCTTTTTAAAATTTTATTATGAAAATTTTCGGACATACATACAAAAATAAAAAAAATAGTATAATGAATACCCATGCAGACCTATCACCCAGCTTCAACATCTGTCAACTGGTGGCCAATCTTGTTTCATCTGTACCGCCACCCAGATTATTTTAAGGCTAATTCCCAAAGCCAATAAAATTTTCCCATAAATGTTTCTGTATTTATGTCTGAAGGAGAAGAAGTCTTTAAAAAGTGTATCTGCGGGGCCGGGCGCGGTGGCTCAAGCCTGTAATCCCAGCACTCTAGGAGGCCGAGGCGGGTGGATCACGAGGTCAAGAGATCGAGACCATCCTGGTCAACACGGTGAAACCCCGTCTCTACTAAAAATACAAAAATTAGCTGGGCATGGTGGCACGTGCCTGTAATCCCAGCTCCTCAGGAGGCTGAGGCAGGAGAATTGCCTGAACCCAGGAGGCGGAGGTTGCGGTGAGCCAAGATCGTGCCATTGCACTCCAGCCTGGGTAACAAGAGGGAAACTCCGTCTCAAAAAAAAAAAAAAAAAAAGTGTATCTGCAATACCATTATCACACCTAAAAGAAATTAACAGAAATTCCTTAACAGCAGCCAGTATCTAGTCCGGATTTACTTTCCCTAAGCCACACTTAGTTTTAATAGTGATGTTGGTGAGGGGGTGTGGGAAAAATAGTAATGATCCTACTCATGGGGGTGGGGAGGTGAAGAATTAGATGTTCGTCTATTGGCTGATATAATATGTTCATCAATAGATCAGCCAATATAAGAGTTGTGGTCTCTACTCTGTAACACTCTCTGATAGTTCTATACATGTGTGTTTTGTATAGAATCTAATTAGATTACAAATTCTTCAGGGCAGGGACTGACATTACTGTCTTTTTTGCACCCTAGTATGGCAGCAAGGAAGAAGCACTGATCTCAGCTAATTAGCTGTGTAGCTTTGGGAAGGTTATTCAACCTCTCTGAGCTAATAGGGATAAAAATACCCATCTCCCAAGAATTGTGAAGCTTAAAGAAAAGGGGAACGTCAGGCCGGGCGCGGTGGCTCAAGCCTGTAATCCCAGCACTTTGGGAGGCCGAGGCGGGTGGATCACGAGGTCAAGAGATTGAGACCATCCTGGTCAACATGGTGAAACCCCGTCTCTACTAAAAAATACAAAAAATTAGCTGGGCATGGTGGCGCGTGCCTGTAATTCCAGCTACTCAGGAGGCTGAGGCAGGAGAATTCCCTGAACCCAGGAGGCGGAGGTTGCGGTGAGCCGAGATCGCGCCATTGCACTCCAGCCTGGGTAACAAGAGCGAAACTCCGTCTCAAAAAAAAAAAAAAAAAAAGGGGAACGTGCTTGGCATGTAGAAGGTTCTTAGCAAATGCTCATCTTGCTTTACTCTCTGTTTCGACCCCCTTCCAGTTTCTCCCATGGAGTGAAGGCCACCGTCAGTGAGGGCTGCAGCCAGGCCAACAGCCTGGAGCCCACCTGCCCCCACCACTGCGCTGCGTCTGTGGTGTTGGTGATCCCCAGCCTGAGCACCCAGGGGTGGCTTGTTTACTCGGGCCACTAATTAAACTGACAGGTGAGGCTTGCACTGCCCTCGGGAGACTGAGGGAAGAGAGGGGCTGGGCAGGAGTAGAGATGTGCTTTTGGCCCACTGCACCAGTTTCTGGGTTCCTTGACTCAAACGAAGTAATGATTTCATAGCTGGCCTTCACTGAGTGTGACATGCTGAGCTCTGTGCTAAGTGCTCTACCACAGTGTCCCTTTTAGTTTTCACAATCCCGTGAGATGGGTACTACCATCCGCATTTTGTAGATGAAGAAACTGAGACTGGCCGGGCGCGGTGGCTCAAGCCTGTAATCCCAGCACTTTGGGAGGCCGAGGCTGGTGGATCACAAGGTCAAGAGATCGAGACCATCCTGGTCAACATGGTGAAACCCCGTCTCTACTAAAAATACAAAAAAGTAGCTGGGCATGGTGGCACATGCCTGTAATCCAAGCTACTCGGGAGGCTGAGGCAGGAGAATTGCCTGAACCCAGGAGGCGGAGGTTGCGGTGAGCCGAGATCGCGCCATTGCACTCCAGCCTGGGTAACAAGAGCGAAACTCCGTCTCAAAAAAAAAAAAAAAAAAAAAGAAACTGAGACTTAGGTGACCTGTGACTTACATAGGGACACTGCTACTCCAACCAGGTTTTTCTAACACTTACATCTAAGTTCTTCACCACACATTCAGTATATTGCTAATGGTGCTAAAGAAGCCAACTTCTAGGGTTCATTCATTCCCACTTATCCAGAGTTACAGAGATAACTTCTGCCCAGGCTTAGCACGCACCCCGAACTCCAGCCAGCCATTATGCCAATATACGCCCTTTGACTGGGTGAGGAAGAGTGAGGGGATCAGAGCAGCCTAAATCCACAGGAAAAAACTGGACCTGAAGGCATCTCCTTACGTTAAGGATGTGCACACAAACACACACACCATTTCTATTCCTTGACTTGGGCTCTGTCTGCAGAACCAAGTGTGGGCCTGGCAGGGGTGAGGGAGGTGAGGTGGGGGAGGAGACATTGCCACAGTATTAACTGGCTGAAGAAAAAGTCTGTGAGAGTGAAATTTCCAGGACCACGAGAGTCCTTCACACTCTGGCTTGTGATTAGACTGCTTTGTTTGACTTCAGCCTCGGGATTACCTTTCTGAGCCCTGGAAGCCGCTGGACACAAGGCAGTCATGGGCCCAGAGCCTGCGACTTGGAGGGGGGAAGAGCAGAGCCAACGATTTCCAGGGGTGCCAAAGCCTTTGGGTGCATTTCATTTCTTTCTGCGTGATTCCTGCTAGCTGTCTTGGGGTACCAGGCCCTCACAGTAAGTGCTATGACTTTTTCTGTAAGTATTTTGGTTTTTTTTTTTGAGACGGAGTTTCGCTTTTGTTACCCAGGCTAGAGTGCAATGGCGCGATCTCGGCTCACCGCAACCTCCGCCTCCTGGGTTCAGGCAATTCTCCTGCCTCAGCCTCCTGAGTAGCTGGGATTACAGGCACGCGCCACCATGCCCAGCTAATTTTTTTGTATTTTTAGTAGAGACGGGGTTTCACCATGTTGACCAGGATGGTGTCGATCTCTTGACCTCGTGATCCACCCGCCTCGGCCTCCCAAAGTGCCGGGATTACAGGCTTGAGCCACCGCGCCCGGCCAAGTATTTTGGTTTTATTCATCATTATCATAGCTGCATCCGGGGCAACCACTATGCATACAGGATAATACATTTCTGAGCCTCCTAGCTTCTCCCCATCTTCCCTCCTTCTCCCTCTTCTTGGCAAAGCCTTAAACATAGGCAGTGAAGGGGGGGGGCGGTAGGGACAGAGACAGAGTTCCAGCTCCTCTTTGCCTCACCCCCTTCCCTCCTCCTTCCTTCTTTCTCATCCCTACAATAAAGGAGTCAGGGCTGTGTCCACCAATATGCTCTGTGACTAGCAGTCAACACAATTTCATACCCAGCCAGACATTCCACAGGCATTTTAGATGATACTGTTCCCATTCTCAGTTCCTCTGTGAGAATGTGCAAGTCATTTGAAGCTCTGTGCCTCAGTTTCCGTAGAAGTAAGACAAATAGCAAGAATTGAGACTGATCTTTTTCTTACAAGAATTCCCAAGTAATGGAAGTACAAGAGATGTGGCTGAGTAAGAGAACTAGAACAAAGACTCCAACAATTTTCCTCTGCAACATTCTTTCCCCTGGACAAAGGGATCCCACAAAGTCATACCCCACCGGAGGCTGGACTGGAGTATGACATATGGAGTCAAAGAAAACTCACATATGAATGCAATTGTGAAAAAAAAAAGTCCTCCATGCCAACGAAAACAGAAAGCAAGTCGTGCTTAAAACCCATCCTAGGTGTGGGCAGATACTTCCAAAACCGTCACCCCTTTTCCCTCCTCTATGAATATCTTCATCCCCCGGCACAGTGGCCTCGATAGCTGGTGAAAGGGTTAATTACCAAAAAGAGGGCATGCTCCCTCCAGAGGCTCCTCTGGAGAGTGCAAAAACAAAACAAAAGAAAAAATCAACTAACCACCACAAAAAACATCTTCCCTGGGAATAAATTTGAAGCTAGCAGGTCTTTAAGCCACCTTCCCCAGCCCATGGACCCGTGATCTCTGTCTCCCCTTGCTTTGGGAAACTCATCTGCCCCCAAGCCTCCTAAAATGAGCCATGTGCTGTGAGATGCTCATAGGGTTGGGGACTTGAAAACAAGTCTTTCTGCCACAAAAAAGGCTTAGTTTCATCTTTCTGGGTGGCTGACAGGAGACTTACAGTATCACTCTATCGCTTTACCCCTCCTCACAATAGGCTAGAGTGAGTGTGGAGAAAAACAAAGGTGTTGTGGGGACCAGGATGGAGTCAACTTGACAATGGACTCTCCAAGGACACCTTCCAGCTCCCATTCTACTAGTAGCTCTATTTGATTTTGTGGAATGTCGTGTTCCTCCAACTTATCCAACTTCTGCTTATAAAACAGAAATTAGGAGTAAGAGATTCGCACCACTACTTCAGTGACTAATCATCAGTTCTGAAGCATTAAACTCCTTTGCCAACAAGAACGTTTCTTCTAAGGAAGGAAGCTTCCTAATCGTGAAGCCAAGTCTCCAGCCCTCCCGTCTCCCTCCTCCCCTCCAGGGCTGTGCTCACTCACATCCATGGACATCTCCCTCTGCATAAGTTTCTTGGTCTCCTTTTCACAGAAGTTGAGCATGGCCTCCCGGTTGTACACACCCGTGGACTGTTTCTCGGTCTGGTTTCTCTGCCGCAGCCCCACGGGAACGCTCCCATCTGGGTCCACCACGTCCAGCTCCTTCTCCAGCTCCTCCATCTCTTCGGGAGACAGGGTCTCCAGCAGGCTGTCGATGTCGGGGTCTTCACTCACTTGCCGGCGATATTTGGCTACCCTGGACATCTTGGCAAAATGGGCTATCAGAGTTCTGGTGGGCAGGGAAGGAAGAGGGGTGAGCTGATCTGGATGCAGCAGAGTGGGCTGAGGAGCAAACCCCCGGCTGGTGGAGGACCGCAGCTCCTTGGCCCTTCTGTGCTGCAGGTGCTGAAGTGTTCACCGGACGCAGCAGCCTCCCTGCAGCCCAGGGCTAGTGGACCCCGGCTGGTCTAATCCGCGGCCAATAAGACCCGACAACTGCCGGCCCGGAGAGGAGAAGCCAATCCCCAGGCAGGGGGCGGGCCTACCTCGCTGTCAGAGCTGTTTGAAACTTGAGGACATTCCAGGGAATCTTGGAGCGCTGCGTGACCAAATTTAGTACAGAGCAGTTTAGCCTTTTAAAGACAAGGGGGCACGCAATGAGAAAAAGATACAAAAATGCGGAGGCTGGCAGAAGCTGATCACAGCCACGGAGATTCAGACAAGCTGGGAGGAGGCCATGGGGGCCCGTGAACTGGCCAGCCCGAGGCTAGTTGGAGAGCATATTTTACTACTCCATCACCGGGTGGACGTATCGCTGTGGTCAATGTGTGGTTCACCGACCTCCTTCTACTGTATTTGGTTATGTGCTGGGGGACTCCCAGGGGTATACAGCTCCAGGAAAGACTAGATTCAAGATGAGGACCTGTTACTCCTAACCTCCTGCCTATCCATTGTCTTTCTACCCATGTTCTGCCAAGGAGGACCTGAAGGGCGAGCAGCAGAGGCTCTAGGGTCCTTTGGCCACTTCTTAAGAGAGAGACAGAAAGATAAAGTTAGAGACAGAGATAGCTAGACGAGAGAGAAAGAGAGAGAGAGAGAGAGAGAGAGAGAGAGAGAGAGAGAGAGAGAGAAATCACTCTCACTGTGTACCAACACTAAAAACTGGCAGGCTGTTTGGGAAAGAAAGGAGGATCTGCAGTAGTCAGGAAACCCTGAAAAGGCTGTCACTTTCCATGAAGTTCCAAGGCTCTTAGGAAGAGAGTTCAAACCTCCCCCTGTTGTCATCTGTTTCTTCCTCTGCTGGGCATCTGTAGACAGACCTCCTTTGGGAGCACAAGGAGGAGCCAGCAGGTCATCACCCACATATAAATCCAGAGCACGATTTAGCATGTCTTCAGGGAAACAGAATTCTGGGCCGTCGGGAGAGATACTATTGCAACAGCTCTGGCATGTTTCATAGAAGGGCTTTCCACTGCTCATCCATCATGCTGCCCTGCACAAGTCACAGAGACATTCAATCCCCTGTCCCCTCCCTCCTGCCACAAAATCCCTTCTACAAGCCCTGGTGTAACCCATCAGGGTAGATGCTTCGATCTTTCCTGGCATCTTTCCATCCTAAGCCAGAGAGAGACAGTCACTTGATCAGCATTTGCTGAGTCCAGGGATCGTCTAGGACTAAAACTTGGCCATGGCATTTAATGTCCACTAGTCCAACTTTAGGTTAAGGCTGAAGAGGGGAATGGTGCCCACTGTGGGGACTGAGGGAGAGAAGGAAGGCAGGGAGACTTGATAGGAAGGGTGGAAAAAGACTTGAGGAAAACCTAGGGTTGTCATTTTAAGAGTCAGTAGCCAATTTACTGGTCAGTCAGTAAGTATATATTTATTGAGTGACTTCTTGAGAGCCTATTATATGTTAGGCATTGTTCTAAGAGCGAGAGATATAACTAAAGATACAAAATCAGGACAGGTGCAGTAGCTCATACCTGTAGTCCCAGCATTTTGGGAGGCCAAGGCAGGAGGATTGCTTGAGTCCAGGAGTTCAAGACCAAGCTGGGCAACATAATGAGACCCCCATCTCTCAAAAAAAAATTAGCCTGGTGTGGTCGTGAGCATCTGTAGTCCCAGCTACTCAGAAGGTTGAGGTGGGAGGATTGTTTGAGCCCAGAAGGTTGAAGCTGCAGTGAGCCATGATCATGCTACTGTACTCCAGCCTGGGCAAAAGAGCAAGACCCCACCTCAAAAAATAAATAAATGAATGAATAAAGAGAGAAGCACAGGGGCTTTGGGAAAACCCGACAAGGGAAGGTTGGATAGAAGTATGATTTAACAGTTAAGCATTTGGGCCTTTGAGGACAACAGACCTGTGTTTGGTTCTGGAATTGCTACTTACAGGCCATGTGACTTGGGCAATCTACCTTCTTTCCTGAGACTTGAGTTCAACTGTAAAATAAGGATAACAGTTATACCGGCCTTGCACAATTGTTGTGAATATTGAATTAGGTCCTACACACGAAAACATTTCATTGATATAACCAATATATGGTAAAGACATATTTATTAGTAATTATTATAATTATTTATTTACTCGCGTCCTGGGTTCTTTTCTCCCCATCCCACCTTTACTCTCATCTTTTTATCTTTTTCTTTCTCTCAACAGTAAACACCCTCTAAACACACACACACACACACACACACACACACACACACACTTTCCCACCTGGTTCTCATTCATTCATTCATTCATTCAAGCATTTATTCAGATACTACTATGTATATATAGCACCCTGCCAGGCACTACAACATTGTTATTACAACATTGTTATTCTCTCTCTCTCTCTCTTTTTTTTTTTTTTTTTTGAGATGGAGTCTCGCTTTGTCTCTGAGGCTGTAGTGCAATGGCACAAACTTGGCTCACCGAAACCTCCATCTCCTGGATTCAAGTAATTCTCCTGTGTCAGCCTCCTGAGCTGGGATTATAGGCACATGCCACCATGCCCGGCTAATTTTTTTTTTTTTTTTTTTTTTTTTTTTTGAGATGGAGTTTCACCCCTGTTGCCCAGTCTGGAGTGCAATGGTGTGTTCTCAGCTTACTGCAAGCTCTGCCTCCCAGGTTCAAGTGATTCTCCTGCCTCAGCCTCGTGAGTAGCTGGGATTACACGCATATGCCACCATGTCTAGCTAATTTTGTATTTTTAGTAGAGATGGGATTTCTCCATGTTGCTCTCAGGCTGGTCTCAAACTCCCAACCTCAGGTGATCTGCCTGCCTTGGCCTCCCAAAGTGCTGGGATTACAGGTGTGAGCCACTGTGCCCAGCCTAATTTTTGTATTTTTAATAGAGTCAGGGTTTCACCATGTTGGTCAGGCTGTTCTCAAACTCCTGACTTGTGATCCGCCCACCACAGCCTCCCAAAGTGCTGGGATTGCAGGCATAAGCCACCACACCCAGCCAACATTGTTATTCTCTTAAACATATATAATTCAATAGGGTAAAAAACAATAACTACAGCCAGGCGCGGTGGCTCAAGCCTGTAATCCCAGCACTTTGGGAGGCCGAGGCGGGTGGATCACGAGGTCGAGAGATCGAGACCATCCTGGTCAACATGGTGAAACCCCGTCTCTACTAAAAATACAAAAAATCAGCTGGGCATGGTGGCGTGTGCCTGTAATCCCAGCTACTCAGGAGGCTGAGGCAGGAGAATTGCCTGAGCCCAGGAGGCGGAGGTTGCGGTGAGCCGAGATCGCGCCATTGCACTCCAGCCTGGGTAACAGGAGCGAAACTCCGTCTCAAAAAAAAAAAAAAAAAAAAAAACAATAACTACACTGTAAGGCAAAGTGAAGCAAGCTGGAGAGGTACAAGGAGCCTTATAGAGAGATATAACTGTTAAAAACCCAGTGAAAGACACTCATTTTGTAGGGAAGAGTCAGGGTGGTCATCTCAGAGGGCATAACAAAGGGTTAAAGCCATGCTGGGTGGGCTTTTAGTTAGGAATGTTGGGCGGACATGGCACTCCCTATGCCCGTCTCCTCCCCCTGCACCCCTTTGGGTCAGCAGACCTTCGCTCTCAGTGTTGCCCAGAAAAAAGCATCGTCTTCTGGGGTCCCTGCCTCTGGGACCTCAGCCGACCTTTAGTCTCCTAGTCAGCTGAAAGCAAATCTTTTTCTAGTTTCTAAGGACTCTTTCTCAGGCTTTTTGCCAAAAATATTCACTGCTCCCTGAGGAGGAGTCAGGGCCTAAAAGCAAATCATTACCTTCAGCCCCAGGGTTAGGCCCGTACCATCTGGTTTCAGTGGTTTTTTTTCTTTTGGGCCCAGTAACTCCAGGAAGATTCTCAAAAAATAAATCCATAGCTTTCAAATGTAAAGGGCAGGACTCACGCCTCCTAACCAAAGGTCTCTGCACTTAAACCCCGGTATCTTCTCTGTGTCAGGCCTCCCAATTCCAAATCGCTGGCTCTTCTGACATGACTCAGTCAGAAGCTTTTGACTCCCTGGAGCCCCAAGGGCTCCCTGAGACTGCTCACAGACTCCAAAAGTCTTCCCTTGAAAGGCATCATGGCTGGAGCTGGAGGATTTGGGAACCCAGAGGCCAGGGACTATAGCCACTTCCAGCCCTGACAATGAGAGGCCACCGCCCTACCCACTCTGTCAGGTTGTTCCAGCTCAGAATCCACTTCCACCTGAGACCAGTCTATCCTGGATATCAGGGGACTCTGGTGTGGTTTATTCCCCAGAGGAAAACAAGCACTGTTGTGGCTAGAGGGATGGGGAGAGAAAAGAAGAAGCGGTCCAAAGCTCCAGTCAAAATCTGTGGTGCAGGGTAGGGGGGAAGAGTGAGGATCCAGAACCAATTTAATGAATGCTTAGATGGCTCTCAGTTGGGCTGAATGACCCCAGGAAAGTCACATTTTCAGGAATATAGGGTGGCAGTATAATATAGCAGAGAAGACTACAGGCTCTAGAATCAAATGACATTGGCTCAGATCTGAGATGTGTGACCTTAAGTAAGTTATTTAACCTCTCTGAGCCTTAGGAAATGGAAAATGAGGATATTATGAGTACCTACAAGCTGGGTGCAGTGGTGTGTGCCTGTAGTCCCAACTATTTGGGGTACTGAGGAGGGAAGATTGTTTAAGCAAAGGAGTTTGAGTCCAGCCTAGGGAAAATATTGAGACTCATCTCTTAAAAAAAAAAAAAAAAAAAAAAAAAGCTGGGCGAGGTGGCTCATGGCCTGTAATCTCAGCACTGTGGGAGGCCCAGGCAGGTGGATCACCTGAGATTGGGAGTTCAAGACCAGCCTGACCAAGATGGAGAAACCCCATCTCTACTAAAAATACAAAAAAATTAGCCAGGTGTGGTGGCTCATGCCTGTAATCCAGCTACTCAGGAGGCTGGGACAGGAGAATTGCTTGAATCTGGGAGGCAGAGGTTGCAGTGAACCAAGATCATGCCACTGCACTCCAGCCTAAGCGACCCAGTGAGACTGTCTCAAAAAATAAAAACAAAAAGTAAAAAAAAAAAAAAAAAAAAAAAAAAAAAAAAAAAAAATCTAATAAAAACCCCTAATTCACAGAGTTGTGGAATTATTGAGCATATTAAATAAGATAATGCATGCAAAATACTTCACAGCATGAGACACATTGTAAGCACTCACTAGTGCCTGCTGTAGAGTTAAATTATGTAGATACACGTACGTGTATATACATGTAAAGATCAATAGATATGCTGACATACAACGACTATGGCAGGGGCCTGAAAGAGACCACAGAAAAGAGAAGTTTACATACTGGTTTTCTCCTTTTGCAGGGATGCTGACAGTTTCCCTAAAAGGCAGCAGACTTTACCTCTGGAAGCAAGACATTGGCCTGGTCCAACACTCCTGAAATCAGCAGAATCGGGCAGAGGAGAGCTCAAGACAGAACACAGGCCAGACTAATGTCTTCCTGAGAGGAAAGCAGTGGGAGGGGAAAAGGGGGCAGCAAAGAGAAGAGAGAGTGCCTCCTTGTCTCTCCACCAATGTCACCTAGGCTAAAACCCCTCTGTCCACCAGATCAGCCCCGGTCACAAACTAAAACCCTAAACCCAACAGGAGGCTTACTTATCCATGCCAATCTGAATTTCTCCACGACTTAGACCAGGTCGGACTGTGGGTTTGGTGCCATGTACATGACCTGTGACCTGGTGAATGGAGTTCCTTAGGCCATAGCAGCCTCTGGCTCAATGGAGCTCAATCTACTGAGTACCTGGACCACAAGGGGCTCTAGCAGCAGTCCTATCCTGAGCCCAGGACAGTAACTTTCAACAGAATATACACTGGTATGTTGAATCAGAAGTTCAAACTCCCCTCACCTCTATAGTGAGTTTTCTCTCAAGGACTTCCAATGTCTTCTTCTATCTATGCCTTTGTGTCACATCAGTGAGGGCCACCACAGTCCCTCAGACTTCTTTAAGACTCACTAGGGGGAGATTAGAGTACCAATCCTTCTAATTCTTTTTTTTTTTTTTTTTTTTTGAGACGGAGTTTCACTCTTGTTACCCAGGCTGGAGTGCAATGGCACGATCTCGGCTCACCGCAACCTCCGCCTCCTGGGCCCAGGCAATTCTCCTGCCTCAGCCTCCTGAGTAGCTGGGATTACAGGCACGCACCACCATGCCCAGCTAACTTTTTGTATTTTTAGTAGAGACGGGGTTTCACCTTGTTGACCAGGATGGTCTCGATCTCTCGACCTCGTGATCCACCCGCCTCGGCCTCCCAAAGTGCTGGGATTACAGGCTTGAGCCACCGCGCCCGGCTCTAATTCTTTTTCCTTTCCTTTTCTTTTCTTTCTTTTTTTTTTTTTTGAGACGGAGTTTCGCTCTTGTTACCCAGGCTGGAGTGCAATGGCGCAATCTCGGCTCACCGCAACCTCCGCCTCCTGGGTTCAGGCAATTCTCCTGCCTCAGCCTCCTGAGTAGCTGGGATTACAGGCACGTGCCACCATGCCCAGCTAATTTTTTGTATTTTTAGTAGAGACGGGGTTTCACCATGTTGACCAGGATGGTCTCGATCTCTTGACCTCGTGATCCACCCGCCTCGGCCTCCCAAAGTGCTGGGATTACAGGTGTTAGCCACCACGCCCGGCATTTTTTTTTTTTTTTTTTTTTGAGATGGAGTCTCACTCTGTCACCCAGGCCAGAGTGCAGTGGCATGATCTTGGCTCACTGCAACCTCCACCTCCCAGGTTCAAGCAATTCTTTGCCTCACCCTCCCAAGTAGCTGGGATTTCAGGCACGTGCCACCATGCCTGGCTAATTTTTGTATTTTTAGTAGAGACGAGGTTTCACCATCTTGGCCAGGCTGGTCTTGAACTCCTGACCTCATGATTCAACCGCCTCAGCCTCCCAAAGTGCTGGGATTATAGGCATGAGCCACCGCACCCGGCCCCTTCTAACCCTTTCAAAAGATTTCTTCACTTAGCACCCTGGAACCAAGTGGAAGTATTTTTGAGGAGACGTGACATCTTCTTTCTCTACCCAAAAAAGACTAAATCATGGGCCCTGCCCAGACAAAAATGTTCTGTTATCTGTTGCAGTTAAAAGAGATCAAAGAGTGAGAAGTCTCTTTGTTCAAAATTTCTTTAGCCACTTGACCGGGGCTTCCCAGAGCAGTAAACTCCCTTAGGAGAGGGACTGTTGGAATTAAATGAGCTGGGGAACCACAGCCTAGAAACTGGACTTCAGCTTTGTAATCTCGGAAACTCATCATCACTGTGATGGTTAATTTGATATGTCAACTTGAGTAGACCATAGGGTGCCCAGATTAAATGTTCTGGGTGTGTCCATGAGGATGTTTCCAGATGAGAATAGCATTTGAATTGGTAGACTCAGCAAAGTAGATTGCCCTACTCAGTGTAGCTGGGCATTGAAAAGGCAGAGGAAAGAATCTGCCCCTCTTTCCCTGCCTCACTGGTGAGCTGGGATATCTCATTTCACCTTCTCTTGCCCCCAAACTGGGATTTACATCTTACGTCATCAGCCCTCCTGGTTCTCAGGCCTTTGGACTTCGACTGAACTGCACCACTGACTTTCCTCCATCTCAGCTTGCAGACACAGATTATTGGACTTAACCTCCATAATCATGTGAGCCAACTACTCATCATAAATATTTACTTATTAATTATATATAATATATATAGAGAGAAACAGAACCAAAAGGATATACATATATATATATATATATATATATATATATATATATATATATTGCACACAATAGGATATACATATACATATATCCTCTTGGTTCTGTTTCTCTGGAAAACCCCGACTATTCCTGGTGATTTAGTCAAAATAACTTAACTCACAAGAGGCAGATACATAAGCCAGATTAACTACCAAATGTAGAAGAATAGTTATAAACACAGGCCGGGGTATTCTCTACTATTTCGAAATCTATTCAGAAGCCAAATAAGAAGATCGTCTAATAAATTCAGAACAAGAATAAAGGGAGGTAGCTAGAGCTAAGGGATATTTTATCTAGGTCCTGGTGAGACCAGAAAGAATATCCTTGCCCCATGAGTGTGCAAAATCTCTAGTTACTGAAATGTTTATACCCACCAGGTCTGCAGTGCTGACTAAACATCAGATTTTTGCCCTCTGAATTCTTCCATGTCCCCTCTCCCACAATCTCTCTTCAGCCAATTAAATAGAGTTAACTATTGTTAATTACAGTCACATTCCCAACAGGTCTTCTCCAACTTACACACCCAAATCAGATGACTAGTATGAACCATTCTCACACACGAGACACATTTATTTAGTTCCATGGACGGGTCAATTCATCTGCTTACTTTATTTCCAAGCTTTTGGAGAGATCCTCACTCCCCTTTGCAGTCTTCCATTATTTATCAAGTCGACTTATCCATAAAATAAATATATACATACTTTAAAGTCAATTACAAACATACGGAATGGAGAAGAGCACCTTTAACAGCCATCACATGATTGGGATTTTGTTGACAGTAAACTAAAAGCCCCATGGGTCCCCGCTTTCTTTCTTGTTTTTTTCTCTCTTTTTTTTTTTTGGACAGGGTCTCACTCTATCGCTAGAGTACAGTGGCACGATCACAGCTCCTTGCAGTCTAGACCTCCTGGGCTTACGCCGTCTTCCCGCCTCAGTCTCCGGAATAGCCAGCGCCACAGGCACGTGCCACCATCCCCGGCCAGGTCCCCATAAGTCCCCTCTTCTCTGAGCCAAACATCTTCACACCTTCCGGTGATCATTGGCAGAGAGGCCTGTAAGAGGCTCTGGCGTCAATATGCCTGAAATCGAGGGCTCCAAATTGGTCATGGCTCTCCAGATGGCCCAAATAGTTCCATTTCACAAACATTTATTAAGCATCTACTACTTTCTAGGCACTGTGGTTATTATAAATCACTAAGACACTGTCTGCCCTTAAGGAGCTACGTGTATTTGGTAGTGGCTTCACAATACGTGACGAATAAGGAAGCATTAATTCACATTTGACAGCAAAAGTAACAAAAAAGAAAAAGAAGGAAAGGAAAGGAGAGAAAGAAAAAAGAAAAATAAAGGAAAACAAGCAGCAAAAGAAAGAAAAGATATAAAGAAAAAGAAGCGTATTTAGGAAATAACAGGTTGATCTCGGACCACCGAACCGCTGGTAACTCGGTAGCGTGACTCCGTCCTTGGTAGCTCTCCGCCCACACAGCTCGGACCCAGGGCCTTCGAGGATGTGGGCGGGGCCAGTCTCGCCACGCCGCGACCAATATCCCAACCACATGCTATCCGCAGGAGTCCCGGCTCCCATTGGCTGCAGCGGGAAACGGTGAACCAATCCTCATACACCTTAACGCCGTCCTCTCGGAACCACTTCCGCCTCTGGGGTCAGGCTCCGCCCAGCTTGCCCGGCATCACTCGCGGCGCTGGAGTCAAGATGGAGGAGTACGCGCGAGAGCCTTGGTGAGCCTCACTGCTGTCTTTGCCTTTCTCTTGCCCCGCCCTGCCCATTGCCCTCCTTCTCCCCTGTCCAGGCTTCCAAGTTGTAAGCCAGACTCAACGGCAGCCTTGTCGATTTGGGCCTGGTAATTGTGGGCAGTGCGGTCTGTCTCGGCCAGTCTTTTTCTTAGCCCTGTACCCGCTACCTCCCTGGCCGCTTGAGCCTCGCTCTCCCAACCCAGCACCCCTGTGACTTTGGGGTGGATGGTGAAGAGGTCCAGACTTGAGTTTGATAGAACCTCGTAACCTCCTGCTAACGCAGGGCGTAGTCGATCTTGTGCGGGGCCAGTTAAAATCCCCTCTGTCCGCCGAGGTGACCTTGGGCGCGTCCCTCCGCCTCGCTTGCTCACTTCCTGCCTTGAGGAACTGAAGATAGGCGTTTGAGGGGGTTCCATTTTTGAGGTTTTACGTGTATCATGGTACGAATCGGCAGAGTGAAGCATTTTAAATGAATGGAACGTACGTTTTAGCCAAGGGGTTTGGATAAGCTCCTTTAGGCTGTGGGGCCTTGTTTTCCTCCTTGGAATTCTTTCTGAGGGTAGGCGGGGGGGGAAATTACCTGGGAAATAGGAAGAGGTAATAGCGTGTGTTCTCTGAAAATCCATGGACAGAAATTCATTCTTTCATTCAGCGTTTATTGGGCATGAATAAACCACACACATAAATAATTATAAAACAATGTAATTGCTGTCAGAAGTCTAAGGTTGCCAGAGTTTAAAGTTTCTGGGGTCATAAGTAAAAAATCATATCTTGATATTTTGGTTAATCATTTGTTTTATTGTGTAAGAGCAAGAACCAAGATGTCCTCAATTTGTGAAAATGCCCAGGACCTTGAATTATTACTCTGCTATCCTAGTCCTGTTGCCTGTTTTGTGTTTCCCTCTTCCCCAAATGGCATGCAAAATAGAAGTCTTAGGGTCTCCTGGCTCTTCAGACTTACCTTCTTCAAAGCAGTTATCCCCATTCTGGGTTGTGCTCAGATATGTAGGACTCAGCACACTGTAAATAGCTGTTTGATGTACTGTAATGACACAGGTTAGCAGAGGGTAAAATACTTAACTATGTTGAGTTAAAGATCTTTAAGAATGGGTTTTCATTTACTAAATTATTAGGTAGCCCCTTTGCTTTCTCCTAGTACACATGTCCTGAAACAATGTAATCAGTTACCTGGTTAGCTTTGTAATCAAATCTGCTTTGAAGGAGGCTGAGGCAGGAGAATTGCCTGAACCCAGGAGGCGGAGGTTGCGGTGAGCCGAGATCGCGCCATTGCACTCCAGCCTGGGAAATAAGAGAGAAACTCCGTCTCAAAAAAAAAAAAAAAAAAAAAAAAAATTCTGCTTTGATTTTCTGACTGGCCTGTTTGATTACAGCATTTCCTCAAGTCATTTTATAGGCCAAATATTTATTGATTGCAGTGGGTCCCACAGTATAATCTGTTCCATCCCTTACTGCATTAGCAAAGAAAGTTTTATGATTTGCGAATGAGAAATATGGTTTTTTTTTTTTTTTTTTTTTGCCCCGTTCTTAGCCCATGGCGAATTGTGGATGACTGTGGTGGGGCCTTTACGATGGGTACCATTGGTGGAGGTATCTTTCAAGCAATCAAAGGTTTTCGCAATTCTCCAGTGGTAAGTGAGTGAATGGTCTTACTTTATCACCATTTGAAACTTGGTTTGATGGTGTTACCGGTGGGCCCATCAGTGGCTTAGAAATGTACTTCTAATTTGTTTTTGGTTGCTTCCTTTGTTTTGTTGTAGGGAGTAAACCACAGACTACGAGGGAGTTTAACAGCTATTAAAACCAGGGCTCCGCAGTTAGGAGGTGAGCAGAATTTTCCTTTTTATTGAACTATTTTTTTTCTGTTTATTTGAAGATGGAGCTATTTTTTATTTTTAGATTACAACAATTAATGGTTTTAGTTTGGTCTAACAGTTTGTCACAAACATATATCCCCATAGTTCTTTCTTGAAAAGTTAACCTGAATTTTATGATACCCATTTGAAAATCTTGTCTCTGTCCTTTAGATACTGAGTGATTTTTTTTTTCCTTTCTCCAGAAGAAAGACAGTGTGTTTAGAGCTCAGGTTTGAGGCCAGGTGAGGTGACTGATGCCTGTAATCCCAGCATTTTGGGAGGCCGAGGTGGGCGGATCACCTGAGGCTGGGAGTTAAGAGACCAGCCTGACCAACATGGAGAAACCCAGTCTCTACTAAAAAATACAAAATTAGCTGCGTATGGTGGCTCATGCCTGTAATCCCAGCTACCCGGGAGGCTGAGGCAGGAGAATCACTTGAACCCAGTAGGTGGAGGTTGCAGTGAGCCAGGATCGCACCATTGCACTCCAGCCTGAGTAATGAGTGAAACTCCGTCTCAAAAAGAAAGCTCAGGTTTGTGAGTCAGAAGTGGTAGCTTCTGAGGTAACATAAAGCTGAAAAGAATATGATCTGAAGGATTGGAGTTTCATGCAGGAGAAACTGATCAAGCTGACTGGGCTCTTCTCCAATGTTAGCTTTTGGACGCTGTGTAGAAGTCATTGCAAAATTTGAAAAGATTCTATTCCTTGTACTTTGCGAACTTAGTTATTCAGAAGCTGGGAAAAGGGAGGTGATGAAAAAATGTTTGTAGGTTATATTCCCTTACAAAGGTATAGTCAGGGCTGGGTGCAATGCCTCACACCTATAATCCCAGCACTTTGGGAGTCTGAATTGGGCAAACAGCTTGAGCTCAGGAGTTCAACCAGCCTGGGGAACATGGCTGCCCATATGCCAAGAAAAATGCAAAAATTAGCCAAGAGTTGGGGCGTGTGCCTGTGGTCTCAGCTACTAGGGAAGCTGATGTGGATGGATCACTTAGCCCAAAGGTTGAGGCTGCAGTGAGATTGCGCCAGTCTACTGCATCCGGGGTGACAGAGTGAGACCCTGTCCCAAAAAACAACAAAAACAAACAACACAAGGATATAGTTAGATTGGAGAGACTGTATATAAGATGGGAAAGACTTAATATTTCAGTCATTCCTTAGAAGTTTTGGGCATCAAAATAATCTTCTCTTCGTTTTTCTTGATAAGTTAGTAGCTAATGTCTACCATTTATTGAGTGCTTAGCATTTGCCAAGCACTCTGCTAAGTGTTTTCCAGCATTATTTAATTTAACTCTCACAATAATGAAGAAATTAGTACTATTATTATCTCCCATTTTCCAGATGAGGAAATTTAGGCCCTGAGGGTTGAGGTAATGTATCTTTTTCATTTTTTCTTTCTGTAATAATTACCTACCCTGGCAATTAATTAGTAACAAGTTTTTCTTTGTTTTAGTGTTGGTGTTGTTCAAGAATAAGTGGTATTAAAGTCCGAACCAAACCCTGAACCTCTCGTATATGCAAAAGCCATGTGGGTTTTTGCTTTTTTTATTTTTTTGAGAGGTTGCTTCCATCATTTTATGCCTTTTCAGTGAGTTAAATGCTATCAGGTAACTGTCACTGCCAAAAGACGTCTGTGGAGACATAACAACTAAATGATTAGCCAGGCATGGTGGTGCATGCCTGTAGTCCCAGCTACTTGGGAGGTTGAGGCAGGAGAATCACTTGCACTTAGGAGGCGGAGGTTACAGTGAACCGAGATTGTGCCACTGTACTCCAGCCTGGGTGACAGAGCAAGAATCCGTCTCCAAAAAATAAAATAAAAAAATAAATGTAATGTGGTACTGTGGAACAGAAAAAGGACATTTAAAACTAAGGAAATCTGAATTAAGTATGGACTAATTAATAGTAATGTGTCAAGCTGGGCGTGGCGTCTCACACCTATAATCTCAGCACTTTGGGAGGCCGAGGTGGGTGGATTACCTAAGGTCAGAAGTTGAAGACCAGCCTGGCCAACATGATGAAACCCTGTCTCTACTAAAAATACAAAAATTAGCTGTGTGTGCTAGTGGGTGCCTGTAAACCTCAGCTACTTGGGAGGCTGAGGTAGAAGAATCACTTGAACCTGAGAGGTGGAGGTTGCAGTGAGCTGAGATTGTGCCATTGCAATCTAGCCTGAGTGACAGAGCAAGACTCTGTCTCAAAAAAAAAATAGTAATGTGTCAATATTGGACCAATAGTTGTGGCAAATGGTCCATGCTAATGTAGATGTTGGTAATAGGGGCAACTGTGAGAGTTTTTTTTTTTTTTTTTTTTTTTTTCTTTTAAAGCAGGGTGAAATAGAGGAAGAGTGAGTGGTGTTATAAGTGAGTCGGAATTATCCATTTCAAATCCTTGAGGTTAGCCTTTTGTGGGAAACTATTGAGAAGTTTTTATGGTATTTTAAAATTCTAAAAATACTAGGATGATTTTATTAATTTGGGGAGCATTTACTCAGGCACTCAAATCAAGGTGCAGGGACAGTTTGGAAAGATCTTATTTTTAAAAATTTTTTTATTTTTTATTTTTTGAGAGGGTTGCCCAGGCTGGAGTGCAATGGCCTTCACCTTCAGTGTTCAAATGATTCTCCCACCTCAGCCTCCTTATAGCTGGGATTACAGGCGCATGCTACCATAGCCTGGATAATTTTTCTACTTGTAGTAGAGTCAGGGTTTCACCATATTGGTCAGATTGGTCTTGAACTCCTGACTTCAGATAATCTGCCTACCTTGGCCACCCAAAGTGCTAGGATTACAGACATGAGCTGTCACGCCCAGCCTTAGGTCTTATATTTTCATAGGAAAATTAAGATATGATTTTGACATGTCCCTGTTATTCTTTCAGTACTTTCTTGCATTTTTGAAGAAGACATTTCAGGCTCATCTTGTACTTTTCCTGCCGTAGCTGTGGGCAGGGCAGCTTTTCCTGTTGTAGCCATTTCTTCAAAGAGCCCAGTTTCTTTTAGTTGAGACTGGCATTTAGGGCCAGGAGTGGCGGCTCACACCTGTAATCTCAGCAGTTTGGGAGACCAAGGCAAGAGGATGGCTTGAGCCCAGTTCAAGACCAGCCTTGGCAACTTAGAGAGAATTCCTCTCTACAAAACAAAATTTAAAGAAAAGGAAAAGGAAAAAAAAAACACAAAAACAAGAATGGTATGCAATCTATATTTCTCTATATCTATACATATTAAAAATCACGAGTTTGCATTGATACGTCATATTTCCAATTCAGCCCCACAGGATTCATTTTTTTTTTTGTCAAAGAGGCATTGAAGAATCAGTTTTCTTCCCTTTCATATGTATACCTGCCTTCTTAACCTGCTTGGTCTGTGGTACCCCGCAACAGGCTGCCGTTTGTCAGGGTATGCTCTGACGCTCCATGCCGGGCTGCCATCCTTGTGAATCTCTCCCTTGCTTAGGCTCTAAAACCTTGTTCTAGCCGGCCGGGCGCGGTGGCTCAAGCCTGTAATCCCAGCACTTTGGGAGGCCGAGGCGGGTGGATCACGAGGTCGAGAGATCGAGACCATCCTGGTCAACATGGTGAAACCCCGTCTCTACCAAAAATACAAAAAATTAGCTGGGCATGGTGGCGCGTGCCTGTAATCCCAGCTACTCAGGAGGCTGAGACAGGAGAATTGCCTGAACCCAGGAGGCGGAGGTTGCGGTGAGCCGAGATCGTGCCATTGCACTCCAGCCTGGGTAACAAGAGCGAAACTCCGTCTCAAAAAAAAAACCAAAAAACAAAAACCTTGTTCTAGGCTGCCCAGGTGTGTAGACATTCACTTCATCTGGCTCTGGCTCCTCACACCAGGCTACCCTTTGTGGATCTCCTCCTCACCTTGCTTAGATTTAAACTCTCCATTCTCATTAACAGCCAAAACTTACTCTGGCAGTGATTCTCAAGGGATGGGGAGATTTCGGGCTCTCGTAAGGATATGGGAGGGTCTTGTCAGAAAAATTTAGTGAGGTAATTTTAATATACCTAGACATCATAGCTCTCTCCCAGGACATAGAATTACTGAGTTAGAAGAAATAGCTGGGTTTTTAAAATATGTATAGTATGTGATGTCTAATATTGAACTAAAAATGAGGATGCTTATGCTATACTTTCACTGGTACTACCCACTAGATTTAATTGATAATGTGAGAATTGGAAAAAGATCCTGGAGATGCTCTGGTTCAGACATTTGGTGGAACTCAGTTTATTGCTTTTACTAACACATGTTACCTCCTACCCCGAGATTTCAGAGGGTGAAGATGGAAGTGACGAGAGCTGTTCTGTGCAGCTTTGTTTCTTCTTTTCGTTTTTTGGTTAATCAAGCGAAGCAGTGAGAATGGAGACAACAAAGAAAGGACCAGCCACTTTTTTCTTTAATCTTATTAAAGATAATAACTTTTTATATGATGCAAGTCTTAAATATTTGTTTTAGACTTGGGAAATATAGAACACAATGAAATAAAATCATCCGTTATGTCAGCCAGAAATGCTGACAATTAAAATCTTAGTGTTGTCTTTTTAGATTTTGCTTGTACTTACATATGTATATGTGTGGGTCTTTGTTTCTCTATTTTGCAGTATTTTTGTATTTAGGCAGAGTTTAAGCACAAAGTAATCTGCTGATTTAAGTTTTTTGTTTTTTTTTTTGAGATGGAGTCTCGTCTCGCTCTGTTGCCAGGCTGGAGTGCAGTGGCGCAATCTTGGCTCACTGCAACCTCCGCCTTCCGGGTTCAAGCGATTGTCTTGCCTCAGCCTCCTAAGTAGCTGGGACTACAGGCGTGCACCACCACACCCAGCTAATTTTTGTATTTTTAGTATAAGAGATGGGGTTTCACCGTGTTGGCCAGGATGGTCTCAATCTCTTGACCTCATGATCTGTCCCCTTCAGCCTCCCAAAGTGCTGGGATTGCAGGTGTGAGCCACCGCGCCCAGCGAAGGTCATTTTAAATTCATGCCTGAGGAATAAAAGATGGAAGGATAATTTCCATCCCTTTGATGTTCCATAATTCTAGCTATTTATATCATTCGTTTGCCACTTCAGTATGTATTGGCTAATACTTCTAATACATTCCAGAATAGCTGGATGTCTTTTGTTTTCCCGTCAGTGATTTTCATAGGGTAGATGCTCAATGACATATAATGAAGAAAGGCCAAAAATAGAGGTAAATAAAGCTATGAAAGAAAAGGAGAAAGAAAGAGGAAGCAGAGTAATTTGATTTTGTTTATTGGTGCTTAAACCAGAGATACGGTGTTCTGGAAAGGTGTTCCGGGAGGGTGATTTGCTTGTTTTCACACATATGCATCTTGACCCTTTTAGGTTTGGCTTATTTCTGTTTTCCTTTTTTTTGAGTTGGAGTCTCATTCTTATTGCCCAGGCTGGAGTGCAGTGGCATGATCTCAGCTCACTGCAACCTCTGCCTCCCGGCTTCAAGCAATTCTTCTGCCTCAGTATCTGGGATTACAGGTGCCCACCACCATGCCCAGCTAATTTTTGTGTTTTTAGTAGAGATGGGATTTTGCCATGTTGGCCAGGTTGGTCTCAAACTCCTGACCTCAGGTGATCCAACCACCTCAGCCTCCTAAAGTGCTGGGATTACAGGCATGAGCCACTGTGCCCAGCCAGCTTATTTCTTTTAGCCTTTGGGCCATTGCTCATTTTCCAGCTGATATAATACAATCCAAGCTTTATCCAAAAGAAGTATTCTGCCTCGTTCAGTGTTTATTCAAACTTGTGTTTGCATATATTTGGTTGGACTATAAGAGTTTTGAGAATACAGTGAGTGTTGTTTTTGAGTATAATATTTTAAATAGAAGGTGAAATTTAAATTTGTATTTGCTTGTTTCTTTTTACAATAAAATAGGTAGCTTTGCAGTCTGGGGAGGCCTGTTTTCCATGATTGACTGTAGTATGGTTCAAGTTAGAGGAAAGGAAGATCCCTGGAATTCCATCACAAGTGGTGCCTTAACGGGAGCCATACTGGCAGCAAGAAGTAAGTAGTCATTGGACACACTAGTAGAAGCCACATTTTTTGGAAAACCGAGTATTGACCAGGCACAGCGGCTCATGCCTGTAATCCCGTCACTTTGGGCAGCTGAGGCAGGTAGATTTCTTGAGCCCAGGAGTTTGAGATCAGCCTGGGCAACATAGGGAGATCTGGTCTCTACAAAAGAAATTTTTTTTTTCTTTCTGAAGCGGAGTTTCGCTCTTGTTACCCAGGCTGGAGTGCAATGGCATGATCTCGGCTCACCGCAACCTCCGCCTCCTGGGTTCAGGCAATTCTCCTGCCTCAGCCTCCTGAGTAGCTGAGATTACAGGCACGTGCCACCATGCCCAGCTAATGTTTTGTATTTTTAGTAGAGACGGGCTTTCACCATGTTGACCAGGATGGTCTCGATCTCTTGACCTCGTGATCCACCCGCCTTGGCCTGCCAAAGTGCTGGGATTACAGGCCTGAGCCACCGCGTCCGGCCTACAAAAGAAATTTTAAGTAGCTGGGTGTGTTGGTACATGCCTATAGTCCCAGCTACTCTGGAGGCTGAGGCAGGAGGATCACTTGAGCCTGGGTGGTCAAGGTTATGGTGATTTGGGGAAAAAGATTTGAGAATGAGAGGGCATGGAATTCTAACCCATGTATTTACAGTGGTTGAGAGCACTTCAGGTCCCACTTCTGCCATTTATTAGCTGTATGACTGGGCAGTTTACCAAAGTTTTTATACTATAATTTCTTCATCAGTAATCTGTAGTTAATTAATAATTATACCTGCCACATAGAGTTGTTATGACTAAGAAACTTAGAACCATCTTCTGAATCCTTGGGACAGAGAGCAAAACAGAATTTCTTTGAGCTTAGTGGTTTAGACCAAGGAGTTTGCAAACTATTTCTGTAAAAGGCCAGATAGTGAACATTTTAGGCTTTGTAGGCTATGTGGTCTTGGTCACAGCTACCTAACTCTGCTGTCATAGCATGAAAGCAGCCAGGGATAATACATAAACAAAAGAGTATAGCTATGTTCCAGTAAAACCTGATTTACAAAAATAGGAAGTAGGTGGCTGTAGTTTACTGACTCTGGGTCTTAGGCAATGAGAGAGAGTTGGGGAAGCATGTAGCCATATGGGCAGTTCTCTTCTTTACTGTAGACTGAATTTCTGTAAAAAAAAAAAAAAAAATCTCTTTGTTATTAATGTCTTCAGATGGACCAGTGGCCATGGTTGGGTCAGCTGCAATGGGTGGCATTCTCCTAGCTTTAATTGAAGGAGCTGGTATCTTGTTGACAAGATTTGCCTCTGCACAGTTTCCCAATGGTGAGTCTTCTTTTTGCTTAAAACCTTAGCACAGGCCGGGCGCGGTGGCTCAAGCCTGTAATCCCAGCACTTTGGGAGGCTGAGGCGGGTGGATCATGAGGTCAAGGGATCGAGACCATCCTGGTAAACATGGTGAAACCCTGTCTCTACTAAAAATCCAAAAAAATTAGCTGGGCATGGTGGTGCGTGCCTGTAATCCCAGCTACTCAGGAGGCTGAGGCAGGAGAATTGCCTGAACCCAGGAGGCGGAGGTTGCGGTGAGCCAAGATGGCGCCATTGCACTCCAGCCTGGGTAACGAGCGAAACTCCATCTCAAAAAAAAAAAAAAAAACCTTAGCACAAATGTTAAGAAAGAACATACTTTGTCTGCTAAAATGTCTGGTATGTATTAATATGCTTTGGTTCATGAGGACTGTGATAATAGGTAAAAAGTGAACATGTTATGTTTAGCCACAATAACAAGATTTTTGTGTAAATAATTTGCTGTTGATCTTTATAGTACTTAGGTTTTATCACTGCTCATATATTGCAAGAAATATCTGATCATTTTAAAGAGGCTTGAAAAATGGTTCTATAGATGTGTAACAGTAATAATAGTCAATTGACAACTTAGTATTGTCCATCTGCGTGCCAGACACTGTTTTAGATAATGAACAGGACAGTCCCTGCCCTCAAGGACTTACATTCTGGTAGGGGAAGACAGACTAACACATTAACAGATAAATTAGCTTATTTTAGATAGTGTTGCTTGTTTTGAAGAAGAGAGTAGTGGAAAGTGACTCATATTTGAGAAGGTCACTTTAGGGTTCACTGGGGAAGTACCTTTAAGAATTTGTTGGTGTTATTTTTTGCCTGTTGTTCCTACTGTCTGATGCAGAGAGCAAACAAAAAACTTCGGTCAAGATGGTCCATTCCTGTAGTCCCAGCTACTCAGGAGGCTACTCAATTGAACCCAGGAGTTCAAGGCCATCCTGGGCAACAGAGCAAGACCCCATCTCTTAAAAAAAAACTTCAGTGTCTAAACAAAAATATCCCTTGACAGTGGAAGGATGGAGAAAGATTGTGAGGTGGCCGGGCGCAATGGCTCATGCCTGTAATCCTAGCACTTTGGGAGGCTGAGTCAGGTGGATCACTTGAAGTCAGGAATTTGAGAGCAGCTGGGCCAACATGGTGAAACCCTGTCTTTACTAAAAATACAAAAATTAGCTGAGCATGGTGGCACATGCCTGTAATCCCAGCTCCTCGGGAAGCTGAGACACAAGCATCACTTTAACCTGGGAGGTGGAGGTTGCAGTGAGCTGAGATTAGGCCATTACACTCTAGCCTGGGCAACAGACAAGACTTTGTCTCAAAAAAAAAAAGAAAAAAAGAAAAAAGATAATGTAGTGAAAATTTGACCTGGCATTTTGGAAGGAAATACGTAGAATCATGAGACATGTTGAATATTATTTTTGGAGCTTGGAAAAGATTGAGCATTAAGAATAGCTCATACTTCCCAATTTGCTTTGATTTCCCTGAGGCACCTAGCAAGAGATTCAGTATCTTTTGGGCACAATTTTCCAAGTGCACTACTCATTAGATGCCAGTGAGGTGATCTAGATGACCTTGCAGAACCTCTCACCTTCTGTTTGTTTTTCATTCCTTCCTTCTGAGTTAACACCCTGTTGTGATGGTCACTTGCCAATTTTTCTTTGACCACTTCAGTGTAAAAGACTACATAAAACATCAAAAGAGTTTCATATTTCTAGAAATTCAGAAATGGATATAGCAAAAACTTAAATAGTTACGTTGTCTTATAGAAGTTAGCCTTGAATACTTTGTTTTTAGCTTTTTTCCTCAGAGGGAATCTCCTTATTTTATTTATTTTAATTTTTTTTTTTGAAACAGAGTCTCTGTGGTCCAGGCTAGAGTGCAGTGGGGTGTTCTTGGCTCACTGCAGCCTGGACCTCCTGGGCTCAGGCGATCTTCCCACCTCAGCCTCTTGAGCAGCTGGGACTATGGGTGTGCACCACCGCACCCAGCTAATTTTTGTAGTTTTTGTGGAGATGAAGTCTCTGTCCAGGCTGATCCTGATCTCCTGGGCTTAAGAGATCCTCCTGCCTCGGCCTCCCAAAGTGTTGGGATTACAGTTGTGAGCCACTGCACCCAGCTGGAATCTCCTTTTGAGTAATTAAAACTCAGCATTTATATAGCAACAGCTTAAAGAGGTGCATTTATTTTTAGACAGGAGATGTGTTTCTGAAGTCTGTGTAGGGGGCAAATCTTTGAAAAGTTAATTATATTTTTCCAAGGAAGTTACATGAAAAAGCTTTTAAAACAGTGGGAAAAGATTAGATAGAACTATGTTTAAATGGTAACAGTGGTTTTCTCCAGCTTATCCTTTTTACCCAGTATCTTCTCAATTTTTCTGTAATTAACAGATAACTGCATTTATAGTGAAATAAAAATATATGAGTGAAGCATTTTGAAAGCTTCAGAGAATTCTACCACTGCCCTCTTTCTCTCTTCCTTCCAGATGTTTTTTAGTCTACTTCAGTTTTTCTTATAGGAGAAAAGAGTGATTCATCCCATGAAAGTCTTTTTTTTTTTTTTTTTTTAAGCCACTTGTGTTTTTCAGTTCACAGGCTCTCCTATCCTTTGGAAATGAAAACTGCAAGACTTTGTTCTACAGCAAGCTGGGGAGGGGTGGGGGGATATTCTCATTTCAGATCTCTTTCCCTACTTAATTGGTTATATAAATTGGATTACCAGAGTCTCTTAAAACATGACTAAGATACTTACGTTTTGTGAAAATAATTTTAAATAGCTACTGAAAAATATGACAAGTGGGAGAAACTCTTCCAATCTTGATATATGGCAGCTTGTTACAGCAATTGCTTTAAAAACTTGAATTTTGCTTCTTGCTAAAACTAATCCGTCTGACTTTCCTAGCATAGTGTTTGAGAGCTGCTTATTCTGGAGCATAACAAGCCAGTCTGTCATATGTTACACCAAATTTGAAGGTTCTCCAGTACTCTTATGGGAATTAGGCAGATCTATAAAGAAATTAGGGTTGTAGCTTTAATTTAGCACTTTTTTTTAGTTGATTGATTTTATTTACTCTCTATAGAGACTTGTTCTTTTTAATTATGTAATATTCAGGTGATTTTTTTAAAAATCCTTTTTATTTCTCACTTGCAGGTCCTCAATTTGCGGAAGACCCCTCCCAGTTGCCTTCAACTCAGTTACCTTCCTCACCTTTTGGAGACTATCGACAATATCAGTAGGACTTCTTTCCTAGGATTTCTTTAACAGAATGAGTTGTAGTTCAAGAAGGATTTCAGAAGATCAAGTTACGGTCCGTTTTTAAAACCATGGGACAGCTATGGCCAATAGGCTATAAAGAGACATTTAGCACTTTTTTTCTATTTAAAGGAACAAGGAGGAAAGGGGGTGCTAAAAGATAATGCATTTATTTATTCACACTTGAATTGCATTTGTGATAAAAATAAATGTCTAAATCATTAAAGGAAAATACAGTAAGTGCTTGAAAGGTGAAGGACCAAAGCGCCAAAAAACAGTGGAGTATGATTATCATCTCCTTGGGGACTTCTCTGCCTGGTTTTGTGTGTTCTGCTATTCAAACAATAAAATGCTGGAACTTACTCTTTCTTTTAAGATAAGTTGTAGGCTTGGACGTTTCATGCTCACATACTTCAAATAATGCATGTTTTATAGTTAGTCCCTTATCTCACTTGAAGTGACTTATGTATGAGAATTATGCAGAGTCAACATGGATCATTTCACAGTGAAATGCTTTTTGGATTGAAGGATATGGTAAAATATTTATACTTTACTTTGAAAGTAAAATACACTATGTTTTGGTTTTGAGGATATTGGATACAAAACTCTCTTACTTTAGGGCTTCTGAGTCTTAACTCCTGACATCAGAAATTTCGCCAGGAACAACCTGCTTCCAATATACCCAGCTCTATATGAAGAATTCGTGAAGAGTGTTACTGGCACTGGAAGAGCTGGGAGTTTCTTGTATGCTTGAAAATAAAATACGTACTGTTTTGAATGTGTTCCAAGTCGTCTGAAGCTGATCTTCATAAAGGATATATTTAGGGGTCTGGTTGGACCTGGAAAATGGACGGGCACTTCAGAACAGGCCATTTTCCTGATAATATTGGAAGTGACATGTGGCCTATAGGAGGCATGATGTTAGTTAATTCCACATTTACCTGCATCTGTGGGAAGTGGAGAACAAATCCATGTGGGTACTGTAAACAGTTTATCTTTTGTCCCAATGCCGTACATACGGTAGGCATTAAATTGCTGATTGTGTTTGGGTAATTTGGGTTTTTTTACTGTGGTCAAATATACAAAAAATATTTATGAACTGTTGGTAAGTGTGTAATTCAGTGGCACTGAAACACAGTCACAATGTTGTATAACAGTCACCACTATGTATGCCCAAAATGTTCTCATTATCATCAATATAAACTTTTGTTTTAGAGACAGGGTCTTACTCTGTAACCCTAGGCTGGAATACAGTGGCACAATCATAGCTTACTGTAGCCTTGAACTCCTGGCCTCAAGCCATCCTCCTGCCTCAGCCTCCCACACCCCATCCTGAGATTACAGGCATGAGCCACCACGTCCAGCCTTTACAACATAAACTCTGTACCTTTAAACTTCCCATTTTCTGCCGGGCATGGTGGCTCACGCCTGTAATCCCAGCAGTTTGGGAGGCCAAGGCGGGCAGATCACCTGAGGTCGGGATTTCAAGACCAGCCTGACCAACATGGAGAAACCCTGTCTCTACTAAAAATACAAAAATTAGCTGGGCATGGTGGCCCTACTGTATAATCCTAGTTACTCAGGAGGCTGAGGCAGGTGAACGGCTTGAACTCGGGAGGTGGGGGTTGCAGTGAGCCAAGATTGTGCCATTGGACTCCAGCCTGGGTGACAAGCAAAACTCCATCTGAAAAAAAAGTACTTACCATTCTCTCTACTCCACAACTGCTAGTAACCACAATTCTGTTGTCTGAATTTGTCTTTTCTGAGGACCTTATATAAGTAGAATCATACAATATTTGTTTTTGTGTGTCTAAATGCACTTAGCATGTTTTGAGGTTATCCATGTTGTAGCATGTAGCAAAATTAATTTTTATGACAATATTCCATTGTGTGCATATGCCACATTTTGTTTATCTGTGATGATCAGCTGGGTTGTTTCTGCCTTTTGGCTGTTGTGAATTATGGTATCAACATTGGTGTACAACTGTTTCAATTTCTACTTTTGATTCTTTTGGATATATATGTAGGAATGGTGTTGCTGGGTCATATGATAGTTGTAGGTTTAACTTTTTTTTTTTTTTTAAAGACACACAGTCTTGCTCTGTTGCCCAGGCTGAGTGCAGTGGCATAATCATAGGTCACTGCAGCCTTGACCTCCTAGACTCAAGGGATCTTCCCGCCTCAGCCTCCCAAGCAGCTGGTACTACAGATGTGCATCACTGTGCCTGGCTGAGTTACATTTTGTAGAGATGAAGTCTCGCTCTGTTGCCCCGGCTAGTCTCCAACTCCTGGCCTCAAGCGATTTTCCTGCTGCAGCCTTCCAAAATGCTGGGATTATGGGTATTAGCCACCATCCCCAGCTGAATTTTTTTTTTTTTTTTTTTTTTTTTTTTGAGACAGAGTTTCGCTCTTGTTACCCAGGCTGGAGTGCAATGGTGCGATCTCGGCTCACCGCAACCTCCGCCTCCTGGGTTCAGGCAATTCTCCTGCCTCAGCCTCCTGAGTAGCTGGAATTACAGGCACCCGCCACCATGCCCAGCTAATTTTTTTGTATTTTAGTAGAGACGGGGTTTCACCATGTTGACCAGGATGGTCTCGATCTCTGGACCTGTGATCCACCCGCCTCGGCCTCCCAAAGTGCTGGGATTACAGGCTTGAGCCACCGCGCCCGGCCCTGAATTGTTTAATAAATATTCTAAAACTAAATTTGGTATACCAGTTGTTTTACTTGCTAAAATAAATAACTAGAGAAACAAGCAGATTAGGAAGGAGGTTTTCCCTACTGGAATAGTGAAGTTAGTTTCCCACTTTTAAGGTTGAAATGCCTGTCAGAAATATCCCATTTGTTTTTCCTTGTATCTGACACCTTGTGCCAAACTGGCATGCAATAGTGGATTACTTTTCTTTTTTAAATAGAGACAGGGTTTTGCTGCATTGCCCAGGCTGGTCTTGAACTTCTGGACTCAAATGATCCTCCCACCTTGGCCTCCCAAAGTGCTGGGATTACAGGCGTGAGCCACTGCGTCCGGCCACAATAGTGGATTTCTGAATCAGGGTTTGGATATGGATACAACTGCACCTGCTATTCAAAGTGCATCTGTTAATTAGCCGGGCAAGGTGGTGTGTGCCTGTGATCCCAGCTACTCAGGAGGGTGAGGCATGAGAATCACTTGAACATGGGAGGCAGAGGTTGCAGTGAGCTGAGATCGTGCCACTGCACTCCAGCATGGGTGACAGAGCCAGACTCCATCTCAAAAAAAAAAAAAAGTGCATCTGTTTTCAAATAGGAAATGTCTGCAAATTATGAAAGCATGGTCATAGCTCCACCCTGTGGCAGGTTATTTTTAGTTAAAACTCATTGTCCAAATTCTATCTAGGCTGGGCCCAGTGGCTTATACCTGCAATCCCAGCACTTTGGGAGGCCGAGGCAGGCGGGTCACTTGAGGTTAGCAGTTCGAGACCAGCCTGGCCAACATAGTGAAAACCCGTCTCTACTAAAAATACAAAAATTAGCTGCATGTAGTGGTGCGTGCCTGTAATCCCAGTTACACAGGAGGTGGAAGGCTGAAGGCAGGAGAATGACTTGAAATAATAAATGCTTTTTATTTTGAGACAGAGTCTTGCTCCGTCACCCAGGCTGGAGTGCAGTGGCACAATCTTGGCTCACTGCCACCTCCACCTCCTGGGTTCAAGCAATTCTTCTGCCTCAGCCTCCTGAGTAGCTGGGATTACAGATGCCAGCCACCACACCAAGCTAATTTTCGTATTTTTAGTAGAGACAGGGTTTCATCATGTCCAGGCTGGTCTCAAACTCCTGACCTTAGGTGATCCACCCACCTCAGCCTCCCAAAGTGCTTGGATTACAGGCATGAGCCACTGCGTCCAGCCTCAATAATAATAAATTCTATTCAATCTGTTGCATCATGGGTGAGACCCGGTCTTTATTAAATTCAAAAAAAATTAGCTGGACATAGTGGCGTATGCTTGTAGGCCCAGCCCTCAAGGGCTGAGGCAGGAAGATTCCTTGAACCTGGGAGTTGGAGGGAGTAGTAAGCCGAGATCGCACCAGTGCGCATGAGCCTGGTCAACAGAGCAAGACCCTGTCTCAAAAACAAGAAAATTGACAATGGCTAACACCTTTAGCTAAAAAGACAAAGAATTGTTGGCTATTTTCCCTCCTTTTCCCCATGTTTTGCATATTCTAGTTTCTGTCAGTGCATAAAGCTAGGTAACAGGCCGGGCGCGGTGGCTCAAGCCTGTAATCCCAGCACTTTGGGAGGCCGAGGCGGGTGGATCACAAGGTCAAGAGATCGAGACCATCCTGGTCAACATGGTGAAACCCCGGCTCTACTAAAAATACAAAAAAAAATTAGCTGGGCATGGTGGTGCGTGCCTGTAATCCCAGCTACTCAGGAGGCTGAGGCAGGAGAATTGCCTGAACGCAGGAGGCGGAGGTTGCGGTGAGCTGGGATCGTGCCATTGCACTCCAGCCTGGGTAACAAGAGCGAAACTCCGTCTCAAAAAAAAAAAAAAAAAAAAGCTAGGAAACATATGTAGTATATAATCTATGCACATAAACTTGTTTATTTCTGTATGTGTCCATGTGCTAAAAAAACTTAGTCCCTCCAACTCCCAATTTAGCACCACAGGATTCATTCTAGCTGTCTTAGTTGTAACAGCAAGAAACGTGGCTTCTCATAATAATTTGCTCATTTGTTCAATCCTGGTTACATATATTTTGGACTTACTAAACCATAGCTCTGTGAGAAATGGACTCGCCAACTAGAATAGTGTTTGCGCACGGTTGTTTTCAGTCTTCAGTATCTATTCAAAACATGTTCCAAAGCTATTTAAGTATACTTTCTTCCCTACTCCCTTCAGAGTGGTTATGCAATTCATTTGCAGTGCAATTGTATTCATTTCCCCAGTCTTCATTCCATATTTCTCTCCACGTCTTGGATGATTTTTAAATTACAATCAGTAAAATTCACTGTGGGGTACAGTTCAACTAATTTGGATAAATGCTGGGAGATGGCCACCCAACACAGTTTCACACAGATCTTAAACCACAATTACCTCGATCCCAAAATGTCATGCTGCCTTTTTCTTCTTTTCATTCTGTGACAGGGTCTTGCTCTGTTGGCCAAGCTGGAATGCAGTGGCATAATCAGGGCTCTCTTGATATTCCAGGCTTGAGCAATCCTCCTGCCTTAGCTCCTTGAGTAGCTGGCTACAAACGTGCCACCATGCCCAGCTAATTTTTTTTTTTTTTTTTTTTTTTAATTTTAGTAGAGACCAGGCCTCACTATATTGTCCAGACTGGTCTTGAACTCCAGAGCTCAAGCAATCCTCCTACTTCGGGCTCCCAAAATGCTGATATTTCTGGTGTGAGCCTCTGTGTCTGGCCCATGCTTCTTTTTTATAGTCAGCCCCTCCCCCTACTTCTTCCAACCCGTGGCAACTACTGGTGTATTTTTTGTCTATAGTTTTATCTTTTTGGTAGATAAATGCAATCTTACGATAGGTAGTATTTGGATCTGGTTTCTGTCATTGTATCAAAAGGCAATGACAGAATTAATCCATGATGGTATATGAATCAATCGTTTGTTCCTTTTTATTCTGTTGTGCAGATGTATCCTTTTTTGTTCATCTATTCACCAGTTGAAGGACGTTGGAGTTATTTCCAATTTTTCATGATTATTCATAAAGTTGCTATAAACATTTACTTACTGGTTTTTGTGTGAACATGTTTTCATTTATCTTGGGTGCATAAATACCTTGTATCACTGGGTCCTAAGGCAAGTATCTGTTTAACTTTATAAGAAAATGCCAGGGCCGGGCGCGGTGGCTCAAGCCTGTAATCCCAGCACTTTGGGAGGCCGAGGCGGGTGGATCACGAGGTCAAGAGATCGAGACCAACCTTGGTCAACATGGTGAAACCCCGTCTCTACTAAAAATACAAAAAAAAAAAAAAAAAGAAAGAAAATGCCAAATTGTCTCCCAAATTGTATCATTTTGACTCTCACCAGCAAACTGTGAGAGTTCTGGCTGCTGTGCATTTTTGGCACTTGGTAGTGCCATCAGTTTTATGTTAGCAATTCTGACAGGTACACAGTTGTTTTAATTTTCATTTCTCTAATGATTAATGATGTCCATTCTTTCATGTATTTGCCATCTGTGTGTCTTTTTTTTTTTTTTTTTTTTTTTTTTTTTTAGGGACCTAAAGTGTCCGTTCAAATCTTTCATGCTTTTTTTTTTTCTTGAGACAGGGTCTGGCTCTGTCACCCATGCTGAAGCACTGGTGCAGTGGCACAATCTTGGCTCTCGCCTGCAACTTCCACCTCCTGGCTCAAGCAATCCTTCCCTCTCAGCCTCCTGAGTAGCAGGACTACAGACGCATGCCACCACGCTTGGCTAATTTTTATATTTTTTGTAGAGACAGGTTTTCACTATGTTGCCCAGGCTGGTCTTAAACTCCTAAACTCAAGTGATCTACCCACCTTGGCCTCCCAGAGTGCTGGGATTACTGGCTGGGGGTGGTGGCTCATGCCTTTAATCCTAGCACTTTAGGAAGTCAAGGTGGGCAGATCACTTGAGGTCAGGAGTTTGAAACCAACCTGACCAACATGGTGAAACCCGGTCTTTACTAAAAATACAAAAAATTAGCCAGACGTGATGGTGGGCATCTATAATACCAGCTACTTGAAAGGCTGAGGAAGGAGAATTGCTTGAACCCGGAACATGGACATTGTCATGAGCTGAGATGGTGCCACTGTACTTCAGCCTGGGTGATAGAGTTGAGACTCCGTCTCAAAAAAAAAAAAAGTGCTGGGCTTATAGGTGTGAGCCACCACACCCAGCCACATTTTTAAACTGTTTGTTTTTCTTACTGTTTAGTTCTGAGAGTTCTTTATGTATTGTGATATAAGTCCACTGTAAGAAATGTGACCCATAATTATTTTTTGCACCTATGTCAAAAGTCTATTTCTGGGATCTCTATTCTGTCCCATTAATCTATGTGTCTGCCTTTCATCAGGATCACACTATTGCTTTATAGTAAGTTTTGAAATGAGAAAGTATGAGTCTCGGCCGGGCGCGGTGGCTCAAGCCTGTAATCCCAGCACTTTGGGAGGCCGAGGCGGGTGGATCACGAGGTCAAGAGATCGAGACCATCCTGGTCAACATGGTGAAACCCTGTCTCTACTAAAAATACAAAAAAACATTAGCTGGGCATGGTGGTGCGTGCCTGTAATCCCAGCTACTCAGGAGGCTGAGGCAGGAGAATTGCCTGAACCCAGGAGGCGGAGGTTGCGGTGAGCCGAGATCGCGCCATTGCACTCCAGCCTGGGTAACGAGTGAAACTCTGCCTCAAAAAAAAGAAAGTATGAGTCTTCTAATTTTGTTTATTTTTTTCAGTGTTTGGCTATTCTAGTTTCTTTGCCTGTCTCTATAAATTTTATGATGAGCTTGTTGTTATCTACCAAAAAGCCTGCTGGAGTGTTTATTGGGATTGAGTTTTATCTGTGTTTTGTAATTTTAGCATATTGTCTTGCATACAGTTTGTTATATTTAAACCTCGATATTTCATTTTAGGACATGCTTTGTAAATGGTATTGGTTTTTTGGTGTTTTGCTGTTGTTGTTGTTGTTGTGGAGTTTTTTTTTTTTTTTTTTTTTTTGAGATGGAATCTCACTCTGTCACCTAGGCTGGGGTGTGTGCAGTGGCACAATCTTGGCTCACTGCAACCTCTTCCTGCGTTCAAGCGATTCTCCTGCCTCAGCCTCCTGAGTAGCTGGGATTATAGGCACCTGCCACCGCATATGGCTAATTTTTGTATTTTTAGTAAAGATGGGGTTTCGCCATGTTGGCCAGGCTGGTCTCAAACTCCTGACCTCAGGTGATCCACCTGACTTGGTCTCCCAAAGTGCTGGGATTACAGGTGTGAGCCACTGTGCCTGGCCTGGTATTGGTTTTTAAATTTCAAATTTCATTGTTCATTACTAGTAAACAGAAATACAGGCTGGGTCTCACTTTGCTGGAGTGCAGTGACACGGTCTTGGCTCACTGCAACCTCCACCTCCTGGGTTCAAGAGATTCTCCTACCTCAGCCTCATGAGTAGCTGGGATTACAGGCACCTGCCACTGTACATGGCTAATTTTTGTATTTTTAGTAGAGACTGGGTTTCACCATGTTGGCCATCCTGGTCTTAAATTCCTGACCTCAGGTGATCCACCCGCTTAGGCTTCCCAAAGTGCTGGGATTGGAGGTGTGAGCCGCCTCGCCCAGCTCAGTTGGTTTTTTTTAAACTGTGTATTTCCCCATTTATTGATTTGTGAGTTATATACTGTCTTCAATTTATATTACTTAAGTGGTTTCCTTTAAAATTTAATACAGATACTTAAGATCTCACATTTATCCCTACTCTCCATCTAATAAATACAAGGAGCTTAGAATGCTTTAACTTCAATTACCCCTCTCTCATGTACTTGTAGTCTGTTATTTTAGTTTTATCCTGATTCCCTCACACAAACATTATTAGTATATTATTATTGTTGTTTTATAGAGTTGCTAGTTAAATTTATCTACATTTTGCTCACTGTTCCTTTTTGCATCTCATTCCTTCCTTCAGTGAGCATTTTCCTTCTTGAAATAATTCCTTTAGAATTTATTAGGGGGTCTATGGATGGTAAATACTCTCAATTTTAATCTAAAAACCTATTTTTCCCTTATTCTTTAATAATAGTTCATTTTTTATTTTATATATTTTATTTTTATAAAGACAGGGTCTCCCTACATTGTCCAGCGTGGTCTGGAACTCCTGGGCTAAAGTGATCTTCCTGCCTCAGCCTCCTAAAGTGCTGGGATTACAGGCTTGAGCCACTACACATGACCAAATAGTTTAGTTGGGTATACAATTCCAATTTGACAGTTGGCTTTTTTCTCAATATTTTGAAAATAATGTCTCTGGCTTGTATGTTTCTAATGAGAGGTCTGCCCTTGGTCCAATTTCTAATTGCCATTCTCTTGTAGATAACTCTGTTTTCTTTCACTGCTGTATGATCATCTTTATGTTTTGGTTTTCTTCAATTTAACTAAAATACGTCTATAGCTTTATTTTTATTTTTGCTTGGAATTTATTGTAAATTTTTATTTACCTATTTATTGTTTGAGACAGGGTCTCACTCTGTCACCCAGGCTGGAGTATAGTGACACAATGTCAGCTCACTGCAACCTCCGCTTCCTAGGCTCAAGTGATTCTCCTGCCTCAGCCTCCCTAGTAGCTGAGATTACAGGTGTGCACCACTACTGCCTAGCTAATTTTTTGTATTTTTAGTAGAAATGGTGTTTCACCATGTTGGCCAGGCTGGTCTGGAACTCCTGAGTTCAAATGATCCTCTAGCCTTGGCCTCCCAAAGTGCTGGGATTATACGTGTGAGCCACTGTGCCTGGCCCTGTAACTTTTAAATCTATAAAATTATGCCTTTCTGTAGAATGGACAATTGTGGCCATTATTTTGAAATGTCCAACATATATTGCATTCTAAGCATTCACAAATAAATAATTAAAATGAATTGGGGAAGACGTGGGTTGTGCCCACAGTTTCCCCTTTCTGCAAAGGAGAAGGCCTTCCTGAATCTGTCTGCTCTAAGTTATTACATTACCATCTACAGGCCAATTCTGAGGCAAACTAGACAGACACTGTGGGAGTCATGCAAGGAAGCAGAAGAAGAAATGAGGTTCCTGGTATTCCAGGAAGTGAGGCTATAAGGGAAAATAATAGAGTTCCTGCTGGACATGGTGGCTCACATCTGTAAACCCAGCACTTGGGAGGCCAAGGTGAGTGGATCACTTGAGGTCAGGAGTTTGAGACCAGCCTGACCAACATGGTGAAACTCCATCTCCACTAAAAATACAAAAATTAGCTGGGCATAGTGGCACACGCCAGTAGTCCTAGCTACTCAGGAAGCTGAGGCAGGAGAATTGCATAAACCTGGGAAGTGGAGATTGGAGTGAGCTGAGATTGTGCCACTGTAATCCAGCCTGGGTGACAGAGTGAGATTCCGTCTCAAAAAAAAAAAAAAAAAAAAAAAAAAAAAAAAATCTTTTTTTAAGACAGGATCTTGCTCTGTTGCCTGGCTGGAGTGCAGTGGTACAATCATGGCTCACTGCAGCCTTTACCTAGCGGGCCCAAGCAATACTCTTACCTCATCCTCCAAGTAGGCAGGGCCACAGATGTGGATCATCAACCCGGCTACTTTTTAAAAATTTTTTTTTGCTGAGAGGAGGATCTCCCTCTGTTGCCTTGCCTCATCTGGAACTCCTGGGCTCAAGTGATCCTCCTGTCTCAGCCTCCCAAAGTGTTGGGGTTATAGGCATGAGCCATTACACCTGGCCTAAAATCTTTTACCCTTTAGCCAAGGATGACATTCTCTTCCTCTGTCAATATTTAACTAGAAGGATCAGGCTAGGTGTCTCTCCATTGTGCTCCCCAGCATCCTTTTCTTCTCACATCTAGCACAGCATGTGGAAGTGTCATGACCTGTTTTCTTGTGTGTGTGCTAATATGTGAGTTAGGCTATGAGCGCCACAAGGAGAGGAATTGTGCCAGACTTATTCAAACAGCATCTCAGGCACTCAGATTAACAACTGGTGTCTAGTAGATACTCAACACAAGTGCATTGCATCAAAGACTGAATAATTTCAAGATAGGTGTACTGAATGTCTAATATGTACCAAGCACTGTTCTCAATGCTACAGAAAAGCAGGTTTCCAGAGTTAAACAATCAAAAACCCTGACATTGAACTTACATGGAATGTTAAAATAATTATCTACTATAAGCATTATTTCATGAAATAAAATAATTTCAACTCTATAAAACTAGGAAGCACAGAATAGAATACTACTTCCCTTAATGAAAAACTCACTACATTGTTCTTTTTAAAAATCTCATTTCCAGCTGGGCGCGGTGGCTCACGCCTGTAATCCCAGCACTTTGGGAGGCCGAGGCAGGTGGATCACGAGGTCAAGAGATCGAGACCATCCTGGTCAACATAGTGAAACCCCGTCTCTACTAAAAATACAAAAAATTAGCTGGGCATGGTGGCACGTGCCTGTAATCCCAGCTACTCAGGAGGCTGAGGCAGGAGAATTGCCTGAACCCAGGAGGCGGAGGTTGCGGTGAGCCGAGATCGCGCCATTGCACTCCAGCCTGGGTAACAAGAGCGAAACTCCGTCTCAGAAAAAAAAGAAAAAAAAAATCTCATTTTCTAGCTGAATGGTAAAAACATCATTGATTAGTTCCTATTCTTAGAAGGGCCATTGGAACCCACTGGTACAGAAGAGAAACAAAGTATTCATTCAGTGGAGATGTCTCTAGCTCAGTCAGCGGTACAATACAGTAAGGGAAATAGAAGTGACATGAGATGGACAGCCAAGCCTTAAATTGCTTGGTGCTGATTCCCGTTCCTTAGCCCAAGAATAGAAAGATAGGCGTGCCTGGAGTTGCTGGAGCACAAGCCTCGATGCGGGGTGAATTCCGTGAAGTGGTGCAGGGTTTTGCTGCTTGCCTAGTGTGTTAGAACACGTTACCTGGTAGAATTCTCACATTACCTCGTGAGATACATTGATATAATGACTCTATTTTACTGGTGCAGAAAGAGGCTCGGGAAGATTCACGTTTTTTGGGTGACTTGCCCAAGGTGACACAGTCCTAAAAACTGGCCTAGCGCAGGGTGTGATACCTCAAACTCAGACCTTCCCAGCCAGGGCTCGGTTCTCGCCGCTGCCTAGAAGATGAGGAAGCAGGGTCAGCAGAGAAGGGTGCTCCACCGGGACGACTAGAATACCTCAGTAGGATACAGATGGGCAAACGTGGGCTACACGATCCCACCGCCCTCTTTCGTCCGAAGTCCCGAGGCACGCGTGCAGCTTGAAGACTGGGCGCTGGAGCGAAGGTGGGGATTGCGGTAGGGCGCAGATTTCAGGGGCGGGGCCGCGCGGCGGGGGCGTGGCCGCGGCGCCCGGGGCGTGGCTTCCCGCGGGTTCGCTGCCCGGCGAGTGAACAACCGCGCTGCGGACGGACCATGGCGAGCGCCGGGCCTTTATCCGGCGGCGGCGCGGCCCGGCGGCAGCTGCACTCGGCGGAGGCGGTGGACGTGGCCTCGGCCTCTAACTTCCGGGCCTTCGAGCTGCTGCACTTGCACTTGGACCTGCGGGCTGAGTTCGGGCCGCCGGGGCCCGGCGCGGGGAGCCGGGGGCTAAGCGGCACCGCGGTCCTGGACCTGCGCTGCCTGGAGTCCGAGGGCGCCGCCGAGCTGCGGCTGGACTCGCATCCGTGCTTGGAGGTGACGGCGGCGGCGCTGCGGCGGGAGCGGCCCGGCTCCGAGGAGCCGCCCGCGGAGCCCGTGAGCTTCTACACGCGGCCCTTCTCGCACTACGGCCAGGCCCTGTGCGTGTCCTTTCCGCAGCCCTGCCGCGCCGCCGAGCGCCTCCAGGTGCTGCTCACCTACCGCGTCGGGGAGGGACCCGGGGTAAGTGCGCCCGGACCGCGCTGGCCGCTGCCTGCCCGCCCTAGCTGCCCCGAGCCGCCCTGCACCCGCACCCGCACCCACCCGGGAGGACGGACCGGGAGGACCCTTCCCGCGCGTCCCCGGAGGGGCCGAACTCCCCGCGCGCCGCCTCTCGGCCTCCTCCCGCTGCTGCCTCTTTTCCTCCCGGGCTGCCCGGTTTCTTTCTTCTGGGTTTGCTGCAGCCACTGGGCGGCGCACCCTTCGCCCTTTCCATCCTTTCTGCGTCTCCTCCCAGGCCTTGGCGGCTTGTCTAGATTGTGCCTCATTCCCGCTCCTCGCGCCCCGCCGTTTCTAAGACCTTCCGTGGCTTTCTGGATGACCGACTACTGTTCATGCACTTCATTTAGTCCTGCCTCGGACTTTGGGCCGAGGTCCCTGATTATCAGCCACTTTATCTCTGCCTTATGCTGGCTCTGGAAGTAGCCGGATGCTGATCTAGCTCCTTGTTTTGTGTGGCCTTCTAGTTACGAGGTTAAAGCTCATATCTTTTTGTTTCCTCCTGTGAAGTCCTGGATTTGATTAACGAAAGAATTTGAGTGAAAGTGAGAACTGGAATCAGGGTGCTATAGGCGTTATAATAATTTGGCCTCCTCACTGTTGGTTAACTCTTTTTTTCGGGGCAGAGGGCAAATATTGGAAATAAGAGGATGGAGTTACGTGGCTTAGGTCTCAAAGAGTCAGAAAATCGTTCCTGGAGAGTCCTTAGGCTGTGGCTGCCAGTTATCTCTCAGGCAGAGTGGGTTGCAAGTTTCACAGTAAACTGCTTGCTTACAGTTTAATTTTTCTTTTATTTGAGGCAGAGTATCGCTCTTGTCCAGGTTGGAGTGCAGTGGCAAGATCTTGGCTCACTGCAACCTCTGCCTCCCGGGTTCAAGCCATTCTCATGCCTCAGCCTCCCTAGTAGCTGGGACTACAGGCGTGCACCACCACACCCTGCTAATTCTTGTATTGTTTAATAGAGAGCGAGTTTTACCATGTTGGACAGGCTTGTCTCGAACTCCTGGCCTCAAGTAATCCACCCACCTCGGCCTCCCATCTAAATAAATAAATAAACCAACCCTGTGATAGAACTTGTTTAGAAAATTCAAGTCCAAAGCATGGGATGCAGACTAACCTCTAAGACAAAGGAAAATTCCAGTGCGTCATAGAGAAGCAACATCTGGAAATGTGTTTGGTTGCTCTGTTATATTCTGTTCCCCGATTTTTGGCAGGAATTAGAAATTAAACATAATGACTAGAAAAAAAATCAAGCCCTCCCTGAATTTGTCCACTAACAGTGGCACCTTAAATATCAAAACTGAATAGCTCTCATTTCAGGCGTGATGGCAGAGGCCTGTGCTTACAGAGAACTATCCTTTGCACTGTGAATGTCTTTACTGATGACAATTGTATTTATTCCTTCCTGTCCTTGCCACCGCGCTGGTGAGAGTTCTCCCTGTAGGTAGCACCCTCTTCATAACTTCAGACTCTTTATAAAGAGTATGTACTGCTGGGCTCTTTCATTCCGTTTTCTTTTTTTTTTTTTTCTTTTCTTTCTTTTTTTTTTTCTTTGAGACAGTTTCACTCTCTTGCCCAGGCTAGAGTGCAGTGGCACAAACTCGGCTCACTACAACCTCTGCCTCCCAAATTCAAGCAATTCTCCTGCTTTAGCCTCCTTTGCTGAGATTGCAGGTGTGTGCCGCTGTGCCCAGCTAATTTTCTTTTATTTTTATTTATTATTATTATTATTTTTTTTGAGATGGAGTTTTGCTCTTGTTACCCAGGCTGGAGTGCAATGGCGCGATCTCGGCTCACTGCAACCTCTGCATCCTGGGTTCAAGCAATTCTCCTGCCTCAGCCTCCTGAGTAGCTGGGATTACAGGCACACGCCACCATGCCCGGCTAATTTTCTGTTTCTAGTAGAGACAGGGTTTCTCCATGTTGGTCAGGCTGGCCTCCAACTCCCGACCTCATGTGATCCACCTGCCTCGGCCCCCCAAAGTTCTGGGATTATAGGCGTGAGCCACTGTGCCCGGCCCCAGCTAATTATTTTGTATTTTTAGCAGAGACGGGGATGCTGGGATTACACACATGAGCCACTGCGCTGGGCTCCATTTTCTTCACGTCATTTAAAATAACAATTACACGTCTGTAATCCCAGCACTTTGGGAGGCCCAGGCAGAGGGCTCAGTTGAGCCCAGGAGTTGGAGACCAGCCTGGGTAACATGATGAAAACCCTGTGTCCACTAAAAATACAAAAGTTAACTGGGTGTGGTAGTGGCACACCTGTGGTCCCAGCTACTCTGGAGTCTGAGGTGGGAGAATCCCTAGAGCCTGGAAGTCAAGCTGTAGTGAGCTGTGTGAATCCAGAAAATCAGAGACACGTATCAGTTAGTTTAGAAAGTTTATTTTGGCCGGGCGCGGTGGCTCAAGCCTGTAATCCCAGCACTTTGGGAGGCCGAGGCGGGTGGATCACGAGGTCGAGAGATCGAGACCATCCTGGTCAACATGGTGAAACCCCGTCTCTACTAAAAGTGCAAAAAATTAGCTGGGCATGGTGGCACGTGCCTGTAATCCCAGCTACTCAGGAAGCTGAGGCAGGAGAATTGCCTGAGCCCAGGAGGAGGAGGTTGCGGTGAGCCGAGATTGCGCCATTGCACTCCAGCCTGGGTAACAAGAGCGAAACTCCGTCTCAAAAAAAAAAAAAAAAAAGAAAGTTTATTTTGCCCAGGTTGAGGACGCGCCCATGACACAGCCTCAAGAAGTCCTGCTGACATGTGCCCAAGGTGTTCAGGGCACAGCTTGGTTTTATACATTTGGGGAGACAAGATACATCAATCAGTATGTGTAAGAAGTACCTTGGTTCTGTCTGGAGAGGCGGGACAACTCGAAGCAAAGGCAGGGAGACTAGATATGGGGAGGGAGCTTCCAGGTCACAGACAGGTGAGGCACAGTTACGTTCTTTTGAGTATCTGATTAGCCTTTCCAAGGAGGCACATCAGATCTGCATCTATCTCTGTGAGCAGAGGAGTGACTTTGAATAAAATGGGAGGCAGGTTTGCCCCAAGCAGTTCCTAGCTTGAGTTTTCCTTAGTGATTTTGGGGGCCCAAGACAATTTTTTCATAGCCTGATTACTCCAGCCTGAGCTTGACGTATGTTAAATGAGTTGTCTTTCCATAAGTGGCTAATACGGTGCATGGTACATGGTAAGCTGTGTTAGCTCTTATTGCTAACTCTTGTATTTATTTTCTTTCGTTCTTTTTTTTTTTTTTTTTTTTTTTTGAGACAGGTTCAAAAAACTCCCTACGTTGTTCTTTTAAAAACTCTCATTTCCAGGCTGGGCGTGGTGGCTCACATCTGTAATCTCAGCACTGGGCTGGCAGATCACCTGAGATCAGGAGTTTGAGACCAGCCTGGCCAACATGGTGGAACCCCATCTCCACTAAAAATACAAAAATTAGCTGGATGTGGTGGCTCATGCCTGTAACCCCAGCTACTCAGGAGGCTGAGGCAGGAGAATCGCTTGAACTTGGAAGGCGGAGGTTGCAGTAAGTCGAAATCATGTCATTGCATTCCAGCCTGGGTGAAGAGCAAAACTCTATGTCTAAAAAAAAAAAAAAAAATCTCATTTCCCAGCTGTTCAGTAAAAACATCACTGATTAATGGGGTTCAATAATCAGTCAACTGATCAATCATCATTGATTGCATGGTGGTACCATCTCAGCTTACTGCAGCCTTGACCTCAGCGGGCTCAAGTGATCCTCCCACCTTAGCCTCCTGAGTAGCTGGGACCACAGACCTGCCACCTCCACATCTGGCTTATTTTTGGTTTTTTGTTTTTTTGTAGAGATGGGGTTTCACTGTGTTGCCCAGGTTGGTCTTGAATGCCTGGGTTCAAGTGATCCGCCGGCTTTGGCATCCCAATTGCTGGGACTACAAGCATGAGCCAACATGCCTGGCCTAATTTTTTTTTTTTAATAGACTTTATTTATTTATTTATCTGAGATGGGGTCTCGCTCTGTTGCCCAGACTGGAGTACAGTGGCGCGATCTCGCCTCACTACAACCTCTGCCTCCTGGATTCAAGCAATTCTTCTGCCTCAGCCTCCAAAGTATCTGGAGTACAGGCACACACCACCACGCCTGGCTGATATTTGTATTTTTAGTAGAGATGGGGTTTCACCATGTTAGCCACGCTGGTCTTGAATTCCTAACCTCAGGTGATCTGCCTTCTTCGGCCTCCCAACGTGCTGGGATTACAGGTGTGAGCCACGGCGCCTGGCCAAAGTACCATTTTCATCAGGTATAGAGGGCGCATAGTATTCACATGATTTATCACTATCAGCGTTGACCTTGGTCCTCTGGCTGAAGCAGCGTTTGTCAGCTTTCTCCACTGTGAAGTTATTCTCTCAACCCTTTCTATACTGTGCTGTACCTGTTATAAGGAGACTAATTAAACTTTTCACACCCAAAATCTCAAAGAAAATTTCAGCATCCCAATGCAGCTTCCTTATGCCCCTTAAAATAGGTCTCAGGCAGAGACCTGTGTTCAGAGCCCTTCATTAAACTTGCCCAGGCCTGCCTCCCTGCTCTGCATCTGGAGCCTGCATCTGTTTATGCCTCTGCTCATGTTGCCATTCATCTCCTTGGGAATGTCTCCTCCTTTCCTTTCCAGCCATCTCAATCCTGCTTGTCTTTGAAGGTCCAGCCAGAAAGTTTTCTTCCCCTGTGAATCATCCTGGAGTAATCGAATCCATTTCTAAATTCTAAATGGTATTTGTTACTGACATGTTCCACCCTGTCCCCCTTCCCCGTTATATCTGTGTGGTAAATGAATGCCTGTTTGCTATAGGCAAAAACTGGGTTTTGTTGTAATCATTCAGATTTGTCCCCACTTTTTTTTTTTTGACACAGAGTCTTGCTCTGTTGCCCAGGCTGGAGTGCAGTGGTGTGATCTCAGCTTACCCCGGGTTCAAGCAATTCTCCTGCCTCAGCCTCCCATGTAGCTGGGATTACAGGCATGTGCCACCATGCCTGGCTAATTTTTGTATTTTTAGTAGAGATGGGGTTTCACCATGTTGGCCAGGCTGGTCATGAACCCCTGACCTCAAGTGATCCACCTGCCTTGGCCTCCCAAAGTGCTGGGATTATAGGCATGAGCCACTGTGCTCAGCCCAGATTTGCCCCTTTGTTTAAGAGCTAACAGAAAACAGATTATGAATAATGTAACCAGTACCTATCATATAAAATAAATTTCTTCTGGAAAGGTAAATTTTAGGAATAGAAAACATACTAGGCTGGGTGCGGTGGCTCACACCTGTAATCCCAGCACTTTGGGAGGCTGAAGCGGGCAGATCACCTGAGGTCAGGAGTTCAAGACCAGCCTGACCAACATGGTGAAACCCTGTATCTACTAAAAATAAAAAATTAGCTGGCTGTGGTGGTGCATGCCTGTAATCCCAGCTACCTGGGTGACTGAGGCAGGAGACTCACTTGAACCCGAGAGGCAGAGTTTGCAGTGAGCCGAGATCACATCATTGCACTCCACCCTGGGCGACGAGCGAAACTCTGTCTCAAAAGAAAATGGAAAACACATATTAGACTAGATGTGATGGCTTATGCCTGCAGTCTCAGCACTTTGGGAGGCTGAGGTGAGCAGATTGCTTGAGGCCAGGAGTTGGAGACCAGCCTGGCCAACATGACGAAACCCTCTTTCTACAATACAAAAATTAGCTGGGCTTGGTGATATACACCTGTGGTCCCAGCTACTTGGGAGGCTGAGGTATGAGAACCGCTTGAACCTGGGAAGTGGAGGTTTTAGTGAGCTGAGATTGCACCATTATACTCCAGCCTGGGTGACAGAATGATGCTCTGTCTCAAAAAAACAAAAAAAAAAAAAAAAAAAAAAAAGAAAATACTTAATTAATCACTGACTCCCAGTTGAGTTCTGCTTTTCTGTGTCTTATCACAAGTCCAAATACAGCTGCTTCAGCAGATTTTTGTTTGATGAGAAACCACTACAGTGAGAAGAGCATAGGTGGGGGACACATGACAGGGTCAGAGGCCAGGTCCCGGGTCCCTAAGATGACCCAGGGGATGCAGAGGAATGGACCCTTTCTGGTGGCTCTGCCCCATGAAGTGGATGTTATACCTTGGCTTAGATTCCAGGATGAACTAAATACGCAAGAGGAGAGCTTTCTGGTCCAAACCAGACTGTCTGGCAGAAAGGATTTAAGAATTACCTAAAATTCTCTCATTCCAGCCAGCTCCCTTCTCTGGCCAGACTGAGCTCGTGTGGGAGATGTCAGTTCTGAAATGTTCTTCTTTTTGCTTAGGTTTGCTGGTTGACTCCTGAGCAGACAGCAGGAAAGAAGAAGCCCTTTGTGTACACCCAGGGCCAGGCTGTCCTAAACCGGGCCTTCTTCCCTTGCTTCGACACTCCTGCCGTTAAATACAAATATTCAGCTCTTATTGAGGTAAGGAGACTAAGATTAGGTGCACCCACCCCTGGGCATAAGAAATAATTTCAGCTCTATCAATCAGGTCACATTTCAGTGGTAAATAATTATATCCCTTCAGTGGTATTTCTGAAAAATGGCTTATTTTTAAATTCTTGCACCTGCTGAAATTGTATGTAGCCCTCCTCGAAATTCCATCAGTTAAGCACAGATTTAGTTTCTTGAAACCTTGTGTTCTCCAAGATAGACTCTGGGCATTATCATCACACACATGTGGCTGGTCATGCTATTACTCAAACTAATCAAAAGGAGATTCCCTCCAGGTAAAATCTCCTAAGCTTTCTCTGTTGTCAGGTCCCAGATGGCTTCACAGCTGTGATGAGTGCTAGCACCTGGGAGAAGAGAGGTCCAAATAAGTTCTTCTTCCAGATGTGTCAGCCCATCCCCTCCTATCTGATAGCTTTGGCCATCGGAGATCTGGTTTCGGCTGAAGTTGGACCCAGGTAGGAGACAAAGACCCGACAGGCAAGGTTGGATTGACCTCAGAGGCGAGGAGGACTCTGACCAGTGGACCCACTGGGGTGGTTCTTGGGCAGTCTTGGATCCTCTCTCGGAGTCCAGAGCCTTTCTGCAGCTGAGAAGCATGCAGCGTGAACACAGCTGGAGGAAGTGCTGTTTTCTCCCTGCCTTTCTCACTCCCTGTCTCCAGTTGTAATCCTGCTTCCTGGAATGACGTCATCAGCCCTTCTAGCAGTAGCACTGCCCTGGGCTGCCTTGCCTGGGACAAGGATGTTGTCCATGGATGTTGGAATGTAGGCTGGAGTTTTTTGTTTTTTTGTTTTTTTTTTTTTGACATGGAGTCTCGCCGTGTTGCCCAGGCTGGACTGGAGTGCAGTGGCGTGATCTCAGCTCACTGCAAGCTCCACCTCCTGGGTTCAAGCGATTCTCCTGCCTCAGCCTCTTGAGTAACTGGGATTACAGGCATGCACCACACACTCAGCTAATTTTGGTACTTTTAGTAGAGATGGGGTTTCACCATGATGGCCAGGCTGCTCTCGAACTCTTGACCTGAGGTGATTCACCCGCCTCAGCCTCCCAAAGTGCTGGGATTACAAGTGTGAGTCACTGTACCCAACCTGGGAAATGGATCTTTATTAATATATTTAAGTTCTAAATGCCCTTCTAGCAACTATATTTACTTTCCTATCTTTGTACCAAATCTCCCCATTTTCTCTAGCACTTAATTCCTGGAAATATATAACTTTGGTGTCATTATTTCCTTCTAAGAGGGAAGCGTCCACAGCAGATGCATGAGTCTAAGCCTGTGGTGACAGCATTGCCTCCATGAAGTCAGATGGATCTTGTCAGGATCTTGTCAAGATAAAAAGGGATTTTGTAAGGTTATCTGAGAAAAGGGGTTTGACCAGGAGCACAAGTTTTTCCTGGCTCTCATATTTTCTGCCACCCTAGCTTGGCCCCGACGTGGGAGCATCAAAGGCTGGACAGTGAAACCGTGACCTTTTCCTGGCGCTGTTGCTGTTCTTTATCTCTGGCCCTGCTCCCAGCTCTGGAGGCATTGGTGTCCCTGACAAGATGAGTTACAAGCCTCAGACTTCATAACTTGGCTCAGTGGCGCTTGCTGGGATCATGAGTCTTGGTTTCTGGTTGTCAGATGGAATAATAGATGGGATTCCGTTGGCATCACCTCCCACTGCACACACTCAAAACATACCAATCTGGAAAGACAAAGTGCCCTCCTCTCACGAAGGGCTGTCTTTCTAATAGGGAGGGTAGGGAATAACCAAAGGATGTCATCTTTGTAATAGACAAGCAGATAGATAAGTAAAGGAATGTCGTTTTCAAGAATATCCTTACTAAGGTTCTATTTGTAACAGTTAATGGGAAATGAGAGAAAAATAGATTCTAAAGATATTGAATGGTAGAGTTTTTCTGTACTCCTGTAATAAAATGACATCATTGTATATCGAACCAGGTGACAGAATCCACTTAGCTGGTGGTAAAGACTTACTCCTTCCCTGATTAGATGGATAGTCGTTGTCTTCTGGATCACATCTTAGGGTGTTGTGGGGGTTTATTAAATGGGAGGGTCTTTTGACAAGGTTTGCCACCTATCCCAGTCCCTGTTACTGCAGGAAGAAAATCCTGGGCCAAGGGGAGTTATGACTATATCCCAGTAGGCCCTTTGATGTATAATCTTGTCTAATCCTTACACAGACTCAGTGAGGATGATACTTTCTACATTTTAAAAATAAGCAAACCGAGGCTGTGCTGAATGGCCTTGGTTTGCTTGTTTTTGCAGGACCATTAGTTGGCAAAGCTGCGATTAAAATACAGGTATTTCCATTGCAAACCTAGTGCCCTTTGCACTATACTCCTGATGATGAGATTGCGGCTTGACTGAGAGTGTCCTCATTTATTGATTTTTATTTTTATATTTATTTTTATTTTTTGAGACTGAGTTTTGCTCTTGTTGCCCAGGCTGGATTGCAATGGCATGATCTCAGCTCACTGCAACCTCTGCCTCTCAGGTTCAAGCGATTCTCCTGCCTTGGCCTCCCGAATAGCCGAGATTACAGGCACCCACCACAATGCCAGGCTAGTGTTTTGTATTTTTTAGTAGAGAAGGGGTTTTACCATGTTGGTCATGTTGGTCTCGAACTCCTGACCTCAGGTGATCCACCTGTCTCAGCCTCCCAAAGTACTGGGATTACAGGTATAAGCCACCGCGCCCAGCCGCATTCTCATTTATTTTGACGGAAATGTGTGTCCTGGCGGAGGTATCTTGGATGACCCAGGCTAGCCTGTTTTAACCCTTCTACTTTGTAGTAAGCGGAAGTCCACTGGGCTGAAGGACTGTGGTAATTTTGAAATCCAAGGTGGTGGTAGAACAGTTCACAAAGTAATTCCTTGAAGACACTGACTGCTGTCCCATGGTCTTTTTCTGTCTGGTGTCTTGTCGCATCATCTTTGGTGACTTTTCCCTTCTGTCTAATACCTAGGGTTAAGGGTGGCTACAGGGTTCTTTCTTCCCCTTCCTTCCTTCCTTTCTTCCTTCCTTTCTTCCTCCCTCCCTCCCTCCCCCCTCCCCTCCTCGTCCCTCCCCTCCCCTCCCCTCCCCTCCCCTCCCCTCCTTTCCTTTCCTTCCTTCCCTCCTTCCCTCCCTCTCTTTGTTTTCTTTTCTTTCTTCCCTTTCCCTTTCCTTTCTTGTCTGGCTGGAGTGCAAGTGTCAAAACAACAGCTCATTGCAACCTCAAGCTACTGGGTTCAAGCAGTTCTCCCACTTCAGTTTCCAGAGGAGCTGGGACCACAGGTGCATACCCCCATGCCCAGCTAATTTTGTTTATTTTTTGCAGAAACAAGGTCTTGCTTTGTTGCCCAGGCTGATCTTGAACTCCTGGACTCACAAGAACCTTCCCCCTCAGCTTCCCAAATTGTTGGGATTACAGGAATAAGCCACTGCACCAACCTTCAGGGTTTCTTGACCTCTACTCAAGGAGCCTTCTCCACTCTGTCAGCCACCCACATTCACAGCCATGCTCTGGAGTCTAGGGACTAGACATAGTCATTGTCATGAACTGTACCATATCTGAACTTTTAAGCACCGTATCCTCGTTCATTCTGACTCGCTAACCTTCCAGCTCTCTGATGGCCTCCCTCCCACTAGATCCCACCGTGTCTCCCCCTTGAACATATGGCAGCCTCCCTTCTGGAAAGCCATTCATTTCTCCTGGGCGGTCAGGTCCCTCCTGGCCGGGCTTCTCTCCCTGCCCAAGTATGTGGCTGATTACCTCTCACCAACACCCCAGACCCCCTTGCCCACTGTCCCGCTGCTATAATGTCCCAGTCCCTTGTTATACAATTCCTTTTCTCTACTTCTTTGAGTGGGTATTTGGGAGACGTAGAAAATAATGAGACTGCACTGTAATATCGCTATATATACCTTCTCATTTCTTCCTGAAACAGTCATACCACTGTACATACCCTTCTTATTTCTTCCTGAAACAGTCATACCGCTATACATACCCTTCTCTTTCTTCCTGAAAACTTGGAATTAAAGAAAAGTCGAAATAGACATTTGTGGGGTTTTCAAGAAAAGTGTAACAGATGTACAGTCTTCAGCAGCCAACGTGCTTTCGAGGTTGTTCAACAGTCCTTTTATTTATCTTTCCATCTCACTTCCTTTAAGCAATTCTAAGGCTCTACTCTTCTCTTCAAGTTTCTATCCAAATCCCGTCCCCTCACTTAAGCAGATGGTCTTGTCTCCTGCTTTACTGAGAATATTAAATTCATCAGATATGATTATGTCAGTTTCTTGTCCTCCATTTAAAAAGTCATTTCATCTGCTTTTACCCTTCCAGACTCTGACGAAGGTCCTTCCTTCTGTTGAAAGCCAAATCTCTTCCTTCCACATGCCCTCTGGGACTCCGCCTCATCATTTACCTCTTTTTTCAAATCTCCAGCCTCCCCCTCTAGACAAGTGCCAGTTTCTCTTAGATCTATAGCAAAGCAAAAAACAAACTCAAGGCTGGGTGCGGTGGCTCACGCCTGTAATCCCAGCACTTTGGGAGGTCGAGGTGGGTGGATCACCTGAGGTCAGGAGTTTGAGACCAGTCTAGCCAAAGTGGTAAAACCCCAACTGCACTAAAAATGCAAAAGTCATCCAGGCCCTGGTGGCGCATGCCTGTAATTCCAGCTACTTGGGAGGCCGAAACACAAGAATCACTTGAACTTGGGAGGTGGAGGTTGCAGTGAACCAAGACTGAACTACTACACTCCTGCCTTGCCGACAAAGTGAGACTCCACCTCAAAAACAAAACAAACTCAAAAAACCCTTGAGCGTATATTCTCTTCTGGCAAAAAACACTATCGTTTCCTCTGTATCCAGGTAGCTTGAGTGGCATGTATACTCACTGGCTGCACTTCTTGAAAACTCCCCCACCCCACAGTCATTTATTGCTACAACCTGTTGGAATCCAGGTCCCACCCCTGTCATGCCTTTGAAACTCTGTAGTAACAGAGGCCATTCGCCTCAGCACAGATGACACATGGGATGCTTTTTAGACCTCATCTTCAGGGTTCTGCTATTTTTCTTCTTCCCTGTTGGCCCTCTGGCTTCTGTGGCACCACCATGCCGGTCATAGGGCCTCCTGGTTAATCCTTTCTGGTCTCCTTCCTGGACTTCCCTGCCCAGCTCCTTGTGTGTCGGTGTTACCCCAAGCTTCTGTCCTTGACCCGTTCTTTTATCCTGCGTGCTTTTCTTGGAGAAGGTCACCCATTCTTGTAGTTTAACATATTTTCTGTGTCCTGCAGTCAGAATGATCTCTTAAAACTAAGTCTGGCCGGGCGCGGTGGCTCAAGCCTGTAATCCCAGCACTTTGGGAGGCCGAGGCAGGTGGATCACGAGGTCAAGAGATCGAGACCATCCTGGTCAACATGGTGAAACCCCGTCTCTACTAAAAATACAGAAAATTAGCTGGGCATGGTGGTGTGTGCCTGTAATCCCAGCTACTCAGGAGGCTGAGGCAGGAGAATTGCCTGAACCCAGGGGGCGGAGGTTGCGGTGAGCCGAGATCGCGCCATTGCACTCCAGCCTGGGCAACAAGAGCGAAACTCCGTCTCAAAAAAAAAAAAAAAAAAAAAAAAAACTAAGTCTGATCATGTCACTTGGCTTAAAATGCTCCTATGGCTCTGAAGGTCCAGTTCTAGTTTTTGTTTGTTTGTTTTTTGAGACAGAGTCTCGCTCTGTCATCAGGCTGGAGTGCAGTGGCGTGATCTTGGCTCACTGCAACCTCTGCCTCGCGGGTTCAAGTGATTCTCCTGCCTCAGCCTCTCGAGTACCTGGGATTACAGGCGTGTACCACCATGCCCTGCTAATTTTTTTTTTTTTTAAACTAAGAACGGGGTTTCACCATGTTGGCCAGGATGGTCTCAATCTCCCATCTTCAGGTCATCTGTCCCCCTCAGCCTCCCGAATTTTGGGGATTACAGACAGGAGCCGCCAGGCCTGGCCAGTCTCATTCATATGTCTGTGTGGGAAAGCAGCTCTATGGCCCAGCCAGGGGCTCTTGGCCAAGCAGAGCCTTTAGCTGCAGGAGCCCTGAGTCCACTGCATCTTTCCATTAGACTGGGTCTTGTTTTTGTTTTTGTTTCTTCCAAGTCACCTTTGTTTCCCTAACTTTTTATTACGAAAATTTCAAATATCTAGAAAATTGAAAGGATGATGCGTTGGTCACCTATAGAACTATCCACTTTGTCATATTAGTTCTGTTTATGAGTGGATTTGTTTCTGTTTTTGCTAGACCATTTAAAAGCAAGTATATGTGTGTGCCTCTCTGAAGAATAAAGGCATTCTCCCTTATAACCACAATCCCATTATTGTACTAAGGCAATTAACAAATTTCTCTTAACATTAATTGATTTAGGCTGGACGCAGTGGCTCACACCTGTAATCCCAACGCTTTGAGAGCCTGAGGCAGGTGGATCACTTGAGCCCAAGAGTTTGAGACCAGCCAGGGCAACATGGCGAAACCCTGCCTCTACAAAAAATAAAAAAAAATTAGCCAGGCATGACGGCATGCACCTGTAGTCCTAGCTACTGGGGTGAGGGAGCTGAGGTCGAAGGGTCACTTGAGCCCCGGGTGGCAGAGGTTGGATCATGCCACTGTACTCCAGCCTGGGCAACAGAGCAAGATCCTGTCTTTATAAAAAAAAAAAAAAAAAAGTTTTTCTCTTAAGGTTCTTTTCAATTCCAGATTCTATTATTAGAACCCTTTCTTCATCTCTTCTATAAGTAGGGAGAAGGAAACTAATTTACTGTATAAACCACTGTTAGAAGGGCTTTTGTAATGCTGTCTTATTTAATCTTCACTCATTTTACAGATGAGGAGACTGAGGCTCAGAGAAGTTAAATAACTTTTGCAAGATCGCATTCAGTAGAGAAGCTATAACCAGGTAGCACTGTGGGTTTAGATCCTGTTGTCTAAAAGAGGCAGCTTCCACCTCTGCGAGGCTGTCCTGGGTTCTTATTTCTCAGGGGTAGTGAGAGGTCTCTTGGATCTGTGTGGGTGATCTGTTCTTGCACCGCCTGTCACCGTGGTTGACTGCATTGTCACGTTCACTTGGCGGAGGCCGGTTTTCTCCAGATGCTTTCGGATCAGGTCTCTGCAGTGGTCTCTAATCACCATTACGCTTTCTTTGCTCTCCTGTCTCTAGGAGCCGGGTATGGGCCGAGCCCTGCCTAATTGATGATGCCAAGAAGGAGTACGACGGGGTGATAGAAGAATTTTTGGCAACAGGAGAGAAGCTTTTTGGACCTTATGTTTGGGGAAGGTGTGGTATTGCATTGACTCTAATGTCTCCAGTTAAGCTGAGTCCCTGGTTCCCATTCTACCTCCTGCTGTGGAGTCTCCTCCTTCTGCCTCCCAGAGCAAAGTTTCCCTGATCCCAGAAGTGAAGGAGAGGAGGGCGTGAGCCAGGCTTCTCACTGTTGCTGAACAGAGGACCTAGGAGACGGGGCCCTTTCATTTTCTTGAGACAGGAGTCTTGCTCTGTCGCCCAGGCTGGAGTGTAGTGGCACGATCTCCACCTCCCAAGTTCAAGTGATTCTCCTACCTGAGCCTCCAGAGTATGTTGGATTACAGACGCCTGCCACTACACCCAGCTAATTTTTTTTTTTTTTTTTTTTTTTTTTTGAAAGAGTCTTACTCTGTTGCCCAAGCTGGAGTGTAGTGGCACGATCTCAGCTCACTGAAACCTGTGCCTACGGGGTTTAAGCGATTCTCCTGCCTTAGCCTCCCCAGTAGCTGGGACTACAGGTGTGAGCCACCAAGCCTGGCTACTTTTTTTTTTTTTTTTTGGTGGGGGGAGGGGTTTGACACTGAATTTTGCTCTTTTGCCCAGGTTGGGGTGCAATGGTGCGATTTTGGCTCAATGCAACCTCCGCCTCCCGGGTTCAAGAGATTCTTCTGCCTCAGGCTCCCGAGTAGCTGAAATTACAGCTATCCACCACCACACCCAGCTAATTTTTTTGTATTTTTAGTAGAGACAGGGTTTCAACATGTTGGCCAGACTGGTCTCGAACTCCTGACCTTAAGAGATCTGCCTACCTCAGCCTCCCAAAATGCTGGGATTACAGGCATGAGCCACCGAGCCCAGCCAATTTTTTTGTATTTTTAATAGAGACGGGGTTTCATCATGTTAGCCAGGATGGTCTCGATCTCCTGATGTGATCCGCCTGCCTTGGCCTCCCAAAGTGCTGGGATTACAAGTGTGAGCCACTGTGCCCGGACTAATTTTTTTTTTTTAAGTAGAGACGGGGCTTCACCATGTTGGCCAGGCTGGTCTTGAACTCCTGACCTCAGGTGATCACCCACCTCTGCCTCCCAAAGTGCTGGAATTATAGGTGTGAGCAACCGTGCCCAGACGAAAAGAGGTTCTTGAGGTGATCAAAATGTGCCCTGCAGTTGCCAAGTTTGAGATGAGGCAGCACCTTCAAGGGCCGTTGTTAACCTGTGTTTTCCCATTGCTGGAAGTTTCCCCACACTCCATTTTTAACTTTGACATCTTCAGACTTAGGCTCCTTAGATAAAAGGCTCCATGTTGGTCTTTATGACGCCAGGTTGGCCGCCAGGGAACTCCTTGTGACGGAGCTGAGAGTATACTTACCACCTCCACACCTGCTTGGAAGGAGAGAGGGAAACAAGTGCCTGGCAAGTGAGCTCTGGGACAGCAGACACCACCTGGACGAGGGAAGTCCCAGGAAGGCAGGGCAGCCACGTGGGAGAAGCGCGGAGGAGCCTGGGCTGTATTTTCCACACTGGGCCTGAGATTGTCCTCTGCCTGTTTAGTGACTGCATCTCTTAGGGCTTGGAAATAGGCTGGAAAGCCATTGGTCAGGGAAGTGAGGTAGGGTCTGGTCCGGGAAGCCCGGGCCTCTCGGTGACCTCCCCGCTCCTTGGCAGGTATGACTTGCTCTTCATGCCACCGTCCTTTCCATTTGGAGGAATGGAGAACCCTTGTCTGACCTTCGTCACCCCCTGCCTGCTAGCTGGGGACCGCTCCTTGGCAGATGTCATCATCCACGAGATCTCCCACAGTTGGTTTGGGAACCTGGTCACCAATGCCAACTGGGGTGAATTCTGGCTCAATGAAGGTTTCACCATGTACGCCCAGAGGAGGATCTCCACCATCCTCTTTGGTAAAGTGCCCACCTCTCTCCTAGGGACTCCGCCTCCCATTCTTAACCTGTGGGGCCAGTGTGATCTCCTTACGGGATTTCAGAACACAAGTGGGAGTGAAGAGACGAGGCAGTACTGTATTCTTTCCAACATTTTCCTGTGTGTATGAATGGTCAAACCATAACCGATGTTTTTAAAACGTTTCCCCAGGTCATTAGATTTTCTTCTGTAGCTGCGTATATGGATGTTTCATAATTTACTGGTTGTATACAATTTCCCATTAAAATATATTGGCAAACTTCTTTACATATAGATGTCTATTTATATCAGATTATTTCAGTAAGGTTAAATTCTTAGAAACATGATTTCTGGATCAGAACTTTTTTTTTTTTTGAGACAGAGTCTCATTCTGTTGCCCAGGCTGGAATGCTGTGTTGCAATCTCAGCTCAAGCAATTCTCCTGCCTCAGCTCCCCTGCATCCCACCCCTTGTAGCTGGGATTACAGGCGTGCACCATCACACCTGGCTAATGTTTGTATTTTTAGTAGAGAAAGGATTTTGCTATGTTGGCCGGTCTGGTCTCGAACTCCTGGCCTTAAGTGACCTGCCTGCCTAAACTCCCAAAGTGCTGAGACAATAGGTGAGAGGCTCTGCACCTGGCCCTGAACAGTTAAAATTACTTAGTCTTTTTAGTACATATTGTCCACTGCTTTCCAGAAAGTTTGTACAAATCTATACTTTCATTCAGAATATATATAGCAAGAGCTATTTGTGAACATTTTAATCAGCCATTAGGAATCCTGCAAACAATTTTTTTAATTTTTAATTTTTTAATTTTTTTAATTTTTTTTTTTTTTTGAGACGGAGTTTCGCTCTTGTTACCCAGGCTGGAGTGCAATGGCACGATCTCGGCTCACCGCAACCTCCGCCTCCTGGGTTCAGGCAATTCTCCTGCCTCAGCCTCCTGAGTAGCTGGGATTACAGGCATGCACTACCATGCCCAGCTAATTTTTTGTATTTTTAGTAGAGACAGGGTTTCACCATGTTGACCAGGATGGTCTCAATCTCTTGACGTCGTGATCCACCTGCCTCGGCCTCCCAAAGTGCTGGGATTACAGGCTTGAGCCACCGCACCCGGCCTCAATTTTTTTTTATTTTTTATTTTTATTGTTTTTATTTTTTTAGGAGTCTCGCTCTGTCGCCAGGCTGGAGTGTAGTGGTGCTATCTTGGCTCACTGCAATCTCTACCTTCCGGGTTCAAGCAATTTCCCCTGTCTCAGCCTACCAAGTAGCTGGGACTACAGGCACATGCCACCACACCCAGCTAATTTTTGTATTTTTAGTAGAGACAGGTTTTCACCATGTTGGCCAGGATGGTCTCGATCTCTTGACCTCGTGATCCACCCGCCTCGGCCTCCCAAAATGCTGGGATTACAGGCGTGAGCCACTGCGCCCGGCCTCCAAGCAAATATTTTTTCCTATTGTACAGTTGAAGAAACTGAGGCTGAGAGAGGCTGAGTCACTTGCTCAGAGTCAGAACATCTAGGAAGGGGCAGAGTTGGCTGGTCTAAAAACCCTGTCCCCCTCCCCTTCACTCTTCTCTCAGTCCTTGTTTTTAATGCAGAGGAAGACTTAGAGATCCTTAAAAATTTGGGGGTGATAATTTTTTTTTATTTGACAGAAACAGTCATGAAAATAATTGTGACTTTCATAGAAGATCAAATTATTGCTGGGGGCAGTGGCCCACTCCTGTAATCCTAGCATTTTGGGAGGCTGACGCAGGTGGATCACCTGAGGTCAGGAGTTTGAGACCAGCCTGACCATATGGTAAAACCCCATCTCTACTTAAAATACAAAAATTAGGCCGGGCGCGGTGGCTCAAGCCTGTAATCCCAGCACTTTGGGAAGCCGAGGTGGGTGGATCACGAGGTCAAGAGATCGAGACCATCCTGGTCAACATGGTGAAACCCCATCTCTACTAAAAATGCAAAAAATTAGCTGGGCATGGTGGCGCGTGCCTATAATCCCAGCTACTCAGGAGGCTGAGGCAGGAGTATTGCCTGAACCCAGGAGGCGGAGGTTGCGGTGAGCCGAGATCGTGCCATTGCACTCCAGGCTGGGTAACAAGAGCGAAACTCCGTCTCAAAAAAAAAAAAAAAAAAATTAGCCAGGCATCGTGGTGTGCACCTGTAGTCCCAGCTACTCAGGAAGCTGAGATAGGAGAATTGCTTGAGTTGGGGAGGGAGGCAGAGGTTGCAGTGAGCTGAGATCATACCACTGCACTCCAGCCTAGGCAACAGAGCAAGACTCTGTCTCAAAAAAAACAAAGAAGAATATTAAATCATTATCTAAAAATATGGCTGAGCGTGTTGGCTCACACCTGTAATCCCAGTACTCTGGGATACAGGTGGAAGCTGAGGCGGGCAGATTACCTGAGGTCAGGAGTTTCAGACCAGCCTGGCCAACATGGTGAAACCCGCTCTCTACTGAAAATACAAAAATTAGCCAGGCGTGGTGGTTCACACCTGTAATCCCAGGTACTTACTTGGGAGGCTGAGGCAGGAGAATCTCTTGAACCTAGGAGGAGGCAGGGGTTGCAGTGAGCTGAGATCGTGCCATTGCACTCCAGCCTGGGTGATAGAGTGAGACTCTCTCAAAAAATAAAATAATAAAATAAAAATATAGTACTTTGATAAGCAAAGGTAACTATTAGGTGTGATTCCCCCAGTCCTCACTTAGGAGAGAGGCCAACAGCCTGAAATAACCAAGTCCTTTGTAACCCAGAGCAACAGGGAGCTAGGGACTAAGTCAGGCTTTCTGTAACTGTCCCTTTTGCCCCGGGTCCCCAGGAGGGTAATATTATTAACCTTCAGGTATCTATCGCTGTTCTTCTTGAGGCCACAAGGAGGCAGCACAGGAAAATACACTTGGATGTGGTGACAGACTTTCCTGGGGCTTATGTTTGATTTTGTACCAGGCGCTGCATACACCTGCTTGGAGGCTGCAACGGGGCGGGCTTTGCTGCGTCAGCACATGGACATCACTGGAGAGGACAACCCACTCAACAAGCTCCGTGTGAAGATTGAACCAGGTCCAGGAGGCTCCTCTGTCTGACACCCACTCCCCTCAGTTGAGCTTGGAGCCCCAAGTTAATTTGAGCTTCATGTTGATCAGTGCACACTTAGAATACCTTCTTCAGAGGGAGGAGTGCTCCAGAGCTCTTTCTAGCCAATTCTCTGGTCACTAGGCTGACTGAACCCAAGCCGTTGCAGCCAGATAGGAGTTCTGTCCAGTTCTGTGCGGTTCGTAATGACTTTACCATTGCTTTGTGTTTGTATAAGTCCATATCATTTTACCAGGCCTTTGAAACCAATCCTTCATCGTCATCAGGGCAGACCTGTGGGTTTTGTAGAGTAAAAGCATTACCGGCCGGGCGCGGTGGCTCAAGCCTGTAATCCCAGCACTTTGGGAGGCCGAGGCGGGTGGATCCGAGGTCGAGAGATCGAGACCATCCTGGTCAGCATGGTGAAACCCCGTCTCTACTAAAAATACAAAAAACTAGCTGGGCATGGTGGCGCGTGCCTGTAATCCCAGCTACTCAGGAGGCTGAGGCAGGAAAATTGCCTGAACCCAGGAGGCGGAGGTTGCGGTGAGCCGAGATCGCGCCATTGCACTCCAGCCTGGGTAACAAGAGCAAAACTCCGTCTCAAAAACAAAAAAAAAAACAAGAAAAACAAAACAAAACAAAAAGCATTACCCTTATTTTGCAGAGGACAGGTCTGAGTGCCAGACAAATTAAATGTCTTGCCCAGGTCATGTATCTAACCAGGGCATGACTACAGCTGAGATCCAGGCCCTCTCTCCAAGTTCAGAGCTTTTTACTTCCTAACATTTTCCTTCATTCCATGTGTGACGAATCTGAAACCTTTTTATGCAATTGAAGCTCATGTTCCTTGATGCTGTTAAGTGTGCAGATGGATTTCTTGGAGACTGGTAATTAGTTTTAGCCCGGAACAGTTGTAAAGACAACACAGTGGCTGCGTGCGGTGGCTCACACCTGTAATCCCAGCACTTTGGGAGGCTGCGGTGGGCGGATCATGGTTTGAGACCAGCCTAGCCACTAACATGGTGAAACCTGTCTCTACTAAAACTAACCAAATTAGCTGGGTGTGGTGGCATGCACCTGTAATCCCAGCTACTGGAGAGGCTAAAGCAGGAGAATCGCTTGAACCCAAGAGGCAGAGGTTGCAGTGAGCCGAGATCATGCCACTGCATTCCAGCCTGGGTGACAGAGCGAGACTCTTGTCTCAAACAAACAAACAAAAAAACCCACAATTGATCTGGGAGGGGAGGTTTGAGTGTTTAGGTGGTGACCAGTAGGGCTGGAAGTGACACATAGCCTAGTGCTCAGTGGGAAAAGTTGATGGAAACTACCCACACAAAGCGTATCCTGGGACTAAGGAAATGTGGCCGTTCCTCCGGAAAGCTGGTTTCTTTGTCCTCGTATTAGATCCACAGTGAGTGCCCTTCTGAGATCTTCTTGGAAGCACCTTGAGAGAAGCCAAGCTCTGGAGAGAGAGATCTTGGCCTTGAGAGGGGCCAGGATCTGGACACCTTCTTGGCCTTGTTGCTGGGGAAGCTGAATTCTGATCTCTTCCATTGCTAGTCTTTGACTTGAGCTGGAGAAGAATGTTAAGGGTGACAGGCTACAAAAGCTCAAATCTGTCTGCTTTCTCCTCTGCCAGGCGTTGACCCGGACGACACCTATAATGAGACTCCCTACGAGAAAGGTTTCTGCTTTGTCTCATACCTGGCCCACTTGGTGGGTGATCAGGATCAGTTTGACAATTTTCTCAAGGTACAGTCACATGAGGGGAGAAGGAAGAAGAGCGGATAAGCCACTGGGCCAGAGCAAGGGTAGAGGCAGGGGGCGAAAGAGGTAAGGGGTTGGAGGAGGACCCAGGACACAGAGGGACTCCACTCCCCACAGGGCCAGAGAGGGTCTGAAGAGTCTTCCCTCCTCACAGGCCTATGTCCATGAATTCAAATTCCAAAGCATCTTAGCCGATGATTTTCTGGACTTCTACTTGGAATATTTCCCTGAGCTTAAGAAAAAGAGAGTGGATACCATTCCAGGTAAGCAGAGAAACTGGCCCACAGGCTTCTTTAAAATAGTGGAGAATATCTATTTTTTTTTTTTTTTTTTTAAGACGGGGTTTCACCATGTTGGTCAGGCTGGTCTTGAACTCCTGACTTCCGGTGATCCGCCCGCCTTGGCCTCCCAAGTGCTTGGATTACAGGTGTGAGCCACTACGTCCGGCTAAGAATATCTAATTTACACTCAGAAAGATGGTGGTAGATGGGAAAACAGTAGAGTCGGCCAGGTAGGGGCACACTGGGGAGCAAACCCAGAATCCTGGGATTTATTTCACAAAAATGACTTCTTTTGGCTCCTCTCTGCCTCATTTTCTCCCAGTCTGTTTCCTTACTCTCTCCTCTGGTTTTCCTCCCACCCGGACACACATAGACCCTGAACTCGCCCGGAGAGCTGCTGCTGCCGCACCACTGCCCCAGGCCAAAACTCACATGGCAGGAGGGGTGGCAGCAGTCCCTCCTTCGGCCTTCTGAGTGAAGGCAACCCCGGTGGCTGTCCTGATTTCTGCCTGGGAGGTACCGCTTCCAAAGAAAGGACAAAAGATGTCCTGTCGCCGGGCGCGGTGGCTCAAGCCTGTAATCCCAGCACTTTGGGAGGCCGAGGCGGGTGGATCATGAGGCCAAGAGATCGAGACCATCCTGGTCAACATGGTGAAACCCCGTCTCTACTGAAAATACAAAAAATTAGCTGGGCATGGTGGCGCATGCCTGTAATCCCAGCTACTCAGGAGGCTGAGGCAGGAGAATTGCCTGAACCCACGAGGCGGAGGTTGCGGTCAACCGAGATTGCGCCATTGCACTCCAGCCTGGGTAACAAGAGCGAAACTCCGTCTCAAAAAAAAAAAAAAAAAACTGTAATCCCAGCACTGGGAAGCTGAGGTGGGCTGATCACAGGGTCAAGAGATTGAGATCATCCTGGCCAACATGGTGAAACCCCATCTCTACTAAAAATACAAAAGTTAGCTGGGCATGGTGTCATGTGCCTATAGTCCCAGCTACTCAGGAGGCTGAGGCAGGAGAATTGCTTGAACCCAGGAGGTGGAGGCTGCAGTGAGCTGAGATCCTGCCACTGCACTCTAACCTGATGCCTGGTGACAGAGCAAGACTCTTTCTCAGGAAAAGAAAAAGAGAATGTGCACTTGAATATAGCATCCGTCAACTTGGCTCTGACAACACAGTGCTAATTTGGAGCAAAAAGCACTTTTTCCCCCCAAAAAGCACTTACACTATAGAAACAGCATAATCTCTAGGATAACTAGGACCCTGTGGGAGCAAGTGATTATATGGGAAAGTAATGTTAAATGCTGGGAAAAGAGTTTGGGATGGAGAGGGGAGAAACTTGAGGCCTCTGGGAGTTGCCTGAACCAGCTGACCGTAACCTGGCCAAAGAATTCTGATAGTATCTTCTCTCCTTCTACCAAACAGGTTTTGAGTTTGATCGATGGCTCAGTACCCCTGGCTGGCCCCCTTACCTCCCTGATCTCTCTCCTGGGGACTCACTCATGAAACCTGCTGAAGAGCTAGCCCAGCTGTGGGCAGCGGAGGAGCTGGACGTGAAGGCTATTGAAGCCGTGGCCATCTCTCCCTGGAAGACCTACCAGCTGGTCTACTTCCTGGATAAGATCCTCCAGAAATCCCCTCTCCCTCCTGGTAAGAAAATATGGTGAGCCAAGACTCTGTGTGCAGAGCTTTATGTCAGGGGCTAGAGGGAGATTTATAAAAAGTAGTCTCCTGGCTGGGCACAGCGGCTCATGCCTGTAATCCCAGCACTTTGGGAGGCCGAGGCGGGCAGATCAGGAGGTCAGGAGTTCAAGACCAGCCTGGCCAACATGATGAAACCCCATCTCTACTGAAAATACAAAAATTAGCCTGGTGTGGTGGTGCACATCTGTAGTCCCTGCTACTCGGGAGGCTAGGGCAGGAGAATTGCTTGAATCTGGGAGGCGGAGGTTGCAGTGAGCCAAGATCCCTCTGCTGCACTCCAGCCTGGGTGACAGAGTGAGATTCCGTCTCAAAAAAAAGGCAAAACGTAATGATGTTTGCCCCTAGGGGACTGCCATATACAGTAGGGAGGGTGGAACTCCACAAAGAATGTGCCATCTGGAGGTTATAGGTTCTACTTACAAGTACCACAGGGACCAAGTAGTAAAGCCTGGCATTCCTCAAGTCTGAAGCTTCTGCAGGCGACTCTTGGAAGCCCTTCGTATCTATTAAGTCATTTAATTCTCACAACGCCTCTGGGAAGCAGGCGCTGTGATGTTAATGGCCAGGTAACAGAGAATGAACTTGAGGTACAAACAGGTCACGGAGAACCCAGTCATCCAAAGCTCTCAACCACATGCTTTGTGGCTGCTCAGTCAAAATAATATTCACCAGGGGGTGAAAGAGTTAGAGCCAAGATGACTTTTAGCAGGTGAGTGGTGGGAGGAAAAGTGGAACGGGATATTTTGGGGAAATGTGTCTGCTTTAATCTCGCCCTGTGGACCAGGCTGGAGTGCAGTGGTGCTGTTGGCTCACTGCGACCTCCCGCTTCTGAGTTCAAGTGATTCTTGATTCTAGCGCCTCAGCCTCCAAGTAGCTGGGATTACAGGCATGCACCACTACACCCCGTGAATTTTTTTTTTTTGGTATTTTTAGTAGAGACGGGGTTTCGCCATGTTGGCCAGGCTGGTCTCACACTCCTAACCTCAAGTGATCCACCCCCCTCAGCCTCCTGAAGTGCTGGGGTTACAGGCATGAGCCACCGTGCCCAGCCACAAACCATTTCTTTCTCTTCTCCAGGGAATGTGAAAAAACTTGGAGAGACATACCCAAATATCTCAAATGCCCGGAATGCAGAGCTGCGGCTACGATGGGGCCAAATTGTCCTTAAGAACGACCACCAGGAAGATTTCTGGAAAGTGAAGGAGTTCCTGCAGGACCAGGTGGGAGACCCCTGCCTAGCTGTTCCCGTGAGCACCCCGGGACCCACTCAGCCACACGCGCAGGAGTCACGTGGGCAGCGCTCATGGAGGACTCATCGGAGGCACTGAGGGAGGGGCAGTGACCTGAGGACCCTACGCCTCAGCCTCTTTACTAGTGTGGCTTTGGAGGCATTGCCCTAGGGACAAAAGGAGTCCTGCAGGCTTGCAGAGCTTTTTGCAGTTTAGCTGGTGAGACCCCAGGGAAAAAAGCTGCTCAGAGCCAGCCCACAGGTGGGAAAGAGGGTGACGGCATCTTGTGGGAAACTCAAGAGGGAACGGGGCCGGGGGATGAGCAAGAGGAGCGAAGGCTGGGAGGATAGGTCCCCTCTGCCCTGTGACTTGGGCACGGCTGGGAGCCCAACCAGACCCTCCATCACCATGTGAAAGTTGCCCTGGTGGGGAAGGGCCCAGGGCTCTCAGGATGAACTGAATGTCCTCAGATTCCGGAGCAGGGAGGGGGCTGGGCTGGATGGGAAGCAATGCTCAGATTCCCTGGTCTGCATGGAGTCAGGGCTTCGGGCCTCTTTGGGGATATTCTGAGCCCTCTCACGGCTTCCTCAAGGCTCCAGATTTTAGGAAGTTGTGATGTCGCTGGCTTACATTTGCGTGAGTTTGACCTGTGGGTTTTCCTTTGTTTGACTGCAGTTGGACCATCTGCAGCCACAAGCTTTAATGTGCTGCAGCCATCGATACCTGCTGTTCACTTGGTGGCTTACCACTTACGCCTTTCCAAAAGTCTGGAGTCCCATTGTGTCAACCCACCTCATTCGTTTTGTTGAGCATAGACATCCCCATGTTAGCATGGGTTGGGATGCATACTGAGATCCATCTCCATGGGTGTTTAGCCCCCAGGATGCCTGAATTAGAGCACTTGTGATGGAAAACTCCTCATTCAGCTGTGATACCCACGTCCCTTTTAGCACCTAGCCATGGCTGCTGTTAGACTGGGACTGGGGGCAGGAGGGCTGGACACACCCACCGGCAAGCTGCTTAGGCACGTGTGTTTCTTGCAGGGGAAGCAGAAGTACACACTTCCGCTGTACCATGCAATGATGGGTGGCAGCGAGGTGGCCCAGACCCTCGCCAAGGAGACCTTCGCATCCACCGCCTCCCAGCTCCACAGCAATGTTGTCAACTACGTCCAGCAGATCGTGGCACCCAAGCGCAGTTAGAAGCTCGTGTGCATGGCCCTGCCTCTTCTCTAGGCTTCCAGAATAATTGTTTGTTCCCAAATGCCAGTTCTCTGATCAACTTTCTGGAGTTTATATCCCTTTGGGATAATCTGTTCTCTAGGCTTAGGTATCTGTGGCTCTTGGGCCTCTGCTCTGGTGGGAACTTACTTCTCTAGGCCACTGAGCCCTGAGACAGAGAACCTGGCCACAGCTCTCCCCACTACAGGCTGCAGGCGCTGAGGGCAGGGGGCTTCCCCTCCCCTTCTAAGTCTCCAGGGAGGAGTGAAGAGGACTGATCTCCCCTTCCCTCCTTCCCTCCCTCCCTCCCTTCCTTCCTTCCTTCCTTTCCTCTCTTCCTCTCCCTGTTTCCTTTTTCTTGCTGATTTTATGCAAAGGGCTAGCATTCTCATCGCTCTTTTTTTCAGGTTTAATCCTTATTTTAATAAAGTTTTCAAGCAAAAAGTAAGAGTTACGGATTAAGTGACTATTAAATTTCTTTCACCGGGAGTCCTCACTGTGTTTGTTCAGGAAAGGTCACTGGGGGAGGCCCAGAGAATGACAGTGTTTCCCTGTCCTCAGGGAACAGCCAGGGCGAAGGAGGTGGGTGTCCCACACATGCATAGGAAAAAAATATATGGCAAAATGGCACAGCTGGTGCAGGAAAATGAAAAAGGAATAGCATTTCAGTTCTCCATGAAGCAGCTGAATTCTCTATCTACAGCAGCATTCCTATTTTCCATCACTGAAAAGAACAAACCGGCCAGGCATGTAGTGGGGAGATCCCGTAAGCACAGAGGCAGGAGGAAAAAGCCTCCACCTATTTCCATATAAATAATGAAGAAGAAAGTAACTAGAAATACAAGCGTCCGTAATTATTACTTATTCATATGTGATCTTAATTCTTTTACTAATGCCTCTCAGGTGAACCTGGGGTGACATTGTGAAGTGAATGACACTCAGGCAAGATGCTCTAGGCCCTCTGTCACGCCCGCATAAGGGCTGCTGGAGGGCGCCCCGGCTGTGTGGCAGTGCCAGCGCTGGGAAAGCACCCGCGGTTTAGCTAGGGAAGGAGACGTCCAAAATAGCTGAGACGTCTCCTTCCCCGGAGGAGTGAGGAGAAAACTCCGCTTCTCCAAGCTCTTGCGGTAGGGCTGTCGGGCAGGCCCGCAGACATCCGCGGGCTTAACTGTCTCTATGTGACGCTGCGCTTCAGTGCTCATGTTCCATGTCCACTCTCATTTCTGCTTCTGCACCTGGTTCCTTTTTTCTTAGAAAAGATAATCAGTAATAGTAATAGAAATCTTAATGTTGTCATTCTTTCTTGATAAGTTTGGAAAAAGTACTGATATATTATGCTCCTTACCTCACTTTGGGTGCCAGAAGTAGCCGAGCCCCTACCTGAATAGCAGGTGACCTGCTTGACACTATCACTGCCACACCCTATCTACCCTGCCCCCAGTCTCTGGCCAAGACCACGCCCTACCCACCCTGCCCCCAGATTTGCAACTCAAGAAAAGTGAGAGCTTCCCGTCTTGGCTTTCAGGGCCACTGCTGGTCTCCTGCAATTTGGGTAGCAGAGGACGTCTGGGCCCAAATTCTCTTTTCTGTGTGTCTTGTGTCTTCTTTTTTTTTAATTATTATTATTTTTTTTTTGAGACGGAGTTTCGCTCTTGTTACCCAGGCTGGAGTGCAATGGTGCGATCTCGGCTCACCGCAACCTCCGCCTCCTGGGTTCAGGCAATTCTCCTGCCTCAGCCTCCTGAGTAGCTGGGATTACAGGCACGCGCCACCATGCCCAGCTAATTTTTTGTATCTTTAGTAGAGACGGGCTTTCACCATGATGACCAGGATGGTCTCGATCTCCTGACCTCGTGATCCACCCGCCTCGGCCTCCCAAAGTGCTGGGATTACAGGCGTGAGCCACCGCGCCCGGCCTTGCAGTGAGTCTTGATTGTGCCACTGAACTCCAGCCTGAGTGACAGAGCGAGACACTATTTCAAAAATAAAAATTAGCCGGGCATGGTGGCTCAAGCCTGTAATCCCAGCACTTTGGGAGGCTGAGGCGGGTGGATCACGAGGTCAAGAGATCGAGACCATCCTGGTCAACATGGTGAAACCCCATCTCTACTAAAAATACAAAAAATTAGCTGGGCATGGTGGCGCGTGCCTGTAATCCCAGCTACTCAGGAGGCTGAGGCAGGAGAATTGCCTGAACCCAGGAGGTGGAGGTTGTGGTGAGCTGAGATCGTGCCATTGCACTCCAGCCTGGGTAACAAGAGTGAAACTCCGTCTCAAAAAATAAATAAATAAATAAATAAATAAATAAAATAAAAACTAAAAATGTCTGCAAGGCATTAGTGGTGACCAAGTGGTAGACTGGAGAAGCCTCTGCCCCATGGCACACTCGGCTCCACCCTCAGAGACGGTGATGTGGGTCACAGGAGAGGGATCTGGAGGCCCCGGATCGGAAGAGCTACTCCAGGCACTGGCATTTTGATAGCAAACTGCTTCTGTGGCTCTTTCAGGACTGTTCCTGGCAGTATGTTACCGGCAAGGACTATTTTAGGGCTATCCAGTTGCCTCCCCCTCTCCCCGACCTGTTACCTAGCTTATCAGTAGCTACGTTTCTTTGCTCTACAAAACCTATCGCACCAATAGGCCCAGTAATCAAGAAGGCTCATCGGAAGCCAAGGCTGGAAGCCCTTGTACAGCTGTTTTGTGACTCCGCTAACTTTGTGGGAACTCCCATTTCTTAGCATGAGCATCCTGAGCTGTGTAGCCTGCCTCACTTTGGCACCTGACAGGTCTACCAGATGTGCCTGTCCTTTTATAGGACATCCTTCCATCCCAAAGATGAGGCTGTGCTGCCATGTGCGCAAGCTCTGTAGGGAGAGGGGAGGCCATCGGGCTGTTCCTGCCACCTCAGAATACCAGGAAGGCCCTGGCGTCCTGCTCCGTAGCTCCCTAGAACACTATCCCAGAACCTTGTCCCCACCCGCATCCCATGCCTCCAAGGTACTGACCTCAAATCCAAGTATTTCCCACTTATCTCAAGGTGCTAGCCAATAGGGATTCCTTATCTCAGCTCCGTGTCACCCTTGAGGAAGCCCCAACAAGTCAAGGGAGCTGACAGCCCTCTCATTTTTCTCGTACATCCTCCCCTTCACCCCGCCATCCCCGGGAGCCCCAGCCAGGTGCTCTTCAGGGGAGGGAGCACGTGAGCAGCCCTGGGGCTAGAAGCCGGTTCTTCCACATTCCTGGGGGAGGGACTGGGTGGATGGAGGATGTGTCTGCCTCAGGCTCCCTGGGGGAGGCCCCCTGAAGGGCTGGGGAAAATCCTCTTGAGCCCCAGGCTCTCCGGCCTGCACTGGCCCGGGGATGGGGGGGTGGGGATCCTGGACTTTAACTCTCCTAGGCACCCAGGAGCTTCAGAGAGGAGGAAGGCAAGAAGCAGCTTCTCCGGCCATGACTTTCCTAGTCCTCTGGCTATAGAGTTAACGAAAGGAGTATCTCTGGAGGTGGAGTCACCTTTTGTTTGAGTAACTATTTCACCCACCCTGGCTGAGGGTGGCCAGGAACTCCCCAAGTTGTGGCATTAATGGAGGTGGGTCGCACAGATCCTACCTTTTTTTCTTTTTTTTGAGATGGAGTCTGACTCTGTCGCCAGGCGGGAGTTCAGTGGCGCAATCTTGGCCCACTGCAACCGTCTCCTGGGTTCAAGTGATTCTCCTGCCTCAGCCTTCAGAGTAGATGGGATTACATGCACGCGCCGCCACGCCCAGCTAATTTTTGTACTTTTATTAGAGATGGGGCTTCACCATGTTGTCCAGGCTGGCCTCAATTCCTGATCCGCCCTCCTCGGCCTCCCAAAGTGCTGGAATTACAGGTGTGAGCCACTGGATCCTACATTTTAGATACATAAAAAACTGGATCTGAAATTAACTGGGCATGGTGGCACATACCTGTAGTCCCAGCTACTCGGGAGGCTGAGGCAGAATTGCTTGTACTTGGGAGGCAGAGGTTGCAATGAGCCAAGATCATGCCACTGCACTCCAGCCTGGGTGAAAGAGTGAGACACTGTCTCCAAAAAAAGAAAGAAAAAAACAAAAACAAACAAACAAAAAAACTAAATCTGGAAGAGATCTTATGGATTATTAAATTCAGACAACTTCATTTGTTTTTTTTTTTTTAAGACGGGGTTTCACCATGTTGGTCAGGCTGGTCTCCAGAGTGCTTGGATTACAGGCATGAGCCACTACGCTCGGCTGACAACTTCGTTTTTTACAGAGTGGGAAACAAGTGCAGACTCCAAGGGTCTCACCCAAGATCACACAATTACAGACAATGGCTACAAGTCCTCTGCCTCTGCCATCCTGTATTACCCCATTCAGGGTCTCAAGGAGGCTCTATAGGACACTGTCCATTGTGTTTCGGGCTGAGTCCATAGAGACAGCCACAGACATGGGGGTCTCTGCTCACAGGGAAGGCAAGGGCTCTGGCCATGGAGCTGGGTGGGAAGACTCTGAAGCCCGAAGACACTGGGTCCTGCTCAGGGAAAGATCGAGGGTTTCATGTACAACGCACCTGGATACCTGGATGCGACTCTCAGCCTCACCCCTTCGCCAACTCTGTGTAGCCTGGCAAGCCATTCAACCCTCCACGATGCAACTTTCTTGTTTATAAAATGGGAATAACCATGCATTCCTCATAGGGCCTCTTCGGTGTGAGAATCAAATGAAAGAACATGCTGAAATGTGCTTGGTAAATACATTAATATTCTGCGTTCCCTCTTTGAATGACATGACCCAGGTAGTCAGGCTTCTGACCGCTAGAGGGCAGCAGAAGGTACTGGAAAACTGGGCCAAGTGAACCAGAGATTAAATGAGGTCCGGAGAGCAGGGATGAATTTATCAGTGTGGATTCTGGCAACTCTGGGAGGGAGGGCTTCAGCAGGTGCTGAGGGAAGAACTTTCAAGCAAAGCTGGGTCCTTCAGGAATGATTGTGGCAACCCTGATGCTCAGATGGAGTCCAGGCAGTTGACGGGAGTGAAGACCTTGCCAATAAGAGTGGATGCTGGAGAAGGAGCTCTTTGGTGGGGACCCGGGGCCGAGGCTGAGCTGGCACGCCCGGCCACCACCAATTAATCCATGGGTATTGCCCAGCCTTGAGCCTGGAGCGTCTCCCAGCTCCTGGCCAGAGTCCTGTGTGTTCTGGGAACAATCCCTACACCGAGTAACTCCTCTCCCTATTAGACCTCTTCGTCACCGAACCTCTGGAATTTAGGGGCCAGCAGCTTTCTTACCCAGGTCAGCCAGGGGTTCACGTTCTTCCCTCACTTGCCCTCCCCCTGTCTGGTATATCTCTAGCCTGACCCCTGGGAGGAATTTCCTGGGCCACAGGGCAGCCGAAAGCACAGACACCCACCCCAGCAACGTTCCCACCACCTGCCCAGGCCAGTGCCCTGTGCCCAACCCCAGAGGGTGCGGGATGACAGACTCCGACAATCATTAAACCAGCCGGGCCTGATTTCCCAGCACCGCCTGCTAAGATCCGGGCCAAGTGGCACTGAATATGCAAATCACCTGGGGCCAGGAGCCCAGTCTAAAGGCCAGGAAATCCCCTCTGTCCAATGAGCCACCAGCTCAGGTTACTGAAGAGGACGCACTATAAAGGCCTGAGCTCAGGGAGGAGCTCCCTCCAGGCTCTATTTAGAGCTGGGTAGGGGAGCGCAGCGGCCATACACCTCAGCGCTACCTGGCGGAACTGGATTTCTCTCCCGCCTGCGGCGTAAGCCTGCCTGCCGGCCTGCCTGCCACAGCCGGACTCCGCCACTCCGGTAGGATTCCCTGCTTGTCATTCCCTTGCCCAGCTCTTGGGAAAGTGCGGAGGGGTTCAGAGGATTTGCGGTTCTGAACCTGCGCACTCCAGTCTAGGATCTCGGAGCAGGAGCGTAGGTGTCCTGAGGGTTGAGGAACAGAGGGAGATTGTCTCTGGGAGGGCAGAATGGCCATGACGCTGCCAGCCTGTCTCCAGGGCCCCAGAGATCTGAAGAAGCAGGAAGGCCAGCAGCAGGCTCCTGCTGTCCTGCCCTGGTCTGAGATCTTGGAGCACTTCTTGAAGAGAGAGTGTCCGCAGAGTTACTCATCTTCCTGCCCCTTGGGGCTACTCTTGCCCAGAGTTGGGCAGAGCAGAGCAGCTGGGAGTGTAAGGAGAGGACCCTCGTCCCCTCACCAACATCATCCCCTCTCCCCCTACCCACAGGTAGCCTCATGGCTGCAACCTGTGACATTAGCAACATTTTCAGCAACTACTTCAGTGCTATGTACAGCTCGGATGACTCCACCCTGGCCTCTGTTCCCCCTGCTGCCACCTTTGGGGCCGATGACTTGGTGCTGACCCTGAGCAACCCCCAGATGTCATTGGAGGGTACAGGTGGGTCTCAGTGTGGTGGGATGGGGCATGGAGGGGGAGACAGATCCATCTAAGGGCCTGTTAGACAGTTGGGGGAATGGGTGGGGAGAAGGGTCTCTAGGCGAATTCCAGGGCTAGAGGCTGAGACTTAGTATTGAGGTGCTGGGATTTGTGGGGCTGTGACAGGCAGAGGGAGGTGTCGGATACCAGGACTAGGGTGTTGTGAATGCTACCTCCTGCCCCTACTCCAGGGAGAGCTCTGAGGGCTGAAGCGGGAATCCGCAGTGTGCACCAGGAATGGGGCTTTGTGGGTTGGGAGTGGTGGCTCACACCTGTAATCCCAGCACTCTGGGAGGCCCAAGTGATTGGATCATTTGAGTCAGGAGTTCGAGACCAGCCTGGCCAACATGGTGAAACCCCATCTCTACTAAAAATACAAAAATTAGCTGGTCGTGATGGCCTGTAATCCCAGCTACTTGGGAGGCTGAGGCAGGAGAATCTCTTGAGCCTGGGAGGTGGAGGTTGTCATGAGCTGAGATTTCACCATTGCACTCCAGCCTGGGCCACAGAGTGAGACCCTATTAAAAAAAAAAAAAAAAAGGGGGGGGGGCCGGGCACGGTGGCTCAAGCCTGTAATCCCAGCACTTTGGGAGGCCGAGGCGGGTGGATCACGAGGTCGAGAGATCGAGACCATCCTGGTCAACATGGTGAAACCCCGTCTCTACTAAAAATACAAAAAATTAGCTGGGCATGGTGGCATGTGCCTGTAATCCCAGCTACTCAGGAGGCTGAGGCAGGAGAATTGCTTGAACCCAGGAGGTGGAGGTTGCGGTGAGCCAAGATTGTGCCATTGCACTCCAGCCTGGGTAACAAGAGCGAAACTCTGTCTCAAAAAAAAAAAAAGGAACGGGGCTGTGAGGTCTGCCTCGCAGCCTGAGCTGAGCCTGTTGCCATGCTGGTTCTTGCAGAGAAGGCCAGCTGGTCGGGGGAACAGCCCCAGTTCTGGTCGAAGACGCAGGTTCTGGACTGGATCAGCTACCAAGTGGAGAAGAACAAGTACGATGCCAGCGCCATCGACTTCTCACGGTGTGACATGGACGGGGCCACCCTCTGCAGTTGTGCCCTTGAGGAGCTGCGTCTGGTCTTTGGGCCTCTAGGGGACCAACTCCATGCCCAGCTGCGAGACCTCAGTGAGTCCAGGCCCCTGGAGGCGGGGGAGCGGCTCCATATGTTGAGCCCAGTTGAGTTCAGTGTGGCTGTGGGCAGCCGGGAGCTCTGGGCCAGAGGCACAGCCCTAAAGAGCCCTTGAGGGAGGGATGAGGGGAGTGTGACGCTGTCTTCCTTCCTTCCTTGTCAGCTTCCAGCTCTTCTGATGAGCTCAGTTGGATCATTGAGCTGCTGGAGAAGGACGGCATGGCCTTCCAGGAGACCCTAGACCCAGTCCCTTTTGGTGAGAACCTGTTTTCTCCTTCCTTCCCCAGCCTGTCTTGTCCCATCCCTGCCCCTCCACAGAGTGCTAGAGATGACCTCCTCCCCAGACTTCTTCCTCCCTCAACTAGAAAAATCCAGCAGGTCATCAGACCCATGGGCAGCCTCACCCGTCCTAGTCCGGTCCCTTGAGCCCTCTCTGAGTTCTCACCTCCTTTTCCTAGACCAGGGCAGCCCCTTCGCCCAGGAGCTGCTGGACGACGGTCAGCAGGCCAGCCCCTACCATCCCAGCAGCTGTGGCGCAGGAGCCCCCTCCCCTGGGAGCTCTGATGTCTCCACCACAGGTGAGAGCCCCCTCTGGGTCAAAACTTCCCTTCCCCCAAGCGTCCCTGGTTCCCTCTGGCTCCCGGCACCAGTACTCGGACCCTCTGGCAGGAACAGGAACAGGCTGGGAAGGGTGTCCTGAGAGGCAGCAGCCTGGTTCAGCAGAGGGACTCACTGGCAAGGGACTCACTCTGACGCCACCCCCCAGGGACTGGTACTTGTCGGAGCTCCCACTCGTCAGACTCCGGTGGAAGCGACGTGGACCTGGATCCCACTGACAGCAAGCTCTTCCCCAGTGGTGAGTCGTGGGAGGTCACCAAGAGGGCGTCCCATTTGGGGGGACGCCCAGAGGGCCCAGCTCTTCCTGCAGGCTTTTCCTATAGAGGGGCTGCTCCCCCTAATTTCCCCCCTTGCCCTCCTTGACCTTCCACCCTGTCCCCACAGATGGCTTTCCTGACTGCCAGAAGGGGGATCCTAAGCACGGGAAGCGGAAACGAGGCCGGCCCCGCAAGCTGAGCAAGGAGTACTGGGACTGTCTCGAGGGCAAGAAGAGCAAGCACGGTGAGCTCCGGGGGCGCCTGGGTCTGCCCTGCGCTGAGGCTGAGCGGCTCCCTGGGGCACTGCGGGGCATCGTGGGTATTCCTTCCCCCGTTCTCTCTGGTCTCCCGCACGGCGTTGGTTAAGGCTGTGCACATGCTGGGGGCTCTATGGTATTGGTCACCACCTGATTGCAGAGCCTGGCTTGGTGGTCCTGGAGAGGAGGGGAAATAGGGTCCCTGTGGAGGCGCCTGGTACCAGAGTCCAGGTGTCCCGTCCACTGACTCTAGCTCTCTCTGCACTTGGCCACTGCCTGCCTTCTGGGACGCCTCAGTGATCTGAGGGAGCCGCTGGTGGGTGCTTAGGTGGGCTGAAGAGAAAGGCAGCCACTACAGTCCCCGCACAGAGGGCACGGCAGGTTCTCTGGAGGGGCCTGCTCCATGCCTGTGGCCAAGTCAGCGGTGCGCCGGGGCGGGCAGGGCCGGCTGGCCTTGGGTAAGAGGGGACACTGGACGGAAACTGATGGAAGCTGGCTTTGCAGCACCCAGAGGCACCCACCTATGGGAGTTCATCCGGGACATCCTCATCCACCCGGAGCTCAACGAGGGCCTCATGAAATGGGAGAATCGGCACGAAGGCGTTTTCAAGTTCCTGCGCTCCGAGGCTGTGGCCCAGCTGTGGGGCCAGAAGAAAAAGAACAGCAACATGACTTACGAGAAGCTGAGCCGGGCCATGAGGTGAGCTGCTGGCCAGGACCCTTGCGATGCGGCCGGACACGGGACAGGCGCTTACGGGCCCATCTCCCTCTTTCTGACTGCTCCTTGGCTTCATGCAGCAGGCTTGAGTCTGTGGAGTGAGGACAGCAGCAGAGTTGGCCTACTTTGTGGATTAAATGACAACACGGAGAAAGTATTAGCCTGGCAGACAGCAGACACAGTGCACTTGAGGGGGCGGGAGCTGTGCCCACCCCAGGGCCTGCCTTTCTCCTCGTTGAAGGAATTAAGTTGCTCTTCTCTGGCCTCAGTTTCGTCTAATGGCCAGGGGGAGACTAGGTCATCTTCAGCTCCCGTCCAGCCCTAAAATCATGTACTTTCTTCTTTTTTTTTCTTTTTACTTTCTTTTTTTTTTTTTTTTTTTTGAGACGGACTTTCGCTCTTATTACCCAGGCTGGAGTGCAATGGCGCGATCTCGGCTCACCGCAACCTCCGACTCCCGGGTTCAGGCAATTCTCCTGCCTCAGCCTCCTGAGTAGCTGGGATTACAGGCACGTGCCACCATGCCCAGCTAATTTTTTGTCTTTTTAGTAGAGACGGGGTTTCACCATGTTGACCAGAATGATCTCGATCTCTTGACCTCGTGATCCACCCGCCTCGGCCTCCCAAAGTGCTGGGATTACAGGCTTGAGCCACCGCGCCAGGCCTTTTTTTTTTTTTTTCTTTTTCTTTTTAAAATAGAGACAAGGGTCTCTATGTTGGCCGGCCAGTCTCAAATTCCTGGTCTCAAATGACTCCTACTTCGTCCTCCCAAAGTGCTGGGATTACAGGCATGAGCCACTGTGCCTGGCCTTTTTTCTTTTTTGAAAGAGGGTCTTGCTGCAGTGGTGCAATTTCAGCTTACCGCTACCTCCACCTCCCAGGTTCAAGTGATTCTCCTGCCTTAGCCTCCTGAGTAGCTAGGACTACAGGCTTGTGCCACCATGCCCAGCTAATTTTGTATTTTTAATAGAGATGGGGTTTCACCATGTTGGCCAGGCTGGTCTCAAACTCCTCACCTCAGGTGATCCGCCCGCTGTGGCCTTCCAAGGTGCTGGGATTATAGGCATGAGCCTTCGCGTCCAGCAGCCTGGCCTTAAAAATCATGTAATTTAATGATCAGACCCAAGTCATAGCCATAGGATACAAAGAACAAAGATACAAGGGCAGAGAGCCATGCATCCTGGCCACAGTTACAGGCCAGTGTAAGAACAGAGCAGACAGCTTCTGCTTGCGGGTGGGAAGAACAGAGGAGTTGAGTAAGTGTGAGTCAGACTCAGGTTAGTCAGGCTGAGACCCGTGGGCACGGGTCACCTAGGGGTAACGCGGGTCATGCGGGAGGGCTGGCCGTCTGGGGCCCGTTTCCTGCCGAAGCACCTCTGACCATCCTTCTCCCCACCCAGGTACTACTACAAACGGGAGATCCTGGAACGGGTGGATGGCCGTCGACTCGTCTACAAGTTTGGCAAAAACTCCAGTGGCTGGAAGGAGGAAGAGGTTCTCCAGAGTCGGAACTGAGGGTCGGAACTATAGCCGGGACCAAACTCATGGGCCACTCGAGGCCTGCAACCCCTCCCGGGAGGACAGGCAGGCCAGATGGCCCCTCCACTGGGGAATGCTCCCAGCTGTGCTGTGGAGAGAAGCTGAAGTTTCGGTGTACTGTCTGCCATCGTCCTGGGACTTGGAGACTGTGGCCTCAACTCCCCGACCTCCTCTTGGAATTACAAGCCCTGGGGTTTGAAGCTGACTCTATAGCTGCAAGCGTGTCTCCTTTTATCTGGTGCCTCCTCAAACCCAGACTAAACAGGGACGACACCTTCCTCCTGCAGACACCTGGACTGAGCCAGGGAGGCCTGGGGAGGCCCTAGGGGAGTACCGTGGTGGAGAAGACAGAGCAGGGGCTCCAGCACCTTCTTTCCGGACTAGCGTTCACCTCCCTGCTTGGTGCTTGGGCTCCACGGGCAGGGATCAGAGCACTCCCTAATTTATGTGCTATAAATATGTCAGATGTACATAGAGATCTATTTTTTCTAAAACATTCCCTTCCCACTCCTCTCCCACAGAGTGCTGGACTGTTCCAGGCCCTCCGGTGGGCTGATGCCGGGACCCTGAGGATGGGGATCCCGGCTCCTTTCTCCTGTGAATGGAGGCAGAGACCTCCAATAAAGTGCCTTCTGGGCTTTTTCTAACCTTTGTTTTAGCTACCTGTGTACTGAAATTTGGGCCTTTGGATGGAATATGGTCAAGAGGTTGGAGGGGAGGTGGATGAGGGTCTACCAGGCTGAGGGGGAGGGCACAGGCTGACGAAGAGGGGAGTAGCAGGTTCGGGCTTCCAGACAGGTGGGCTGGGGGCTGGGAGGCGAGCAAAGGAAGCAGGTGACGCTGCTGGAGAGCACCCACAAGACTTCATGCAAGGACATAAACTCAGGGAGTGGAGGTCAGGAGCATCCTGATGTCATAGCACTGCTCGGGTGACCTTGACCTTGATCAAGTCTGTCCTCTTTAGGACTGATTCTTCCTGTAAGGCTAGGGTTTGGACCTGATGTTCCCAAGATGTCTAGAATTGCATGGCTGTCCTTGTGGAACGGATGCTTTTACATTCCAGCCAAATGGGCTGTAAGCTGCATATCTGTCATATGAATCCCAGTATTTGAGTCTGACAAAATCAGAATTAGGATCTTGTAAAGGGGGAAAAAAATGGAGATAAGTACTTGTTGAGAAAGAATGAGAGAAGGAGTTATGTTTGGTGAAAGTACAGTCTTTCTCTCTCTCTCTTTTTTTTTTTTTTTTTTTTGAGACGGAGTTTCACTCATGTTACCCAGGCTGGAGTGCAATGACACGATCTCGGCTCACCACAACCTCCGCCTCCTGGGCTCAGGCAATTCTCCTGCCTCAGCCTCCTGAGTAGCTGGGATTACAGGCACGCACCACCATGCCCAGCTAATTTTTTGTATTTTTAGTAGAGACGGGATTTCACCTTGTTGACCAAGATGGTCTCGATCTCTTGACCTTGTGATCCACCCGCCTCGGCCTCCCAAAGTGCTGGGATTACAGGCTTGAGCCACCATGCCCGGCCCGTCTCTCTTTTTTAATAATTGCAACATTTACTCTAGATTTAGGAGGTACATACACAGGTTTATTGCATGGGTATAGTGTGTGGTGCTGAGCTTGGGATGCGAATGATCCTGTGGCGCAGGTATTGAGTATAGCACCCAGGGACAGTGTAGTCTCATGCCAGGCACTGTGCTGGCCCACGCTGCCTCGTTTAATCCTCCTCCGAGAAGAGAGGAGACACAGTATTCCCATTTGACATGTGGAAAGAGGTTCCAGGTGTGCCTTGATTCTGTCCTAAGATCTTCTCCTGGGAGCCTTTCCTGGTGTAGGGGTTCTATCCTCAATAGATGCCAGAACTGTTATTCTGTTTCCACAGTGATAATGCGTCTAGGTTTTAAGGAGAACAGTTCATTGTTGTTACTTATGAAGAATGCCTTCCAGGTGGAAAGTTCCTTGAGTCTGAGGCTTCACACTCCACAGAGCACATTCAAATCCCATTGGTGAGTTTGAAATACTGCTCCGTCATCTTGGCAATACCGACCGGATTATTGGCTGAAGTGATGTGGGTAAAGAAGGGATCTTAGGGAAATGAAAGCTTGTGTGTGGATGTCTGGAAATGTGGCTTGCTCTGGAGGAGCAAGAAATGGTGGGAAGGAGAGTGGAGAAATTGGCTGCAGAGAAAAGTAGGGTCATGAGAGAACCCGGAATCCTGGAGTCATTTTGGAAAAAGACTATTACTTACATTTCCCTTCTGAAGCGTGAGCCAGTTAGACAAAGTGGGTACAGGAAGGGGGTAGGTTTAGCCTCAGAAGCTGGGGAGGCTTTCACAACCACTTAGTCTAAAAATGACCCCATTCCTTGAAAATCATACATTAGACTCGGGGCTAATTTCCCTTGCCACAATACCTTGGGTCCTTGCACCCTTAAGAGAGGTGGCCCAGTGTGGCCTGAAGTCACCTAGCCAAGAAGTGTTGGAGGAGCCTCTGGAGGCCAGGCCAGCTGGTTTGGCCTCCCTCGACCCCCAGCCTCTTCAGCTCCTAACGGAGATCCTAGCAGGGAAGAGGGCTGGGAATGTGGCGCTCAGCCCCTTTATCCTCTTCTGGAGGGCTGGGGGCAGGCGCTGCCCACTGCGCGCTGACCTTTGTCCTGCCATTTGCAGTTTATGAGGCGCTTTCCTCATCCCATTATCTCATTTGATCCGCCCCACAGCTCTCTGAGGAGACTGGGCGTCCCCGTTTTACTGACGAGGCTATTGGCGGGCCGAGGTCACCGGCTGGGCTGGGTGAGAGCGGGGACCAGCTCGCTGCCCGCCTGCCCCCACGCTGCAGCTCGATGGGGCCGTCCGGGCAGGTGGCCTCTGCAGGGCAGCGCTGGACAGCCTGGGAGAGGGCAGCTCTGGGGGGGGGACGTCTTTCTCCCCAACGGTTCTCTCCCCTCTCACCTCTCAGGATGCTGCAGAGTCCTGGCACAGACCCCTGGGCTGGCCTCTGTGCTGCCCTCTCTGTCGGGCACCAGGCACTCTTCCCCTGACTCTCACCGGTCCAGGGCCCTCTGAGTGGACTCCTCCTAGCAGGAGATGGGCCCCGTCTCTCACCCACCTATGGTCAGGGTCCCCTCAGGTGCGTCCTGGTTGGGGGGTGGGGTTGGGGAGGAAGCCACAGGGCCAGGCTGTTTATATCCTGCCCTGCCGGAGCTGCTGGTCACCTCTTATCTGCTTCTGCGGGGTTGGGTGTGTCGCTGTGCAGGTCAGAGGGAGGTCACCCCTCCCGTGGTGTTTGGGTGTGCCTGAGGAGGGGCTGGGGTCAGCCTCCCGGGACAGTTCTGGCTTTTCCAACAGCCCCACCTGTCCCACCAATTCTTGGGAAATCTGGCTTCTCCTGGGGGAAGTAGGTGAAGGGGCCGCCTTTCTGCGGAGTCTGGTTTCAATCTGCCCTCGCACTGCAATTGTGTGTTTACACATCCCTCTCCCTCCGGGGCTGCGAGCACCTCTGGGCAAGCGCTGGGCTTACTCACCTGAGCACCTCGCACAGCGCCTGGCACAGAGGAGGTGCTCGATAAATATTTGTTAAATGGCCCCGTGACTCTCCCTGCCCTGGCCACCACCTCCCTCACATACCACGCACACACTCACACATGGGAACTAAAGTCACACACACACACACTTGCAAAGATAAATATTCACAAGTCCTCACACATGCCCCTGCACGCTCTGCAGACACCGCCTGCTCTCATGCACTCGCATGGACCCTATTCACAGCCTCACACACTTGCACACGCCGGCACACACGACACACTCCCACCTCAGTCTCACACAGCCAGCCACATCCTGGCCTGTTGTTTGCGCTACTCACCTCCGCCCTGGGGGCCCTTCTATGAAGCATTTCCTCACCTCCTCTTTGGCCCTTTTCCCCCACTGCCAGCGGGGTTCAGCCCTTGCCTCCAGTCAGGACAGGCCTCGTAATTTGCAGAGCCCAGTGCAAAGTGAAAGCTTGGGCCCTTTAAATAATTATTAGGCTGGGCATGGTGGCTCACACTTGTATTCCAGCACTTTGGGAGGCTGTGGCTGGTGTACCACCTGAGGTCAGGAGTTCGAGAACAGCCTGGCCAACATGTTGAAATCCCATCTCTACTAAAAATATAAAAATTAGCCAGGCGTGGTGGCATGTGCCTGTAATTCCAGCTACTCGGGAGGCTGATGCAGGAGAATCACTTGAACCTGGGAAGCAGAAGTTGCAGTGTGCGGAGATCACGCCATCGCCCTCCGGCCTGGGCAACAAGAGCAAAACTCCACCTCAAAAAAAAAATTTTTTTTTTGAAATGGCAACAACAGAGCACGCATCATGGAGGTGCGGTCCTCCTAGCGCGGGGCCTATAAGATCACTGCACAGGCCACACTTAGGAAGCCAGCCCTGCCTCCGTGTGCCGATGGCCTGTGACGGCTCCACTGAGCTACCCACCATCCTTCTACTGCAGATATGTTTGCCACAGTCACCAAAAAATCAACAAGTTGTCAAGTTTTTAAAAGCAGGAAAATTTTCACAGGAAAAAGTGTATTTGTGGCTTGTCCTTTAAAAAAATTGGCCGGGCAAGATAACTCACGCCTGAAATCCCAACACCAGCAGGCCAAGGCAGGAGGATCACTTGAGCCCAAGAGTTTAAGACCAGCCTGGGCAGCATAGGGAGACCCTGTCTCTACAAATAATTTTAAAAAATTAGCTAGGAGTGGTGGTGCATACCAGCTACTCAGGATCTGAGGCCCGAGGATCGCCTGAGCCTGGGAAGTCAAGGCTGCAGGAAGCTGTAGTCGCACGACCCCGCCTGGGCGTGATCGGTAACTCTGAGCAAGTTACCTTGTTTTTCTGAGCCTCAGTTTCCTCATCTACAGAATGAAGATTGTTCTACATCGAGTGCTTTGTCTTACAACTCACCAGTGAGACCTGGTCTAAAAAAAAATTAAAAATAGAAATAAATGTGAAAAACAGAATGAGACGATTTGGCGCAGTGAGTTGGCTCTCCCCGGACCACTGTCTGTCACGGCGGAGTCAGGCTGCTCCACGGAGTCTTGACTTTACCACCATGCCCACCATGCAGTACCTGTGTGACTCCAAAGGCACTCAGTTTTCAACGCCTGGTGGAACAAAATCTATGCCTCCCTCACCTACTGCTCCCAGACTGGGACCACGTTTTATATCCCCTCTACCTGGCAAAAGGATGGCTCGTTGAGCATGTTAGCAAGTGAATGAATGAAGTGGGTTGGGGGGACAGGAGAATGCTCGTGAGTAGGAACACCCAGCCAGCCCCTTCTACTATGAGGGCCTGGGATAGACACCAGAGTCCCCTGATACTTACGGGGAAGTACTGAGTTGTCTAACCTCCAAGACCATTGACTTTTAACCCAATTCAGTGCATGGCGTATCATGGGCCCTCATGCACACTGGACTATATCTGCATGGTCTTCTGGGCTGTGCATGGCTGCTGAACCTGGAGTGCCCAAAGATGCCACCACTGCCCAGCAGTCTTGTCCCATCCTCTCTCTCTGCTGAGGGAGGAGAGTTGGCAGAACTTCATTCTTCCATGAAATAGCTCTGCATGTATTTCCCTCTCAACCCGTCTTTTTACAAGAACAAGCACTTAAAATTAGCCCCTATACATAACTACCAGTGATCTGAGCACTCAATGCAGAACACTCTTTTTTTTTTTTTCTTTTTTGAGACGGAATCTCACTCTGTGGCACAGGCTGGAGTGCACTGGTGTATTCTCAGCTCACCACAACTTCCACCTCCTGGGATCAAGAGATTCTCCTGCCTCAGCCTCCTGAGTAGCTGGGACTACAGGTGCATGCCACCATGTCCAGCTAATTTTTGTATCTTTAGTAGAGATGGGGTTTCACTATGTTGGCCAGTCTGGTCTCAAAATCCTGACCTTGTGATCTGTCTGCCTCGGCCTCCCAAAGTGCTGGGATTACAGGTGTGAGCCACCGCATCCAGCTTATAACACTCTTCATTTCTTAGATGAGGAAACCGAAGCTCAGAAAAGGAAGGTAACTTGTTCAAAGTCACAAATCATGCTGACTTGGAGTCTGAGCTTCATGTTGACAGCTGACTGCTTACTGAGTACCTATTAGGTGCCAGGCAATGTGTCAAGTTATTGCTTTAGATACATCGTTTGTTCTCTCTGTGTTTCTTAACCATCTGCTGTGTGCCTGACTCCATGCAGGGTGCCGAAGACCCAGGAGGGAGAGTAGAAACCCTAGGCTAGGGCTGGGCGCAGTGGCTCAGGCCTGTAATCCCAGCACTTTGGGAGGCCCAGGTGGGTGCGTTACCCGAAGGCAGGAATTTAAGACCAGCCTGGCCAACATGGTGAAACCCTGGCTCTACTAAAAATACAAAAATCAGCTGGGCGTGGTGGCACGCACCTGTAGTCCCAGTTACCTGGGAGGCTGAGGCAGGAGAATCGCTTAAACCTGGGAGGCGGAGGTTGCAGTGAGCCAAGATTGTGCCACTGCATTCCAGCCTGGGCAACAGAGTAAGACTCCATCTCAAAAAAAGAAAAAAAGAGAGAAAGAAAGCCTAGGCTAGAGCCTAGGAAATTTCAAAGACAGCTATATAAATCTCTCAACAATGTAGAGGATGAGTGTCTCATTTCATAGATGAGCAAACTAAGGCTTCAGAGAGGTTAAGAAACAGGTTAAGCTCTCAGAGATAGTAGTAAGTTTAGGAAACCAGAGCTTGAAACCTGGCTTCGTTCTTCAGTTCCACAATTGATACTGCTTTGAGAGGTTCTGAGCAACCCAAATGTCTCTGCTACATGGATGCCTGAAATTCCATCATTAGATGTACAGCTTGGGAAATGCCCCATAGATATACAAGGTTGCCTGGGGTGGAGGGTGGATTCAATGAGCCTCGCTTTCCAGGGACCCTTGGATCCTGCAGTGAAGATGGGAAGTAAGTTTTCAGTTCTTGAGAACCTCATGGTGGCCAACCCTTTGGAGTGTTGCCCTCTCATTCTTATTCTTATCCTCCTTCTCCTCCTCCTCCTCCTCCTCCTCCTCCTCCTCCTCCTCCTCCTCTTCCTCCTCCTCCTCCTCCTCCTCCTCCTCCTCCTCCTCCTCCTCCTCCTCCTCCTCCTCCTCCTGCTACGTGCAGGGCTGGGCTGGGGCACTAGCAGCAGCAATTAGCCCAGCTCAGCCGCCCGTTACTGGAACCTGCATGTCAACTCTGGAGCTGATCCAGGAAACCACACCCAGTGTCCTGCATGACTCAACCTCACCTGCCCCCTCCACACCTGCCAGCCTTAGTGACCCAGGCCACAGTGCCAGGGGAAAGTCCCAGCATCCTTTGGTCGATCTTCATCTACTCCATGTGTTTGTAAGGCAAGCTGGGATTTAGAGTCTTTGTATCATAGACTTGATTCTGGGCTCATTTCTAGCCAGAAGAGAAGAGTCTAGTTTTCCAATCCCTAGCATGTTTCCAATCCCTGGAATGTTCCAGGCAGAGCAAATGCTAGGGATTGGAAAGCTAGACTCTATGGCAAATGCAGACAGATGTACCTCCTCTTCACTATCATCACTTGAAATGTGAGCAGCTTAAGGCCATGGGAGACATTATTTTTCATGCATCAAATTGGCAAAAGCTTTAAAAATGCCCCTGATGTCTAGAGCTGGTGAGGATATGAAGAAACTCCAGCTTGACATAAACCACTGGTCAAGGTGTGAATTGAGACACATTTCCTTTTTTTTTTTTTTTTTTTTTTGTTTGAGATGGAGTCTTGCTCTGTCGCCCGGGCTGGAGTGCAGTGATGCAATCTCAACTTACTATAACCTCTACCTTCCAGGTTCAAGCAACGCTCCTGCCTCAGCCTCTTGAGTAGCTGGGATTACAGGCACACCACCACAATGGCTGATTATTTTTTTCTTTTCTTTTTTTTTTTTTTTTGAGACGGAGTTTCGCTCTTGTTACCCAGGCTGGAGTGCAATGGCGCGATCTCGGCTCACCGCAACCTCCACCTCCTGGGTTCAGGCAATTCTCCTGTCTCAGCTTCCTGAGTAGCTGGGATTACAGGCACACGCCACCATGCCCAGCTAATTTTTTGTATTTTTAGTAGAGACGGGGTTTCACCATGTTGACCAGGTTCTGATTATTTTTTTCTTTTTTTGAGACAGAGTCTCACTCTGTCACCCAGGTTACAGTGCAATGGCTTGGTCTCAGCTCACTGCACCCTCTGCCTCCCAGGTTTAAGCGATTCTCCTGCCTCAGCCTCCAGAGTAGCTGGGACTAAAGGTGTGTGTCACCACACTCGGCTAATTTTTGTATTTTTAGTGGAGAAGAGGGTTTCACCATGTTGGCCAGACTGGTCTCAAACTTCTGACCCCAGGTGACCTGCCTTCCTCGGCCTCCCAAAGTGCTAGGGTTATAGATATGAGCCACCATGCCTGGCCGAGAAACGCTTTCTTTCTTTTTAACTTTTATTTTTATATATTTTTAAACAATTTTTTTTGAGATAGGTTCTCACGCTATCACCGAGGCTGGAGTGTAGTGGCATGATCATAGGTCACTGTAACTTTGAGCACCCCACAACCCCAGGGCCCAAGTAGTCCTCCCACCTTAGCCTCCCAAGTAGTCAGGACCACAGGCATGTGCCACCACACCCAGGTAATTTTTAAATTTTATATATATATATATATATATATATATTTTTTTTTTTTTTTTTTTTGAGATGGAGTTTCACTTTTGTTACCCAGGCTGGAGTGCAATGGCGCGATCTCGGCTCACAACAACCTCCGCCTTCTGGGTTCAGGCAATTCTCCTGCCTCAGCCTCCTGAGTAGCTGGGATTACAGGCACGAGCCACCATGCCCAGCTAATTTTTTGTGTTTTTAGTAGAGACGGGGGTTTCACCATGTTGATCAGGATGGTCTCGATCTCTTGACCTCGTGATCCACCCGCCTCGGCCTCCCAAAGTGCTGGGATTACAGGCTTGAGCCACCACGCCCGGCCTAATTTTTTTTTTAGGAGACAGGGTCTCGCTATGTTGCCCGGGCTGGAGTTCAGTGGCTATTCACAGGTGCGATCCCACTACTGATCAGCACAGGAGTTTTGACCTGCTCTGTTTCTGACCTGGGCCAGTTACCCCTCCTTAGGCAATCTGGTGGTCCCCCACTCCCAGGAGGTCACCATATTGATGCCAAACTTAGCGGGGACACCTAATCAGCATAATGTACTACAGCCCAGAACTCCCACGCTCAAGCGATCCTCCCACCTCAGCCTCCCGAGTAGCTGTGACTACAGGCATGTTCCACTGAGCCCGGCAATTTTATTTTATTTTTTAGAGACAGGAATCTCACTGTGTTGCCCGGGCTGGTCTTGAAATCCTGAACTCAAGCAATCCTCCTGCCTCAGCCTTCCAACGTGCTGGGATGACAAGTGCAAATGGGAGATACTTTCTAGAGAATGATTTCACAGATTTTTAAAAGCCTTAAAAAACATGCATATGTTGAGGTAGCAGCGATCTCCTCGGCATTATGGCTGCCCTTAGATCCCTTGTGAAACCCAAGATCGTCAAAAAGAGAACCAAGAAGTTCATCCGGCACCAGTCAGACTGATATGTCAAAATTAAGCGTAACTGGCAGAAACCCAGAGGTATTGACAACAGGGTTCATAGAAGGTTCAAGGGCCAGATCTTGATGCCTAACATTGGTTATGGGAGCAACAAGAAAACAAAGCACATGCTGCCCAGTGGCTTCCGGAAGTTCCTGGTCCACAACGTCAGGAAGCTGGAAGTGCTACTGATGTGCAACAAACCTTACTGTGCTGAGATTGCTCACAGTGTTTCCTCCAAGAACCGCAAAGCCATCGTGGAAAGAGCTGCCCAGCTGGCCATCAGAGTCACCAACCCCAATGCCAGGCTGCGCAGCAAAGAAAATGAGTAGACAGCTTATGTGCACATTTTGTGTTTAAATAAAACTGGCATCTTCCTTTAAAAAAATGCATATGTTTTTACACAGCAATTTAATGTCTAAGAATTTTTCCAAGAAAAATAATTGGGAAAGTGCACAAAGATATATGTACAAGGATGCTCATTGTGGTGGTGTTATAGTTGCAGACAAAATCTAGCAACCCAGTGTCAACCAAAAGGGGATTGGTGGCTGCTCTACCTATGGAGTAGCCATTCTTTTATTTCTTTACTTTCTTAATAAACTTCCTTTCACTTAAAAAAACAAAATGCCGGGTGCGGTGGCTCACACCCCTAATCCCAGCACTTTGGGAGGCCGAGGCAGGCAGATCACAAGGTCGAGAGATGGAAACCATCTTGGCCAACATGGGGAAACTCCATCTCTACTAAAAATACAAAAATTGGGCCGGGCGCGGTGGCTCAAGCCTGTAATCCCAGCACTTTGGGAGGCCGAGGTGGGTAGATCACGAGGTCAAGAGATCGAGACCGTCCTGGTCAACATTGTGAAACCCCGTCTCTACTAAAAATACAAAAAATTAGCTGGGCATGGTGGTGCATGCTTGTAATCCCAGCTACTCAGGAGGCTGAGGCAGGAGAATTGCCTGAACCCAGGAGGCGGAGGTTGCGGTGAGCCGAGATCGCGCCATTGCACTCCAGCCTGGGTAACAAGAGCGAAACTCCATCTCAAAAATATAAATAAATAAATAAATAAATAAATAAATAGGGTTGTGGTGGCTCAAGGCTGTAATCTCAGTTCTTTGGGAGGTTGAGGCAGGAGGATCACTTGAGCCCAGTTTGAGACCAGTCTGGGTACATAGCAAGACACCATTTATAAAAATATAAATACATACAAATCTATAAGTACATTTTTAAAGAGAAGATTGTTGAAATAAACTACAATAGAGATATTTATTCAAATACTAGGCAGTCATTAAAGTGATGCTGTGGAGCTATATTTATTGACAGGTAGCATTGTCCATGATATATTATTAAGTGAAAAAGGGTAGGTTTGTACTCATGATTCTACTTGGTAAAATGTTAGTGGTTATCTCTGGGTGGTATATATTTTCTGAGAAAAGTTAAACAGGGCATATGTTATCATAAAAAAATGAGCTATTTTCCATTTTGGAAAAAAATAAAGCATCAGTGGGACAGAAGAAAAGCTTCCAAAGGCTGTTACTTACGTCTCTACAACACCTTAAAAAGTGTCTCCAGGGCCAGGCTTGGTGGCTTATACCTGTCATTCCAACACTTTGAGAGGCCAAGTGAGAGCCAGGAGTTCAAGACCAGCCTAAGCAACAAAGTGAGACCCTATCTCTACAGAATAAAAAAAAAATTAATGTTTCCGGAGACATTTCTTCCTCTTAGTTACTCAGAGAAAAGAATTATTCCTTTCAATTTGGCAAGAAACTTGTGACTCTGAAAGATTAAAACTTTGTCCAAATATTCACAGCAAACTGTAGTGTTTTTTAAATTTATTCCTTCTTTTCTCAGCTGTTTTCAGTCTACTAGTGAGCCCATTGAAGACAGCCTTTATCTCATTTCCATTTGTTTGTTGTTGTTTTTTATTTTAAATTTTTGACAGTGTCTCGCTCTGTTGCCTAAGCCGGAGTGCAGTGGCACAATCTCAGCCAACTGCAACCTCTGCCTCCCGTATTCAAGCAATTCTCATGCCTCATCTTCCTGAGTAGCTGGGATTACAGGCACCCACACCATGTCCAGCTAATTTTTGTATTTTTATTTTATTTTATTTTATGTTGAGACAGAGTCTCACTGTGTCACCCATGCTCCAATGCAGTGGTGCGATCTTAGCCCTCTGCAGCCTTCACTTCCCAGGTTCAAGTGATTCTCCTGCCTCAGTTTGCAGAGTAGCTGGGATTACAGGCATGCACCACCACGCCCAACTAATTTTTGTATTTTTTAGTGGACGTGGGATTTCATCATGTTCATCAGACTGGTCTCAAACTCCTGACCTTAAGTGATCCACCCTCCTTGGCCTCCCAAAGTGCTGGGATTACAGGCATGAGCCACCTGTACCCAGCCATCTTTGAATTTTTGTGTGTGTCTCAGAATTTTTTATTAAGTGTTAGACTTTTTTTTTTTTTTTTTTTTAAGACAGTGTCTCACTTTGTTGCCCAGGCTGGAGTGCAGTGGTGTGCAATCTTGGCTCACTGCAACCTCTGCCTCCCAGCCTCAAGCAATCCTCCCACTTCAGCCTCAGTAGTGGAAATCACAGACATGCACCACCATGCCCAGCTAATTTTTTGTATTTTTGGTAGAGGCAGGGTTTTGGCATGTTGCCCGGGCTGGTCTTAAACTCCTGAGCTCAGGAAATCCACTGGCCTTGCCTCCCAAAGTGCTGGGATTACAGTCATGAGTCACCAAGCCAGGCCAGATGCTGGAGATTTTATGTAGAACAGAAACTATTTAATTTCTAGTGACGTATTCTCCAGATATACTTTCATATTGGTACAAGGATAGTCATTGCAGTATTTTTCAGAAAATATTTATTTGTATTTGATACAAATAAAAAATAAGACATTTGGCCAGGTGTGGTGTCTCATGACTGTAATACCAGCACTTTGAGAGTCTGAGGTAGAGGATTACTTGAGGCCAGAAGTTCGAGACCAGTCTGGCCAACATTGCAAAACCTGCCTCTACAAAAAATACACAAAATTAGCCAGGCATAGTGGCATGAGCCTATGGTCCCAGCTACTTGGGAGGCTGAGTGAGAGGATCACTTGAGCCCAGGAGGCAGAGGTTGTCGTGAGCCAAGATCACATACTGCACTCCAGCTTGTGTGACAGAGCCAGACCCTGTTCCAAAAAAAAAAAAAAAAGAGAGAGAAGAAGAAATCATTCTAGGCCAGGCGTGGTGACTCATGCCTGTAATCCCAGCACTTTGGGAGGCTGAGGCAGGCAGATCACCTGAAGTTGGAAGTTCAAGACCAGCCTGACAAACATGGAGAAACCCCGTCTCTACCAAAAATACAAAATTAGCCAGGTGTCGTGGCACGTGCCTGTAATCCTAGCTACTTGGAAGCCTGAGGCAGAATTGCTTGAACCTGGGAGGCAGAGGTTGCAGTGGGCTGAGATCACACCACTGTACTCCAGCCTGGGCAACAGAGGGAGACTCCCTCTCAAAAAAAAAAAAAAAAAAAAAAAAAAAGTCATTCTATTAAGTTGTCCTAGGTGTCAGATGTTGTTAGTGTTTTACAGATGCAAACTGAATCCTCACAACTGCCTTTTGATATGGGTCTATGTCATTTCCATTTTGTTGATGAGAAAACTAAGGCACAAAGAATGTCAGTCAGTTGCTCAAGATTTCACAGCTAGTAAATTGTGAGCCAGTACTCAGATTCAAGCAGTCTGATTTCAGAGCTTATGCCTCAATCTTATGCACGATGCCTAAATCTCTGCTAATAGAGAAGTAGTTAAAAAATTACAGTGCACTGAAAAAAATAGGTGATTCTGCATGAATTTATGTGGATTAATCTCCAAAACAGAGTAAGTGAAAAAAGGAGATGTAGAGCAGTGTACATAGTTTACTGTGTGTGTATGTGTGAGTGACAAAAAGGAGAGAATCTCTGGAAGGAAACAAAAAAAAACCTGTTGAATTGCGTTACTTCTGGAATAGAAATGGAAGTCAGAGGAGCGCTGAACGTGAGTGAGTCTCCTTCTCACTAGAAGGAGACTTTTTATAATAGAACCTATGGGACTATTTGAATTTTTTGCCATAGAAAAGTATTTTTAATGGTTTTAGCATTTTTGGAAGTTTTTTTGAGATGGAGTTTCACTCTTGTTGCCCAGGCTGGAGTGCAATTGTGCGATCTTGGCTGGTTACAACCTCCACCTACTGGGTTCAAGCAATTCGCCTTCCTCAGCCTCCTGAGTAGCTGGAATTACAGGCATGTGCCACCATGCCTGGCTAATTCTGTGTCTTTAGTAGAGGTGGGGTTTCACCATGTTGGTCAGGCTGGCCTCAAACTCCCAACCTCAGGTAATTTGCCCACCTTGGCCACCCAAAGTGCTGGGATTACAGGCGTGAGCCACCGTGCCCAGCGCTTTTAGCAATTTTTAAGACAGTATTCAGGCCAGGTGCGGTGACTCACACCTTTAATCCCAGCACTTTGGGGAGCTGAGGTGGGCGGATCACAAGGTCAGGAGTTCGAGACCAGCGTGGCCAACAGGGTGAAAACAAAAATACAAATATTAACTGGATGTGGCGGCACATGCCTGTAGTCCCAGCTACTCAGGAGGCTGAGGCGGGAGAATGGATTGAACCCAGGAGGCGTAGGCTGTAGTGAGCTGAAATCGTGCCACTGCACTCCAGCCTGGGTGACAGAGCAAGACTCTGCCTCAAAATAAATAAACAAATATAAAACAGTATTTCATTAACCTCACAACAATTGTATGAGGTAGAAATGCTGATCTTCAATACACAACTGAGTAAAAGAAAATTTAATAAAGTTACATGACTTTTCTACAAGGGTACAAACTTTAGGTGATAGAACCAGGATTTGAAGCTAGTATCTGACCCAAGTCCAGAGTTTATCCCAAATGCTGCGTTATCTTGATGCGTTTGTCTTCACTCATCCATTCCTTCATTCAAAAAACACCTATTACACAACTATCCTGTGATTATCTTTGGAGACCTTAAAGTTACTTAACATTCTCTCAAAGGGTATGAACACATGACCATTTCTCTCTCATCCCACACTAACAAAAATGAAATATTTATTAACAATATTGACAAGGGTGTGGGGAGATTGGCACCATCTTCCATTGCTAGTAGACGATGGCACGTTCAGCGCTCCTAGAGAATAAGTGGCCGAAGCTTTAAAAATGTACAAGTCCCCAACCCAAGTATTCAACATTAGGGATATATTTTAAGCAGATAATCAGATAAGTGTACAGAGGTGTATCTACATGGAGAGTCATAGCATCTTGGTAACAATCAAAATGTCTCCCAGTGCTTTGGGAGCTCAAGGTGAGAGGATTGCTTGAGCCCTGGAGTCTGAGACCAGCCTGGACAAAGTGTATGACCCCATTTCCATTTTTAAAAAATCTAGCCAGGCGCGGTGGCTCAAGCCTGTAATCCCAGCACTTTGGGAGGCCGAGGCGGGTGGATCACGAGGTCGAAAGATCGAGACTATCCTGGTCAACATGGTGAAACCCCGTCTCTACTAAAAATACAAAAAAACTAGCTGGGCGTGGTGGTGCATGCCTGTAATCCCAGCTACTTAGGAGGCTGAGGCAGGAGAATTGCCTGAGCCCAGGAGGTGGAGGTTGCGGTGAGCTGAGATCGCGCCATTGCACTCCAGCCTGGGTAACAAGAGCGAAACTCCGTCTCAACAACAAAAAAAAAAAAAAAAAAAAAAATCTAAAGAAAGGGAATCTGTTGAATAAATTGTCCTAGCCATAAAATGAAACACTATTCAGTCATTATAAATAATGATCTGTGAGTAATGAATGACATGGGATATTGTTAATGACATTCCATACTGTCAAGTGAAAAAGGCTGATTGCAAAACACCATGCACAGTATTTCTCAATTTTGATTTTAAAATGTAGAAATAGGCCGGGTGGGGTGGCTCAAGCCTGTAATCCCAGCACTTTGGGAGGCCGAGGCAGGTGGATCACAAGGTCAAGAGATCGAGACCATCCTGGTCAACATGGTGAAATGCCGTCTCTACTAAAAATACAAAACATTAGATGGGCATGGTGGCGTGTGCCTGTAATCCCAGCTACCCAGGAGGCTGAGGCAGGAGAATTGCCTGAACCCAGGAGGCGGAGGTTGTGGTGAGCCGAGATCGCGCCATTGCACTGCAGCCTGGGTAACAAGAGTGAAACTCCGTCTCAAAAAAAAAAAAAATAAAAAATAAAAAATAAATAAAATAAAATGTAGAAATAACTATGGGTATATGAGTGCATAGAAAATAGTCTGGGGTTAGGCAAGGTGGCTCAAGCCTGTAATTGTAGCATTTGGGGAGGCCAAGGAAGGCAGTCAAGAGTTCGAGACCAGCCTGGCCAACGAGGTGAAACCTCATCTCTACTAAAAATACAAAAATTAGCTGGGTATGTGATGTATACCTGAAATCCCAGCTACTCTGGAGGCTGAGGCAGGAGAATGGCTTAAACCTGGGAGGCAGAGTGGGTGGAGATTGCAACACCGCACTCCAGCCTGGACAACAGAGCGAGACTCCATCTCAAAGAAAAAAAAAAAGAAAAAGAAAGTCAGGGAGGATGTATATCAGCTTAATAACAACAACTACATTTGGACAATGACATGATGCATAATTTTTACTTTTGTTTTTATGTCTTTCCATGTTGACTAAATTTTCTTTTACAAAAAGCCTGTATTTCTGTTAAAATAAAAAAGAGGACATCGCGTAGGATGTAGTCAGAAGGGAAAAAAAGAAGAAGGAAATGCTTCCAGGCTGGGCGTGGTGGCTCACGTTTGTAATCCCAGCACTTTGGGAGGCCGAGGCAGGCAGATCACGAGGTCAGGAGTTCTAGACCAGCCTGTCCAATATGGTGAAACCCCATTTCAGTTAAAAAAAAACACCACAAAACTTGGCCAGGCGTGGTGGCTCACACCTGTAACCCAAGCACTTTGGAGGCCAAGCTGGGCGGATCACCTGAGGTCGGGAGTTCAAGACCAGCCTGACCAACATGGTGAAAGCCTGTCTTTATTAAAAAAAAAAAAAAAAAAAATACAAAACTTAGCCAGACATGGTGGCTCATGCCTATAGTACCAGCTACTTGGGAGGCTGAGGCAGGAGAATCGCTTGAACCCAGGAAGTGGAGGTTGCAGTGAGCCGAGATCGTGCAATTGCACTCCAGTCTGGGTGACAGAGTGAGACTCTGTCTCAAAAAAAAAAAAAAAAAAGGAAAAGGCTTTCTTCTTTTTGAAAAATAAACAGTAAATTCAAAAAAAGTGAAATAAACAACATATCTATATTTGGAACAAGTTAACCAAAGTATGACTCATCTATTTCCAATATGGAATACTATGCCTTCATTAAGAATGATGATTCATTGAAGAATCTGCTTTGTGCCAGGCATTGATGATATAAAAGAAACCAAGACAAGGACTCTCCCCTCTTGAAGTTATATGAGTAAACAGACGCTTAACACATAATGGGAATAATTGTATGACAAAGTATATATAGTGACATTGAAACCACAGAGAAGAACACAGACTCTGGAAGCAGGTGCGTGTGTGTTCCAGGAAGATGAGGAACTCACTGGGGCACAGAGATGGGGGTCACCTAGGCAGAAAGAACATCACGTGCAAAGGTCAAGATGCATGAAATGTTACGAATTAAACAGAGGACGGTAAGAAATTGAATAGGATAGGAGCCTAGCATTCCGGGCAAGCGTGGCCAGAAATGAGGCTGAGAGATTTGTAGATCATGAAATGTAGGGTAAAAGAGTCTAATGTCTCACTGATGGCAACGTGGAGGGTAGCATGATGGGAGAGTATTGAAGAAAGGGTTTCACCCAGAAAGCTGTTACAGTTCCCATGAAAAGGGGATGAGTAGCAGTGGTGACAGAGGAGATGAGGACTGGGGTGGAGCAAGGGGTCAGGAGACATTACAGTCCTAAGGGCAGGACTTGTGAGAGGTGAAGGGGAGGGCAGAGTCAAGGTAACAGAGAGTCTGACGTGTGGCTGGGTGGACCAGCTCCCGTCTTCAGGAGGAATTGCAGCTTAGGGGCTGGAGATGCTGATCTGATCACTGCACTTTGAGGGGCCTGAGATGTTCTGTAGGCACATGTTCAGGAGGGAGGCTTGGATCAACAAGTAGATTTTAGGGTCATAAAGCATTTAAATGATGGCTGACTTCAATAGTTTGAACTTAAAGTCTACACATGGGAAAAATGTGTAGAAAAATACAATGGAGGCCGGGGCGGTAGCTCACACCTGTAATCCCAGCACTTTGGGAGGCCAAAGTGGGCGTTCTACCTGAGGTAGGGAGTTCAAGACCAGCCTGCCCAACATGGAGAAACCTCGTCTCTACTAAAAATACAAAATTATTGGGGCAGAGAGAAAGTGACGATTTCTACACTCAGTGCTCCGGGGCCAGTGAGCACTGGGAATGGTTTATAGCCTGACATTACAAAAAAACAAACAAACAAACAAAAATACAAAATTAGCCAGGCATGGTGGTGCATGCCTATAATCCCAGCTACTTGGGAGGCTGAGGCAGGAGAATTACTTGAACCTGGAGGCAGAGGTTGCCGTGAGCTGAGATGGTGCCATTGCATTCTGAGAGGAGTGATGCAACAAGACCGAAACTCCATCTCAAAAAAAAAAAACGAAAACAAAAAACAGGGGAAAACAGTGCAGGGAGAGAGCTTCTGTATGTTTAGGGGCTAAATGGAGAAAGAAGGGCTAGTCGATTGAGAAGATGAGATCAGCTAGGTAGGGAGAAAACATAAACGAGGGAGATGGTGTCAGAGAGACCCAAGAAGCAGAAATCTCAAGGTAGAAGTAGTCAATAGTATCAAATGTCCAAAGATGCTTATGGTGGGACATTGTCCTACACCTGTAATCCCAGGTGTGATTTGGGGAGGCTGACGCAGGAGGATCAATTGAGCCAGGAAGTTAAGGCTGCAGTGAGACATGACTGTACTCCAGCATGGGTGACAGAGCAAGACCTTGTCTCAAAAAAAAAAAAAAAAAAAAAAAAAAAACCTATAGACTTGAAATACAACAAAACAAAAGAAATCATTTCCAGGCAAAGAGAAGATCTATGAAATCAAGGATGTGACTGAAAAAACCATTTGTTAAGACTTCGGTGGGGCTTGTCCTCCACATAGACTACAGATTCCATTGGTCATGTCTTAAACCTTGTCATTACCAAACACTGAACACCTTAATATTCTCAGTTTCACTCTGGCCACCACCTCTCATTTTCATAGCTCACCTCTTGCAGAATTATAATTCCAGCAACCCACTGGGCACGGTGGCTCACACCTGTAATCCCAGCACTTTGGGAGGCCGAGGCACGTGGATCACGAGGTCAAGAGATCAAGACCATCCTGGTCAACATGGTGAAACCCCGTCTCTCCTAAAAATACAAAAAATTAGCTGGACATGGTGGCGCGTGCCTGTAATCCCAGCTACTCAGGAGGCTGAGGCAGCAGAATTGCCTGAACCCAGGAGGCGGAGGTTGCGGTGAGTCAAGATCACGCCATTGCACTCCAGCCTGGGTAACAAGGGTGAAACTCTGTCTCAAAAAAAAATAATAATTCCAGCAACCCTTCAGTTTCATGGGGATATCTAGTCCATTGATAATTCTGTCTTTTCTCTCTTCCTCATCCCTTGATGTTTTCTCTCCCCTCTTTACCCAGATTAAATTTTGTGATCAGTCATTACAATCACTCTTTTTTTTTTTTTTTTTTAGATGGAGTCTTGCTATGTCAGCAGGCTGGAGTGCAGTGGTGCAATCTCAGCCTCCTGAGTAGCTGGGACTATAGGTGTGTTCCACCATGTCCAGCTAAATTTTGTATTTTTAGTAGAGAAGGGGTTTCGCCATGTTGGCCAGGATGGTCTCCATCTCTTGATCTTGTGATCTGCCCACCTTGGCCTCCCAAAGTGCTTGGATTACAGGCATGAGCCACTGTGCCCAGCTTACAATCACTTTCTTTCAGAAACTCTCAACTCTCTTGGCCCCTTTTGCGTTGTTCTTCTAGCTTGGCAGAACCACAATCTTGATAAAAATCCAACCCTCCGTCTATTCCGAGTATGCACCTGTGCTGATTAACAGACACACTGACTGTTCTCAGTCTAAATCGGTGGTTCTCCACAGAGGTCAGTTTTGTACCTGGCACCCCTTCCCACTACCGTCCACACCAGGGACATCAGTGTTTGGAGACATTTTCATTATCACACCTGAGGGTAGGTGCTCAGGTATTTAGTGAGTAGAGAGGTCAGGGATGTTAAGCATTCTGTAGGTCACTGGCCAGCTCCCCACAACAAAGAGTTAACTGACCTAAAATGTCAATAATGCTGAGATTGAGAAACTCTGCTCTAAATTACCGATCATGAACTTCATGTGGGCCCTAGTGTTCCCTGACAATCATATTATCTTTCCTAAGTTGACTCACTCTTCTTTCCCCGAGGAATTTTTTTTTTTTTTTTTTTTTTTTGAGACAGAGTCTTGCTCTGTTGCCCAGGCTGGAGTGCAGTGGCGTGATCTCAGCTCACTGCAACCTCTGCCTCCCAGGTTCAAATGAGTCTCCTGCCTCAGCCCCCTGGTAGCTGGGATTACAGGTACCCACCACCAAGCCCAGCTAAATTCTGTGCTTTTAGTAGAGATGGGTTTCACCATGTTGGTCAGGCTGGTCTCAAACTCCTGACCTCGTGATCCACTCACCTCCGCCTGCCAAAGTGCTGGGATTACAAGGCGCCCGGCTCAGAGGAATATTTTATACCTTTTCTCTCAACAAACCTTCACCTCCTTTCCACTCCTCACTCGGCAGAGTATCTTGCCTCCCATTTCACTGAGAAAATGAAAACAACCAGATGAAGACTCCCTCCGATGTCTCACTTCTGCACCCACCCACCAGCCTCCACACCTAAACCCTCTGCCTTCTCTCTCCTGTTACTGCAGATGACCGGCTGAGCTCTGGAGCTTCTCCAACCCCTCTGCTTGGGCACTGAATCCCCTCCCATCTCACCTATCCAAGTACACTGCTCTAGCAACTCTCTCTCTTCTCAAAAATTTCATTGTTACTTGATTAGTTACATGAGCATATCTCTCATCTTAAAAACAGCCTGGGCACAGTGGCTCATACCTATAATCCTAGCACTTTGGAAGGCCTAGGGAGCATCGCTTGAGGCTGGGAGTTTGAGACCAGTCTCGTCAACATAGGGAGACCCCGGGCTCCTATTTTACAAAATTTAAAACATTTTGTAAAATTTAAAAAACTTTACAAAAATGTTTTAAAAGTTAGCGAGGGCCTGGCATGGTGGCTCATACCTGTAATCCCAGCACTTTGGGAGGCTGAGGCATGTAGATCACTTGAGGTCAGGCGTTCAAGACCAGTCTAGCCAACATGATGAAACCCTGTCTCTACTAAAAATACAAAAATTAGCTGGGCGTGGTGGTGCATACCTGTAGTTCCAGCTACTCAGGAGGCTGAGGCAAGAGAATCACTTGAACCCGGGAGTCAGAGGCTGCAGTGAACCAAGAATGTGCTACTGCACTCCAGCCTGGGCAACAGAGTGAGACTCTGTCTCAAAAACAACAACAATAACAACAAAACTTAGGCATGGTGGCACATGCTTGTAGTCAAGCTAGCTACTCAAGAGGCTGAGGCAGGAGGATGTCTGGAGCCCAGCAGTAGAAGGCTATAGTAAACTTTGATTGCACACTGAACTTCAGCCTAGACAACAGAGTGAGACCCTGTCTCTCTCTCTCTTCTCTCTCTCTTTTTTTTTTTTTTTTTTGAGTTAGAGTTTCACTCTTGTTGCCCAGGCTGGAGTGCAATGGTGCAATCTTGGTTCACTGCAATCTCTGCCTCCCAGGTTGAAGCAATTCTCCTGCCTCGGCCTCCTAAGCATCTGGGATTACAGGCATCCGCCACCACATCCAGTTATTCTTTTGTTTTTTTTTTTTTCAGTAGAGACAGGGTTTCACCATGTTGGCCAGGATGGTCTTGATCTCTTGATCTTGTGATCCGCCCACCTTGACCTCCCAAAGTGCTGGGATTACAGGTGTGAGCCACCATGCCTAGCGAGACCCAGTCTCCTAAAAAAAAAAAAAAAAAACACCCCAGCCCTGCCTGCCTCCCTATCTTCTTTCTTGGTTTTGTTTTTCTCCATAGTATTTATCATGTTCAGACACACAAAAGATTTATCTATTTTTGTTGTTTTTTGGTTGTCTTTCTCCCCTGGCTAAAATGAACACTCTATGAGTGCATGGCATTTTGCCCACTTTGTTCACAATGTCTATCCCACTGAAGACATCCAATAAACAATCTATAGAATAAATGAATCGGCCGGGCGTGGTGGCTCAAGCCTGTAATCCCAGCACTTTGGGAGGCCGAGGCGGGTGGATCACGAGGTCGAGAGATCGAGACCATCCTGGTCAACATGGTGAAACCCCGTCTCTACTAAAAATACAAAAAATTAGCTGGGCATGGTGGCACGTGCCTGTAATCCCAGCTACTCGGGAGGCTGAGGCAGGAGAATTGCCTGAACCCAGGAGGCGGAGGTTGCGGTGAGCCGAGATCGCGCCATTGCACTCCAGCCTGGGTAACAGGAGTGAAACTCCGTCTCAAAAAAAAAAAAAAAGAATAAATGAATCATCTATCTGATACCTCATCAAGAAATTGATGGCCGCCTTTGAACCTCTGATTGGTGACCTCTGGCAAGGCTGAGGATCTTTCGCTCTAATCAAGGGGCAAAAGGCTGACCTCTTTGCTGCTGAGTGGCTTTTCTTCTTCATCATACCCTTGGGCTGGATGGGGAAGCTGTGTGAATCAATGCTTCATTAGCTTCCTCTCTGAGGACTAGGGCTTCCAAGGAATTGGATATGGAAAGGCAGAGAGGAAGGAGGATATCAGATGCCAGATGAGGGAGGGTGGTGGGGGCAGGCAGGTCCTAGAAGAAGTCAGCTGGGGCCCAGGCAGGATGGCACTGTGGCTATGGGTGACAGAGCCAGCCTGCTTGAGTTGAAGTCCTCAGTCGGCCTTCATTGCTGGGTAATCCGGGGTAAGCACCCACTGCTCCTTCCTCAGCTTCCCCACCTCTCACAGGTGGCTGACCCTCACAGCCATCTCTTGGGGTTGCTCTGAAGATGAAATGAGATCATCTATGTAAGTACCTGGCACTTAAAAGCAGAGAGAGGGTGCCAAGGAACGTATGGTTTGTCCTTATTTGGGGAATGGAGGTGGACATCACGCAGCAGAGCGTAGAGCAGGCGTCCCCAAACTTTTTACACAGGGGCCAGTTCACTGTCCCTCAGACCGTTGGAGGGCCGCCACATACTGTGCTCCTCTCACTGACTACCAATGAAAAAGGTGCTCCTTCCTGAAGTGTGGCAGGGGGCCGGATAAATGGCCACAGGGGGGCCACATGCGGCCCGTGGGCCGTAGTTTGGGGATGCCTGGTGTAGACCATGGTGTGGCAGAGCCAGTACTAAGGGTTGGTAGACTTTCAGGTCTTTCTCTGCAGGATTTCCCATGTTCTCACCACCTACAGAGTCACTCCCCTCCATCCAGCTGCCCCCTCCCACCCAAGCGCCCCTCAAACTAGGTAGGGGAGCTCTCACAGATCTCTTTCCTTCAGCCTTGGTTCTTTCTGTGCACCAGGGCCCTGGGACGAGCTGGTGGTTTCCACCGGAGTAGCCTAGGGGTGAATTTAGTCAGGAATGTGCCCTTAGCTCAGGAGATCCCATCCCCCACCTTCCACTCCCCATCCCCACCCCCTGACCGCAGATTCTCCACCCACCTGTGGCCTGGCCAGCAGCAACCTCCGCTAGCTCTAGCTCTTGGTGAGGGTGACATCAGCCCTGCAGTGCAGGCTGGGCTGGTTTACCCGCAAGTTTCGCCTCTCCCTGGGGAGACTGGATTACCTCACCCTGGGAGCAGAGTGAATGGTTAACCAGCTCATCCCGGAGGGCCTCAAAGGCCCGTCCTGGGGTGCAGGCCTACAGGGCAAGGGGCTACATGGACGCTAGCCAGAGCTGGGGTATGTGACCACCCATCCTTGACCACTACCTTCTTATCTGCATCACTGCTCACAAGTGTCATAAAAATGTATCTTTAGCTTATATAAATATATATGACATGGAAGGCTTCCTGATAGCAAATAACGTTTTCCATTTTGTACAAGCTTGGGTGGTTTTTTATTCATCTATCATTCTTTTAAAGTACATACTTCTGGGCCAGGCACGTTGGTTCATGCCCGTAATCCCAGCACTTTGGGAGGCCGAGGTGGGCAGATCATGAGGTCAGGAGATCGAGACTATTCTGGCTAACTCGGTGAAACACTGTCTCCACTAAAAATACAAAAGATTAGCCAGGCATGGTGGCGAGCACCCATAGTCCCAGCTACTCAGGAGGCTGAGGCAGGAGAATCGTTTGCATCCAGGAGGCGGAGGTTGCAGTGAGCCAAGATCGCAGCCACCATACTCCAGCCTGGGTGACAGAGCAAGACTCCATCTCAAAAAATAAAAAAGAGAGTACATATTTCCATCTAAATTTAGGTGTATGTTTAGGCCAGCTGTGGTGGCTCACATCTGTAATCCCAGCACTTTGGGAGGCTGAGGCGGGTGGATCCTTCGAGGCCAAGAGTTTGAGACCAGCCTGGCCAACATGATGAAATCCTATCTCTACTAAAAAATACAAAAATTAGCCGGCGTGGTGGCGGGTGCCTGTAACTCCAGCTACTTGGGAGGCTGAGGCAGGAGAATCACTTGGACCCAGGAGGTGGAGATTGCATTGAGCCGAGATCATGCCAATGTACTCCAGCCTGGGCAACAGAGCAAGACTGTCTCAAAAACAAAACAAAACAAAAAAATAAGCTTAGAGTTACATTTAAAACTTGCTGGTTGGGTGTAGTGACTCATGCCTGTAATCCCAGAATTTTGGGAGGCTGAACTGGGCGGATCATGAGGTCAGGAGTTCAAGACAAGCCTGACCAACATGGTGAAACCCCAATTCTACAAAAAAATACAAAAAATTTGAGGCCAGGAGCGGTGGCTCACGCCTGTAATCCCAGCCCTTTGGGAGGATGAAGTGGGCAGATCACAAGGTCAAGAGATGGAGACCATCCTGGCCAACACGGTGAAACCCTGTCTCTACTAAAAATACAAAAATTAGCTGGGCATGGTGGTGCGTGCCTGTAATCCCAGCTACTTGGGAGACTGAGACAGGAGAATCACTTGAACCTGGGAGGCAGAGGTTGCAGTGAGCCAAGATCATGCCACTGCACTCCAGACTGGAAATACCATCTCAAGAAAAAAATTTCTTTTTACCCCTTAAGATCTCTGCATTCCAACTGCTCCACCCATCAGTATTTAGATTACCGATGACACCAAAAGTACTTCCCAATCCAGAAATAGACTCAAGAGTTGATATAAAATATTGAACCAGTATAATATTAGCAACTTGGAGCAGCAAGTTCTTGACTTGGTAAAGAAGGAATTCCTCTCATTAAGAGATGTTTGCGGGCCGGGCGCGGTGGCTCAAGCCTGTGATCCCAGCACTTTGGGAGGCCGAGGCGGGTGGATCACGAGGTCAAGAGATCGAGACCATCCTGGTCAACATGGTGAAACCCCGTCTCTACTAAAAGTGCAAAAAATTAGCTGGGCATGGTGGCACGTGCCTGTAATCCCAGCTACTCAGGAGGCTGAGGCAGGAGAATTGCCTGAGCCCAGGAGGCAGAGGTTGCGGTGAGCCGAGATCGCGCCATTGCACTCCAGCCTGGGTAACAAGAGTGAAACTCCGTCTCAAAAAAAAAAAAAAAAAAAAAAAAAAGAGATATTTGCCCACAGGGAATGCTGCATAGAAAAGAATTTGGCTGGAACTCTTTTTTTCCATTTTGACTCCACTCACACTTGAATGGTTTCCTTTTTCTTTTCTTTTCTTTCTTTTTTTTTTTTTTTGAGACGGAGTCTCACTCTGTTACCGAGGCTGGAGTGCCACCAGTGGCCCGATCTCTGCTCACTGCAACCTCTGCCTTCCAGGTTCAAGCAATTCTCCTGCCTCAGCCACCTGAGTAGCTGGGATTATAGGTGTGCACCACCACGCTTGGCTATTTTTGTATTTTTAGTAAAGACGAGGTTTCACCATGTTGGCCAGGCTTGTCTTGAACTCCTGACCTCAAGTGATCCGCCTCTCTGGGCCTCCCAAAGTGCTGGAGGGAGGCCCAGAGCTAAGCAACTGCACCTGGCATGTTTCCTTTTTCAAAATAAGATTTATTCTGATTGCTGTGAATTTTTAAAAGAGAATTGTTGGCTGGGAGTGGTGGCTCACACCTGTAATTTTTTTTCTCCAGAAACATCACAAGATTCTAGATTTTTAAAAACATAGAGTTGGGCCGGGCGCGGTGGCTCAAGCCTGTAATCCCAGCACTTTGGGAGGCCGAGGCGGGTGGATCACGAGGTCGAGAGATCGAGACCATCCTGGTCAACATGGTGAAACCCCGTCTCTCCTAAAAATACAAAAAAAAACTAGCTGGGCGTGGTGGCGCGTGCCTGTAATCCCAGCTACTTAGGAGGCTGAGGCAGGAGAATTGCCTGAACCCAGGAGGCGGAGGTTGCAGTGAGCCGAGATCGCGCCATTGCACTCCAGCCTGGGCAACAAGAGTGAAACTCCATCTCAAAAAAAAAACAAAAAACAAAAACATAGAGTTAACAAATTATACACATATGTCTGTAAAGATGTGTGGTGTGTATTACACACATGTGTAGATATAAACCTTGAAAGAACACTATGGGGGGTGGCCAGGCATGGTGGCTCCCACCTGTAGTCTTAAAAGTTTGGAAGGTTGAGGTGGGCAGATCACTTGAGCCCAGGAGTTTGAGACCAGCCTGGGCAACATAGTGAGATCCTGTCTCTAAAACAAAACAAAACAAAACCAAACAAAGCCTGGCGTGGTGGTGTGTGCCTGTTGTCCCAGCTACTCAGGAGGCTGAGATGCGAGGATCACTTGAACCTGGGAAGTCGAGGCTGCAGTGAGCTGAGATTGCACCACTGTACTGTAACCTGGGTGAGAGAAGGAGACCCTGTCTCAAAAACAAAAACAAAAACAAAACAAAAAAAAAAACTATAAAAGAAAGGCATTCAATAAAACACATCAGGATTGATGATTGTGTATCTACTGATTTAGTCACAAATATTTAATAAGCTACTATTATCTATTGAGTACTGTACAAGATACTGAAGGTAAAAAGGGGGGAAAAAAGGAGCAATCACTTCTCTAAAGGCTTTGTAGCGTGTGAGATTACCAGATAACGTCCAGTAAATTGTACTGTTGAGTAAGGCCTGGCTGCCAGTTAGAGATCATCTGAGTCAGAAAGTAGAATCAACTGGTTTGCAGGGCTGGGCTGCACGGAGGTACCCAAGGCACATGTGGAACAGCAGCAACTTCCACAGATCTGGGGCGCAGATGGCCACTCAGCACGAGGGCCCATCCCCAGCAATGAACGTGCTCCTTGGAGAGAAATCTCACATCCCAGTATTTCTGGATCATTGTGCCTAGAGACCTAGTGGTAGGAGTGATATGGTTTAACTGTGTCCCCACCCAAATTTGAACCTGAACTGTATCTCCCAGAATTCCCATGTGTCATGGGAGGGACCTGGGGAGGGTAATTGAATCATGGGGGCCTGTCTTTCCCATGCTATTCTCATGGTAGTGAACAAGTCTCTCGAGATCTGATGGGTTTATTAGGGGTTTCCACTTTTGCTTCTTCCTCATATTCTCTTGCCGCTGCCATGGAAGTGCCTTTCGTCTCCCGCCATGATTCTGAGGCTTCCCCAGCCATGCGGAACTATAAGTCCAATTAAACCCCTTTCTCTTCCCAGTCTCAGGTACATCTTTATCAACAGTGTGAAAACGGACTCATACGGGAAGTCTGCCTACTGCAACCTTGAGTGAGGATTCTCTGCCAGGACCCCAGTCCTCCAGGGAGATTGGCTCCCTCCCCGTTCTGGAAATGACTTCCCAGGCTCAGTCTTCTCACGGCTCAGATCCTGCGCTAAGTATTATCTCTGCTGTTGACTCAGAACTTTGAGATATGGGACATCTAGTCACTGGGTTCTACTTGGTTTCTGGGAGGTATGTGGATCCATGGCAGTATGAAGTTCCTTGGATGGCTTTGCTTGGGCACTGCCCAGTCAGACAGGTGTGAGAAAACGGCACCAGCAGGTTTGGAATGCAGCCCACAGAGGGGCCACCTATCAGCTGTTTGTCAGGTGTGTACAGGGTGGACGGCCAGCCATGTGTCAAAGGCCTGGGAGCACGAAGGCTCCAAGGAGAGCCCAGTAGCACCTGCTTGGTTCTTTGGATGGAGAGGTTGCATTGAACCCCTTTTCCACCTCCTCTTTCTCCTGGCCTATTTTTCTGATTTCTTTGGACAAAATGGTTAAAATGGTACTGTTATGGCTATCTTACCACAATTCAGCCCCTCCAACTGATAATCATAACATTTTGCTGGGAGAGAGATCCAAGATGGCTGATCACTAGCAGCTCGGGATTGTAGCTCCCAGTGAAAGCACAAAGAACGAGAGGACGCCACACTTTCAGATGAATTCTTATTGCTCACGCACCAGGAGATTCCCAGCAGAGGAGCCCCACGGGTCGCCAGAGCGACTCTTGTGACCGACGAGGCGGTTTCACTGGCACTTCAAAGCGTCGGTTCTTGGTGGAGAGTCAGAAAAGCACCATAAATCTTAACGCCGCTGTTTCAGTCGGCGCAGTGGGTTGCTCAGATTTCAGCGCTGAGAATCAATAAGTTGGACGTCCACTCAGAAACCCAATTACAAAGATGGTAATTATAAAGACGACAGATGGATAAATCTACAACGAAGGGAAGAAAACAGCCAAAAAAGGCTGAGAATACCCGAGATCAGAACGCCTCTCCCTCAGCAGGGGATCACAGTTCCTCATCAGCAACAGAACAAGGCTTGATGGAGAACAAGTGTGTTCCAATTACAGAAGCAGGCTTCAAAAGGTGGATAATAAGAAACTTCTGTGAATTAAAAGAACTTGTTCTAACCCAATCCAAAGAAACTAAGAACTTTGAAAAAAGATTTGACAAAATGTTAACAAGAATACACAATTTAGAGAGGAATATAAGTGAATTGATGGAGCTGAAAAACACAATACGGGAACTTCATGAAGTATGCACAAGTTTTAACAGCCGAATTGATCAAGCAGAAGAAAGGATATCAGAGGTCAAAGACCAACTTAATGAAATAAAACGGGAAGACAAGATTAGAGAAAAAAGGATAAGAAGGAATGAGCAAAGTCTCCAAGAAATATGGGACTATGTGAAAAGACCTAATCTACGTTTGATAGGTGTACCTGATTGTGACGAAGAGAATGAATCCAGCTGGAAAATATGCTTCAGGATATTATTCAGGAAAATTTTCCCAACCTAGTGAGGCAGGACAATATTCAACTCCAGGTAATACAGAGAACACCACAAAGATATTCCTCAAGAAGAGCAACTCCAAGGCACATAATCGTCAGATTCACCAGGGTTGAAATAAAGGAGAAAATACTAAGGGCAGCCAGAGAGAAAGGTCAGGTTACCCACAAAGGGAAGCCTATCAGACTCACAGCAGATCTCTCAGCAGAAACCCTACAAGCCAGAAGACAGTGGGGGCCAATATTCAACATCCTTAAAGAAAAGAACTTTCAACCAAGAATTTCACATCCAGCCAAACTAAGCTTCATAAGCGAAGGAAAAATAAAATTTTTTTGTGAACAAGCAAGCACTCAGAGAATTCATCACCACCAGGCCTGCTTTACAAGAGCTTCTGAAAGAACCACTACACATAGAAAGGAACAAACAGTATCAGCCTTTCTAAAAAATACCAAAAAGTAAAGAGCATCAATATAATGAAGAATTTATATCAACTAATGGGCCTAAAACCCATCGGTATGCTGCATCCAGACCCATCTTACATGCAAGGATACACAAAAACTCAAAACAAAGGGATGGAGAAAGATTTACCAACCAAAGGGAGAGCAAAAATAAATAAATAAACAAAAAGCAGAAGTTACAAATTTTGCCTCTGATAAAACAGTCTTTAAAGCAACAAAGATCAAAAGAAGCAAAGAAGGACATTATATAATGATAAAAGGATCAATGCAACAACAAGAAGAGCTAAAGATCCTGAATATATACGCACCCAATACAGGAATACCCAGATATACAAGACTTATTTTTTATTTATTTTTTATTTATTTATTTATTTTTGAGACGGAGTTTCACTCTTGTTACCCAGGCTAGAGTGCAATGGCACGATCTTGGCTCACCGCAACCTCCGCCTCCTGGGTTCAGGCAATTCTCCTGCCTCAGCCTCCTGAGTAGCTGGGATTACAGGCACGTGCCACCATGCCCAGCTAATTTTTTGTATTTTTAGTAGAGACGGGGTTTCACCATGTTGACCAGGATGGTCTCGATCTCTTGACCTCGTGATCCACCCGCCTCAGCCTCCCAAAGTGCTGGGATTACAGGCGTGAGCCACCGCGCCCGGCGATATACAAGACTTATAAAGAGACTTAGACTCCCACACAATAAAAGTGGGAGACTTCAACATTAATATTAGACAGATCAACGAGACAGAAAATTAACAACGATATCCAGGACTTGAACTCAGATCTGGAACAAGCAAATTTAATTAACATTTATAGAACTCTCCACTTTAAATACACAAAATATACACTTTTTTTTTTTGAGACGGAGTTTCGCTCTTGTTACCCAGGCTGGAGTGCAATGGCACAATCTTGGCTCACCGCAACCTCCGCCTCCTGGGTTCAGGCAATTCTCCTGTCTCAGCCTCCTGAGTAGCTGGGATTACAGGCACGAGCCACCATGCCCAGCTAATTTTTTGTATTTTTAGTAGAGACGGGGTTTCACCTTGTTGACCAAGATGGTCTCGATCTCTTGACCTTGTGATCCACCCACCTCGGCCTCCCAAAGTGCTGGGATTACAGGCATGAGCCACCGCGCCCGGCCCATACACTCTTATCAACTTCCAAGTTTAAATGAAATATTGGTTGGCTCCTTGTTTGTTATTTTCTTCCCTCATTTTTTTTTCATATCTCCATTATTAAGCACAATTATAGGCATACCCGTATTTAGACTGCATTCTAGCCTGGGCAATAAAGCAATACCTCCATTCTCTCTCCCTCTTCCTCTTTTTCTTTCTTCCTCTTTTTTTTTTTTTTAATTCTTTTATTTCTTTCTCTCTTTCAAAAAAAAAAAAATTATTAGTCTTTTTTTTAAAAAAACAAAACAAAACAAAACATTTTGCTGTGACACCTGGAAAAATTTAGAAGCGGATTGAGAACCTTGTAGTCTGCCCATTTTATTTAAACGTAATTCCAAAGGAGACTTCCTATCTCTCTGTCTCATCAAAAGTTTGATGTACTGATTATCACTTTTCCTAGCATACATTAAAGTGAATTAACACCTATTAAATGTTTAGAAATGTTTGGCCATGTGCCACCTAAGCTCATCTTCAGAACCACCAGTAGTGCCCTTGCCTACGCCTTGGGCAGCCCTGCCTTTCAGAAGGCGTCTGCAGTGTAAAGACCACAGATTGCAGGGGCCAGCAGACCTCAGACCTCGTCCCGGCATTGCCGCCTAGAGCTTGTCACCTCGAACAAGTGGCTGAACCTCTCTGAGCCTCAGTTTCCATAGCCGTAAGTAAGAGTCCCTGCCTTGTGGGATTAGTGAGATTAGCTGACGTGAAGCACATAAAGCTTGCTGTGTGGCACGTACCAGCTCTCTTTCCGCTGCTCTACTGTTGTGGTTACTGAGAAGAGGACAAAGCAATATCTGGTCGCCTCCTCCATGAAACCTTCACCAATCCCCTCCTCCACTGGCCCAGAGTGGGTTCAGTTCTCACTCTGCTCCTCAAATTCCCAGGGAATGTCTCTAAGATAAGATTGGTATCTAACAATTGAGGTGACAGACTGCGACAGTTGCTCTCGGAGATTTCTGCTTGGAGTTGGCACTAGGGTGGTCAGTAGCTTAGGGAAATGTGTAGTGCGCAGCTCTGCCACTCCGCAGTGTGGCCAGGGTATACGGTGAGCATCACAGATTCAACTGCTGAGAGACGTTTGGCATCAGGTGGCTGTAGGAAGAGTTGGCTTCCTTGCCCCTCATTAAGGTCAGCACGCCAGGGCCCCGCCCCAGCCAAGCCCTTTCCAGCAAGCCCTAAACTGTTGACCCAGGACAGCACTCAGTCACTTGCCTGGCACTTGGTGACCCACGACTGTCCGTTTAACGTCTGGAAGGAGGCTCAGAAATCCCCCCAATGTGGCCGGGCACGGTGGCTCATGCCTGTAATCCCAGCAATTTGGGAGTCTGAGGTGGGTGGATCACGAGGTTAGGAGTTTGAGACCAGTCTGGCCAACATGGTGAAACCCCATCTCTATTAAAAATACAACAACAACAACAACAAAAATTAGCTGGGTGTGGTGGCAGACACCTGTAATCGCAGCTACTCAGGGGGCTGAGGCAGGAGAATCACTTGAATCTGGAAGGCGGAGGTTGCGGTGAACCGAGATTGCGCCATTGCACTCCAGCCTGGGCGACAGAGTGAGACTCTACCTAAAAAATAAATAAATAAATAAATAAATAAATAAATAATAAAAGAAAGAAATCCCCCCACTGCAGCATGTCCTGCCTCACCACCATCTGGGAAGCTCTGCCTGGGCAGATTAATGACCCTGGCAGTCCTAACATTTGGACTGGGTTTCACCATTTATAAAACACCTTCACATTCGTCACCTCCTTGGGTCTTCATATGACAATTCTGAGGTAGTCAAAGCAACTATTATTCTTCCTATTTTATAATGAAAGGATAAAAAACTAATAGCTAAGAGAAATAAGCCAGACACCAAAGGACATAGGCTGCATGATTCCATGTACGTGAGATGCCTACAGCAGTCACATTAATGAAAACAAAGTGAATAATAGTTGCTGGGGTGGTGGGGAGGGAGTTTGGGGAGTTACTGTTTAACAGGTACAGAGTTTCAGTTTGGGAGGGTGAAAAGAGTTCTGGAGATGGATGGTGACAATGATTGCACAAGAATGTGACTATACTTAATGCCACAGAATTATACATTTAAAAATGGCTATGACGGGGCATAGTGGCTCATGCCTGTAATCCCAGCACTTTGGGAGGCTGAGGGGGGTGAATCACTGGAGGTTAGGAGTTCGAGACCAGCCTGGCCAACATGGTGAAACCTTGTCTCTACTAAAAATACAAAAATTAGCCTGTTGTGGTGGCAGGCTCCTATAATCCCAGCTACTTGGTAGGCTGAGGCAGGAGAACTGCTTGAACTCAGGAGACGATGGTTGCAGTAGGCTGAGATCGCACCACTACACTCCAGCCTGGGTGACTAAGCAAGACTCTGTCTCAGAAAAAAAAAAAAAAAAAAGGTTAAAATGACCAATTTTATAATATGTCTATTTTACCACAATTTTAAAAAACAGGCCGGGCGCGGTGGCTCAAGCCTGTAATCCCAGCACTTTGGGAGGCCGAGGCGGGTGGATCACAAGGTCGAGAGATCGAGACCAACCTGGTCAACATGGTGAAACCCCGTCTCTACTAAAAATACAAAAAATTAGCTGGGCATGGTGGCACGTGCCTGTAATCCCAGCTACTCAGGAGGCTGAGGCAAGAGAATTGCCTGAACCCAGGAGGCGGAGGTTGCGGTGAGCCGAGATCGCGCCATTGCACTCCAGCCTGGGTAACAAGAGCGAAACTCCTTCTCAAAAAAAAAAAAAAAAAAAAAATTTTAAAAAACATTTCAAAACTAATAGCCAACATTTGGCCAGGGGTGGTGGCTCATGCCTATAATCCCAGCACTTTGGGAGGCCGAGGTGGTCTGAACACCTGAAGTCAGGAGTTCAAGCCTGGGCAATATGGTGAAACCCTGCCTCTACCAAAAATACAAAATCAATAGCTGAGCGTGGTGGTGCACACCTGTAGTCTCAGCTACTCGGTGGTTAAGGAGGAGGATTGCTTGAGCTGGGAGACAATGGTTGCAGTGAGCCGAGATCACACTATTCGCACTCCAGTTTGAATGACAGAGCGAGACTGTCCCAAAAAAAAAAAAAAAAAAGGTCAACATTTACTAGTAATGTATTGTTCTCTAACCCAGCAGCCAGAGTGATCCGGCTGCTGAGTCATGAGTGAGCTATGACTCTCCTCTGCTCAGAGGCCTCCAAGGCGTTCCTCTCACTAGAGCACACACTGAGCCCCTACACAGTCCTGGGGAAACTGGCACCAAGGTCTGTGTTGGACACCCTCTTGTCTGCCCGCTCCCTCCCTCCCTGCAGCAGCACCGGCCTCTTCACTGTCCTCCTGATGTGCCACACATGGCCCCATCTCGACACCTTGCCCTGCCTCTTTGCTTGCCCCAGTCCTACCCTCCACGCTCACCAGGATCTGTCCCTCGCTGGCTTCAGGTCTTTATTCAAATAACCCCTCCTTGCCGGGCGCGGTGGCTCAAGCCTGTAATCCCAGCACTTTGGGAGGCCGAGGTGGGTGGATCACGAGGTCAAGAGATCGAGACCATCCCGGTCAACATGGTGAAACCCCGTCTCTACTAAAAATACAAAAAACCAGCTGGGCATGGTGGCACGTGCCTGTAATCCCAGCTACTTAGGAGGCTGAGGCAGGAGAATTGCCTGAGCCCAGGAGGCGGAGGTTGCGGTGAGCCGAGATCGCGCCATTGCACTCCAGCCTGGGTAACGAGAGCGAAACTCCGTCTCAAAAAATAAATAAATAAAAAATAAAAATAACCCCTCCTCAGGAAGACCTCCCTGGCAAGCCCTCCCCATCTCTCCTGTGCTTTCTCTTTCTCCCCAGCCCTCATCATTACCTAATGCATGAGATATTTGTGTATTTATCTTGTTTCATGTCTATCCCCCACTAGAATGGAGGCTAATATGGGCAGGCAGTGGTCTGTTTTGTTCACTGATGTAACCCAGCCCCTAGAAGGGTACCCGGAACCTGGTGGATGGTCAAGAAATACGTGTTAGCCAGGAGTGGTGGCTCACACCTGCAATCCCAGCTACTTGGGAGGCTGAGGCAGAAGGATCACTTGAGCCCAAGAGTTTGAGACCAGTCTAAGCAACATACCGGAGATCCCATCTCTTACAAAAAAAGAAAAAATAAATATTTGTTCTTAAAAAAAAAAGATTTGTTGGTCGGGCGCGGTGGCTCAAGCCTGTAATCCCAGCACTTTGGGAGGCCGAGGCGGGTGGATCACAAGCTCAAGAGATCGAGACCATCCTGGTCAACATGGTGAAACCCCGTCTCTACTAAAAATACTAAAAATTAGCTGGGCATGGTGGCGTGTGCCTGTAATCCCAGTTACTCAGGAGGTTGAGGTAGGAGAATTGCCTGAACCCAGGAGGCAGAGGTTGCGGTGAGCCGAGATCGCACTATTGCACTCCAGCCTGGGTAACAAAAGCGAAACTCTGTCTCAAAAAAAAAAAAAAAAATTTGTTGACTGCATGGAGTTTTTAAAATTTCCTATGGCCCACGTACTTGTGGGCCATAGGAAATTTTAAACGCATCCTTCATGGATTAACCCTGAGAGGCAAGTGGTATTATTTATTCTCACTCTACCTGGGTTCCAACCTGATCATTGCTGAGGCCTCTTCAGATGTCCTCGGCCTTCTATCCCCTGCCTTCTCTCCACTGCTTCAAGTGGGAAAATGAAGCCTCAAGTGCCTCTCTCCCCTGAGTGGGCCACGTGGCAAACTCTGGCCAATGGCTCAGCACTAGCCACCCTCTCGCTGCATCCTGGCCATAGGCTGAGTGGGTAGGGACCGAGACCATGCCGTGAGGGAGGACAGGCGGGCCAAGGACAGTGCCAGTAACAGGCCCAGGTGGTGGGGGGAAGGTGAAATAAAGGCAGAGGAAACTTCTCCCAGTTGAGGCACACTCATCCAAGGCCTCTGCCCCTACCCAGACTCCTGACTCTGATCTGCCTAAAATAAATCCGGAGGTTGGTGGTTGGAGGGCAAATAAAGGCAATTCATGGCCAGGCACAGTGGCTCACATCTGTAATCCCAGCACTTTGGGAGGCCAAGGCAGGCAGATCACAATGTTAGGAGTTCGAGACCAGCCTGACCAACATGATGAAACCCCGCCTCTACTAAAAATATAAAAATTAGCTGGGCATGGTGGCTCATGCCTGTAATCCCAGCTACTCAGGAGGCTGAGGCAGGAGAATTGCTTGGGAGGCGGAGGTTGTGGTGAGCCGAGATTGCACCACTGCACTCCAGCCTGGGTGGCAGAGCAAGACTCCATCTCAAAGAAAACAAAAGGCAACTCATGGCACTGCATGCTGCCCCTTGGTTGGCAGCTCCCAGGATCCCAGGGTACCAGCCCTCCTGGGGTGTGATGTGGGCAGCCTCTGAGCTGAGTGAGGTGCAAACAAGAGACCCGGGTTGCCTTTGCCCTCTGCCCGCCCCTTGTCCTCTGTTTACATCCTCCCTTCCCGTAAATGAGTTGGGTGCTGGGCCCCACTGGCCCTGATCCAGACACACCTGCAGGACAGGTTGGGCAGAGCTCTTGCGGGTGGAGAGCGGGTGGCAGTACTGGCAGGTGTTTCAGGCCCTTGGGGAGCAAGCTCTGTTCCTTTCCATGGCAGTGCTGCTGCCAGGCTCTTGCTGCCTTGGGCCAGGAATTCTTGGCCAACTCCAAAAGGATGGGATGCCTCCGGGGGGCGGCTACCTTGTCCAGGGAGTGCCAGAAAGTTGTGTTCAAGCCCTCAGAGATAAGAGGACCAAAGACTCTTTATCTTCAGTGGGCATTTCCTAGTGGAAAACAGGTCTAGAGAGAGACAGAGAACTGGCAGTAAGATCCACACTTGAGCTGCTAGCTGCCTTGATGGGAGGCCCTACTGTAACATGGTGCCCAGGACGAGGTGCTGGCACTGGGTACCCTGGATGGCTCTGCCTCTGTCTGGACTTTGTTCTGCAGTCAGGTCAGTTGAGGAAGCAAGAGTGAACCTGGAGTTGGGTTTCTGGAAGGAGCAAGGGGGGAAGGCAGACTTGGGCGAGGGATATAGGTGTCAGATGAGGCAAGTCTGAGTCAGCCTGTGTCCCAGAGGAAGAGAAACACCGATGTCCAGCCTCCAGGGCATTTGCAGCTTCCAGATTGATTTTAGGTAGGGCAGAGTCGGGAGTTTGGGTCAGGGTAGAGGCCTTGGATAGGTGTGCCTCAGTTGGGAGAAGTTTCCTCCACCGCCAGAGGATTAACTGACCAAGTTCACGTAAGATGTGTTTTCCACCTGATCTCATGTCTCTCTCAACAACAATGATGACTGTGTACTCAGTCAACAAATATGTACTGACTGCTTACTATGTGCCCAGCCCTTTGCTGAGTGCTTAGATCACAGCTGTGCTCATTGGGGACTTTACCAATCCGTGGCATCCATGCCGGTGGGGCACAGTCCTGGTCAGCTTTCTCCCATTCCCTCCCTCACTTCTCCATCCCTCACCTGCAGCTCCTGCATCTCTTGACTCTCATCAAATGATCTTTTTTTTTTTTTTTTTTTTTTTTTTTGAGACGGAGTTTCGCTCTTGTTACCCAGGCTGGAGTACAATGGCGCGATCTCGGCTCACCGCAACCTCCGCCTCCTGGGCTCAGGCAATTCTCCTGCCTCAGCCTCCTGAGTAGCTGGGATTACAGGCACACGCCACCATGCCCAGCTAATTTTTTTGTATTTTTAGTAGAGACGGGGTTTCACCATGTTGACCAGGATGGTCTCGATCTCTTGACCTCGTTTCACCATGTTGACCAGGATGGTCTCGATCTCTTAACCTTGTGATCCACCCGCCTTGGCCTCCCAAAGTGCTGGGATTACAGGCTTGAGCCACCGCGCCCGGCTCATCAAATGATCTTGATGTCTTCTTCACCAGATGGCCATGACCTCAAACAGGACATCCTTCAGTTTCCCACCCTGCTGAATCTGCATCCCCTTCCCTCCGGAGGAGTAGAAGAGGTGTCAACCCTGCCCCATGCCGGGGGTCCCATTCCTGCTCAGCTTCTCTGGATGGGAGATTAGCGCACACAGAGGTTTGGCTCTAAGATCACCTGGGTACCTGCTTTTGGGGGTCCTGCTGAGCAAGGCAGAGGCTCAGGGTGCCTCCAGAACTGCTGGCTTAGCCTGCTCCCTGCCTGGAGACGCCTGTGGCAAAGCTTGCAGTCCCCACACCTGATGCTGTATGTCCTGGGACACGGTGACTTGTATTTCATCTTTACTTGTCCTTTGCCAAAGACCTGTGCATATTCTGGTGATGGTGGTTTTCCTCAACAGATCTTTATGAGAAGGCTGCCTCATATCCTCTACATGGGCACTCAGCTTAGCTATGGGCAGCCTGGGGCCAGGGGTTCCCTAGCCAACCCCTAGTGAAAGGGTTCCCAACCTCCAAGGATGTTGGGGCTGTATCCCTGGTCATATCCTCTGTCACCCATATGGGCTGTTAGCTCTGTGATTTTTGTTCACAGCCCCCAGGCTGTCTCTCAGATCTAGAAGGAATTGTTCAAGGTCCTGCAGGTCCATGGCTCACTGCCTGCTGCCACTTACCCCAAGCCTGCAGTGCCAAAGTCCAGTGAAGCATTTCACCAGCGCTGGGAAAGCAGCCTCATTGCTACCCCTGCAGCCCCCGATTCCAAGCCACTTGTCCCACCTCTGCTAAATTCACGGCCCATAGTTACCAGCCCATAGCAGCCGTGGCTCCCTCTCCCATGCCTAATCCACTCCCTGTACCTGAGTTAGCTGCAAGCTTCCCACACGGGACCCGGGATACTAACTGGCAGATAACGGACTAGGCCAAGAAGCTAATGGAGGTGGGATATCTGTCTTCAAGAAGCTCAGGGGCTAACTAAAACAGGTGTAGGGAATGCAAACTTCTCTACTATTTTAGGTTCTGTTGTTGGGGACTGTGAATTAAACTGACAAAAGACACGTTAACAAAAGAAAAGGCATTTAATAAGGGTTTGTTGTTGTTGTTGTTTGAGATGGAGTTTAGCTCGTTGCCCAGGCTAGAGTGCAACCGCATGATCTGGGCTCACTGAAACCTCCGCCTCCCAGGTTCAAGCAATTCTCCTGCCTCAGCCTCCTGAGTAGCTGGGATTACAGGCATGCGCCACTGTGCCCGGCTAATTTTGTATTTTAGTAGAAACAGGGTTTCTCCATGTTAGTCAGGCTGGTCTCAAACTCCCAACCTCAGGTGAAACCCCCACCTCATTCTCCCAAAGTGCTAGGATTACAGGCATGAGCCACTGAGCCCAGCACTTTTTTGATCTCAGCTCACTGCAACCTCCATCTCCTGGGTTCAAGTGATTCTCCCACCTCAGCCTCCTAAGTAGCTGGGAGTATAGGCACGTGCCACCACAGCCTGGCTAATTTTTGTATTTTGAGTAGAGATGGGGTTTTACCATACTGGTCAGGCTGGTCTTGAACTCCCAACCTCAGGTAAACCACCCGCCTCGGCCTCCCAAAGTGCTGGGATTACAGGCATGAGCCACTGTGCCTGGCCAGTGTTTTAGATTTTATATGCATGGGGGCTACGCAGAAAAAAAATGGAAACCTGAAAAAGCAGCTACACTTGGAGCTCATGTAGTATTTTAACAAAGGGTGATAAATTGTGGACAAATTAGTAGACAAAAGAAGAGGGGTTTACGGCCGGGCGCGGTGGCTCAAGCCTGTAATCCCAGCACTTTGGGAGGCCGAGGCGGGTGGATCACGAGGTCAAGAGATCGAGACCATCCTGGTCAACATGGTGAAACCCCGTCTCTACTAAAAATACAAAAAATTGGCCGGGCGCGGTGGCTCAAGCCTGTAATCCCAGCACTTTGGGAGGCCGAGGCGGGTGGATCACGAGGTCAAGAGATCGAGACCATCCTGGTCAACATGGTGAAACCCCGTCTCTACTAAAAATACAAAAAATTAGCTGGGCATGGTGGCACGTGCCTGTAATCCCAGCTACTCAGGAGGCTGAGGCAGGAGAATTGCCTGAACCCAGGAGGCGGAGGTTGTGGTGAGCCGAGATCGTGCCATTGCACTCCAGCCTGGGTAACAAGAGCGAAACTCTGTCTCAAAAAAAAAAAAAAAAATACAAAAAATTAGCTGGGCATGGTGGTATGTGCCTGTAAACCCAGCTACTCAGGAGGCTGAGGCAGGAGAATTGCCTGAACCCAGGAGGTGGAGGTTGCTGTGAGCCGAGATCGCGCCATTGCACTCCAGCCTGGGTAACAAGAGCGAAACTCCGTCTAAAAAAAAAAAAAAAGAAGAGGGGTTTTAGGGATGGCAAATTATGGTAAATATATGGGGAAAATAATGATAGATAAGGATTATTTAGGGTTTTGGTTTTTTTTTTAAACAGAGATTTGCTCTGTCACCCAGGCTGAAGTGAGTGCAGTGGTGCAATCTCGGCCCACTGCAACTTCCACCTCCCAGGTTCAAGAGATTCTTGTGCCTCAGCCTCCTGAGTAGGTGAGATTACAGGTTCCCACTACCACATCAGCTAATTTTTGTATTTTTAGAAGAGACAAGATTTCACCATGTTGCCCAGGCTGATCTCGAACTCATGGCCTCAAGTGATCTACCCACCTCAGCCTCCCAAAGTGCTGGGATTACAAGCATGAGCCACTACTTCTGGTCCCAGTATGTCACTTTTACAAAGGGAAATGCATGTCCTGCTTTTAGACAGAGAGAGAGAGGGCATAGAGTTTTTCCTGTGTCAGCTATGTCTCAGTTGTCTTCAGCCCAAAATAATTATTTTGCCATAGTCTGATGCCCTTTGCAGGTTAGTCCTATTCCGAACACAGGCACCCTGGCAGACTGAGGCCCTCTGGACAGCTCTTGCTCCCTCTAGAAGAGATTTTTTTTAGCTCTTTTTGCTATTCCCAACTCTTTTTTTTTTTTTTTTAATTTTCACTCTTGCTGCCCAGGCTGTAGTGTAATGGCATGACCTTGGCTCACTGCAACCTCCTCTTTCTGGTTTCAAGTGATTCTCCTGCCTCAGCCTCCCGAGTAGCTGGGATTACAGGCATGTGCCACCATGCCCAGCTAATTTTCGTATTTTTAGTAGAGATGGTGTTTCTCCATGTTGGCCAGGCTGGTCTTGAACTCCTGACCTCAGGTGATATACACCTGCCTTGACCTCCCAAAGTGCTGGGATTACAGGCATGAACAACCACGCCCAGCCTTCCTCAACTCTTTAGAGCCACGAAGCTGCCTGTCTCCAGCACTTATTGCTTCATCGCTCTTTCTTAAGCTGGGTTTCCCCTGGTCTCTCAGAATATGTCATTCCAGAGTCACTAGAAAGGATGGGAGGGGACGGGAAAGGGTGGGAGAATTACCACCTATTACATAGGCACATGTTTTGCATATGTTATCTGATGCTTTCAACAACCTTGTGGAGTAGGTACTATTATTATCCCTTTTTACTTATAAGGAAACTTAAGAGTCATACAGGTTGGGAGGCTCACCCAAGGTCAAGTTGTTACCTTGTAGTGGTGGAGCCTGGACACCAGCTCAGGTCTTATAGACCAGAGCTTCTCAGTCTATTTGTGAAGGACCAATTTTGTTTTGCTTTGGTTTGGCTTGTTTCTAATTTCCAGTCTAAAACCATTGCAAAGCATAATAAAAATGAATTGCTGGAAAAATGAAAAGAAAAAAGAATATACAAATTACAAGCCCATTTTGTTGTTGTTGTTATTGGATTGAACAGATGTAACATTTTTCTGTCAAACTACTTTTTTTTTTTTTTTTTTTTTTTTTTGAGACAGAGTTTCGCTCTTGTTACCCAGGCTGGAGTGTAATGGTGCGATCTCGGCTCACTGCAACCTCCGCCTCCTGGGTTTGGGCAATTCTCCTGCCTCAGCCTCCTGAGTAGCGAGGACTACAAGTGTGCACCACCATGCCCAGCTAATTTTTGTATTTTTAGTAGAGATGGGGTTTCACCTTGTTGACCAGGATGGTCTTGATCTCTTGACCTCGTGATCCACCCGCCTCAGCTCCCAAAGTGTTGTGATTACAGGTGTAAGCCACCGCGCCCGGGTTTTTTTTTTTTTTTTTTTTTTTTTAAATAAGATGGAGTTTCACCATGATGGTCAGGCTGGTCTTGAACTCCTGACCTCAGGTGATACACCCACCTCGGCCTCCCAAAGTGCTAGGATTACAGGCGTGAGCCACCGTGCCTGGCCAAAAATGCTTTTTATATTATAAAACTACCCCAATGCACAGGGAAGATGGTTTATTATTCACAACCTCAGAGACTCTGGAGAGCTGCTCCAGGGTCAGCTTTACTCATTAATTTATCTACTCAGATTGTTTACTAAGTCACTATTGTTTCATTCATTCCATAAGTACTTTCTAATAGTATATGCCCTCTGCTGAAGTCCTGGGGTTCCAGTGAGGAAACAAAGGCAGCGGTACACAGATTCCAACTTCAAGTGTTTTCTTTGTCATTGTTAGATTCTCCACCCTGGGGACAATCAATGGGGAGCTTGAATAGCTGGCAGAGGCAGTCCACACTGGTGTGGGTGGTCCCAAAGGCTTCCTAGAAGAGGCGGCCTATTAAAAGGGACGGTTAGGGTTGGGTGAGTTGGCTCACACCTGTAATCCCAGCACTTTGGGAGGCCAAGATGGAAGGATCACTTGAGCTCAAGAGTTTAAGACAAGCTTGGACAACATCGTGAGACCTCATCTCTCCCCAAAAATTTAAAAATTAGCTGGACGTAGTGGCACCCATTCGTAGCTCCAGCTACTCAGGAGGCTGAGATGAGAGGATCACCAGAGCACAGGAGGTGGAGGCTGAAGTGAGCTGTGATTGTGCCACTGTACTCCAGCCTGGGTGACAGCCAGACCCTGAGTCTAAAAAAAAAAAAAAAAGAAAGAAAGAAAGAAAAGAAAAGGGGACTGTTAAATAAATCATGCAGTATCCACACAGTGTACTACTGCGAGGTTGTTGAAGGGTTGGTGTAAAGCCCTGCATATTAACACAGTTATGCCAGGATGCAAGATTAAATAAACAATGCAGGTAGCAGGAGAGCATTTATAATGTGATGCTGTTTATGTATGATTCCTGGTGCTTCTTTGGTATATTACAGATAGCTGGTGGGTCTCTACAAACCACAAAGCCCCTCTCCCATCACCACAGCCCCACCCTAATAGAAGCCCTTCATGCTCTGGTTAGACTCACTCCTAAGTCGGCCCAGGTTGCCAAGGGAGTATGTCATGGTCTTCTGGTTTTTTGAGCTTAGAAAAGATTGAGAGTATCTCTGTCTGTCTGTAAGAGTGCACACTGCCAGCAAAATGTCTGCAAGGACACTCGTTAATAGGCTTTCAGTTGCTGTCTCTGGGGGTAGATTTTTTATTTTTTTATGAAGACAGGGTTTCACCATGTTGGTCAGGCTGGTCTTGAACTCCCGACTTCAGGTGATCCATCCGCCTTGGCCTCCAAAGTGCTTGGATTACAGGCACGAGCCACCACGCCCCGCCGGGGGTAGAATTTAATATGATTTTTCATTTCTTTTTTCTACCCATTAATAGCCATATTCTTTTTAAAAATAGCAGCTTTGTTGAGATTTAATTCATAATATCATAACATTCATCCTTTAAATGTCTACACTTCAGTGGTTTCTATATATTCACAGAATTGTGCAGCCATCACCACTAGCTTATTTCAGAACATTTTTATCACTCCAGAAAGAAACCCTGTGCCCATTAGCAGTCATGCCCCATTTCTCCCTCCCCTCTGTCTCTGGCACCCACGAATTGACTTTCTGCCTCTTTGGATATTCCAGACATTCCACATAAATGGAATCATACAACTTACAGTCTGACCAATTTCTACTGTTAGAAATATTTTACAAAAAGCTGGTAGGAGCCAGGCACAGTGGCTCAAACCTGTAATCCTAGAGCTTTGGGAGGCCAAGGCGGGTGGATCACTTGAGGTCAGAACTTTAAGACCAGCCTGGCCAACAGGGCGAAACTCTGTCTCTACTAAAAATAAAAAAAAATTAGTCAGGCATGGTGGCAAACACCTGTAATCCCAGCTACTTGGGAGGCTGAGGCAGAGAATAGCTTGAATCTGGGAGGTGGAGGTTGCAGTAAGCTGAGATTGGGCCACTACACTCCAGCTTGGGCGACAGAGGGAAATTCCGTCTCAAAAAATAAATAAATAATAAAATAATATAACATTATTTTTTTTTAAAGCTGGTGGGGGCTGGGCAAGGTAATCCCAGCATTTTGGGAGGTCAAGGCAGGAGAATGACTAGAGCCCAAGAGTCACTCCTCTCTACAAAAAATTTTAAATGGGCTGGGTGTGGCAATTCACACCTGTAATCCCAGCACTTTCAGAGGCCGAGGTGGGCAGATGACCTGAGGTCAGGAGTTCGAGACCAGCCTGGCCAAAAAGACGAAACCCCATCAATACCAAAAATACAAAAATTAGCCTGGTATGGTGGCACATGCCTGTGATCCCAGGTACTCAGGAGGCTGAGGTAGGAGCATTGCTTGAACCCTGGAGGCAGAGGATGCAGTGAGCTGAGATCCCGCCACTGCACTCCAGCCTGGAAGACAGAGCAAGACTGACTCAAAAAAAAAATTTTTTTTTAATGCAGGAGGATTGCTTGAGCCCAGGTGGTCAAGATTGCAATCCTGCCTCTGCATGTCAGCCTGAGTGATGGGGAGAGACTGCCTCAGAAAAAAAAAAAAGCTGGTGGCCTTGAGTTTCGTGTAAGAGTAGAGGAGAATGTATCTAAATTATTAGCATCATTCATCCCTCAAAAATGTTTTTACTGAGAAGCTTTTGGCAGAGCTGCTGGGGACATTCATGTAGACATGACAGAAAATAGATCTGCCTCAACAAGTAAAAGAGTAACAGAGGCTGGCACGATTTCTAGGTGAAGGGGAATGCTGATACACTGTTGCTGGGAATGTAAATTAGTTCAACTATTGTAGAAAGCAGTGTGGGGATTCCTCACAGAGTCAGAAACAGAAGGCCAGGCGAGGTGGCTCATGCCTGTAATCCCAGCACTTTGGGAGGCCAAGGCGGGCGGATCACCTGAGGTCAGGAGTTCTAGACCAGCTTGACCAACATAGAGAAATCCGATCTCTATTAAAAATACAAAATTAGCTGGGAGTGGTGGTGCATGCCTGTAATCCCAGCTACTTAGGAGGTTGAGGCAGGAGAATCACTTGAACCTGAGAGGCAGAGTCTGCAGTGAGCCAGATAGTGGCTTTGCACTCCAGCCTGGGCAACAAGAGCAAAACTCTGTCTCAAAAAAAAAAAAAAAAAAAAAAAGGAGTTAGAAACAAATACCCTTCAACCCAATATTCCCATTACCCAAAGGAATAGAAATCATTATACATAAAGACACATGCAGGTGTATGTTCACTGCAGCACTATTCACAATAGCAAAGACAGGGAATCAACCTACAAATGCTCACTGATGCTAAACTGGATAAAGAAAATGTGGTACATATACACCATGGAATACTATGCAGCCAAAAAAAAGAATGAGATCACGTCTTGTGCAAGAACATGGATGGAACTGGAGGCCATTACCCTAAATGAACTAATGCAGGAACTGAAAACCAAATACTGCATGATCTCACTCACAAGCGGGAGCTAAATGATGGGAACACATGGAGAGAAACAGGGGGACAACAGACACTGGGGCCTTCTTGAGGGTGGAGCCTGGGAGGAGGGAGAGGATCAGAAAAAATCACTATTGAGTACTAGGCTTAATACCTGGGTGATGAAATAATCTGTACAACAAACTCCTGTGACACAAGTTTACGTAATGACAAAACTGCACATGTACTCCTGAACCTAAAATAAAAGTTATTTTAAAAACTAGATCTGGGGCTGGGCGTGGTGGCTCACACCTGTAATCCTGCACTTTGGGAGGCCAAGACAGGTGAATCACCTGAGGTCAGGAGTTCAAGATTAGTCTGACCAACATGGAGAAATCCTGTCTCTACTAAAAATACAAAATTAGCTGGATGTGGTGGCACAGGCCTGTAATCCCAGCTACTTGGGAGGCTGAGGCAGGAGAATTGCTTGAACTCAGGAGGCAGAGGTTTTAGTGGGCTGAGGTCACGCCATTGCATTCCAGCATGGGCAAGAAGAGCAAAACTCAGTCTCAAAAAAAAAAAAAAGAAAGAAACAAAAAGAAAAGGAAGGAAGGAAAGAGAAAGAAGGAAAGAGAAAGAAAGAAAGAGGGAAAGAAAGAAAGAAAGAAAATAGATCTGGACCAGGTGTGGTGGCACACACCTGTGATCCCAGCACTTTGAAAGGCCAAGGCAGGTGGATCACCTGAGGTCAGGAGTTCAAGACCAGCCTGGCCAACATGGTGAAACCCCGTCTCTACTAAAAATACAAAAATCATGGTCGGGTGCGGTAGCTCACGCCTGTAATCACAGCACCTTGGGAGGCCGAAGCAGGCAGATCACAAGGTCAGGAGTTTGAGACCAGCCTGACCAACATGGTGAAACCCCGTTCTCTACTAAAAATGCAAAAAAATTAGCCGGGCGTGGTGGCGTGCGCCTGTAATCCCAGCTACTCTAGAGGCTGAGGCAGGGGAACTGCTCGAATCAGGCAGTTGGAGATTGCAGTGAGCTACTATCGCACCACTGCACTCCAACCTGGGTGACCTAGGTGACCTGGGTGACAGAGCAAGACTCTGTCCCCCTGCCAAAAAAAATCAAAAAAATCAACTGGATGTGGTGGCATATACCTGTAATCCCAGCTACTTGGGAGGCTGAGGCAGGAGAATCACTTGAACCTGGAAGGAGGAGGTTGCACTGAGCCAAGATTGCACCACTGCACTGCAGCCTGGGTGACAAAGGGAGGCACCATCTCAAAAAAAAAAGGTCTGTCTTTGAGTAGCTTGCACTGGGGCTCCTGAGGATCAGAGAGTAAACAGGTACAGAAAGACACTGGATAATCTCAGGTGGATAAGGGCTCTGAAGACAAGATGGCTGGGTGAAGTGCTGGAGAGTGGGGCAGGGTTGGGAGAGAGATCCGCTTTAGGGAGGGTGCTGGGTGGAGACTCTGAATAGGTGAGATTTAAACTGACACCAGTCTGGTGAGAAGCAGAGGAAAGAGGAAACAGCAGGCGGTCCTTGAGACAGGTGCAAGCTGGGTGTTTTGGGGAAACAGGGAAGCTGTGTGCCAAGGCCAGTGAATACATGGTAGCACCAGATGACTATGGAGGTAGCCACGGGGGACCAGAATGCACAGGCTCTTGCAGGGCAGAGCAAGGAGTCGGGGTGTTAGGCCGGGCGCGGTGGCTCATGCCTGTAATCCCAGCACCTTGGGAAGCTGAGGCGGATGGATCACGAGGTCAAGAGATTGCAACAGAGTAGTCTCAGCTACTCCGGAAGCTGAGGCAGGAGAATCACTTGAACCCAGGAGGCGGAGGTTGCAGTGAGCTGAGATCTCACCGCTGCACTCCAGCCTGGTGACAGAGCAAGACTAAGTCTCAAAAAAAAAAAAAAAAAGAGGCCGGGCGCGGTGGCTCAAGCCTGTAATCCCAGCACTTTGGGAGGCCGAGGCGGGTGGATCACGAGGTCAAGAGATCAAGACCATCCTGGTCAACATGGTGAAACCCCGTCTCTACTAAAAATACTAAAAATTAGCTGGGCATGGCGTGTGCCTGTAATCCCAGCTACTCAGGAGGCTGAGGCAGGAGAATTGCCTGAACCCAGGAGGCAGAGGTTGCGGTGAGCCGAGATCGCGCCATTGCACTCCAGCCTGGGCAACAAGAGCGAAACTCCGTCTCAAAAAAAAAAAAGAACCAGGCAGGATGGCACTTGCTGTAGTCCCAGCTACTCGGGAGGCTGAGGAGGATTGCTTGAGCCCAGGAGTTCTGGGCCGTAGTGTGCTATGCCGATCGGGTGTCCACACTAAGTTTGGCATCAATATGGTGACCTCCTGGGAGTGGGGGACCACCAGGTTGCCTAAGGAGGGGTGAACTGGCCCAGGTCGGAAACAGAGCAGGTCAAAACTCCCCTGCTGATCAGTAGTGGGATTGCACCTGTGAATAGCCACTGCACTCCAGCCTGGGCAACATAGCAAGACCATGTCTCTTAAAAAAAAAAAAAAGAGTTGGGGTGTTATTCTAAGAGTGATGAGAAAGTATAGTTTTAAATCAGGGAGTTATCCACTCTGATTTATTTTTCTTTATTCTTTTTGAGATGAAGTTTAACCTTGTCTCCCAGACTGAAGTGCAATGGTGCCATATTGGATCACCGCAACCTCTGTCTTCCAGGTTCAAGCAATTCTTCTGCCTCAGCCTCCCAAGTAGCTGGGATTACAGGTGGGTGCCACCATACCTGGCTAATTTTTTTGTATTATTAGTGGAGACAGAGTTTCACCATGTTGACCAGGCTGGTCTTGTACTTCTGACCTCAGGTGATCTGCCTGCCTCAGCCTCCCAAAATGCTGGGATTACAGGCATGAGCCATCATGCCCGGCCTTTGTGTGTGTGTGTGATAGATTCTACCTCTGTCACCCAGGTTAGAATGCAGTGGCAAGATCTCTGCTCACTGACTGCAGTCTCCACCTCCTGAGTTCAAGCTGTTCTTCTGCTTCAGCCTCCCGAGGAACTGGGATTATAGGTGTGTACCATCATGCCCAGCTAAATAATAAAGTCGGGATTTCACAATATTGGCCGGGCTGGTCTCGGACTCCTGATGATCCACCCACCTCGGCCTCCCGAAGTGTTGGGAATACAGGTGTGAGCCACCGTGCCCAGCTGCAGTTGCAATTATGATCTGGAACACTTTTCCCAGCCTAGTGTGGTCAAGATAGGGACGGGTCGAGGCTGGCACTGACGCTAGACTTCGGTGCACAGGGCAAGTATGGGCAAGCCCCAAGCGGCTTGGTGAGGCCCAGGCAGTGAAGCTTGGGAAATGGGAAGTGGGGCTGCCCCCAGATTCCGGTATCTATTACAGCCAAGGCCACTGCATGTCCTCACGGCTCTCCCAGAGATCTCAGGTGGGGCCCTTCTGTGTTCCTCAAGCATCCATGCCACCTGGAGGGTGGGGCAGGGCCCTCCTACTTAGCCCTGGGCCTCCTGAGGAACCACGGGGTGCCCAGGGGTAACCTGAGCCAGCCTCACTGCGGCATGGGTGGGTGTGGTCACGTGGGCCTGGCACCAGAGAGTGGAGCAGAATGTCAGCGTACCTGGTGGCAGCACTCTGCAAACAGACTCCAGTCACCAGATAGACTGGAGTCACGAACCTAACAAAGCGCTCAGCTGAACAAGTGTAACTGCGAAGGGCAGGGCGCACAGTGCTGCCCAGTGCCTCCTGCTTTCATCTGGTCAGGGTTATTGGGGAGACAGGTTCTCTAGGAGGACCCATTAACAAGATTAACGGGGGTGGCCTGGGAGACGCTGGGATGCTCACTAAAAACACATCCTGGGGGAATGAGGTAGGTGGGGAGCTAGGAACACTGCCTGGGCCGGTTTCCTTCCCTACAGCCCTTTATCTGGAGAGATAAGCTCTACTATTCTACAAGGGGTTAATTTAAGAAGGGGTTGCTGGCACATGCACGATGGCTCGAGCCTGTAATCCCAGCACTTTGGGAAGCTGAGGTGGGTGGATCACTTGAGGTTAGGAGTTCGAGACCAGCCTGGCCAACATGGCAAAACCCCATCTCTACTAAAAATACAAAAATGAGCTGGGCATGGTGGGACGTGCCTGTAATCCCAGCTACTCAGAAGGCTGAGGCATGAGAATTGCTTGAACCCGGGAGGCAGAGGTTGCAGTGAGCTGAGATCACGCCACTGTACTCTAGCCTGGGTGACATGGCGAGACTCTGTCTCAAAAAAAAAAAAAAAAAAAAGGGGTTGACTGCATTGATGGCATGGGTTGGGGGGATTTGGGAGGAGCTAGGAACTCCAGGAGTGAAAGAGGGAAGTGGAGTCCGAAACTTCTGGTCTGTCTCAGTTCTGGTCTGCTTCAGGAGGCTTGAATGAGAGACCCTGATACTTCTGGTCTCAATGAGAAAGGCAGTTTATATTAATTAATTAATTTAAAAGGAGTTTATGGCCGGGCACGGTGGCTCACACCTGTAATCCCAGCACTTTGGGAGGCCGAGGCGGGTGGATCACAAGGTCAAGAGATCGAGACCATCCTGGTCAACAAGGTGAAACCCCGTCTCTACTAAAAATACAAAAAGTTAGCTGGGCATGGTGGCGCGTGCCTATAATCCCAGCTACTCAGGAGGCTGAGGCAGGAGAATTGCCTGAACCCAGGAGGCGGAGGTTGCGGTGAGCCGAGATCGCGCCATTGCACTCCAGCCTGGGTAACAAGAGCGAAACTCCGTCTCAAAAAAAAAAAAATAAATAAATAAAAGGAGTTTATATTAATTTGACAACCACCTGTGAAACATTTATTTACAGGTAAGAAAAAGCTGAGTCCAACATAGATTCTGTCCTTATGGAGCCCAGAGTCTAGCTAGGCAAAGACAGAGCCCTACTCACATTGTCTCATCTTTGTCAGTTAATGTGCCTGTCTCCTATGCCACTGGGACTGTGTCTTCAGCACCACTAGGTACTCAGTACTTAGTATAGTACCTGGCACTTAGTTGTTGTTCAGTAAGTGATTGACTATAATACAACCCAGTCTGAGGTAAGTGCTATAGTGAGCTTCTGCCTTTTTATTCCAGCTTCTCAGGGGGCTGAGGCAGGAGAATCACTTGAACCCGGGAGGCACAGGTTGCCATGAGCGGAGACCGCCATTGCACTCTAGCCTGGGTGACAGAGTGAGACTCTGTCTCAAAAGTATATATATATATTTCTTAGATCTGGTATCTGAGAAGGTTTTCTGATAGTGGGTAATCTGAAGAAATGTATGAAAGCGGCCGGGCGCGGTGGCTCAAGCCTGTAATCCCAGCACTTTGGGAGGCCGAGGCGGGTGGATCACGAGGTCGAGAGATCGAGACCATCCTGGTCAACATGGTGAAACCCCGTCTCTACTAAAAGTGCAAAAAATTAGCTGGGCATGGTGGCACGTGCCTGTAATCCCAGCTACTCAGGAGGCTGAGGCAGGAGAATTGCCTGAACCCAGGAGGCGGAGGTTGCGGTGAGCCGAGATCGCGCCATTGCACTCCAGCCTGGGTATCTAGAGTGGAAACTCCATCTCAAAAAAAAAAAAAAAAAAAAGAAATGTATGAAAGCCTTTGAGATGGCAAGAGCACCTTAAATATCCAAATCACGTTAAAGGCTGGGTCCAGTGGCTCACACCTGTAATCCCAGCACTTTGGGAGGTCAAGGCATGTGGATCACTTGAGGCCAGGAGTTAGAGACCAGCCTGGCCAACATGGTAAAACCCCGTCTCTACTAAAAATACAAAAATTAGCCAGGTGTGATGGTGCACGCCTATAATCCCAGCTATGCAGGAGGCTGAGGCATGAGAATCACTTGAACCTGGGAGGTGGAGGTTGCAATGAGCCGATATCATGCCACTGCACTCCAACCTGAACGACAGAGCAAGACTCCGTCACAAACAAACAAACAAACAACATCACATTAAAAAGAAAACCTGGGGCTGGGCATGGCGGCTCACGCCTGTAATCCAAGCACTTTGGAGGCCAAGGCGGGTGGATCACCTGAGGTCAGGAGTTCAAGACCAGCCTGACCAACATGGTGAAACCACATTGGTTTTATTAAAAAAACAAAAACAAAAACAAAAACAAAAAAAAACCCTGGACCTGTTTTAAAGACCCACTGCAGAAGTGACCCTTCTCATTGGTGACTGGTGAAATTATTCTTGCCAAGGTTTGGTATGACCAGGCAAAAAGCTTTCAATGTTCGAAGTGAGGAAGCACAGAAGTCATGTACTCTGCATTGTAGTTAACCAGAAAGTAAATCAAGAACCACTTGATTTGGGCGAGGTGGCTCATGCCTATAATCCCAACACCTTGGGAGTTCCAGGCAGGTGGATCACCTGAGGTTGGGAATTCAAGACCAGCCTGACCAACATGGAGAAACCCTGTCTCTACCAAAAATACAAAATTAGCTGGGAGTAGTGGCACATGCCTATAACCCCAGCTGAGATAGGAGAATCACTTGAACATGGAAGGCAGAGGTTGCAGTGAGCCAACATTGCACTCCAGCCTGGGCAACAAGAATGAAACCTCTGACTCAAAAAAAAAAAAAAAAAAAAAAAAACACTGAGAATGGCTGGGTGCTGTGGCTCATGCCTGTAACCCTTGCACCTTGGGAGGCTGAGATAGGAGGATCACTTGAGCCCAGGAATTTGAGACCAGTCTAGGCAACATAGTGAAACCCTGTCTGTACAAAAAATAAAAATAAAAAATAGTTGGGTATGGTGGTACATGCCTGTGATCCCAGCTACCCTGGAGGATGAGGTAGGAGGATCACTTGAGCCCAGGAGGTTGAGGTTGCAGTGAGTCATGCTCACACCACTGCACTCCAGCCTGGGCAACACTGTCTCAAAAAACAAACAAACGGCTGGGCGTGGTAGTTCACGCCTGTAATCCAAGCACTTTGGAGGCCAAGGTGGATGGATCACCTGAGGTCGGGAGTTCAAGACCAGCCTGACCAACATGGTGAAACCACGTCTTTAAAAACAAACAGACAAACAAACAAGAACTACTGGGCATAGGTCACTGGAAGGGAAATTTTGTCTTAGTAGAAGAATTCCAACGAGGGGATGGGCAATTTTCTGAGAAGGGGACGTGGGTGTTCGTGCAAAGCCTGGATGTCAAAGGAACAAACAAAGTCTGGGGAACCAACCAATCTCATTGCCAGCTACCAGTGTGGACCATGCCTGCTGCGGCTACACACACAGTGCTATGGTTCTCAGTCCCTCTGGCCATCTCTGTCCTCCTGCAAGCCCGTGACTCCGGTGTCCTCTTCCTTGATCTATCTCCCACTGTCTCTCCACCCTCCACCAAACCCTCTTCACTTTCCGGCCTCAGCTGAACTTAGCCCAGCCCTGAGGGTGCTGCTTCCCTGTAGCCTGTGTAGCCTGTGAAATCCAGTCCTGCCCTCAGGGGCCAGAGGTAAGGCCAACTATCTTCCTTGTCATCTCAGTAACTGTCACTTCTATCTACTAGGTTTACTATAGCCAAAACTCAAGATGTCATCTGTCATCCTTGATTCTTCTGTATCCCTCCTTCTTCCTGCCTTTTTTATTCAGATGGAGTCTCGCTCTATTACCCAGGCTGGAGTGTGGCGATGCGATGAGGGCCCACCGCAACCTCCATCTCCTGGGTTCAAGTGATTCTCCTGCCTCAGCCTCCCAAGTAGTTGGGACAACAGGTGCAGGCCACCACCCCGAGCTAATTTTTGTATTTTTAATACAGACAGGGTTTCACTATGTTGGCCAGGCTGATCTTGAACTCCTGAGCTCAAGTGATCTGCCTGCCTCAGCCTCCCGAAGTGCTGGGATTATGGGTGTGAACCACCGAGCCTGGACACCTCAGTACACTATCTTCAAACATTATTCTGAGCATTTACGATGCCCTTTCAACCTGAAAACCTAAGGATATTTCAGTTCAGTTTCTGGAAAATTGTTTGGATTGTTTCAGTGGTCCTTTTTCACTTCTGTTTTCTCTCTTTGCTTTTTCAAGAGCCCCTATTTTTCAGAAGTTGGGCTCTTTAGAATGAACCGCCTAATGCTCTTTTCTTTCCTGTTTGCATCTTGTTGTCTTTCGGCTCTAATTTCTGGAAGATTTCCTCAAGTTTTTTCTAACCCTTTATTGAGTTTCTGTTTTCTGTTTTCATGTACGTAATTTCCAGAAGCTCTTTTTCTGTTTTTGGTTTTTGTGATGTTTTATTTGAGGCAGGGTCTTGCCCCGTCACCCAGGCTGGAGTGCAGTGACACCATCACGGCTGACTGCAGCCTCCACCTCCCAGCCTCAGGCAATCCTCCACCAAGTAGCTGGGACTCCAAGGGCACGCCACCACCTCCAGCTAATTCTTTTTATTTTTTTTTTGTAGAGACAGGGTCTCACTCTATTGCCCAGGTGGACCACGTCCTATTCATGTTATTTTTTTTATAGCGTTCTACCCTTGTGCCTTTGTTTTCTATTGTTGCATCACAAATTACTCCAAAAGGTAATTTTTAGAGGTTTAAAAACAACAAAAAACATTCATTGTTTTGCAGTTTCTTTCTCTCTCTCTCTTTTTTTTTTTTTTTTTTTTGAGATGGAGTTTCGCTCTTGTTACCCAGGCTGGAGTGCAATGGCGCGATCTCGGCTCACCACAACCTCCTCCTCCTGCGTTCAGGCAATTCTCCTGCCTCAGCCTCCTGAGTAGCTGGGATTACAGGCACGCGCCACCATGCCCAGCTAATTTTTTGTATATTTAGTAGAGACGGGGTTTCACCATGTTGACCAGGATGGTCTCGATCTCTTGACATTTGTGATCCACCCGCCTCGGCCTCCTAAAGTGCTGGGATTACAGGCGTGAGCCACTGCGCCCGGCCTATTTTTTTTTTTTTTTTTTTTTTTTTTTTTTTTGTTTTGTTTTTTTTTGTTTTTTGAGACGGAGTTTTCGCTCTTGTTACCCAGGCTGGAGTGCAATGGCACGATCTCGGCTCACCGCAACCTCCGCCTCCTGAGTTCAAGCAATTCTCCTGCCTCAGCCTCCTGAGTAGCTGGGATTACAGGCACGCGCCACCATGCCCAGCTAATGTTTTTTTGTATTTTTAGTAGAGACGGGGTTTCACCATGTTGACCAGGATGGTCTCGATCTCTTGACCTCGTGATCCACCCGCCTCGGCCTCCCAAAGTGCTGGGATTACAGGCTTGAGCCACCGCGCCCGGCCTTTTTTTTTTTTTTTTTACTTGAGACAGAGTCTCACTCTGTCACCCAGGCTGGAGTGCAGTGGTGCAGTCTTGGCTCACTACAGCCTCTGCCTCCCCGATTCAAGTGATTCGCCTGCCTCAGCCTCCCAAGTAGCTGGGATCACCAGCATGTCCCACCATGCCTGGCTAATTTTTGTATTTTTAGTAGAGATGGGGTTTTACCATGTTTGCCAGGCTGGTGTCACACTCCTGACCTTAAGTGACCCACCTGCCTCAGCCTCCCAAAGTGCTGGGATTACAGGCGTGAGCCACCGTTTCTTTTTGAGATGGAGTTTCACTCTTTTTGCCCAGGCTGGAGTGCAATGGCAAGATCTCGGCCCACCACAACCTCCACCTCCTGGGTTCAAGCAGTTCTCCTGCCTCAGCCTCCTGAGTAGCTGGGTGGCAGAGCAAGGGATTACAGACATATGCCACGACGCCCAGCTAATTTTGTATTTTTAGTAGAGAGGGGGTTTCTCCATGTTGGTCAGGCTGGTCTGGAACTCTGGACCTCAGGTGATCCACCCGCCTCAGCCCCCCAAAGTACTGGGATTACAGACATGAGCCACTGCGCCAGGTTCCATTTTTTTAATCTTTTACACATTAAAGCAACCCCATAAGAGATGACATTAGAATAATATTGCCCCTCTTCCCCTCTGAGTGAATGGCCTTCTGTCTGGTATTTTTATTAGAATCCTCAAGGTTTTGTTGGTTTTTTTTTTTTTGAGATAGAGTCTTGCTCTGTCACCCAGGTTGGAGTGCAGTGGCGAGATCTTGGTTCACTGCAACCTCTGCCTCCCAGGTTCAGGTGATTCTCCTGCCTCAGCCTTCCCAGTAGCTGGGGCTACAGGCATGCAACACCACATCTGGTTAATTTCTGTATTTTTAGTAGAGTTGGGGGTTTAGCCACGTTGGCCAGGCTGGTCTTGAACTCCCTGCCTCGACCTTTCAAAGTGCTGGGATTACAGGCATGAGCCACCGCGCCCAACCGGAATTCTCAATTTTATAAGGTGATGTCAACCTGATCCCTAGGTGAACAGACCGTTAAGTCGTACGGCCCCATATGAGAATCTGCAGCACCTAAAACCATGTTCAGCAGGTAATAAACTAAATGTGTTGACTGAATGAATATTAAACTGTTTTTTTGTAGACTCAGAAATGTGCTGCACAGATTCTCCCTCAAAGAAGGACTAATGGATAGGAAAATTTATTGACTTTACTGAGCTCTCCCGAGATGCTGGATTTAGTGAGGATTTCAGGAGAGGTATGAACTCGCCATAATGATGGCTTCTAGAAGCTGGGAAAGTGTCCACAATGAATGAAGTTGCAGCACCAGAATTACTGTAGCAGATGGTGAAGGAAATAATTAAAAAGTGCAGGGAAGGGAACAGGCTCGAATGATATGTTGGGTGTTACCAAAGACCCATCAGCTGTTTAGGTTACATGAGAAGCCCCCGAGGATGCACTGTTTACACCAAGACCATCAGGAATGCAGTGTTGAGAGGGACCCCAGCAGCACTCAGAAGTTCAGTGGCAGCTTTCCTCTGAGGGCTGAGGCTCCTGGTAGGAGAGGCTTGTTGCTGCTATCAGCGGAAATAAGAGGACTCTGAAACAATGGAGACCAGGTGGCTGCCCTGGCGACAAAAAGCCAGACTGTAGCAGACATTGTAAACACCGGCAAGGTCAGGGTGGCAGCCAAGGGAGCGTGACCTGCAGATGGCTAATAGAACGTGATGTCTGTAGGGGCAAAATGCATGCACAGCAGACAGGCTTGTACTGTAGGAGACATCAGCGATGGCTTAGACAGTGAGGAGGGGCCTCTGGCATGATGGACACGCCTGAGGGAGAAACCTGCTTAGCCAGGGCTGAGAGACTGACTCCTGGGAGCCCAAGTGGGATGGCTTACTCAGGAGGAGCAGCAGCTTTGACCAATGCCAGCATGGTCTGGTAATCTTGCACATAAGACTCTGGATTCCATCTCTACTATCTTTACCAGCTGGGTGACCCAAGATGTATTACTTGGTGTTTACAACTAATTGGTCACAACCACTTACATCCCACTGTTTCACTTGACTAGGCTTTTAAAAAACCTTGTTACGCCGGGCGCGGTGGCTCAAGCCTGTAATCCCAGCACTTTGGGAGGCCGAGGCGGGTGGATCACGAGGTCGAGAGATCGAGACCATCCTGGTCAACATGGTGAAACCCCGTCTCTACTAAAAGTGCAAAAAATTAGCTGGGCATGGTGGCACGTGCCTGTAATCCCAGCTACTCAGGAGGCTGAGGCAGGAGAATTGCCTGAGCCCAGGAGGCGGAGGTTGCGGTGAGCCGAGATCGCGCCATTGCACTCCAGCCTGGGTAACAAGGGTGAAACTCCGTGTCAAAAAAAAAAAAAAAAAAAAACCTTGTTACTTAATGTTGTATGCCTATTGTTATTTACCTATAAAATGGTGGATATCCACCTGTAAAATAGGTACTTCTATTATTTGTGTGTGTGTGTGTGTGTTTGTTTCTTTTTGTTTTTTTGAGACGGAGTCTCGCTCTGTCTCCAGGCTGGAGTCAGTGGCGTGATCTCAGCTCACTGAAACCTCTGCCTTCCAGGTTCAGGTGATTCTCCTGCCTCAGCCTCCTGAGTAGCTGGGAGTATAGGCACGCACAACCACGCCCAGCTAACTTTTATATTTTTAGTAGACATGGGGTTTCACCATGTTGACCAAACCTGGCCTGGAACTCCTAACCTCGTGATCGGCCCGGTATAGGTACTTCTATTTAGAAGTACCTACCTGGCCTAGGTACTTCTATTATTTGTAAGGATCAAATGAGGCAAAGCACTTAGAAGCATACACTACACAGCGGAAGAGCCAATGAGTGCCTGCTGTTGCTAGTACCACTAAGGTGAGGCACGTATATGCAGAACCCAAGGTGACATTACCTCCCTGAGCGCCTGGGACAGTCCTGGCTTGGACCTATTGTTCCAGTGTAAATGTAGACAGTGGCCTCCTTTCACTCTCAAATGTATCCTGGTTTGGATAATAAATTACATGGACAACCTAACATGATCTACTTTAACATTAAAATTCTATGACAAAGGCTGGGTGCAGTGGCTCACGCCTGTAATCCCAGCACTTTGGGAGGCCAAGGCGGGTGGATCACTTGAGGTCAGGAGTTTGAGACCAGCCCTGCCAACATGGTGAAACCCTGTCTCTATTTAAAATACAAAACTTGGCCGGGCGCGGTGGCTCAAGCCTGTAATCCCAGCACTTTGGGAGGCCGAGGCGGGTGGATCACGAGGTCAAGAGATCGAGACCATCCTGGTCAACATGGTGAAACCCCGTCTCTACCAAAAATACAAAAAATTAGCTGGGCATGGTAGCGCGTGCCTGTAATCCCAGCTACTCAGGAGGCTGAGGCAGGAGAATTGCCTGAACCCAGGAGGCAGAGGTTGCGGTGAGCCGAGATCGCGCCATTGCACTCCAGCCTGGGTAACAAGAGCGAAACTCCCTCTCATAAAATAAAATAAAATAAAATAAAATACAAAACTTAGCCAGGTGTGGCTGTAGTCTCAGCTACTCTGGAGGCTGAGGCAGGAGAATTACTTGAACCTTGGAGGCAGAGGTTGCAGTGAGTCGAGGTCATACCACTGCACTCCAGCTTGGGTGGCTCACTCCAGAGTAAGAATCTGTCTCATAAAAAAAAAAAAAAATTCTATGAGATAGAAATTGCTATCCCAATTTACAGATAAAGAATGACAGGCCAGCTGTGGTGGCTCACGCCTATAATCCCAGCCCATTGGGAGGCCGAGACAGGCGAATCACCTGAGGTCAGGAGTTTGAGACCAGCCTGGCCAACATGGCAAAACCCCATCTGTACTAAAAATACAAAAATTAAGGCTGAGCTCGGTGGCTCACACCTATAATCCCAGCACTTTGAGAGGCCAAAGAGGGCAGATCACCTGAGGTCAGCTGTTTGAGACCAGCCTGGCCAACATGGTGAAACCCCATCTCTACTAAAAATACAAAAGAAATTAATCAGTCATGGTGGTGAGTCCTGTAGTCCCAGCTACTTGAGAGGCTAAGGCAGGAGAATTGCTCGAACCTGGGAGGTGGAGGTTGCAGTGAGCCAAAATCACACCATTGTACTCCACCCTGGGTGACAGAGCAAGAGGTCTCAAAAAAAAAAAAAAAAAAAAACCCCAAAAAACTAGCAAACAAAAAAATTAGCTGAGCATGTGGTGTCCACCTGCAATCCCAGCTACTGGGGAGGCTGAGACAGGAGAACTGCTTAAACCCAGAAGGTGAAGGTTGCAGTGAGCTGAGATCATGCCATTGCACTCCAGCCTGGGCAAGAGTGAGACTCAGTCTCAAAAAAAGGAGAAGGAAAGAATGATGAGGCCCAGGGAATGCCATATTTCTAGGCGGCTAGTCTGGGTTCCTGATGATGGTTTTGTCCCTTACGTCCAAATCCTCTCAGTCCCTAACTAGAAAGCAACCCCAAGAAATTCACAGCAGGTTTGTTGGGAGAATCAGGGAGCTGAGGACGGAGAGCCCTTGAGTGATGTGGGAAGAAGCTGCCGCCAGCCTGGGCCAGAAGAGCTGCAGCAGAACACAGATGCTGGATGGGCGGGTACCGGACCGTGACGGTTGGCCCTGCCACACCAATACACGCGGGCACTCCCAGGCAACCTCAAGGTCCCTCCTGATTCTGTCACCACCCTGGCCAGCCTTTTCTTTTTTCTTTGTCTCTCTTTTTTTTTTTTTAAGGTGGGGTTTCACCATGATGACCAGGCTGGTCTTGAACTCCTGACCTCAGGTGATCCACTCACCTCGGCCTCCCAAAGTTCTAGGACTACAAGTGTGAGCCACAGCGCCCGGCCTCTTTCTCTCTTTTTTTTTTTTTTTTTTTGAGTCCGAGTCTCGTTCTGTCACCAGGCTGGAGTGCAGTGGTGTGATCTCAGCTCACTCCAACCTCCACCTCCAGGGTTCAAGCAATTCTCCTGCCTCAGCCTCCCGAGTAGCTGGAATTATAGGCACCCACCACCATGCCCAGATAATTTTTGTGTCTTTGGTAAAGATCACGTTTCACCATGTTGGTCAGGCTGGTCTCGATCTCCAGATCTCATGATCTGCCCACCTCAGCCTCCCAAAGTGCTGGGATTACAGGTGTGAACCACGCTGCCCAGCCCAGCTTTCCTTTTCTTACTACTCATTCTTCCATTCTACCCATTTTTAAAAATGTTATCTTTGTCTGGGCATGGTGGCTCATGTCTGTAATCCAAGCACTTTGGAGGCCAATGTGGGCAGGCGGATCACCTGAGGTCGAGAGTTCAAGACCAGCCTGACCAACATGGTGAAACCCTGTCTTAAAAAAAAAAAAAGAAAGAAAGAAAAAAAAAAAAAAGAAAAAATGTTACCTTCACTTTGGACCTTCTTGTTTTTGGCCACGCCTAGGGCATCTTAACTGTCTAAGAGCAAGGTCTCTGGGGCACGAAATGGCTGGCTTCAGGATTCTGGGAATGAGAAAACTGTGGGTGAGGCCAGAAGAACAAAGTTTGCATTTATTTGGCGTTTGCCAAACTCTTGCCGGGAACGACCTGATTGCACTCTTCCACTTCCCTAATGGAATATGGGCACAAAATGGAAACTGAGGCTGAAGGGATGTGCTAGGTCATGATCAAGTGCACAGCCAGGATTTGGACCTGGACTTGTCTGAGGTCCCACTGCTGGGCTGCAGAGGGGTGTGGTGAGAGAGATATAAGAGGTGTCATAGATGTACTAGGGTTTCTCAGAAGTGATTAGGGAAGGTTTAGATGGGTGTTACACAGTCATTCAACAAGCTTTTGTTGAGTACCTACTGTGTGCCAGGCAGTGAGGACACAAAGATAAAAGCACCCCAGATCTCAAAGAGCTCGCAGTCTGGGTGGAGATGTAAAGTAAACAGGCTATTGCTGAGCAACCTAAGTCCGATATTAGAGGTGTGTACTCTGCATGGAGGTAAAGAGGGAGTGATTACCTCTGCTGTGTGTAAAACATATATTGATTGAGAGCTTTAACCACAGGACAGGCGCCGTGCTGAGAGTTGAACAAGACAAAGGAGGGAGTGGGGAAAGCTTTGCAGCAATGACAGCCTGCACAGTGGCTTGGAGGCATGAGCCACCGTGGTTCCCCGGGCGGAGGGCACTAGGCCGCAGGCTGGACACTGGGGTGCAAACAGGGGCACAGCATTTGAGAACAAGGCTGGGCCCCATCTTGGAAGGCTTAGGAGGCCTGAGGAAGGGGCTCGGGTGTTACCTACACATGGAGGCCTTCCCAGCCTTTTGGAGGATGAAGACTTTTCAGAAACATTTAAAAACTTCTGGGCCGGGCACTGTGGCTCATGCCTGTAATCCCAGCACTTTGGGAGGCTGAGGTGGGCGGATCACGAGGTCAGGAGATCAAGACCATCCTGGCCAACATGGTGAAATTCTGTCTCTATTAAAATACAAAAGATTAGTCAGGTGTGGTGGCATACACCAGTAGTGCCAGCTATGCGGGAGGCTGAGGCAGGAGAATTGCTTAAATCCAGGAGCGGAGGTTTCAGTGAGCTGAGACCACACCACTGCACTCCAGCCTGGCGACAGAGTAAGACTTCATCTCAAAAAAAAAAAAAAAAAAAAAACTTCTTTTTTTTTTTTTTTTAAAGATGGGGTTTCACCAGATTGGTCAGGCTGGTCTTGAACTCCTGACCTCAGGTGATCTGCCCACCTCACCTCCCAAAGTGCTGGGATTAAAGGTGTGAGCCACCGTGCCCAGCAAAAAAAAACAACAACAAACTTCTGATGAGCTACCACAAGCTTGGCATTTGGCTTTAGTGTCTTTTTTTTTTTTTCTTTTTTGAGACAGAGTCTTTCTCAGTTGCTCAGGCTGGAGTGCAATGGCACAGTAACAGCTCACTGTAGCCTCAACCTTCTGTGCTCAAGCAATCCTCCTACCTCAGCCTCCCAAGTAGTTGGGACTACAGATGGGCACCACCATGCCCAGCTAATTTTTTTTTTTTTTTTTTTGAGGCGGAGTTTCGCTCTTGTTACCCAGGCTGGAGTGCAATGGCGCGATCTCGGCTCACCGCAACCTCCGCCTCCTGGGTTCAGGCAATTCTCCTGCCTCAGCCTCCTGAGTAGCTGGGATTACAGGCACGCGTCACCACGCCCAGCTAATTTTTTTTTTTTGTATTTTTAGTAGAGACGGGGTTTCACCATGTTGACCAGGACGGTCTCGATCTCTTGACCTTGTGATCCACCCACCTCGGCCTCCCAAAGTGCTGGGATTACAGGCTTGAGCCACCGCACCCGGCCGCCCAGCTAATTTTTAATTATTTTTAGAGACAGGGTCTCACTACGTTGCCCACGCTAGTCTCAAACCAGTGCCTTTTTTTTTTCCGAGATGGTTTCACTCTGTCACCCAGGCTGGAGTACAGTAGCACAATTTTAGCTCACTGCAACCTCTGCCTCCTGGACTCAAAGTGATCCTACCACCTCGGCCTCCCGAATAGCTGGGACTGCAGGCGTGTACCACTGCATCCAGCTAAGTTTTGTATTTTTAGTAGAGACAGGGTTTCACCATGTTGTCCAGGCTGGTCTCAAACTCCTGGGTTCATGCGATCCGCCTGCCTTGGCCTCCCAAATTGCTGAGACTACAAGTGTGAGCCACCACACCTGGCTAAACCAGTGTCTTTATATTGAGAAAACACATCCATACTGTGGACTCTCTCAAGTGGTCAGTTTCTCTCTCCTGCACTGCTAACAGCTCCTCCTGCAAGTCTGTCCCTCCTGTCTGTGGCTCCTCCCAACTCATTTCAGCCAGAGAGTCTTTAAAACCTGCAAAGCTGATGCTGTCCAACCCCTACTTAAAGCTCCACCACAGCCTCCCTTTGTCCCTAGGGTCAAGTCCAAGCTCCCCTCTCTGCCCATCTCTGGTCGTCGTTAATGGATAAAGTGCTCTGCATAGTGGTGACATGCTGCTCCTAATGCCACTTTTGCATGTGCTTTCTTTTCCTTATTGGCACCTTCCTGCTTCAAGGTGGAATGAAGCAAGGCAGTGAGGGGTCTGGCCAACTTCTAAAGATGCCTTAGGAAGCCTTCCCATGCCTCAGACATACATACGTCTCTACAGCTAACAGAGGGAGGGCAGTGACCGGAGGCAGCTCGCACAAGTCCTTCAGGGCATGTCATGCTGTGCCTGCTGTCCTGCCCTGTCTCCTGCCCCTGCCCCAAGGTGTAGGGAGGGCCCTGGCTGTCCCCTGTCCATGGGGCCTGGGCCAGTGCACCACCTGCTATGAAGTGAGGCCAAGTGGATATCAGCCTGCGGCCTCCTGGACTTTGCTGGAGCTCTGTGTCCTGCTGGGATGGTGAGGTGGCAGAACCGAAGGGCCTGGTCTGTCCTGCAGAGTGACTCAGTCTCCCTCTCACCCATCTGGCTTCAAAGTTCTGAGGGTGACCTGGTCCTGGGTGGCTAAGGAGTGATCCCTTAGACCAAGGCACTTAGAAGGGCCTGCTTCTCTCCGGTAAACTTCCTGCACTGAAGAATGTTGTGGACTGGGATATTCTCAAAGGAGGCCTGACATCCAGGTCCTATTTTGGGGTCCCAGGGATCCCATTTAAGACTTTAACCCATGCATCAGGTGATAAGAGGAGACATAGGACCTGTCCCTTAACAGGTTGGTGAGAGCAGCTGGAACTGTGAGTAGAAATTTTTTGGCAAGGCACAGTGGCTCACGCTTGTAATCCCAGCACTTTGGGAGGCTGAGGTGGGTGTATCACAAGGTCAAGAGATCGAGACCATCCTGGCCAACATGGTGAAACCCCGTCTCTACTAAAAATACAAAAATTAGATGGTCTAAGATAGTCTAATTTTAGTGGAACACTCCTGTAGTCCCAGATACTCGGGAGGCTGAGGCAGAAGAATCGCTTGAACCCAGGAGGTGGAGTTTGCAGTGAGCCGAGATCATACCACTGAACTCCAGTCTGGGCAACAGAGTGAGACTCCATCTCAAAAAAACAAAAAAAAAAAAAGAAATTTTTTTTAGCTCTACCCCTACCCCAAGTGGCTTCATTGAGTTCCAGCCTTTCTCCCGCCCTTCCTGGGCTGCGACGAGGGACTCTGGGGACTGGGAGTGAAGAGGCCCTGCTGAGTGCACGGAAGACACACTCGGGCCTTCCCCACGCCAGGCAGGAGACCTGGCACTGGGCTCTGCTCCTAGCAGCCTGGAAAGCTGTTATTCTAGAACCTGATAACTGCTTGGGCTGGGCTGAAGATAAGAGGCAGCTGTTTGAAGTCCAGAGAGATAACAGCTTCAGAGAAATTTGATAAGAGGAGTGAGATGCCCTGGGTTAAGCTCACCAGTCTCACCTGTTTGCCTTTCGCCAGTTTATAGTCATCACCAGCACTGTGCTCTCGAGTCAGTCCCAGCACCGCCAGGACCTTCAGTGTCACGGGTCTCTTAACGGTAGTCTGAGCATCTCTCCTGAGGTCCGTGCCTGGGCCTGCAGGCCTCTGCGCTTGTCCTGCGAAATGACTCTTGGCAGCCAGCCCTGCCTTTCCAACCTCATTCCTTTCCTGCCCATTAGGCCTTTTCCCCAAACACATTCAATCCTGCATCCATTCATTTAATAAATATATATATATTTATTTTTTTATTTTTTTATTTTTTATTTTTATTTTTTGAGACGGAGTTTCGCTCTTGTTACCCAGGCTGGAGTGCAATGGCGCGATCTCAGCTCACCATAACCTCTGCCTCCCGGGTTCAAGCAATTCTCCTGCCTCAGCCTCCTGAGTAGCTGGGATTACAGGCACGCGCCACCATGCCCAGCTAATTTTTTGTATTTTTAGTAGAGACGGGGTTTCACCATGTTGACCAGGATGGTCTCGATCTCTCGACCTCATGATCCACCCACCTCGGCCTCCCAAAGTGCTGGGATTACAGGCTTGAGCCACCGCGCCCGGCTAAATATATATATATTTTTAAAGATGGGGTTTCACCATGATGGCCAGGCTGGTTTTGAACTCCTGACCTCAGATGATCCACCCACCTCAGCCTCCCAAAGTGCTAGAATTACAGGCATGAGCCACTGTGCCCGGCCACTTAATAAATATTTTATGAGTGCCCACTTTGTGCCAGGCGCAGTTCTGGGCACTGGAGACACACCGAGGAAGCCACCAGGCGTGGCCTCTGCTCTCACTGGGCTGTGTTCTGGGTGGCCGGGGAGAAACAATAAGTCAATAACTGTAGTGGGTGCTGAGTGCAACGGAGGAAAGGCTAAGAAGGCTGTGGTGGAGAGGGGCTATGGGGAAGGCACAGGTGGCTTTAGAGTGGTCAGGATGGCCTTCATATGAAGACCGGGGGGATAAGAATGAGCCAAGCCAAGACCTTCGTGGGAAGGAGAGACCCAGTGCAAAGGCCCTGGGCAGGAGTGAGCATGATTTGTCTGGGGGTCAAAAAGAAGCTGGAGAGAAGATCAGGGTGGGCAGAGGCCTGATGCAGACAGTCAGATACATCTGAATAAGCAGTCTGGATGTGATGATATGCAGAAAAGGAAGCCACGGGAAGATGAGTCAAAAGGAATCTGATCTACATTTTGAAAATTTGCTTTGGTCCAGGCGCGACGGCTCATGCCTGTAATCCCAGCACTTTGGGAGGCCAAGGCACGCAGATTACCTGAGGTCAGGAGTCTGAGACCATCCTGGCCAACATGGTGAAACCCCATCTCTACTAAAACTACATAAATTAGCCAGGCATGGTAGCATGCACCTGTAATCCCAGCTACTTGGGAGGCTGAGGCAGGAAAATTGCTTGAACCCAAGCGGCTGAGGCTACAGTGAGCGGAAATCATGCACTCAAGCCTGGGCAACAAGAGTGAGACTCCGTCTCAAAAAATAAATAAATACAAAAATTAGCCAGGCGTGGTGGCGTGTGCCTGTAATCCTAGCTACTCGGGAGGCTGAGGCAGGAGAATGGCTGGAACCCAGGAGGCGGAGGTTGCAATGAGCTGAGATCGTGCCACTGCGCTCTAATCTGGCAACAGAACAGGATCGGTCTCAAAAAAAAAAAAAAAAGGAAAAACTCACTTTGGCTGCTGAGTGGCAGCAGGGGCAGAGAGACAGGCATGGTGAGCAGGAGGCACAGCGTGGGAGTACGGATCCTGGCTCTGCCACTGACTGTTAGACCTTGGACCAGCTGCTTAGCCTCATGTTTCTGTTTTCATGGCTATAAAACAGGGTTTCTCTTCACCTGTCTTCACAGAGCCCTGGTGCTGCCCCAGGTGAAGGAGGCAGACTCTGTCCCTGTGGGACTTCCGCTCAAATGGAGGAGTCAGACAGCAAAGCAGAGTAGCCACAGGGAGTGCCAAGTGCTCTGTGGGGAATGACAATAGGATGATTGCCAGAGGGTGACATGGTGTGGTAATAGAAGCCCACTCCAAGGAAGTGACATTTAGCCTGAGACCTGAGTGATGCTGGGAAGGCCTTCCAGCAGCAACGGGTCCTCAAGGGAAGGAGCTGGAGGGATGGCCTGCTTTACTGGGCTGGAAGGGTCGAACAGGCTATGGCCTGTGGGAAGTGCTCTGCAAATGTTAATGGTTTTTACTTTTTATTTGAGGCGGAGTCTCGCTCTTGTTGCTCAGCCTGGATTGGAATGGTGTGATCACTGCTCACTGCAACCTCCACCCACCAAGTTCAAGCGATTTTCCTGCCTCAGCCTCCTGAGTAGCTGGGATTACAGGCATGTGCCACCGTGCCTGGCTAATTTTGTATTTTTAGTAGAGATGGGGTTTCTCCATGTTGGTCAGGCTGGTCTCAAACTCCTGACCTCAGGTGATCCGCTGGTCTTGCCCTCCCAGAGTACTGGGATTACAGGCGTGAGCCACCACGCCCGCTAAATGTTAGTATTGTTAAAGATAACGACTATGACAGGTGACTGGGAAGAATTGCAGGTTTGAAAGTTGATCAGTTGTAGGGACTGAGGGGAAAGGGAGAATCCAGACGCCTAAATCTTTGGTTGTATGGTAGGCGGGGATGTTGCTCTTTGCTGAGGCACTGCTGTTTACTTGAAGGGTCGCATACCCTGGCCAGAAGCTGCCTTCATCAGGACCCTGTCTCATTCAGGGAATTTTGAAATCTTCTGGATCGCTCCTTAGCAAGGTCCTTCCATCGCCCCTCCCTCCACGCCCTGCCCCACCCTGCCAGCCACATACAGGCTTGTTCTGAAGCCTGTGAGCAAACTGTCCCTTTCAGCCCCACCTCCATGCCCACCCAGGCCACCCCAGCACCCCAGCACAGCCTGCCTTGACCTCGTGATCCACCCGCCTCAGCCTCCCAAAGTGCTGGGATTACAGGCATGAGCCACCGCTCCCGGCCTCAGATGATTCTTAAATTATGTTTGAAATACCAAGAGAATCTGTAGATCTCTCCAGAATAATGAGTTGGTAGACAAAACTTTGTGTGTGAGAGAAGCAGGCTCACAAGCCCCTCAATTTGTCCTTAAGAGCTTTTCCAGCTCTGACAATGTGATTTTGGTGCTGTGATTGTAGCACTTGCCCAGAGAGGCTCCAACCTTGGAGGACAGACTTGGTTCTCATCTCCAGGCGAGTGATGTAGGATTTGTTTTTGTTGGGTTCTGGAAAAGGTGTATGGGATATGTTTGTGGCGGCAAAGAAGGAGTTTGTGGTCTGGAGCCTGCACGTTTTCAGCCTCCAGGCCTGGTCGGGATGGAGAAGGGAAGGCCCATGTGGGAGTGGGGTCATCAAGTCTTTCCAGTGTGGATTATGCAGGGAACGGTGAGGAGAGCCGCAAGGTGGACGGAGGAGAGGGAGGAATCAGGAGGTGGGAAGGGGCTGGGTGGTGACAAGCAGAGGGCTAGAGAGCTGTGGGCAGAACAGGGATCCGGTCCCGTGTGTCTCTGGGCAGAGACTCACTCCACGCCAAAGCAAATAGGGAGAAGAGGCCCCTGGGAGTCCGAGGGGTGGTTCCCCCCCACCCCGACTGAAGATCTTGGAGATGGGGGGTGGCCCTGGGCCAATCCAGGCACCTCCCTTTCTCACCAGGTAGTGCCTCTCTGCACGTTCACACCCAATGCTGTGTTGTCAGGGGCTGTAACCTGAGCCCTGGGTGTCAGGAGGGGGAGACCCACCCTGTCCGCCTCCTGTCTTCCCCAGCTCCCCTGCCTCTCCAAGGGCTCACACAGGCCCAGCCCAGAGAAGAAATGGTGTTCTCAGTGGGTTTGGAACAGGTAAAGATTAGGAGCAGATGACAGGTTGTCAGTGGCTCTGAGGACTGCTCCATAATCCCCAGCACCCAAGCTGCAGTGCACTTTGATCCTGCCTCTGAAGGCTTGATTATGAGACACAGCCCATGTTTCCATAAAGGGGAGAACAATTGTTTCCAACACAGACAAAGGACTCTTTGTACAGCCCTGGGTCCTGAGCCCCGGGAGGCACTCTGGGAGAGGAAGGACAGCCCCGCCCTGGGTGGGGAAGGGGGTAGGGGCAGGGCAGTGCTGGGTGAGGCAGCTGCCTGGCTCCCATCAAGCTTGCTCATGATGGGCAAAGGGTATTAATGGCATCCTGCTGCCGGTCCAAGGGGCACACGGGGCCAGACAGGGGCGAAAGGGGGGCTTTTTTTCTGAATTGCTCCAGCCTCATGCTCAAAATGCATGCAGTTTTATCCTTCTTGAGGCCAACTTTGGGCTATCTAGTGCCCCCCCCACTACATTTGAGGAAGGGCTGGCTCCTCATTGCCAGATTTCTGCATCTATCCAACAGGCAGCAGGGTAGGAAGCAGGATTTGCTGTGCAGAGTGGGAGTTAGAACTTGGAGAGCATTTGGAAGTAGGAATGAGGAAGGGGGCACATTGGGATGAGAGGAGGTGGTAAGTCTGGACACAGCAGCGTGTGTCCCATGTGGAGCTGCCTCCACCTCCTCCTCCCACCCCTCACAGCTTCCCTGGGATCTGAGCATAAGATGCCCTCAGAGTTTGCAAAACAAATTCTGTTGGAGAGGGTGAGGTCTTTGCTTTGCTCCCCTTTCCTGCAAGGGAGAGAAGTCTGGATGGGTGGGGGGCTTCTGACCATCCCAGCTGTACCCCTCACCCATTTGTTAGTTAGATCCAGCCCCTAGGCTGGGCACAGTGCCTCATGCCTGTAATCCCAGCACTCTAGGAGGCTGAGGAGGGCTGATCACGAGGTCAGGAGTTCGAGACCAGCCTGGCCAATATGGCAAAACCCCTTCCCTACTAAAAATATAAAAATTAGCCAGGCGTGATGGCACGTGCCTGTAGTCCCAGCTACTCGGGAGGCTGAGACAGGAGAATTGCTTGAACCTGGAAGAGAGAGGTTGCAGTGAGCCAAGATCATGCCACTGCACTCCAGCCTGGGCGACAACCAGCCTGGGCCAGGATTTCTGAGACAAGAGATTCAAAGAATGTTAGGAAGCAAGCTCAATGTAGATGCTTCCATTGAAGAGTTAATGGGCTTTGGAGGAAGTTCCTGTAGTGAAGGATCAGGTCTTTTACCTGGGCGGAGGTTACTGGAATAAAGTTATGCTAATGCAGACCGAAGACTAGCAAAGTCATGCTAATGTAACCATCAGTGTATGTGGTAGGTAGTTTCCATTTTAGGTGTAAGTTTAGTGGGTGTGAGGGCAGAAGCTCTTTAAGGGCTAGTCTGGAGTTTGGGTTGGGGAATGGCAGGAGGGTCTGTGATCCTGAAGAGCAATGACCAAACTGCACGGCAGAGACAGACACGTTAGACTGGAAAACTGGAGGGAGCGAAACTCCAGCTCACCCCAGGAGAGGTCAAGATTTAAGCATGTGAGCTGGAAACCAGGCCTGCAGGTGCCAAACCGGTCCCTGCCCGTGGATGCAGGCTGTGTTGACTTTGGCAGCCCCACCCTGAGCCTCCTCCCACCCCAGAAGGGCTTGAAACTGACCCTGGGCCACGCAGGGGGCTGGAGATGTTCCCAACCCAGTCCTGCTCTTGCCGGCTGTGGCTGGCTGCTACCCTGGCAGAGGGAGCGAGGGTGTGTATTAGGGAGGAAGGTTTCCCTGGGAGGCAACTGGTGGAGTCCAGGGCTGGGGGCTATCAGGAGTGTATGAGTGGGCTCTTGATATCAGACCGAGGACCCAGATAGAGTAGGCAGTGGGAGAGAACAGATGAGTTTGGGGGACGTCAGCTGTCATGCTATGGAATTCTCTTTATGGCATACCTATGATTTCATATGAGCTGAAATCTACATATGTACTCATAATCACAACACATCATTTTATTGATAAGGAAACTGAGGCACGGGGAGCATCTGTGACTGACCAGACAGATGGGATGGGATTCAAGGTCCAGTCTGTGGCTTCAAAGGAGACTCTGCTGTGCTCCTTGGCAGCATCCCGGGCTACTCAGACATCTCATTCCTGAAGATGGCAAGAGAGGAGCTCAGCTCACTCCAGTCTTGCGGAAGAGAGGAGCCAATAGCCTGAAACAGATCTGGGGAGAGGAGAGGGAACGGAGAGGGTGAGAAATGAAGAGGGTAGTCAGTCCAAAAAAATAGGCAGGGACAGAGACAGAGAGGAAAGGATGGGAGGAGATGAAGAATACGTGTGTGTGTGTGCAGGTGTGTGTAAAACCATTACCAGCTTTCCAAATTTTAGAAGTCATGTTCATATCTATCGCCTCTTTTCAGAAAGCGATGTGAACAAGTGAAAGGGGACCTAGAGAGCCAGTGAGGGGCACAGGGAGAGCAGAAGGAAAGAGGCAGCTAGGAAGACAGGACAGAGGGGGAGATAGGCTGAGACATCTGCCTTCTCCTCTGGGCCAGCTGCCTCCAGCTTGTCACCATGGTGAAGGCTGCCCAAGGACTTTGTGTCCAGCTTCTGCTGCCCTTGGGAAGTCATCTGGCCAGGGTTTTGCTTTGCTGGAGGCTGAGAGATGAGGGCAGGGGTAAGCAGGGACTTTAATGGGTCAGAGATACTGAGGAAGGAATCAGAGTCTGACAGGGCCATACGGGTGCCTTGGGCCCTGAGCAGTCAGATTCAAGGGATGCTCTCCTCAGGAGAGTACCTTCTGTCTGGTGACAGGAGACTTTCTATTTTCCCTAAATGGAGAAACAGAATGCCTGGACCCTACGAGAAGGTAAGAGCCACATTTCTTTTTTTGGGGGGTCAGGGGGTGGGCATGGAGTCCCGCTCTGTCACCCAGGCTGGAGTGCAGTGGCACGATCTTGGCTCACTGCAACCTCCACCTCCCAGGTTCAAGTAGTTCTCCTGCTTCAGCTTCCTTCCTTCCTTCCTTTATTTATTTATTTATTTATTTATTTTAATTTTTATTTTTTCGAAGATGAGGTTTCACCATGTTGGCCAGGCTGGTCTTGAATTCTTGACCTCAGGTGATCCACCCACCTCGGCCTCCCAAAGTGCTAGGACTACAGGGGTGAGCCACCGCGCCCGGCCATGCTTCAGCTTCCTAAGCAGCTGGGACTATAGGCATGTGCCACCAAGCCCAGCTATTTTTTGTATTTTTAGTAGAGACAGGGTTTCACCATCTTGGCCAGCTGGTCTAGAACTCTTGACCTTGTGATCCAACCACCTTGACCTCCCAGAGTGTTGAGATTACAGGCGTGAGCCAGGGTGCTGGTGCCGGCTGAGCCACATTTCTGGAGAAGGCCAATTGTAGAGAAGGGAAGAGAAGGGGAGGAGAGTGAAATCTGGGTGGGACCAAGAGGTGTCTCAAGCACCAGGTCCTGACCTTCATATCATTGCTCATCCATGCCTCAGCCTCCTCAAAGGGACTCAATTTTTCTTTTTTTTTTTTTTTTGAGACGGAGTCTTGCTCTATCACCCAGGCTGGAGTGCAGTGGTGTGATCTTGGCTCACTGCAACCTCCACTTCCCAGATTCAAGTTGATTCTCCTGCCTCAGCCTCCCATGTAGCTGGGAATACAGGCATGCGCCACCACGCCTGGCTAATTTTGTATTTTTAGTAGAGACGGGGTTTCTCCATGTTGGCCAGGCTGGTTTTGAACTCCTGAGGTCAGGTGATCCACCCACCTCGGCCTCCCAAAGTGCTGGGATTACAGGCACGAGACATCTCGCCCAGCCTCAAAGGGACTAAATTATAGCCACAACAAAACATAGCAGCCAGTTGGGTGTGGTGGTTCACACCTGTAATCCCAGGGTTTTAGGAGGCTGAGGCGGGCTGATCACTAGGTCAGGAGTTCGAGACCAACCTAGCCAACATGGTAAAACCCTGTCTCTACTAAAAATACCAAGAATTAGCCAGGCATGGTGTCAGGCACCTGTAATTCTGCTACTTTGGAGGCTGAGGCAGGTTAATCACTTGAACCTGGGAGGCAGAGTTTGCAGTGAGCCGAGACCGTGGCACTGAAATCTAGCCTGGGCAACAGCAAGACTCTGTCTCAAAAAAAAAAAAAAAAAAAAAATAGGAGCCATTGTATTGAAAACATACCTTGGGCTAGACACTCAGTTTAGTGCCTTATTTTAACTTTATTTCTATATTTATTTATTTATTTATTTGGGACAGAGTTTCGCTCTTGTTACCCAGGCTGGAGTGCAATGGCGCCATCTCAGCTCACCGCAACCTCCGCCTCCTGGGTTCAGGCAATTCTCCTGCCTCAGCCTCCTGAGTAGATGGGATTACAGGCACGCACCACCATGCCCAGCTAATTTTTTGTATTTTTAGTAGAGACGGGGTTTCACCATGTTGACCAGGATGGTCTCGATCTCTTGACCTTGTGAACCACCCGCCTTGGCCTCCCAAAGTGCTGGGATTACAGGCATGAGCCACCGCGCCAGGCCCTATTTTTGATTTTACTTATTTATTTAGTGTTTTGAGATAGGGTCTCACTTTATTGCCCAGGATGGACTGCAGTGGTTTTATAATTCAATGCAGGTTCGAACTCCTGGGCTCAAATGGTCTTCCTGCCTCGGCCTCCTGAGAAGCTGGAAGCACAGGCATGAGCCATGTTGCCTAAGCAGTTGTTTCATTTTGTTTTGTTTTTTGTAGAGATGGAATCTCCCTCTGATGCCCAGGCTGGTCTCAAACTCCTGAGCTCAAGTGATTCTCCTGCCTCGGTCTTAATTTCATTTATAAAATTTGCAACAGTCTAATAAGTTACATATTACTGTACCCATTTTACAAAGAAGAAAACTGAGTTCCTTCTTTTCTCAGGTCCAAGAAGAAAAAAGAGAAAAAAGAAAACTGAGTCCCAGAGAGGAGTAACTTTCTCATGTGGTCTAGAGTTCCTTTAAAGACCATCAGTCCTGGCTGGGCACAGCAGCTCACACCTACAATCCCAGCACTTTGGGAGGCGAAGGTGAAATGATGACTTGAGCCTAGGAGTTCGAGGCTAGCCTAGACAACATAGTGAGACTATGTCTTTAAAAAAAAAAAAAAAGTTTAAAAATTGCTGAGGTGCCAGGCAAAGTGGGTCACGCCTATAATCCCAGCATTTTGGGAAGATAAGGCAGGTGGATTACCTGAGGTTGGGAGTTTGAGGACAGCTTGGCCAACATAGTGAAGCCCCATCTCTACTAAAAATACAAAAATCAGCCAGGCATGATGGTGCCTGTCCGTAGTCCCCAGCTACTTGGGAGGCTGAGGCTGGAGAATCACTTAAACCTGGGAGACGGAGGCTCTGGTGAGCCAAGATCACTGCACTCCACCATTGCACTCCGGCCTGGGCAGCAAGGATGAAACTCTGTTTCAAATAATAATAATTAATATTAATAATAATAATAAAAATTTGTGATCCATGAAAACTCCCTAAATGCTCAACTCATCCCTTCAGGGACTATTCCCAGCACCTCTGCCCTTCCAGTCCCCATCCCCTCTAATGTATTCTCCACACTGCAGCAGAGTCAGCTTTCTGAAGCATACGTCTGATCTCATCACTCCTGAAGACCCTTCAGTGCCTCGCCATTGTTTTCAAGATAGGCCTAGACAAGACCCTTCAGGGTCTGACTGCAGGTTTCTCTTGGCATTGTCCCCCCGACCCCACCTGCTATCTCCACTCTCCTGTGACCTTGCTGGAGCACTCTCTGTGTTTCTGGGCCTTTGCCATCACATTCCCTCTACTGGGAATAGCTAAGAAGTGCCAGGCAAACCCAGTGAAGAATAGCTAAGAAGTGCCAGGCAAACCCAGGGAAGTTGTTTTCTAAAACTCACACATTTTTCTTCATGCCATGCTGCTTCTCTGAATAGGTCAGGACAATCTGGTTCTTAGGATTGTTTTTTAAAAACATCTTTATTGAGTAATAATGATAGACAATAAACTGTATGTATTTAGAGTGTACAGTTTGATAAGTTTTGACATATGTATACACCCATGAAACTAACACCGCAGTAAAAACAGTGAACATGTCCATCACCCCCTAAAAGTTTCCTACAAAATGAAGGAACAATGGATTTTAATGTTACAGAGTACAAAAAGTTCATTGATACAGTTTCAGAGTCTACATTGCAACTAACCTCTAAGAATTCTATTTCCGCTGGGCGTGGCAGCTCTTGCTGGTAATCCCAGGCTGAGGTGGGAGGATTGCTTTTAAACCCAGGAGTTCAAGACCAGACTGGGCAACATGGTGAGACCCCATCTCTACAAAAACACAAAAATTAGCCAGGCACATAGAACGTACCTGTGGTCCCAGCTACTCGGGGGGCTGGGAGGATCGCTTGAGCCAGGGAAGCAGAGGTTGCAGTGGGACAAGATTGTGCCACTGTACCCCAGCCTGGGTGACAGAGGGTGACCCTGTCTCAAAAAAAAAAAAAAAAAAAGATATTAAAATACTCCTCACTTGGCCAGGCATGGTGGGTCACACCTGTAGTCCCAGCACTTTGGGAAGCCGAGGCTGGCAGGTCACCTGAGGTCAGGAGTTTGCGACCAGCCTGACCAACATGAAACCCTGTCTCTATTAAAATTACAAAATTAGCCAGGTGTGGTGGCACGTGCCTGTAATCCCAGCTACTTAGGAGGCTAAGGCAGAAGAATTGCTTGAACCCAGGAGGCGGAGGTTGCAGTGAGCCAAGATCACACCACTGCACTCCAGCCTGGTGCTTGGCAACAGAGTGAGACTCTGTCTCAAAGAAAGAAATAAATAAAATAATAAATAAATAATACTCCTCACTCTTTTTTTTTTTTTTTTTTTTTTTTTTTTTTTTGAGATGGAGTCTCGCTCTGTCACCCAGGCTGGAGTGCAGTGATAAGATCTTGGCTCACTGCAACCTCTGCCTCCCGGATTCTACCAATTCTTCTGCCTCAGTCTCTCAAGTAGCTGGGATTACAGAAACATGCTACCATGCCTAGCTAACTTTTTTTATTTTTAGTAACGATGGGGTTTCACCATATTGGCCAGGCTGGTCTCAAACTCCTGAACTTGTGATCCACCCACCTCAGTCTCTTAAAGTGCTGGGATTACAGGCGTGAGCTATGGCACCTGGCCTGAAACACTCCTCACTGTTTAAACTTCTGTGTGAGACTGGATTTTATTCATATATATCAACCAAAACAACATATCACAACAGATTGAATGCTAAAGAAGATACAAGAATCAGGCGGGGCGCGGTGGCTCAAGCCTGTAATCCCAGCACTTTGGGAGGCCGAGGCGGGTGGATCATGGGGTCGAGAGATCGAGACCATCCTGGTCAACATGGTGAAACCCCATCTCTACCAAAAATACAAAAAATTAGCTGGGCATGGTGGCGCGTGCCCGTAGTCCCAGCTACTCAGGAAGCTGAGGCAGGAGAATTGCCTGAACCCAGGAGGCGGAGGTTGCAGTGAGCCGAGCTCGCGCCATTGCACTCCAGCCTGGGTAACAAGAGAGAAACTCCGTCTCAAAAAAAAATCCAGCTGTCTTCTATTAAGCCAGATATTAAAGAGATTCGGAAAAAGCTAAAACAATGCCATTTTTCTCACTAAGTTTTTCTGCTTTTGGAAAATGTAGTTTTTTAATTTAAAAAAGTAAGTCATGTTAACATATAATGCATTTCTTGTTTTTTATTTATTTTTTTTGTAGAGACGGGGTTTCACCATTTTGGCCAGGCTGGTCTTGAACTCCTGACCTTGTGATCCACCTGCCTCGGCCTCCCAAAGTGCTGGGATTACAGGTGTGAGCCACCTCGCCCAGCCGATTTCTTTCTTTCTTTCTTTTTTTTTTTTTTTGAGACGGAGTTTCGCTCCTGTTACCCAGGCTGGAGTGCAATGGCACGATCTCGGCTCACCACAACCTCCGCCTCCTGGGTTCAGGCCATTCTCCTGCCTCAGCCTCCTGAGTAGCTGGGATTACAGGCACGCGCCACCATGCCCAGCTAATTTTTTTTTGTATTTTTTTTTTAGTAGAGATAGGGTTTCACCATGTTGACCAGGATGGTCTCAATCTCTTGACCTCGTGATCCACTCGCCTCAGTCTCCCAAAGTGCTGGGATTACAGGCATGAGCCACCGAGCCCGGCCACCCAGCCGATTTCTTACTGTTAATCCTTTCCTTAAGCATAGGAAAGCCCTTTACCACAGGGGTCATAAATGGTTAAGGCAAGAGGTGATCCCAATCCCACTCCTTGTCTTTTTCATACTGCCTCATGGAGGTTGCAGTGAGCCAAGATTGTGACATTGCACTCCAGCATGGGTGACAGAGTGAGACTGTCTCAAAAACACAACCAAAAAAAACCATACTGCTTCTTCTATCCCACGTGGCTTGTTATCCGCCCCCCCGTCTTTTTTTTTTTTTTTTTTTTGGATACGGATTCTCACTTGTTGCCCAGTCCGGACTGCAGTGGTGCCATCATAGCTCACCACAGCCTCAAACTCCTGGACTCAAGTGACCCTCCAACCTAACCTCAGCCTCCCAAGTAGCTGGGACCACAGGTGTCATCCATCACGCCCAGCTAATTTTTAAGTTTTTTGTAAAGAAGAAGTTCTCCCTATATTGTCCAGGGTGGCCTCAAGCTCTGGACTCAAGTGATCCACCTGCCTTGGCCTCCGAAAGTGTTGGGATTACAGGGATAAACCACCACTCCTGGCCAGTTTTAACTTCTAATTTGATAAATAGCAACAGGTATAACCCACATAAACCGAAGATTTTTGGTGTCTCCAATAACTTTTAATATTTAAAGGGGCCTTGAGACTAAAAAGTTTGAGAACCAGTGATATACAGGCCAGTGGTTGAGAGAAGGCCCTCAGGATGGGCAACCTGGGCTTGAATTTGATCTTTGCTTCTTGCTAGTTTGTAGTAGAACTTTGGGCAAGTTTGTAGTCTCTCTGATCCCTAGTTATCTCATCTGTAAAATGGGAATTATTATAATGGTACGTACTGTGAAAGGCAGTCGAAGATGGAGATAATATGTGGAAACATTTAGAACAGTGTTGGTACACAGTAAATGCCAAATAAGTGTTCGTTATCGTCATCAGCAGCAGCAGCAGCATGCTGAACAGCTCAGAGAAAGTTTAAAGGTTTAAATTCTTTTTTTTTTTTTTTTCAGGGGAGGAAAAGTTTATTTTACACAACTGACTGAAAAATAAGTTCAAGAAATAATTTAATATGGTCTCATGCGCCCTGAAGGAGGGGGTGCCCGATTTGGAGGGGTGATTGCTATGTCCAGGTAATCTCCTATCTGGAACTTCTGCGACTGCAGCGTCATGGAATCATCAGTCCCCTTTCTGCCAGACATGGTGCTGCCAATCTCCTTAACTCGATAGCCAGGTCTTTTAACATCTGTAAAAACGATTGCAAAATTGAAGTGAGTGCCCTTCTTTCTAGCTTCTGGGTAGACTTCTTTTACTAAGCTTGTCAGTTCTTTCAAGGTTGCATCCATCCAAGTGTAGATCTGCAACTCGCTGGACGGTACGTTTCCCCGGGAGAACTGGTCCATTCGGTGGTGGCGGCCGTTATTGGTGGTGAAGACCCGCAGCAGCAGCGGGCATGTCTTCTCGCGGTCGATTGACTTCTCTGGCTCCTTCTTAATTTCCTCCTGGGTAACGCGCGATTCCACCGCCATCTTGCTCCTACGGCCCGCGAGACGCTCGCCCTGACCTCCGACCCCTGCAGCAAGCATGAACACGAAGTCTCTAAAGGTTTAAATTCTTTATTTTGGCCGGGCGCAGTGGCTCACGACTATAATCCCAGCACTTTGGGAGGCTGCGGAGGGCGGATCACAAGGTCAGGAGTTTGAGACCAGCCCGACCAACATGGTGAAACCCTGTCTCTACTGAAAATACAAAAATTAGCCGTGCATGTTGGCACGCACCCATAATCCCAGCTACTCAGGAGGCTGAGGCAGGAGAATTGCTTGAACCTGGGAGGTAGAGGTTGCAGTGAGCCAAGATCACACCACTGCACTCCAGCCTGGAAGGTAGAGAGAGACTCTGTCTCAAAAAATGATAACAACAATAATAAAATCCTTTATTTTAAAGACCCCAAAGTGAGTCTCAAGCCTACAGCCCTCTCCCACCTCAGCCGCCACCAACTGCCCCAGATGAGGCACCACCATATCCAAGTGTCCCAAGTGCAACAAAGGGAGAAACTGCCAAGCGAGTGACCTCCTTGGGCAAGGACTAGCATCAGCCCTTCCTGACGCGTGAGAAATGTGTACAGATGCTGGAGGCCACGCTGGGGTATGCTGAGCATGAAGGCAAGCCCTACTGCAACCACCCCTGCTACCTTTGGGCAAGATAGAGCTGAGAGTCTCCCTCCCTCCCTCCCTTCCTTCTTTGCAAGGTGGAACTGAGAGTCTTTCTCTCTCTCTTTCTCTCTCTCTCTCTCTCTCTCTCTCTTTCTTTTTTTTTTGAGAGATGGAGTTTCGCTCTTGTTACCCAGGCTGGAGTGCAATGGCGCGATCTCGGCTCACCGCAACCTCCGCCTCCTGGGTTCAGGCAATTCTCCTGCCTCAGCCTCCTGAGTAGCTGGGATTACAGGCACGCGCCACCACGCCCAGCTAATTTTTTGTATTTTTAGTAGAGACGGGGTTTCACCATGTTGACCAGGATGGTCTCGATCTCTTGACCTCGTGATCCACCCGCCTCGGCCTCCCAAAGTGCTGGGATTTCTCTCTCTTTCTTTATTTTGAGACAGTATCACTCTGTTGCCCAGGCTGGACTGCATTGGCATGATCTTGGCTCACTGCAGCCTCCACCTCCTAGGTTCAATCAATTCTTACATCTCAGCTTCCCTAGTGACTGGAATTACAGGCACCTGCCACTGCACCTGGCTAATTTTTGTATTTTTGGTAGAGATGGGTTTCGCCATGTTGGCCAGCCTGGTCTCAAGTTCCTGACCTCAGGTGATTTGCCACCTCAGCCTCCTAAAGTGCTGAGATTACAGGTATGAGCCTCGTCACCTGGCCGAGAATCACTGTTTTTTTTTTTTTTTTTTTTTTTGAGACAAAGTCTTGCTCTGTCACCATGCTGGAGTGCAGTGGCGCAATCTGGGCTCATTGCAACTTCCGCCTCTGGGTTCAAGTGACTCTCCTGCCTCAGCTTCCCGAGCAGCTGGGACCACAGGCACACGCCACCACACCTGGCTAATTTTTGTATTTTTAGTAGAGGCAGGGTTTCACCAAGTTGGCCAGGATGATTTCGATCTCTTGACCTCTCGATCCACCCGCCTCAGCCTCCCAAAGTGCTGGAATTATAGGCGTGAGCCACTGCGCCTGGCAAGAGTCACATTTTCAAGCAAACCCAGGTGGTGGAGACTCCATCCTCAGTGGCCACCCACTGAGCCACCGTTCAGGCAGACGCCAGGCCTTATACCCAGACATCCAGGGCTCCCTCGTAGCCCCTTATGCCCTCAATAAACCAAAATGGTGTGAGGGGCAGGTGAGGAGCAGTCCAAGCATCAGTAAGGGTTATCCTGCCTTCTATGGGATGAGAACTGCCCCAGTTATCATTAGAAACACAGAAGTACATTTAGGTTTCCGTTCTCATAGGCTGAGGCAAGAGGATGATTTGAGCCCAGGAGTTCAAGGTTAGCCTGGGAAACACAGTGAGAACCCGCCTACACACACACACAAAATTAGCCAGGTGTGGTGGCACATGTCTTTGGTCCCAGCTACACAGGAGACTGAGGCAGAAGGATTACCTGAGCCCTAGGAGGTTGAGGCTGCAGTAAGCCATGATCACATCACTATAATCCAGCCCGGGTGACAGAGCAGGATCCTGTCTCAAAACACCCAAAAAACCCTATAAAACAGTTTATTAGCCAGGCGTGGTGGCTCATGTCTGTAATTCCAGCATTTTGGGAGGCCAAGGCAGGCGGATCACCTGAGGTTAGGAGTTTGAGACCAGCCTGACCAACATGGAGAAACCCTGTCTCCACTAAAAATACAAAATTAAGGCCAGGTGCAGTGGCTCACGCCTATAATCACAGCACTTTGGGAGGCCAAGGCAGGCGAATCACCTGAAGTTGGGAGTTCGAGACCAACCTGACCAACATGGAGAAACCCCATCTCTACTAAAAATACAAAAAATTACCCAGGCGTGGTGGCGCATGCCTATAATCCCAGCTACTTGGGAGGCTGAGGCAAGATAATCGCTTGAATCTGGGAGGCAGAGGTTGCGGTGAGTCGAGAACGCGCCATTGCACTCCAGCCTGGGCAACAAGATCAAAATTCCGTCTCTTCAAAAACAAAAACAAAATTAGCCAGGTGTGGTGGTGCATGCTTGTAATCCCAGCTACTCGGGATGAGGCAGGAGACTCGCTTGAACCTGGAGGCAGAGGTTGCGTCGAACCAAGATCACACCATTGCAATCCAACCTGGGGAACAAGAACAAAACTCCATCTCAAAAAAAAAAAATTAACAGTTTTTTAATTTTATAAAGTTAAACGTACATTCTAACTCTAATTTTGTTTTTTTGTTTTTGTTTTTGAGGCAGGGTTTCACCGTGTGTTGCCTGGGCTGGCCACCAACTCCTGGACTCAAGTGATCCTCCTGCCTCAGCATTCTGAGTAGCTGGGACTGCAGGGGCACAACGCTGCACCCTCTTCCCTTTATTTTAATGTGACATACAAAGCCCTCCTTTCCCATTATGACCTCATTACACACTCCATCAAAGAATAGTTGCCTTTTAGTATCTGTGGGGGCCTAGTTTCAGGACCCCCCCCACTCCGCCAAGGATACCCAAATCTCCAGATTCTCTAGTATCTCATATAAAGTAGTGTAGTATTTGCATAAATGGGATGGGACATACACATATTCTCTCACATACTTTTTTTTTGGAGACAGAGTCTTGTTCTGTTGCCCAGGCTGGAGTGCAGTGGCACAATCTGGGTTCAAGCGATTCTCCTGCCTCAGCCTCCCGAGTAGCTGGGATTATAGGTGTGAGCCCCCACGCCTGGCTAATTTTTGTATTTTAGAAGATATGGGGTTTTGCCATGCTGGGCAGGCTGATCTCTGACCTCAGGTGATCTGCCTGCCTCGGCCTCCCAAAGGGCTGAAATTACAGGCATGAGTCACGGCGCCCTGCCTCATATACTTTTGTTTTTTGTTTGTTCTTGTTTTTATTTTTTTGAAACAAGGTCTCTTGCCCAGGCTAGAGTAGCATGATTCTAGCTCACTGCAGCCTTGACCTCCTGGGCTCAAGTGACCCTCTCACCCTGATAGCCCAAGAAACTGGGACTACAGGTGTGCTCCAATTTTTTTATTTTTTGTAGCGCTCTAGTATATTTTAAATCTCTAGATTACTTATAATACCTAATATAATGTAAATGTTATGTAAATAGGTGTTTTACCATATTGTTTAGGAAATAATGACAAGAAAAAAGTCTGCATGTTCAGTACAGATGCAGCTATCCATTTTTTCCCACTATTTTTTTTCCTTTCTTTTGCAGCAGAGTCTTGCTCTGTCACCCAGGCTAGATAGAGTGTAGTGGTGTCATATTGGCTCCCTGTGTTGTACCGGACCGAGCATAGAAAGTTAACACCAAGACAAAATATGCCAAATTACAGGGTTTATTGTGCCGGCGAATGGAGGACTCGCATCTCTCCAACCCGTGGCCCTGAGTTCAGGGGGAGCGGGGTTTTTAAGCTGAAAAACCACATCCTGGATTTAGGACGGAGAAGGTGAGGTGATACAGGGCAAGCAACTTTTCAGCACTTTCTGATAAACAAATGCAAGCACTTCTGGCAGTTACTGATAAGTAAAGGCAAGCAGCTTTCCATAGTGGGCAACTTACAGATGCCAAGGTCAGCAGTTATTTCGAGGAGAATGGGGCAGCCGTTACAACTTATTTTTGGGGCCGGGCGCGGTGGCTCAAGCCTATAATCCCAGCACTTTGGGAGGCCGAGGCGGGTGGATCACTAGGTCAAGAGATGGAGACCATCCTGGTCAACATGGTGAAACCCCGCCTCTACTAAAAATACAAAACATTAGCTGGGCGTGGTGGCGCGTGCCTGTAATCCCAGCTACTCAGGAGGCTGAGGCAGGAGAATTGCCTGAACCCAGGAGGCGGAGGTTGCGGTGAGCCGAGATCGCGCCATTGCACTCCAGCCTGGGTAACCAAAGTGAAACTCCGTCTCAAAAAAAAAAAAAAAAAAAAAACTTATTTTTGGAAAATAGCTTTGTCTTGTATAAAATGGCGTTGCCCAGGTTCTAACTCTAGGTCAGCTATATCACACCTGCAACCTCCACTTCCCAGGTTCAAGCAATTCTCGTGCCTCAGCCTCCCAAGTAGTATGCTACCATGCCCAGCTAATTTTTTTTTTATTCTTGAGATGGAGTTTTACTATTGTCATCCATGCTGGAGTGCAGTGGCGTGATCTCAGCTCACTGCAACCTCCGCCTCCCAAGTACAAGCGATTCTCCTGCCTCAGCGTTTCCAGTAGCTGGGATTACAGGTGACCGCCACCACGCCCAGCTAATTTGTGTATTTCTAGTAGAGACAGGGTTTCACCATGTTGGCCAGGCTGGTCTCAAACTCCTGACCTCAGGTGATCCACCCGCCTCAGCTTCCCAAAGTGCTGGCTACAGGCGTGAGCCACTCCACCCGACCTCCCCCAATATTTTCAGTCCGAAACTGGTTGAATCCATAGATACAGAACCCATGGATATAGAGAACTGACTGTAATTTGTTTTATTTATTTATTTTTAAATAATAGAGATTAGGTTTCGCCATGTTGCCCCAGCTGGTCTTAAACTCCTGGACTCAAACAATCTGCTCACCTCAGCCTCCCCAAAGGCTTGGATTACAGGTGTGAGCCATTGTGCTCAGCCTATATTTTCAAAAATTTATAGGCTGGGCGCGGTGGCTCAAGCCTGTAATCCCAGCACTTTGGGAGGCCGAGGCGGGTGGATCACGAGGTCGAGAGATCGAGACCATCCTGGTCAACATGGTGAAACCCCGTCTCTACTAAAAATACAAAAAAGTAGCTGGGCATGGTGGTGCGTGCCTGTAATCCCAGCTACTCAGGAGGCTGAGGCAGGAGAATTGCCTGAACCCAGGAGGCGGAGGTTGCGGTGAGCCGAGATCGCGCCATTGCACTCCAGCCTGGGTAACAAGAGCGAAACTCTGTCTCAAAAAAAAAAAAAAAAAAAAAAAAAGCATGTCTCCTACATAAATAATGGGCCACATCAAAAATTTATTTAATTTGTCCTGGCATGGTGGCTCATACCTATAATGCAAGCACTTTGGGAGGCCGAGACAGGAGGTTCACTTGTGGTCAGGGGTTCAAGAACAGCCTGGGCAACATGATGAGACCCTGTCTCTACAAAAAAAATTTTTTTAATTAGCCAGGCATAGTGGCTCACACCTGTGGTCCTAGCTACTCCAGAGGTAGGAGGATCACTTGAGCCCAGGAGGTCAAGGCTATAGTGAGCTGTATTGTGTCACTGCACTCCAGCAGCCTGGGCAACCGAGTGAGACCCTGTCGCTTAAAAAAAATTTTTTTTTTTAATTTACAACCTATCAATTTCCTACCAGTTAACATCAAATTTACAGAGGTCTATAGGGCTCTATTCAGTAATTAAACAGTCAAACAGTCCCACTCTGTCACCCAGGCTGGAGTACAGTGGCATGACCCTGGCTCACTGCAGTCTTGACCTCCTGGACTCAAGTGATCCTCCTGCCTCAGCCTCCCAAGGTGGGACCACAGGTGCACAACACCACACCCAGCTAATTTTTTATTTTAGTAAAGATGTGGTTTCACTATGTTGCCCAGGCTGGTTGCCCTCCCAAGGTGCTGGGATTGCAGGCATAATCTGTCATCCAGACCGGAGTGCAGTGATGCCATATTGGCTCTCTGGGATCTCAGCTCACCGCAGCTTCCACCTCCCCAGCTCAAGCAATCTTCCTGCCTCCTGTCTCTTCCAGCTGACAGCACTCCAGCTAATTTTTTGAAAGATTTTGAAAGACCATGCTGACATTTTTTGGTCTAATTTCCAAATCCTGGATGATTTTTCTTAAGAAGGCACACTAAAATTCTCAAGGTTCAGCAAATTCCACGCTCTTCCTGTCTCCCTCAGCATAGAGCTTCTTTCTCCCTGGGCCTGAGGTGCTTCTCCCCTCCTTAAACCTGTCTATTTCCTGCTTTGGCCTGGCTGATTCTACACCTCTTCAGGCCTGAGGTCAGGGGTTGGTTGTGTGTCCGAGCACCCCCACCCACGTCTGGGTACCAGACCTCTGGATTTAGGCACTCCCTTGGCCCCAGCAACACTCCTGGCCTCCCTCCAGCCCAGCATCCCTGCCAGTCCTTAACAGCATCTGTTTGCTCATTGGCCTCCTCCGGAAGCCTGTGGGCTTCCACAGGGCGGGGCTGTTTTTTTATTTCTGTATCCCTAGGGCCTAGCCCAGTGCCTGGCAGGCACCCTGTGAGGCTTAATAAATGTTTGCTGAATAAATTGAATGAGGTGTTGGCTGGATGCCTCCTCAAGATCTGTTCCAGACTTCTTGACTGGTTGCCATGGTTACCCAGTCTCAGTCTCACCCTCCTCTCTCTCTCGCTCTCTCTCTCTCTCTCTCTCTCTCTCTCTCTCTGCTGTCTCTTTCAGACCTCCTCTTCCCACCTCCCCACACACTGCACTGAAATCCCAGCTAGGGGCCGTAGAGAAACAGAGGCAGCGCTATCCCCGAGAGGGTGCCAGGGGCAAGGTTAAGCCTGCACTGTCCTTGGGGTCTGGCTGGCACAGGAATCAGTTTTGCCTGCATCTGGGAGGAGAATTCTTAGGTCTCCATAGCTTTGCTGTGGGTGCTTTGGGGCTTGGCAGTCTCACAGGTTAGAGGTGGGCTGGCCCTACTGAGGCCTCAGGAGGATTTAGACTCAAAGAGCTTGATTGTATGGCAATTTCCTCCTTACCTACCAGCTGGCCCTACTGAATTCTTCTTCGCACCTGCATTGCCTTTTCTTTCAGCTTCCTTAGGCAGCCCTTAAATTTCCCAGCAGGGGACTTTTCATCTTAGGAGGTACTGCTGCAGCTGCAACGTCCCTTTGGTCCCTCTCTCCACAGGTTTGTCTTTTTTTTTTTTAGAGGGAGTCTCACTGTGTCACCCAGGCTGGAGTGCAATGGCATGATCTCAGCTCACTGCAACCTCCACCTCCCAGACTTTCCTGCCTCAGCCTCCCAAGTAGCTGGGATTACAGGTGCCTGCCACCATACCCAGCTAATTTTTGTATTTTTAGTAGAGACAGTTTCTACCTGTTGGCCAGGCTGGCCTTGAACTCCTGACCTCGAGTGATCCACCTACCTCTGCCTCCCAAAGTTCTGGGATTACAGGTGTGAGCCACTACGCCCGGCCACAGGTCTCTTTATTGTTGCCCATTCCGCTCTAACCCAGGCTGGGCTGAGCCAAGGTATTCCACCCATATCTCTTTAACACAGCTGGGAAAATGAACAAAGGGATGGCAAAAGGAAATAATTAAGAAGTAAAAAGAGGCTGGGCGCGGTGGCTCAAGCCCGTAATCCCAGCACTTTGGGAGGCCAAGGCGGGAGGATCTCTTGAGGCCAGGAGTTTGAGACCAAACTGGGCAACATGGCAAAATCCTGTCACTACAAAAAAATTTAAAAATTAGCCAGGCGTGGTGGCATGCACCTGTGGTCCCAGCTACTTGAGAGGCTGGGGTGGGAGGATCACCTGAGCCCAGGAGGCAGAGGTTGCAGTGAACCGAGATCACACCACTGCACTCCAGCCTGGACAACAGAGTGAGACCTTGTCTTTTTTTTTTTTTGAGACGAAGTTTCGCTCTTGTTACCCAGGCTGGAATGCAATGGCGCAATCTTGGCTCACCGCAACCTCCGCCTCCTAGGTTCAGGCAATTCTCCTGCCTCAGCCTCCTGAGTAGTTGGGATTACAGGCACGCGCCACCATGCCCAGCTAATTTTTTTGTGTTTTTAGTAGAGACAGGGTTTTACCATGTTGACCAGGATGGTCTCGATCTCTGGACTTCGTGATCCACCCGCCTCAACCTCCCAAAGTGCTGGGATTACAGGCGTGAGCCACCACACCCAGCGAGACCCTGTCTTAAAAAAAATGCTGGGCGCGGTGCCTCACGCCCATAATCCCAGCACTTTGGAGGCTGAGGCAGGTGGATCACGAGGTCAAGAGATCGAGACCATCCTGGTCAACATGGTGAAACCCTGTCTCTACTAAAAATGCAAAAATTAGCTGGGCATGGTGATGCATGCCTGTAGTCCCAGCTACTCGGGAGGCTGAGGCAGGAGAATTGCTTGAACCCAGGAAGTGGAGGTTTCGGTGAGGCAAGATCGCGCCATTGTACTCCAGCCTGGGCAACAAGAGTGAAACTTCGTCTTAAAAAAAAAAAGTAACAAGAAACCTTCTGTTGGTGAAGCTGGGTTTCCTCCAGGGTTCTCTGACAGAAGGGTGACTATAAAATTTATCCTTCAAACCTGGACATTCTGGCAGGAAAAGGGAGTGTTCTCAATAATCATAACAGGACAACAGCATAAACCCTGGCTATCCTGGGGACTTTAGGATGTATGGTCAGTCAGGCCCCTTGCACTGGCACAGAACCCAGAGAAACATCTGTCACAGCAAGAGTCCGTTTCTTTCATGCATTCATTCCACAAATGTTTACTCTTTTTTTTTTTTTTTTTTTTTTTTTGAGACGAGTTTTGCTCTTGTTACCCAGGCTGGAGTGCAATGACGCCATCTCTGCTCACCACAACCTCCGCCTCCTGGGTTCAGGCAATTCTCCTGCCTCAGCCTCCTGAGTAGCTGGGATTACAGGTATGCGCCACTATGCCCAGCTAATTTTTTGTATTTTTAGTAGAGACGGGGTTTCACCATGTTGACCAGGATGGTCTTGATCTCTTGACCTTGTGATCTGCCCACCTCGGCCTCCCAAAGTATTGGGATTACAGGCGTGAGCCACCGCGCCGGCCCACAAATGTTTACTCTTACCTCTCCTGGTAATTCCAGATAGCAAGAGGTTCCTGGTCTAGGGAGGCTAACAATCTATTGGAAGAGATCATTCATCATAAAAGAGTGTGCAAAGTGCTAAGATAGGTCAGGAACAGTGTGGCTCATGCCTGTAATTCAGCACTTTGGGAGGCTGAGGCGGGTGGATCACCTGAGGTCAGGAGTTCAAGACCAGCCTGACCAACATGATGAAACCCCGTCTCTACTAAAAATAAAAAAATTAGCTGGATGTGGTGGCTGGCACCTGTAATCCCAGCTACTGGGGAGGCTGAGGCAAAAGAATCGCTTGAACCTGGGAGGCGGAGATTGTGATGAACGGAGATCACACCATTGCACTCCAGCCTAGCCAACAAGCATGACATTCTCTCAAAACAAACAAACCACAATTAAAAAAAAAAATGCTGCCGGGCACGGTGGCTCAAGCCTGTAATCCCAGCACTTTGGGAGGCCGAGGCAGGTGGATCACGAGGTCAAGAGATCAAGACCATCCTGGTCAACATGTTGAAACCGCGTGTCTACTAAAAATACAAAAAACTAGCTGGGCATGGTGGTGCGTGCCTGTAATCCCAGCTACTCAGGAGGCTGAGGCAGGAGAATTGCCTGAACCCAGGAGGTGGAGGTTGCGGTGAGCCAAGATCGAGCCATTGCACTCCAGCCTGGGTAACAAGAGTGAAACTCCTCTCAAAAAACAAACAAACAAATAAACAAACAAAAAAGATAAGATAAACAGCAGGAAAGAGGAAGCAGAATCCCATGGGAATGCATAGGAGGGTCATATCACCTAGTCCTGAGTGGGGTGTTGGCGCTGACTTGCTGCTCAGGGAAGGTGAATTCTGAGTTGGGCTCTGAAGGAGGAATAGATATCTGCTGATAAAGAAGAGATTTGGTGGCCAGGCACAGCGGCTCAGGTCTGTAATCCCAGCACTGTGGGAGACCAAGGTGGGCAGATCACTTGAGGTCAGGAGTCCGAGACTAGCCTGGCCAACATGGTGAAACCCCGTCTCTACTAAAAATACAAAAATTAGCCAGGTGTGGTGGCGTACGCTTGTAATCTCAGGTACTTGGGAGGCTGAGGCAGGAGAATTGCTTGAACCTGGGAGGCGGAGTCCGCAGTGAGCCAAGATTATGCCATTGCACTCTAGCCTGTGCAACAAGAGCAAAACTCCATCTCAAAAAAAAAAAAAAAGAGAAAAAAAGAAAAAGAAGTTTGGAGTGAATAGCAAAAAATTCTAGTCCAAAAAAACCTGCCTATGCAGAGGCACAGACAGAAGGAGGTGCACTTGGTTTTGGAGTAAATGGAAAGCTCCTGTCTCTTTGTGTCCCTCTTTTTTTTTTTTTTTTTTTTTTTTGAGACAGAGTCTCGCTGTGTTGCCCAGGCTGGAGTGCAGTGGCACGGTCTCAGCTCACTGCAACCTCTGCCTACGAGGTTCAAGTGATTCTCCTGCCTCAGTCTCCTGAGTAGCTGAGATTACAGGTGCCTGCCACCACACCTGGCTAATTTTTTTGTATTTTTAGTAGAGATGGTGTTTCACCACATTGGCCAGGCTGGTCTCGAACTTCTGACCTTGTGATCAGCCCGCCTTGGCCTCCCAAAGCGCTGGGATTACCGGCGTGAGCCACTGCACCTGGCCGTCTGTCCTTCCTCTTAATCCTGTCCTGCGCCCTCTATTTCTGTAAGAGGAGCTCATTACTTCCATTTGTCACCTTGGTCAGAGGGATGCTTCCTCACCGGTCTTTAGAGAGTTTGTTGAATGGACAGATAAAGCCAAGAAGTGCCCTACACTCTTCTTCTGTGATGTAAGTGCAAGGTTTCAAAGCTTGGTTATTACTATTAGAGTTCTTTTTTATTTTATTTATTTATTTTTTTGAGACGGAGTTTCACTCTTGTTACCCAGGCTGGAGTGCAATGGCGCGATCTTGGCTCACCGCAACCTCTGCCTCCTGGGTTCAGGCAATTCTCCTGCTTCAGCCTCCTGAGTAGCTGGGATTACAGGCACGCACCACCATGCCCAGCTAATTTTTTGTATTTTTAGTAGAGATGGGGTTTCACCATGTTGACCAGGATGGTCTCGATCTCTTGACCTCGTGATCCACCCGTCTTGGCCTCCCAAAGTGCTGGGATTACAGGCTTGAGCCACCGCGCCCGGCCAAGTTCTTTTTTATTTTTTGAGACAGTCTCGCTCTGTCGCCCCGGCTGGAGAGCAGTAGCTCAGTCTCAGCTCACTGCAACCTCCGCCTCCTGGATTCAAGGGATTCTCATGCCTCAGCCTTTCAAGTATCTGGCGCATGCCACCATGCCCAGCTAATTTTTGTGCTTTTAGTAGAGGTGGGGTTTCACCATGTTGGCCAGGCTGGTCTCAGACTCCTGACCTCAAGTGATCTGCCTGCCTCAGCCTCCCAAAGTGCTGGGATTACAGGTGTGAGCCACCACACCCAGCGAACTACTCTTCTGTAATATTTATCCCATTTTGCTGCATGCCAGGCATCGTGCCCAAGTGATGCACAGGTCACTTCATTTAATCTTCAAAACAATCCTGTGAGATAGGTAATCTCACACCCAAATTACAGAAGAGGCTCAGTGAGGTCAGAAACCAGCCCAGGTCTTACAGCTGACTAGTGAGGAGCTGAGATTTGCTAGGATGACCTGACACTCCAAATTCTCTAAATTCCACCTTCTTAACCACAGTGCTATGCGTAGTCAGGGAATGCCTAACTTGATGTTATTCACAAGTTGGCCCTGAGAGCTGACTCAGACTCCCGTGGCAGCCCCAGAAATCCTGGGTTTCAGAGGGAGTGGGAGGTGGGCAGCAGAGAGGCCCTCAGGTTTCGATAACCCCTGCTCTTAGGTTGCAGGCTGCATTGTACAATAGCAACAGACCCAGACTGGAATCCCTCCACCCTCCTCTCTAGGGTGGAACCCCTTCCAGCAAAGCTGGCCCAGCCCTGTGATGTCACACCACTGGGCAGGGCTTCCGGGGATTGGTGACACCGGCTGACGTCAGGGAGGTGGAGGAGCTGCAGGTCCCTCCTATCCCCAGGGCAGCTCAGGGGCTGGACTGCATTTTAGCCATGATGGTAATTACAGATTTCTCTCCAAACCAGTGGGCAGGAAAAGCTTGTTGGAGTTCTGTGTTTGGCTCTGGGATTTGAGCCCATGACTGGCTCAGGAGACCTGAGGCTACCAACATGCTTTGTGTCCCCAGCAGGTCACTTGTCCTCTCTGGGCCATCTCTGGGGCACAGCCTCCTAATTCAATAAAATGAAGAGGTTAGCGGAGAGACTTCGAGGACCTTTTCAAGAGGCCCAGACAGGAGAGCAGGGGGGTGGGGAGGGACCTGAGTTGGCCCTGTCTTGTCCCTAATCTGTCCTCCTCTCTCTCTTATCCCTGGTGGTCCCCGAGTGAGGACATGACTCCTCCAGCTCCAGGCACCCAGTTTCAGCCTCACCCCACCCTTGCCCAGGGCTTCTCATTTGCTGTCCCCCCCCCGCTGCCGCAGCCCCAGCAGGTGCACCTGGGTCACCTCACCGCAGGAAGGAGAGATATAAGGCTCTGGGGCCTGGCAACGCTGGGGTACTGCCTGACCCCACCCCCACAGGTGGCCCAAGGCCAGCATAGGGGCTGGAGCTCTCTAGAGAGGTGAGGCACTTGGGGAGCACAAAACAGCTCCAAGTGAGCCCGCCACCTTGGTCCAGCTGCTGAGTTCACTGGCTGCCTCTTGTCTCTCTTCCAATGGGTTTGTCTTCATTCACCCACTGCTCCTAGAGCAGCCCAGGCCCCGCCCTCAGCCTGAAGACCCCACGAAGAGCATGGCCAGTCCCAGGAGGGGAGGGTCCCCTGAAGGCAGTGGGGACCAGGGGAGCTGCTCACATTGAGGAGGTGTGGAGGGCAGGCCCTGGCTCACACATCCTGTGCGAAGAAGAGAGGACAGGGTATGGAAGGAGAGGTTGGACTGCGAGACGTGTAGCCTGATTCAGCCCAGAATGGAAAAGTGAAGGTGTGGGGAGACTGGGAGGTTTGGTGGCAGACACTGGGTTGTGAGTCTGGAAAGCAGCTTTGAGTCATAGCTGGGCAACTACCCTCCCTTTGTGACCTTGGCCATGTCCCCTGCCCTTTATCCCCATCTGTAGAAAGCAGGTGCCTCAGTGTGTCCATCTCTGCAAAGTAGGGGCTCAGTTGGATGAGCCTAGGCTCCTTCTGACCCTGGCATTCTGTGGTTACCCAGGTGGGCATCCCCACCCCAGTGCCCAACTTTCCCCTAACCCCACTAGCTTCCACATCTCCCCCATGGAGAAAAAGAAACCCTGTTGGGTCATGGAACACGGGAAGGTTGGCAATTCCCGGGTGAGGCAGCCCAAGACAACCTCGGAGCCCTCCTGCAGATACCCGGGGTCTGCCCCTCCCCTGGCCCAGGCTTCAGACCACAGAGCAGACAACAAAGGCAGGCAGGTGGAAAATTCCCTCTGGCTCTCTGCCCAGGCACCCTGGATGACAACTGAGCCAGGAGTCCAGGGCACCAACAGGCAGCCTGGCAGCTCTAGGGAGCTGGTAAGGGGCCTGCCAAGGTCTCCCCAGCTCCGTTGCCCACCACACTGCTCAGACACAGAAATTGTATTCCTACTCAGGTGGACAGACAGGTGGGAGGAGGAGGACGGGGAAATATGTGGTTGTTGGAACTTCTCAGAAGTTATAGCCCTGAGCCAAGAAGATTATGCCAGCTCCTCCCACTACTCTGAGCTGAGTGGTCCCTGGGACTGCAATGGAGGATGGGCGGGTGCTGCAGCTAGTTTGGTGGACAGACAGAAAGCGAGTTTGGCCAGGTGTCCCTGTGTCTGCCAGATTTCCACAGGCTGCTGGTCTCTGCCTTGTGACCTTGGACAGTGTGTGCTCCTGGAGGCCTTGCTTTGCCCATCTCTAACCCCGAATAACTGTCTGGGTCCACTTCCTGAAAGGGCATGCAGTCACATCCATGAAAGGCCTAGGAGAAGCGAAAAGCCCTGTGTGTACCTGTGACTTGAGGCTGGGAGGCAGACCACTCCCATAGCCTGCATGTTTAAGGATTCCTTGCATCAGAATGCCAAGGCAGGGACCCCTTCTGCCTGCCTCTCTTCTGTTCTCTGCTCAGACCCCCAGATGCTGGTTACCATGGCAACACTTCGCTGCCTATCTCCCCAGAGGCCTTTCACAGAATCCAGAGTTGGTTTCTACAATGTTTACCCACAAACACTTTCGTGTTGCCAGTCAGTTCGGATGGCACTTCCAGAACTGAGGAAATACCTTTGTGACTTTGCCAGGTCACAGCCAACTGGCCCCTGGAATCACTCCCCCATAGGATGCCAGCCATGGGGCTCTGGAGGGCTGAGCAGTCAAGGTGTGGCCAGGTCAGGGTATGGCCAGGTCAAGGTGAACCACACAGTGCTGGGAAATATACCTAAAGGGCACGTCCCACTGACCCGCAGTCAGCAGCCTGTGAGCGTCATTGCCCATACAGGGAGCATTGTCCGTCTAGGCTGGCAGGAGAGGCCCTAAAGATAAGGCAGGGCATGACCCCAACTCCATGACAGCCAATTAGCTCCGTTCCAAGAATCCAACCGCTGTGACTCACTGACAGCCAATCAGGACGCCCTGGGCCAGATACTTTTTTCAGCCAGACACACCTGTAACCTGCTAGCCATCTGTTGAACCACACCCCTGCCCCAACCATTCTAGAAAGAAATATAAATCTCTTTTACAGCTGTAAATGGAGAGCTCTGCAACTCTAATATGGAGGGAGATGCATGCTGATCTGTACTGAGCTCAGAGACAGACACAAATGCGTAAACTCGCACCTGCACAGGTGAAAATCTACCGGCCAGCCCAGCTCCTTCCTGCGTCTGCCAAGGTCACCACCATCTCTATTGTCCTCCACCTTCCTGGGTCAGAAATTGGCAAAAGAGAAAAGGTCCAGGATATCTCAAGAGACCTAAATACACTTTTCCAGTGCCCAGTGGCAGCTCTCTATGAACTGTCAGGCCAACAGTGGTCCAGACATGTTCCCTCATCCTCTGCAAAAACAAACAAAAAACCAAACAAAAGCATTGACTGGGCATGGTTTCTAGGTTTCTCTGGGAATACTGGTGCTTGGAGAGGACTGAGAGTGCCCCTAGCAGAGTCCCATTTTATGGATGAGAGCTGGGCCTAGAGGGAGGGTTTCTCCATCCAGAGGAAGGCTCAGTGCTTATTATTGTTGGCAAGGGTATCTTGCTAGAGTTCCAGGAGCCAGGTCAAACACTGGCCCCAGGGGCCCACCCTGGAGGATTTCCTGCAGGGGAGTGCTCCCCAGCTGGCCGAGGTGGATCAGGCATGCCCAGAGGAAGACCTGGGAAGGGGCACTGTGCTTGCATGTCCTCCAACCTTCCCACCCTAGGTCCTGTGCCAGGGCTGGCAGCACAGGGGTCTTCTGTCGACTGTGAGGGAAAACTGCTAGTTCATAGGCACTAGTTCAACGAGCTTGTTCAACTAGTTAGTTCAACTGCCTTGTTTTACTGAGACGAAGTCTCACTCTATCGCCGAGGCCGGAGTGCAGTGGCATGATCTTGGCTCACTGCAACCTCTGTCGCCCAGCTTCAGCCAATTCTCTTGCTTCAGCCTCCCGAGTAGCTAGGAATACAGGTGCCTGCCACTGTGCCTGGCTCATTTTTTAATTTTTAGTAGAGAGAGGGTTTCACCATCTTGGCCAGGCTGGTCTTGAACTTCTGACCTCGTGACCCACTCACCTCGGCCTCCCAAAGTGCTGGGATTATAGGCATGAGCCACCGTGATCCGCTTAACTGCCTTATCTTTAGGGCCTTCTCCTGCCAGCCTAGACGGACAGTGTTCCCTGTGTGGGCAATGATGCTCTCAGGCTGCTGACCACAGGTCAGTGGGATGTGCCCTTTGGGTGTATTTCCCAGCAGCATGTGGATCACCTTGACTTGCCCATACCCTGACCTGGCCACATCCTGACTGCTCAGCCCTCCAGACCCCTCCGGCGCCTATGATTCCAGGGTCTCTGGGATGCCTGTGATCGTGGTAGCATGATCCAGGGTCCTGCAGCCATTTGAGCCAGCGCCACGTTACCAGGCTGGAGGACAGCAGGCTGAGACACCCCCAGCCTGGGAGTTTCAGGGTCTAGGAACTAACATCTAGGTGCTAACTGAACTAGTATTTCAGTGCTCTGTGCCAGAGGTACCTCAGCAGAGGGAGATGCGGAATCCGAAACTTGTTTCAGTGTAACCCTGACATTTGCAAGCCTTCCAGATGCAGGGCGTTCTTACTATCCAGTATTGAGCCTCTGGACATGGCCCTGACTGAAGGCGGCCACATCTTCAAGCAGAGCCCTGCTAATAACAAAACAACTGATATGCAGGAAGTGCGTCCTTTGCACCAGGAGTTGTGCTAGGCACTGGGGAGACACACAGGAACTAGGTTCCCAGGCCCCCTCAGGCTGTTCTCATGTCAGATATGGAGGATAGCTTCAGCAAAGGGCCTCCCTCAGCGCCCAAGGACACAGGCCCCAGAACAGGCAAACCCTGCCCCTACAGACTCACAGGACTTCCATGCTGGTTTAGATAGGAGGGAAACAGAACGAATCCCAGGAAGATTCAGAGGGGACAAGATCTGACCCTTACAGCCAAGGACAGCCAGAGGTAGGAGGACTTTTGCCCGTGGCTGGAAATCATTTTATTCGTGCATAAATCAAGTCTCACCCAAGATGTTGGGGAGCCAGCTTGGCCTTGCCTATTCTAGGGAATAGTGGCTGGGCTCTGTTCCAGAGTTAAGAGCTGGGGTGGGGTCTCTTTTTTTTTTTTTGAGACAGAGTTTTGTTCTTGTTGCCCAGGCTGAAGTGAAATGGTGCTATCTCAGCTCACTGAGATCGCCTCCCGGGTACAAGCTATTCTCCTGCTTCAGTTTCCCGAGTGGCTGGGATTGCAGGCATGTACCACCATGCCCAGCTAATTTTACAGTTTTCGTAGAGACAGGGTTTTACCATGTTGGTCAGGCTCGTCTTGAACTCCTGACCTCAAGTGATCTACCCACCTTGGCCTCCCAAAGTGGTGGGATTACAGGCAGGAGCCACTGCACCTGGCCTCTGTGTCTATATTTATCCTCCTTTGCATACGGGGAATTTCCTCCATCTCTCCCACAGGGAGGTGTGGCCAGGAATCTTTGCCTCCTCCCTTTGAAGCACTCTCTGACTCTTCCCCACTCAGGTAATGGCTAAGCAGGGCATAAAGTAAACTCATTACTCTAGGAGCCGGAGAGGAAACCTTTAAACCCATTCCAGGGTCTCTGGGACACCTGGGATAGTGGCAGCACAGCCCGAGGTCCTGCAGCAGTCTGAGTCAGAGCCACATTACCAGATTGCAGGAGAGAAGGCCGAGACCCCCCAGCCTGGGGGTTTTGGGGTCTGCTGCACCCTGTAAGCAGGAGCGCCTGAAGGCATCGGAACAGTACTCTTAGTGGGACTGGGGACTGAGGCAGTTCTGAGGAGGAGGAGGGAAATGGACATTCATCAAGAACATGCATTGTGCCAGGAATACACCACTTCAGTTACTTAACTTAATGTTCGGAGCAACCTTGGAGGTGCATGTTATTGTCCTGTTACAGTCAAGAAAACCGAGGTTGGGTCAGGTGTGCTGGTGCTAACCTGTAATGCCAGCAGTTTGGAAGGCTGAGGTGGGAGGATCTCTTGAGCCTGGGAATTTGAGACCAGCCTGGGCAACACAGCAAGACTGTGTCTCTATTTAAAAATAAAATTATAGGACCGGGCGCGGTGGCTCACGCCTGTAATCCCAGCACTTTGGGAGGCGGGTGGATCACGAGGTCTAGAGATCGAGACTATCCTGGTCAACATGGTGAAACCCTGTCTCTACTAAAAATACAAAAAATTAGCTGGGCATGGTGGCACGTGCCTGTAATCCCAGCTACTCAGGAGGCTGAGGCAGGAGAATTGCCTGAACCCAGGAGGCAGAGGTTGCAGTGAGCCGAGATCGTGCCATTGCACTCCAGCCTGGGTAACAAGAGCGAAACTTCATCTCAAAAAAAAAAATTAAAAAAAAATTAAATTATTATTATTAAATTTTTAAATTGTACTTAGGTTCTGGGGTACATGTGCAGATCATGCAGGATTGTTGCATAGGTATATACGTGGCAAGGTGGTTTGCTGCCTCCATCCCTCCATCACCTACATCTGGTATTTATCCCCTCATTATCCCTCCCCACCCTCCCCACCCCCGCTGTCCCTCCCCTAGCCCCACTACTGACCACAGTGTGTGATGCTCTCCTCCCTGTGTCCACCTGCCTGTGAGTGATAACATACGGTGCTTGGTTTTCTGTTCTTGTGTCAGTTTGCTGAGAATGTACTATTAATTTTTTTTGAGGCAAAATCTCATTCTGTCACCCAGGCTGGAGTTCAGTGTCGTGTTCTCGGCTCAGGGCAACCTCTGTCTCCCAAGTTCAAGCAAATCTTGTGCCTCAGCCTCCCAAGTAGCTGGAATTACTGGCACCTGCCACCACGCCCAGCTAATTTTTGTATTTTTAGTGGAGACGAGGTTTCACCCTCATTGGCCAGGCTGGTCTTGAACTCCTGACCTTAAGTGATTCATCTGCCCCAGCCTCCCAAAGTGCTGGAATTACAGGCATGAGCCACTGCACCCAGCCTATTTTAAAGTAATTTTATTTTAAAACAAAGAAAAAAGAAAACTGAGCTCTGCCGGGCATGGTCCTATAATCCCAGTGGAGGCAGGATGATTTGAGCCCAGCAGTTGGAGGCTGCAGTGAGCTATGTTCACGCCACTGCACTCCAGCCTGGGAGAGAGTGAGTTCCTGTCTCAAAAAAACAAAAAAAAGAAAAACTGAGAAAAAGACACATTAAGTGACTTGCCCATGGCCACACAGCTGGGAAGTGAGGGAATGTGGATTTCTGTGGATCCAATTTCATGTGTCTAGGACGACCCATCCACTCCAGAGAAGGGCAGGGAGAAGGTGCTCCTTTTAGGCTTAGAGAGACTCAGAGGTATAAGTTCAACCATCCTTTCTCTCCCCACCCACTCAGCCGGCCCCCTGAAAGCTGTCCAGGCAGATGCGGTTTAGGGAAGGGTTAACCCCTCCTCTTTGGCTCTGCCCTGCATTCTTTCGTGCTGAGCTCTCTGGCAGCTTATGTCAGGACATCAGGGCAAGAAGGCAGAAAGGACATGGCTAGGGCACCTGGCAATGAATAATCTGCTTGTCGTGGCCTTGCTGCCCCGTGGCTGTGTGGGGTGGGGTGGGGATGGCAGCAGTGCCAGGACCTGGGGGCAAGGGCTTGGGGAGGGGGCCGGACAGCTTGGACGCAGGACCTGAGCCTGAGACCACTGGTTTTTTTTGTTTTTTTTTTTTTCTTTTTGAGACAGAGTTTCGCTCTTGTTACCCAGGCTGGAGTGCAATGGCGCGATCTCGGCTCACCGCAACCTCCGCCTCCTGGGTTCAGGCAATTCTCCTGCCTCAGCCTCCTGAGTAGCTGGGATTACAGGCACGCGCCACCATGCCCAGCTAGTTTTTTGTATTTTTAGTAGAGACGGGGTTTCACTATGTTGACCAGGATGGTCTCGATCTCTTGACCTCGTGATCCACCAGCCTCGGCCTCCCAAAGTGCTGGGATTACAGCACCTGCGCTGGCCCTCCCATGTAAGATTTCTATCACATCCCTCTCCACCTGCCTCAGGGCTTCAGAACCAAGTTCTACACTCCAGGGGGCCCTCCAGCCTGCCCCTCCAGCTGCTAAGGATGAGAATCTGGTACAGGCATCTGTAGGGGACAGCCCAATGTGCCTGGAATCAATGAGGAAGGGAGATATGAGAGGATGCAGGGTGCCCTGTGGGGTTTCCCAGGCTCCTCCAGCCTCACCCCGCTCCTGCCCTGGCTCCACTGCCCAGTCTTGTGATTGCAGGGACCAGAGTCTCTCCTGCAGCTGAGTGATGCTGGAGTCAGTCTTTCCTCCCCACCAGCTCCCTTCCTGCCTGGAACTTCTGCCCCACCTCCTTTCTGCCAAAGTAACTCTCCCACTTCCACTCAAATTCTGCTCGTGAAGAATCCCCCCCACCACTTTTTTTTTTTTTTTTTTCAGACGGAGTCTTGCTCTGTTGCCTAGGCTGCAGTACACTGGCACGATCTCAGCTTATGGCAATCTTTGCCTCCCAGGTTCAAGTGACTCTCCTGTCTCAGCCTGCCGAGTAGCTGGGACTACAGGCACACACCACCACGCCGGGCTCATTTTTGTATTTTTAGTAGAGACGGGGGTTTCACCATGTTGGCCAAGATGGTCTCGATCTCTTGACCTCATGATCCGCCTGCCTCAGCCTCCCAAAGTGCTGGGATGCCAGGCGTGAGCCGCAGCACCAGGCTGAAATCCCTTCTAAGACTTCTCAGGAAGCCTCTTGGACCCACCCAAGCCTGTCTGGTTCCTGTGTGCTGCCATCCTCTCACACTTCCACCTGTTGCTGTGGCCAGTGCCTACTCCTTACGTATTTGATGTTATGCCTGCTTGACTGTGTCTTGCACGTGGATCCTGTGTGTGCGTGTGTGCGTGCGTGCATGCATGTGTGTGCTGTCTCTTCCAGGGGACAGAATCAGAACCAATGGGTGGATTTTTCTTGAGTCACATTTCTGATAAGGGGGCAAGTTCTGCATTATTGCAGCCATCTAAACATTGGAATGGGCTGTCTTGAAAGTAGTGAGCTCTGAAAAAAAAGAAAAGAAAAGAAAAGAAAGAAAAGAGGCCGGGGGCGGTGGCTCAAGCCTGTAATCCCAGCACTTTGGGAGGCCGAGGCGGGTGGATCACGAGGTCAAGAGATCGAGACCATCCTGGTCAGCATGGTGAAACCCTGTCTCTACTAAAAATACAAAAAATCAGCTGGGCATGGTGGCACATCATGCCTGTAATCCCAGCTACTCAGGAGGCTGAGGCAGGAGAATTGCCTGAACCCAGGAGGCGGAGGTTGCGGTGAGCCGAGATCGTGCCATTGCACTCCAGCCTGGGTAACAAGAGCGAAACTCCGTCTCAAAAAAAAAAAAAAAAAAGAAAGAAAAGAAAGTAGTGAGCTCTGTCAAAGGAGGGGTTAATAACAAATGCTTCTGGGTGGCAATGATATATCTGCCACTTGAAAGGCTTTCGGTACACATTTGTTAAACAAATACCAACCTGGCTTTCTGTCCTCCCACAGCCGGTGTCTCATAAACGCTTGGGGTTTTGTTCTGATGGGGCAGCCAGTTGGGCCCTGAGAGGCCAGTCCTTGTAGTTACTCTGACATTGAAAGGGTCCTTACTGAGAAACTAACCTAGAGATCAGTCCTAGTAAGCAGAAGAGGACCTTTCTTCACCCATTCTCCTGGTGTGGACTTGGAAGAGAGTAGGTATTTATAGGGTGCTCCTAGCACTGGGTGCCAGCTAGGAGATACGATGGGGGGCTCTGGGATCTGGGAGGTAGGATCACAGCTTGTCGGCTGGATCCCTGGGCTCCTTATAACCAACTATGCTGTTATCTCTTTAGCATTCTTGAGGATTTTATTGCATCTGAACATTCCAGCCTTGCCTTAGCTGTGCTGTAAGGCCAGGGAGGAAAGATGGTGAGATGTGCTGGGAACATGCATGTGGGGAGCTGGCTGCCGTGGCTGGGGAAGGTCACAGCAAGAGGTCCCCTGAAGAAAGGGGCATCTTGGGTCAGGAGCAGAAGATGGTTGAAAGGCTTTCTACTGACCAACCTCAACGTTTTTGTTTGTTTTTGAGACGGAGTCTCACTCTGTCGCCCAGGCTGGAGTGCAATGGCAAGGTCTTGGCTCACAGCAACCTCTGCCTCCCAGGTTCAAGCAATTCTCCTGCCTCAGCCTCCCATTGGCTAATTACGTATTTTTAGTAGAGACAGGTTTCAACATATTGGCCAGGCTGGACTCCTGACCTCAGGTGATCTGCCCATCTTCCAAAGTGCTGGGATTACAGGAGTGAGCCACCACCCACAGCCCACCTCTAAAGTTGTTAAGTGTTACTTTTGTTGAGGAAGCCAGAAATTTCCTCCCACCCTAATTAAGGATATTTTGGCATCCTATAACAGGTAGGAGTTTTGAGCAGGTTTTTGTTTCTACCTACCGTTTACTTGTGGTTTTTTTTTTTTTTTTTCCTGAAACCCATGTACCAAGCATCTACTGAATGCCAGGCACTGAGGACCAAGGTAGGGAGACACAGGACGTGCTCACCAGAGGTTCAGTGAACCCCTGATCTCCGGGCTCCCGGGGCACGGGTTCCTCCCTCCATCTCCTCCTATAAGCATCCCCTCCATCCCCATCCTCCACCATTTGAATATAATGGGAATACCTTGTATAGTAGTTCTCAAAGTCTAGCCTTCATCAGAATCCCTGGAGGACTTGCTAGAAAAACACGTAGAAGCTGGGCCCACCCTGTTTCTGATCTAGCAGGTCTAGGGTGGGGCTTGAGAATGTGCATTTCAAATCAGTTTCCAGGTGTTTCTGATCCTGATGATCCAATAAAAAACCACTGACTTCTGTCTCTGGAAAATAAAATAAAATAAAATAAAATAAAACAACAAAAAAAAAAACAAAAAAAACCACTGACTTACAGTATCTTAGCAGTCCACATTACCTTTTAAAAATGCCTTTGAAATGACTGCATTTTATGACCGTAGCATGCTTGGGAGACTTCAGGCCCACAAGCATAAATACTCCTTACCTTTTACTGAGGGGAAAATGGAAGGATAGAGGGGTTTCATGATCTCATGACTTCATCACAATTTATAGCCATACTCCTTGGAATCTGCCTTTTTCGTGACTTTTTTCTTCACTCGAATGTGAATTTCTTTTCTTTTCTTTCTTTCTTTCTTTCTTTTTTTTTTTTTGAGATGGAGTCTCACTCTGTAGCCTAGGCTGGAGTGGAATGGAATGGCGCCCTCTCGGCTCACTGCAACCTCTGCCTCCTGGGTTCAAGTGATTCCCCTGCCTCAGCCTCCCAAGTAGCCGGGATTACAGGCATGAGCCACCGCGCCTGGCTAATTTTTGTATTTTCAGTAGAGACAAGGTTTTACCCTGTTGGCCAGGCTGGTCTCGAACTCCTGACCTCAGGTGATGCACCCGCCGTGGCCTCCCAAGTGCTAAGATTACAGGCATGAGCCACCATGCCCAGCCTCAAATATGAATTTCATGAGGGCAGAGGTCATGCTGTGTTGTTCACTCTGTTTCCCAAATGTCTAGGACAATGCCTGGCACATAGTAGGTGCTCAACAAATATTTTAAAAATGACTGAATTGACGTATTCCTGAAATCACAGGGCTAGCTGGTAGCAGAGCTGGGACTCAGTCCCAGATCTCCTGACTTTTAGAAGTGTATTTTCCCACTAGTGGCCCTTCATCTGTCCCCCAGAGCAGGACCTAAGTGCCATTTGGGGCCAGGGGTCCAGAGCTTGGAGGAGAATGACGCAGTGAGATCCAGTAAGATCAGACTGTCTACACTCCCCTAGCCTTACTCCATGTCCAGTGCAGACCAGATCCATGTTCCTGTTCAGACTGGAACCCAGGCAGGGGAAAGAGCTTATCTCAGAATTTGCCCTCCCTGCGTCCTTGGCTGCCTTCTGCTTGTTTAATTTCCAAATCTAAAAAATGGGTAGGTATAACAGCACCCTACCTGGGCCGGGCGTGGTGGCTCATGCCTGTAATCCCAGCAGTTTGGGAGGCAGAGGAGGGCAGATTTCCTTAGGTCAGGAGTTTGAGACCAGCATGGCCAAGATAGTGAAGCCTGTCTCTACCAAAAAGAAATACAAAAAAATTAGCTGTATGTGGTGACGTGTGTCTGTAATCCGAGCTACTCTGGAGGCTGAGGCTGGATAATCTCTTGTACCTGAAAGGCAGAGGTTGCAGTGAGCCGAGATCATGCCATTGCATTCCAGCCTAGGAGGCTGAATGAGACTCCATCTCAAAAAAAAAAAAAAAAAAAAAAAAGAGGCCGGGCGCGGTGGCTCACGCCTGTAATCCTAGCACTTTGGGAGGCCGAGGTGGGTGGATCACCTGAGGTCAGAAGTTCAAGACCAGCCTGGCCATCATGGTGAAACACCACCTTAAAAAAAAAAGAAAAGAAAAAAATAATACCCTACCTTATAAGGTTCCTGTGAGAATCAAACAAATAAATTCCAGCCAGTAGCTAACATGTATATGGTGCTTATCATGTGCCAGATATTATTCTAATGACTTACATAGATGAACTCATTTAATCTTTTTTTAAGTTGGTGTCTTGCTATTGCAAGGCTGGATGGAGTGCAGTGGCTGTTCATAGGCAAGATCACAGCACACTACGGTCTCAAACTGCTGGCCTTAAAGGATCCTCCTGCCTCAGCCTCTCAAGTAGCTGGGACTACAGGTGTATGTCACCACACCTAGCATCATTTAATCTTACTTATTTATTTTGAGGCAGGGTCTTGCTTTGTTGCCCAGGTTGGTGTGCAATGCCACAATCATGGTTCACTGCGGCCTTGATCTCCTGGGCTCAGGTGATCCTCCCACCTCAGTTTCCTGAGTTGATGGGATTATAGCCATGCACCAGCCGTGCCCAGCTAATTTTTGTAATTTTTTTTGTAGACACAGGATCTTGCCACATTGCCCAGGCTGGTCTGGAACTCCTGAGCTCAAGTAAGCCTCCTGCCTCGGCCTCCCAAAGTGCTGGGATTACAGGGGAGAGTCACCTCGCCCAGCACTTAATCTTAATCTTCACAACAAGCCTGTTGCTATCTTCACATTACAGATGAGGCAACCGAGGGACAGATGTTACATACTTGACCAAAGTCACAGACACAGCTAGTAAATGGCAGAGCCAGGGGTTAAATCCAGGCTTTCTGATTCCAGAGTGTGCTCTTGGCTGGGGAACGCATGGCACATGGGATCTGCTCCGTACAACATTCGCTCGTATTTTTCTCATGGGTGGCGCTTCCACACCAGCCCAGATGACCTCAGTGGCACTTCAGTGCCTCCCTCCCACCCTGTCCCAACTAAGTACCTTTTCTGTAGCCAGCACTGGGGAAAGTCCCAGGGAGAGAAATGGGGAATTCCTGGGATCATGGAGAGATACTCCCAAGAGCTAGGAGAGTCTTCCATCTCTGCCTGGCAGGCTTCTGAATAGGGGCGATGCCTCCAGCTTGGTCCAGAGAGAGGAATCTTCCTAAGGTAGAAAGAACTAGAAGTAGGAGAAAAGTACTTTTGGGGGACCCACGATGGGCACCCTCCAGAGGGCTGGAGGGGAAGAGTAGGCACATCCCCCATCCCTTTAGTCTCAAGCCCCTGGGGACCCACCCTGTACCCTGTCATCTCTTTTCAGATGGCCTCCTCAGACAGCCACAGAACGTCTATGGGCAGGACGTGGGCGGAGTGGAATTGGTTAGGGTCAGATGGGGTGAAGGTCTGAGGCCAGGCCCTTAAGTTCCATCAGTGGACATTTGGTTCCACCTAGTGGCCTCTGACGTTCCAACCATCCTCACAGAGACTGGGACAAGAGACACCCTGTCAGGTATTCAGTGTTTATTGAACACCTACTCTTTGTGAGGCAAAATGTAAGGTTCGACAGAGGCGTTATTCATGAGCATAAAGAGGCCGAGCGAGGTGGCTCACGCCTGTAATCCCACTGAAGTGGGAGGATTGCTTGAGCCCAGGAGTTCTAGACCAGCCTAGGCAATAGAGGGAGATCCTATCTCTACAAAAGAAAAAAAAAAAAAAACAGCTGGGCATGGTGGCATGTGTGGGCCCAGCTATGGAAGGCTGAGGTGGGAGGATCTATTGAGCCCAGGAGGAGCCGAGGCTGCAGTGAACCTAGATCCTGCTGCTGCACTCCAGTCTTGGTGACAGAGCAAGACCCTGTCTCTAAATTAAAAAAAAATAAGAAGCAGAAAAAGAAAAAAGGAAAAAAAAAAAAAAAAAAAAAAAAAAAAAGCAGGGTGGAGGGGGATTAAAAAAAAAAAGAAAAAAGAAAAAATAAGAAGCAGAAGGTTAGGCAGGGTGGTGTGCACCTGTAGTCCCAGCTTGGAAGGCTAAGGTGGAAGGATTGCTTGATCCCAGAAGTTCAAGGCTGTAGTGAGTATGATCATGTCACTTCGCTCTGGCCTTGGCAATAGAGCGGGACTCTGTCTCTTAACTTTTTTTTTTGGTAAAGAGCAGAGAGGCCGGGCGTGGTGGCTTACGCCTATAATCCAAGCACTACGGAGGCCAAGGCTGGTGGATCACCTGAGGTCGGGAGTTCAAGACCAGCCTGACCAACGTGGTGAAACCCCGTCTTAAAAAAAAAAAAAAGTGTTTAAAAAAAAAAAAAGAGCAGAGAACTAACATGTACTCTGCTCTCTACATACCAGCCCTGGGCTTGGGTCTACACTGTGTTGGCACGTGCCTGTTGAGCACTGAGGATCCCACAGCAGAGACAGGACTGCCGAGTGTCTGGCCTGGTCACTTGGCTTCTCAGGACTTGTTTCCACTCCTGAAAAATAAGAAGATTGGTGTGAATTTTCTCTAGCATCTCTTCCTATGTTACAATTCTGTGAAGTCACACAAAGGAGTGGTTAAGAGTTTCAGCCTTGGGCTGGGTGAAGTGGCTCATGCCTGTAATCCCAGAACTTTGGAAGGTTGAGGCGGATAAATCGCTTGAGCTCAGGAATTTGACAGCAGCCTGGACAACATGGCAAAAACCCTGGCTCACTAAAAATACAAAAATTAGCCAGGTGTGGTGGTGCATGCCTGTGGTCCCAGCTACCTGGGAGGATTGTTTGAGCCTAGGAGGCAGAGGCTGCAGTGAGCCTAGATCGTGCCACTGCACTCTAACCTGGATGATAGAGCCAGATCCCGTCTTAAAAAAAAAAAAAGTTTCAGCTTTGGGGTTGAACAAACCTGCATTTGAATCTCAGCTGTCATTCACTTGGGAAAGTTGCTTTACCTTTTAGAGTCTGGGGTAATAATATAAAGATTAAGTGACAATTATAGCAAGCAATTAGCACAGAGTGTGGCACTTGATGAGTGGTGATGCTGGAGATGATGGATGATTCTAGGTACCCAAATACCCAAAAGCCACACCACAAGGCAGAAGGTGGTAGGTTTCCTCCCTCCCTCCCCTCCCTTCCCTTCCTTCCTTTCTTTTTTTTTTTTTTTTATAAATTTTTTTTTTTTTTTTTTGAGACAGAGTTTCGCTGTTGTTACCCAGGCTGGAGTGCAATGGCACGATCTCAGCTCACCGCAACCTCCGCCTCCTGGGTTCAAGCAATTCTCCTGCCTCAGCCTCCCGAGTAGCTGGGACTACAGGCACATGCCACCATGCCCAGCTAATTTTTGTATTTTTAGTAGAGACAAGGTTTCACCATGCTGACCAGGATAGTCTCGATCTCTTGACCTCGTGATCCACCTGCCTCGGCCTCCCAAAGTGCTGGGATTATAGGCGTGAGCCACCGCGCCCGGCCTTATAAATTCTTTTATAAATGGAGACAAGGTTTCACTATGTTGGTCAGGCTGGTCTCAAACTCCTGACCTCAAGTGATACACCCACCACTGCCTCCCAAAGTGCTGGATTACAGGCGTGAGCCACCATGCCCAGCCCCTTCCTTTTTCTTTCTCCTTTCCATTCTTCCTCTCCTCCCCTTCCCTCCCTTCCCCTTCCTTCCCCTCCCCTCCCCTCCCCTCTCCTCCCTTCCCCTCTCCTCCCTTCCCCTCCCCTCCCCTCTCCTTTCTTGGCGGAGTCTTGCTGTTGCCCAAGTTGCAGTGCAGTGGCGTGATCTCAGGTCACTGCACCTTCCTCCACCGAGGTTCAAGCAATTCTCCTGCCTCAGCCTACTGACTAGCTGGGATTACAGGTATGTGCCATCACGCCCGGCTAATTTTTTTTTTTTTTTTTTTTTTTTGTATTTTTAGTAGAGACAGGGTTTCACCATGTTGGCCAGGTTGGTCTTGAACTCCTGACCTTGTGATCCGCCTAAAGTGCTGGGATTATTGGCATGAGCCACTTCACCCAGGCTTTTTTTTTTTTTTTTGAGACAGAGTCTTGGTCTGCTGCTGAATTTACACATGTATTTCCTTCTCTGTACCAAAAGCTCATTGGTGGCAGAGATCTTCTACATTTTTGTTTTTGTTTTGTTTTTTTTTTTTTTTTTTGGTCAGAATCTTGCTCTATTGCCCAGGCTGGAGTGCAATGGTGTGATCTCAGCTCACTGCAACCTCCGACTCCTGGGTTCAAGTGATACTCCTGCCTCAGCCTCCCGAGGAGCTGGGATTAGAGGCGCCCACCACCACTCCTGGCTAAGTTTTATATTTTTAGTAGAGACATGGTTTCCCCATGTTGGCCAGGCTGGTCTCAAACTCCTGACCTTGTGATCCACCCTCCTCAGCTTCCCAAAGTGCTGGGATTACAAACATGCGCCACCACGCCCGGTTACATTTTTGTATTCTGAATGTCTGGAACACAGCACATAGTGGGTAAAGATGTGTTATTGCAAATGTCCATGGATCTTGTGTCTGGCTCAGAATATGGTGTTTTAGGCCAGGGGCAGTGGTTCATGTTTGTAATCCCAACACTTGGGGAGGTTGAGGCAGGCGAATCACCTAAGGTCAGGAGTTTGAGACTACCCTAGCCAATATGGTAAAACACCATCTCTACTAAAAATACAAAAATTAGCCAGGTATGGTGGCAGGTGCCCGTAATCCCAGCTACTCAGGAGGCTGAAGCAGGAGAATCACTAGAACCCGGTAGGCAGAGGTTGTGGTGAGCTGAGATTGCGCCATTGCACTCCAGCCTGGGCGACAAGAGTGAAACTCCGTCTCAAAAAAAAAGAAAAAAGAAAAAAAATTAGAAGGCTCTGGAGTCGGATCTGGGTTCTGAGCCTTGCTCTGCCTCGTATCAACTGTGTGGCAAGTGACCGGCTTCCACAAACCTCAGATGTGTAATCTGAGATTAGTCGAGGGTTAATCGAGAAACCAGCTGAGTGTGAGGACATAGTAAGTGTTCAGTAAGTGACAGTGGTGGTTATTGCAGAGTTTTGAATGAAGGAGCTGCCTTAGAATCAGGAGAACTGTGCCTCAGTTTTCATTCTGCCCCACCTCCCTGTGTCATCCTAGGCAGGCCACATTTCCTCCTTGGTCTCAGGGGCTTGGAGCAGGTGCCCTCTTAGGCCCCCACAGCCTGATAAGCTATGGGGCCTGAGAACGGGCGTCGTGGAGGATGAGACGTGTGAGGGCAGCAAAGAGTGCTGTGTGTCCAGCAGAGGGCCCTGCCCGGGCCGTGGCCGGAGGCTGGGAGGGAGGGCGGGTGATGCCAGACGCCTGACTGGAGGCGGACCCAGCCGGCCAGCTGCCTCTCTGGAGCCCAGCTCTTGGGCCCCTGCACTCACCTGCTCTTCCCGGGGTGGCTGCCTCCTGCTCGTCCAGCCATGTGGTGGCCGTGGCCCCTGGCTGTCTCTCTTGCTGTGATTTTGGCTGTGGGGCCAAGCAGGGTCTCTGGGGGTACCCCCCTGCACCTGGGGAGGCACAGAGCCGAGACCCAGGAACAGCAGAGCCGATCCAAGAGGGGCACTGAGGATGAGGAGGGCAAGGGCGTGCAGCAGTATGTGCCTCAGGAGTGGGCAGAGTACCCCCGGCCCATTCACCCTGCTGGCCTGCAGCCCACCAAGCCCTTGGTGGCCACCAGCCCTAACCCCGACAAGGATGGGGGCACTCCAGGCAGCGGGCAGGAGCTGAGGGGCAATCTGACGGGGGCACCAGGGCGGAGGCTGCAGATCCAGAACCCCCTATATCCAGTGACCGAGAGCTCCTACAGTGCCTATGCCGTCATGCTCCTGGCACTGGTGGTGTTTGCAGTGGGCATCGTGGGCAATCTGTCGGTCATGTGCATCGTGTGGCACAGCTACTACCTGAAGAGCGCCTGGAACTCCATCCTCGCCAGCCTGGCCCTCTGGGATTTTCTGGTCCTTTTTTTCTGCCTCCCTATTGTCATCTTCAACGAGATCACCAAGCAGAGGCTACTGGGTGATGTTTCCTGTCGGGCCGTGCCCTTCATGGAGGTGAGTGTATGTTCCGCTTGAGCTCAGCTGGGAGGCTGCCATCCAGGGAAGGGGTTCAAAGTCTCCATCAGGCCCTTGAAAGTGGAATTTCTGGGTGTGCAAAACCCCAGAGCTTGGAGCTCTGACTTGCTTTTCCCGTATCTTGGAGAAAGAGACAAATACAGTATTGGTTTCTGGTTGCTCTCGGAACTAAGCGGGCCAGGGTGACTGGAGGGTGTGTGTGGCCCCTGAGTTCCAGCCCCAGCTTGATCTCCTGCTGTGGGAGCAACCTCGAGACAGGTCTCTCCCACTTTCTCCAGACCCAAAGCTGCCCTCCCTTTCCTCAGCCCTCCTCCCCTGCCCCACCCGAGACCGACCGAGATCCTGCTGTGCTTTTTGCAACTCCTCTTCCTCCCTCTGTACCCCCTGCCGCTTCGCTGCTCCTCAGTCTCCTGCCTCCCGAAGGAGTGCTTGAAAGGAGATCCAGATTTCCCACACAGCCCTCTGGATCAAGTCAGCATCCACTCCCCGAGAATACAAGAAGCAGAAGCAAAAGACCCCTCTGTTCTTCCCTCCCTGCTGGGATTCTCATTGTCACCGTTGTCATCTCCACCAGGAACCTCCTAGATCCTCTCTGAAAGGGAATACCTGGTTCTGGGCACTGGAGCTAGTAGGGGGCTCGAATCTCAGCTCTGCCACCGACATACTGGGCATCACTGGGCAGGTTGCATTACCTCTCCAATTTCATTTCCCAACCTGGGGGGTAATCCAGACGGTCCTTCCAGCTGGCCTGTACCGCAGTTCTAAAGTATATCACAATGCCCTCACTTCTGGGAGCTTCCACGATAAGTCCATGTATGTTAAAGGATATGTAGCACATAGAGAGACAACTTAAAACGCTGCAGAAACATACCCATATGTGCATTTAAGCAAGACACAGCAAGGCCACTCTCTAAGACAAAATAAGCAAACAGTCTTTCAAATTTTGTCTGCATGGAGGGTATTGGAGTGACTGTGACCTCCCTGTGAAGCTGGTGTTCCTTTGGGAATGCTGCTGTATAACAAGGGGGACTTGCCTGGCTGGAGAAGGGCTCAGGATCAGGCAGACGGACACAGGTCCTCTTCCAAGGTCTGTCCCCACCTCACCGTGTATCAAAGATGATGTCATAGTTGGACGGACTCTGAGTCTCAGCAGTGGGTATAGTCCTTTCCTGTCCTTGACAACCCAGGGAGACTGACAGTGGTCCAAAGGTACTCCACCCTGAAGGAAGACCCTGCAGCTGGAGACAGCCTTTGTGTCTTAGTTACCGTCTTGTGCTCACGCCCCAGGTGAGCTGTGCGTGCTTAGATGCAGGACCCTGAAATTGAACAGACTAGATTAGAAACTGGGTTTTCTCCATCACTAGCTGCGTGATTTCGTAAATTACTTTAACTGCCTAAATCTCAATTTCCTCTTCTGTAAATTGGGGATAATAACAATAATAATAATAGCTATCTGGATGTCTGGATGAATTCTTTTCTTTTCTTTTTTTTTTTTTTTTTTTTCAGGCTGAGTTTTGCTCTTGTTGCCCAGGCTGGGGTGCAATGGCGCAATCTCGGCTCACCGCAACCTCCACCTCCTGGGTTCAGGCAATTCTCCTGCCTCAGCCTCCTGAGTAGCTGGGATTACAGGCACGCGCCACCATGCCCAGCTAATTTTTTGTGTTTTTAGTAGAGACGGGGCTTCACCATGTTGACCAGGATGGTCTCGATCTCTCGACCTCATGATCCACCCACCTCGGCCTCCCAAAGTGTTGGGATTACAGGCGTGAGCCACCGCGCCCAGCCTTCTGGATGAATTCTTAAGGGATTAAATGGGTAATGTCTATAAAGTGCTTAGAATTAAAATCAGTAAAGCCAGGCACGGTGGCTCACGCCTGTAATCCTAGCACTTTGGGAAGCTGAGGTGGGTGGATCACCTGAGGTCAGGAGTTCAAGACCAGCTGGCCATCATGGTGAAACCCCATCTTTAAAAAAAATAAATAGAAGAGCTGGGCGCGGTGGCTCACACCTGTAATTCCAGCACTTTGGGAGGCCGAGGTGGGTGGATCACGAGGTCAAGAGTTCAAGACCGCCGGGCACGGTGGCTCAAGCCTGTAATCCCAGCACTTTGGGAGGCCGAGGCGGGTGGATCACGAGGTCAAGAGATCGAGACCATCCTGGTCAACATGGTGAAACCCCGTCTCTACTACAAAAATACAAAAAATTAGCTGGGCATGGTGGCATGTGCCTGTAATCCCAGCTACTCAGGAGGCTGAGGCAGGAGAATTGCCTGAACCCAGGAGGCGGAGGTTAGGGTGAGCCGAGATCGCGCCATTGCACTCCAGCCTGGGTAACAAGAGTGAAACTCCGTCTCAATAAATAAATAAATAAATAAATAAATAATTAAAATCAGTAGATGATTTTTATTTGGGCATGGTATAGAAGAGAAGCAGAAAAGGACAGACACATACGACCTCTTGCTTGCATGTGGCTGGCAGGTCAATGAACACACCTGGCCCTGCCTGACTGTGGGTCCCAACATATATAATATGTCCTCCTGGGCCAGCCCCTCCATACCTTCCTGAGGACAGAGATGATCCTTAGGCTGCAGAGTGGATCCTTCCAGGCTGGGTGATAGGATGGGAGGAGGGAGACAACACTCTTTCTTTTTTTGAGATGGAGTCTCACTCTGCTACTGAGGCTGGAATGCAGGGGTGTGATCTCAGCTCACTGCAACCCCCACCTCCCAGGTTCAAACAGTCCTCCCACCTCAACCTCCCAAGTAGCTGCGACCACAGCATGCGCTATCATGCCTGGCTAACTTTTATATTTTTGGTAGAGACAGGGCTTCACTATGTTGCCCAGGCTTGTCGCCAACCCCTGGGCTCAAGCAATCAGCCTGTCTTGGCCTCCCAAAGTGCTGGGATTACAGGTGTGAGCCACCACGCCCAGCAACACTCTTTTATAGGGAGGATCTCAGGATGGTGCTGAGGAGGGAGCAGGAGAAGGCAGCTTGGAATAAAACTTGAGATATTTTTGAGATGTAAAAGAGAAGAAGAAGGCTAGGCATAGTGGCTCATGCCTGTAATCCCAGCACTTTGGAGTCCAAGGTGGGAGGATCGTGAGGTCAGGAGATAGAGGCCATCCTGGCCAACATGGTGAAACTCTGTTTCTACTAAAAGTACAAAAATTAGCTGGCATGGTGGTGCACACCTGTGGTCCCAGCTACTCAGGAGAATCTCTTGAACCTGGGAGGCAAGGTTGCAGTGAGCCGAGATCACAGCACTACACTCCAGCCTTGGTGACAGAGCGAGACTCTGTCTCAAAAAAAAAAAAAAAAAAAAAAAAAAAAAAGGAGAGAGAATGGTGTTTTTACCCAAGCCTGAAGGCTATGCCTCCGCAGGCCTGGGCTCGTCTGCCAAGAGAGGGGGTTGGGGTTCTCACAAAGGACACTTAGTGGCTCTACTAAAAGCCGGGGATTGTGTTCCCGCAGCCAGAAGAGGGAAGAATTTGGACAGGAGGGGGAGCTGAGCACAATCCCTGAGTGTGGCCGGCAGCGTCGACGGCCCGGAGGGTCTCCTCTTCCTTCCTGCTCTTTGGCACTCTCCTCCCCTGCCGCGCAGGCTGCTTCCTCTTGGCTCAAGGGGTGGTTTTCCTTGTGCTTGATGAATAGTGTTCGAGCATGGTGGGCACAGGCTGCTCGGAGGGGGGCTGCTTCCCCACACAGACAGGCCCTGGGCTTCTCTGGACAGGGCCAGGAGCAGGAGTGTGCGTGTGCGTGTGTGTGTGTGTGTGTGTGTGTGTGTGTGTGTGTATGTGTGCGCATGCGCGTGCGGACACATGTGCCAGCCATGTTCCCCAAGACCATTCACTCCATCCATGCACATAATGGGGTGCAGGAAGTGAAAGGAGCTGCAAAGATCCAGAACTTCTATGTCTTTGTCTTGGTTATTCCTTGGGGATGATTCCAAAGCCTGTCAGAGAGCATCAGGGTCTGTGGGAGCCAGGCCATTCATCCCCCAGCCAGAGGTGAAGAGCAAGGGGGACAGAGGCAGGCGTGTGCGCGAACCTCAGCTCCGCCATTCATCAGCAGCGTGGTCCTGGGCAAGTCACTGTTCCTGCCTGAGCCTGAGTTTCAACTGTAAGGTGGTTGATTGGGAATGTGATGACATGTAAGGTGCCTGACCCATAGGAAATGCTCATTAAATGGAGCTGTAACTGTTTTCCTTTCTGCCTGCCCTCCTTCCTTCCTTCCTTCCCTCCCTCCCTCCCTCCTTCCTTCCTTCTCTCCCTCCCTCCCTCTTTCCCTCCCTCCTTCCTTCCTTTCTTCTCTCCCTCCCTCCCTCCCTCTTTCCCTCCCTCCCTCCTTCCTTCCTTCTCTCCCTCCCTCCCTCTTTCCCTCCCTCCTTCCTTCCTTCCTTCTCTCCCTCCCTCCCTCTTTCCCTCCCTTCCTCCTTCATTCCTTCCTTTCCTCCCTCCCCCCCTCCTTCCTTCCTTTCCTCCCTCCCGCCCTCCTTCCCTCCCTCCTTCCTTCTTTCCTTCCTTCGTTCCTTTTTCCTTCCACAGGGTCTCGTTCTGTCACCCAGGCTGGAGTGCAGTGTCGTGATCTCTGCTCACTGCAGCCTCGACCCCCTGGGCTCAAGCCATCCTCCTACCTCAGCCTCCTGAGTAGTTGGGACCACAGCCATACATCAGCATGACAGGCTATTTTTTTGTATTTTTAATAGAGGCTGGGTTCCATCGTGTTGCCCAGGCTGGCCTCAAACTCCTGGGCTCAAATGATCTGCCAGCCTTGGCCTCTCAAAGTGCTGGGATTACAGACGTGAGCCACCTTGCATGGCCCATTATCATAATTTCTGTGCTTATCGCTCAGTTCATGGTCTCACTGAGCCAGAAGCCAGGTGTCCTTCCTTGTCCCCATAGGTTTTGACCAAGTGCTTCTCTCTTCCTCCGCATCCTTGCCCACAGGTCTCCTCTCTGGGAGTCACGACCTTCAGTCTCTGTGCCCTGGGCATTGACCGCTTCCACGTGGCCACCAGCACCCTGCCCAAAGTGAGGCCCATCGAGCGGTGCCAATCCATCCTGGCCAAGCTGGCCGTCATCTGGGTGGGCTCCATGACGCTGGCCGTGCCCGAGCTCCTGCTGTGGCAGCTGGCACAGGAGCCTGCCCCCACCATAGGCACCCTGGACTCGTGCATCATGAAACCCTCAGCCAGCCTGCCCGAGTCCCTGTACTCACTGGTGATGACCTACCAGAACGCCCGCATGTGGTGGTATTTTGGCTGCTACTTCTGCCTGCCCATCCTCTTCACGGTCACCTGTCAGCTGGTGACGTGGCGGGTGCGAAGCCCTCCAGGGAGGAAGCCAGAGTGCAGGGCCAGCAAGCACGAGCAGTGTGAGAGCCAGCTCAACAGCACCGTGGTGGGCCTGACCGTGGTCTACGCCTTCTGCACCCTCCCGGAGAACGTCTGCAACATCGTGGTGGCCTACCTCTCCCCCGAGCTGACCCGCCAGACCCTGGACCTCCTGGGCCTCATCAACCAGTTCTCCGCCTTCTTCAAGGGCGCCATCACCCCGGTGCTGCTCCTCTGCGTCTGCAGGCCGCTGGGCCAGGCCTTCCTGGACTGCTGCTGCTGCTGCTGCTGCGAGGAGTGTGCTGCGGCTCCGGAGGCCTCGGACGGCAAGCTCAAGACCGAGGTGTCCGCCTCCATCTACTTCCACAAGCCCAGGGAGTCACCGCCGCTCCTGCCCCTGGGCACGCCTTGCTGAGGCCTCAGCAGGGCTGGGGCGGGAGGGAGGGGGCCGCCCCGCCCGCGTCTGCTGTTCTTTCCCCATAGATCTTACCTTGCTGCCTGCCTTGCTGTCTAGAGATGGACTTGGTTCTTCTTGTCGAGGTTTGGGGGTGTCAAAGCCCCTCCCCACACGGGGCCTTGGCTGTCCCTTGCGGGGCCTTCCAACCCCGTCCTTTCCACTGGTGGGCGGTGATGCTTCTAGGTCCTTAGAACTGCCCAGAAACTCTGAGTCCCAGCAGCTGGGAGCCAGAAACGTTGCCTGCCCTCCCTTGGGTCCAGCCTCTCCTCCCTCTGTCCGCGTTGGAGCCTGACCATATTTTAGATGTGCCCTCCTCACGCATCATCTTCCTACCCCCAACCTGGGGCCCGTTCTTGAAATGGGGGCTCCTTGGGGGCCAGCCCAATGTGGCTCAGCACACTCTTCTTTTTTTTTTTTTGGAGACGGAGTCTTGATCTGTCGCCCAGGCTGGAGTGCAGTGGCCGGATCTCAGCTCGCTACAACATCCACCACCTCCTGGGTTCAAGCAATTCTCTCGCCTCAGCCTCTCAAATAGCTGAGATTACGGGTGTGCATTACCATGCCCAGCTAATTTTTGGATTTGTAGAAGAGACAAGGTTTCACCGTGTTGGCCAGACAGGTGTTGAACTCCTGACCTTGAGTGATCCTCCTGCCTTGGCCTCCCAAAGTGCTGGGATTGGAAGTGTGAGCCACCGCTCCTGGCCTCAGCACACTCTTCTCTGGACCGGATCTGTTCCAGCCCTGGACACCTCCTCCTACTGGCGCCTTCTTTTCTTCCGGAGGGTTTTTCTCTCCTTCCTCGTTTCTTTCTTTTTTTTTTTTTTTTGAGACAGAGTCTTACTCTGTCACCAGGCACTAGACTGGAGTGCAGTGGCACAATCTTGTCTCACCGCAACCTCCACCTCCTGGGTTCAAGCAATTCTCTTGCCTCAGCCTCCCAAGTAGCTGGGATTACAGGCGCGCGCCGCCACGCCCAGCTAATTTTTTGTATTTTTAGTAGAGATGGGGTTTCACCATGTTGGCCAGGATGGTCTCGATCTCTTGACCTTGTGATCCGCCGGCCTCGGCCTCCCAAAGTGCTGGGATTACAGGCTTGAGCCACCGCGCCCGGCCCCCTCCTCATTTCTTTGGGATCCCCTGGTTGCCCTGTCCCAACCCCCTGGTTAGGTGCTTTCCCATAGGAGGCCCTTCTTGAGAAACAATAAACTAGGTCGAGCTACCCCTCTGCCCATCCACTTTCTTGTGCCACATCCTGGTAGGGCCCACATGCACTGGGCCTTCCTGGCCTGGCAGTGCCTTGGGGAATTTCTCCTGACCTGGCCTGTCTGTGACTGATGTTCAGCACAGCCTTGTGGCCCTGGGGACTCCAAGGGTTTTATGGCTTTTGAGGGACAGAGAGGATGGAGGGCTTGGGGAGCCGGGAGGCCTAAGTTCTCACCCTGGCCTAAACCGCATGGTCCCTGGGAAGTCAAAAGCCTGCAAAGTATCTCCTCTGGAGCCCTCATCTCTGCTGTGCCCTCTCTCCACAAAGCCCCCCTTGGAGGGAGTCCAGTGGTCTTCCCTCTGTGAGCTCCAGGGCTTCCCAGCCTTTGTCACTCTGAGAACTGCTCTTGTTCAGTTTCTTAGAACGGACTGTTTTGCCTGTAGACCGCCCAGCTGCCTGCCCTGGCCTGCCCCCGCCCAGCCCCCACCGGGCCCCCACCGGGCCCCCACCGGGCCCCCACTGCACCACCCTTCCCTGCAGAGCTCCCGCCATCCCCAGCAGACCCTTGATGCAGCTCCGCCTGCTGGGTCTGGCCCTTGAAGTCCCACTTACTTCCCCCAGCCTCACCTCTGGGCCCTTCCAGAGGGCACCCTTAGCTTTGTGGGTCCCTGAGAAGCTGTCACAGCATCAACCAGAAGTGATGCCTCAGCCAGGCCACCGATCGTGCCCTACCTGGGAGCTCAGCTTTCCTCAGAACCACCGCCCCTGTCTGAAGCTCACTCCTGGGTCCCACCAGACTTCTGCCCACCAGGCCCACCTCCAGCATCTACACGGGGCCTCAGGAAGGGTCCCTGGAGCCCAGGGACAGGGAGGGGTGGGGGTTCCGAGCACCTGGGGCTCCATTCTCCTCTGTCCACCCACCCACACCCCTTGGCCTCAGCCTGCCCTGTACCCAAGCTTCCCTCCCCCTCTCCTGGGGATCTTAACAGCCTTGTTCTCTCTCCCTGGCACCCACCCCCAGGGCGGGTGACGCTGCCAAGAGAGAGGGAGGCCGTTGCTAGGTGATGGCGCTGCCATGCGCACAGCCTTTGTGCTGGGGAGTGACACCCACCCATTTCTCAGCAGACCTGTTGCCACGGTGACTGAAGCCCCCAGCTCTGTCGGTAGAGACTTCAGATGGGTGGGGGAGCAGGTTGGAGAGGGGACCAAAGGCGGGCCTGCTGCGCTGAAGCTCCTGGGGACAGTTTCCTCCAGGTTTCCCCAACACCGTCTCCACCCACCCACCCCCTGGCCCGGAGGCACCACCAGCTTCATAAGGGATGCAGGAAGGGGCTGGGTGAACTGAGGTGAAGTCCAGGACAGGGGGAGAGAAGGCAGGGGAGGCAGACCCCTCAGCATCCTGTTTAGGGGGCCTCGTCCACAAAGGATGTCCTCCGCCTCTCCCTCCTGGAGCTGGTTGGCCGGCTCAGAGAGGAAGGGGCAGAGATGGTGGCTCCAAGGCTCTGCCTCCGCCGCCTCCCAGGCCTGCCAACGTGGATGGCTTGCAGAATCACTCAGCAGGCCAGCGGCCTTGGGAAAGAAGCCACTGTCCCGGCAGCCTGGGCCAGCTGGGGGAACAATGTGGGGTTTGTTGCTTAGGGGTCTCAGGCTTGGGGGGCAGGGTTGGCACATGGTGGGCAATGGACTTGAGCTGGGATGCTCTGACGTGCCGCTGACATGCTCACCCAAGGCAGACTTCAGACCAGCCCTCAGTCCCTGATGCCAGGTTACAGGGGCGAGGGGAGCCCGAATCTACTGGGTCCCTCTCCCTGCTCCACTTGCGAGTCACCTTTTCAGCGCCTGTCCTGTAAGCGGCGTGCAATTTACTTAAACGCAGTCTTAGCTTCCTCATCTGTAAAATGGGAATAATCTGTCCTTCACAGAGGATTATGGTCATTTAATGAGACAAGATACATCAAGCACCTGAACCTTTTTTCTTCCTCTCCTTTGGGAATTCAATTACTTTTTTTTTTTGAAATGGAGTTTCACTCTGTTGTCCAGGCTGGAGTGCAGTGGTGCGATCTCAGCTCACTGCAACCTCTGCCTCCCAGGTTCAAGAGATTCTTCTGCCTCAGCCTCCTGAGTAGCTGGGATTATAGGCATGTGCCACATGTCTGACTAATTTTTGTATTTTTAGTAGAGACAGGGTTTCACCAAGTTGGTCAGGCTGGTGACCATGTTGGTCAGGCTGGTCTCGAACTCCTGACCTCATTATGCGCCTGCCTTGGCCTCCCAAAGTGCTGGGATTACAGGCATGAGCTACTATGCCCAGCAAGGAATTTGATTCTCTAGTGTTATGGAGCAGGCTTGGCCAGACGATTTTTTTTTTTTTTTTTAAGACAGTCTCACTCTATCACCAAGCTGGAGTGCAGTGGCGTGATCTTGGCTCACTGCAACCTCTGCCTCCTGGGTTCAAGCGATTCTCCTGCCTCAGCCTCCTGAGTAGCTGGAAGTACAGTAGCTGGATAATGGTACGCACCACCATCCCCAGCTAATTTTTTTGTATGTTTAGTAGAGACAAGGTTTTACCATGTTGGCTAGGATGGTCTCAATCAAAGTGCTGGGATTACAGCATGAGCCACCACGCCCAGCCGGCCAGGGGATTCTTAAACGCAGCCAGGTTTCAGCATCAAAGGGCCCCAAACATGACAATTTGCTTATACTCATGATCTGTTCCCCGTTCAACTTTAATAGTTTTTTTTTTTTTTTTTTTTTTTTTTTTGAGACGGAGTTTCGCTCTTGTTACCCAGGCTGGAGTGCAATGGCGCGTTCTCGGCTCACCGCAACCTCCGCCTCCTGGGCTCAGGCAATTCTCCTGCCTCAGCCTCCTAAGTAGCTGGGATTACAGGCATGCACCACCACGCCCAGCTAGTTTTTTTTTGTATTTTTAGTAGAGACGGGGTTTCACCATGTTGACCAGGATGGTCTCGATCTTTCGACCTCGTGATCCACCCGCCTCGGCCTCCCAAAGTGCTGGGATTACAGGCTTGAGCCACCGCGCCCGGCCAATAGTTTTTTTTTTAAAGAGTTGAGAGGTCTCACTATGTTGCCCAGGCTAGCTTTGAACTCCTGGGCTCAAACAGTCCTGCCTCAGCCTCCTGTGTAGCTGGGATTACAGGTTTTTGTACCACCATGCCTGGTTGAACACATTTTTTAATTTTTATTTTTGAGACAGGGTCTCACTCTGTCACTCAAGCTGAGTGCTGTGGTGCGATCACAGCACATTGCAGCCTCTACTTCTTGGGTTCAAACGATTCTCCTGCCTCAGCTTCCTGAGTAGCTGGGACTACAAGGCATGCATTGCCACACCTGGATAATTTTTGATTATTTGTAGAGATAGGGCCTCACTATGTTGTCCAGGCTGGTCTTGAACTCTGGGATTCAAGTGATTCACCTACCTCGGCCTCCCAAAATGGTGGGATTACATGCATGAGCCACTGCACCCAGCCCCTGGACAAATTTTTTTTTTTTTTTTTTTAATTAAAAAAAATTCCTGGCCGGGCGTGGTGGCTCAAGCCTGTAATCCCAGCACTTTGGGAGGCCGAGGTGGGTGGATCACGAGGTCGAGAGATCGAGACCATCCTGGTCAACATGGTGAAACCCCGTCTCTACTAAAAATACTAAAAATTAGCTGGGCATGGTGGCGCGTGCCTATAATCCCAGCTACTCAGGAGGCTGAGGCAGGAGAATTGCCTGAACCCAGGAGGCGGAGGTTGCGGTGAGCCGAGATCGCACCATTGCACTCCAGCCTAGGTAACGAGGGAAATTCCGTCTCAAAAAAAAAAAAAAAAAAAAAAATTCCTTGTCTGTGGTGGAAAAAGGACGAAACTGAAAGGGGAAAGGAGTGGAAAGGAAAAGACAGAAGAATGGGAAAGCAAGAAAGAGAGACTGCTCACCAAAACAGCCGGTGGTGTGCATCTGTGGGCTGGTCTGACAACCCCAGGCCAGTAGGTAGATCTCTTCATGGAGGGAGCACCAGAACAAGGACAGGGGTTTGGTCTCCCGTAAGAGTTCCCCCGTCCCAGGCTTTGGCACCAAATGTTTAAAACGTGCGCTTTGAATGAAGAGACCCCCTAAATAGGTTTTGTGTGAGCAACATGGCTATTTACCTGGGTGCAGGTGGGCTAAGTCCAAAAAGAATATGACCAAATTCTTTAAGTCATATTGGCCCCTGCTGCCTTCAGGCACTGTGGAAGGATGATACTCACTCGCTTCCTGGTAACCAGCTCTCTTTTTTTTTTTTTTTTGAGATGGAGTTTCGCTCTTGTTACCCAGCCTGGAGTGCAATGGCACGATCTCGGCTCACCACAACCTCCGCCTCCTGGGTTCAGGCAATTCTCCTGCCTCAGCCTCCTGAGTAGCTGGGATTACAGGCATGCACCACCATGCCCAGCTAATTTTTAGTATTTTTAGTAGAGACGGGGTTTCACCTTGTTGACCAAGGTTGGTCTCGATCTCTTGACCTTGTGATCCACCCGCCTCTGCCTCCCAAAGTGCTGGGATTACAGGCTTGAGCCACCGCGCCCGGCCTAACCAGCTCTCTTATCTCAAACCTCAACCCTCAGGAAGGATAACAGGACCTGAGAAGGGCAGCTCAGCCTAGAAACAGCCCCAGAGGAGTGAGATTGCTGGTCCTCTCCGGGGATCCCAGGCCCAGGGCAAACCTAGCTGCGTTTGCAGCCAGGAGACGGCAGGCAACAGAGCCCAGGCCCCCCTTCAACCTCCTTAGCCAGGAGGGTATGTCCCATTTCCTTTGGAGTTGGGAGGCACCCTGGAATCACTTAGCTTCAGATGCCAAATTCCATCCATTCTTTCCTCCAACTCTGCGGCAGTGGGGAACCGCCTTTACAGGCAGGGCGCTGCTCTGGCAGTTCTGATGGCCGCCTCCAGGAGGAAGCCCTGGGCACCAATGAAGGTGAAGGGCTGGGGGCGCCCAGAACTGGGAGTCAAGATCCCCAATCTCAGGACTAAGGGACAAACAATTCCGCTCCTTTTTTCCTGCAGTGAGAAGAGCTGGGGTGTTCTGCAGGGCCTGCTCTGTTTTCCAGGGTGAAGGAGAGGCCGAGGGAGGTGGAGCGGGAGGAGGTGGGGCTTACTGTGAAACTGGGTCAAGATGGCCTCGGCAGGGCTACCAGGCTCTGAGGCAGCAGCTGTGGGCAGTGCCAAGGGAGGACCAGCTCTGATGGTAAGGTCGGGGGAGGACTCAGATCCGGCAGAGGAGTGAGAGCAGGGCTCCTACTAGGAAACGCACAGCATTGGCACTGAGAGGCAGCAAAGGCGGTGAGGATCCCCCAGGCTCTGTGGGCCCAGCCCTACCCCTGGAGCACAGTTAACTGGTTCTGGGGTAGGGACTGGCGGCCGGAGGGACAGGGTTCTGGTTCTGGCCCAACCCTGGCTGCCGGTGAGATCCAGGGCCTGGGAAAGAGGGGCTGAGGCTTGAACTGGGTGTAAGAAGAGTGCAGCTTAGTTCCCATACGAAACAGCATCCAGCCTGTGTCACTGCCTCCTGACCCAGCCCTGGGCAGTTCCCTCAGCAGAGCTCTGCAGCCCCACGTGGCAGCTGCTGGCTCAAAGCTGGGACTACACGGAAATCTGAAGAGAATGAGAAGGAGGCAGTGGGAGAGCCCGACGCACGTGTGGGAGGCGGTTTGTGCAGGCCATTGTGCTCCAGGGCGGGCACGTGCTCATGCCCCATGGCTCTGTTGGTCACCAACGTGCGGGGGTGTGCTGGTGGCCCTGTGGGCCCGCCGGGCAACCCATGCCAACTGCAGAAAAGTAATTGGCACCATACACCCCCCCAACAAAATTGGTCATTTATTTTTGTTCTTGTCATTGTTATTAGGAGGCAAAAAAATGTACAGTTACAAGAATCATTTTCCAAACAGAGGTTAAATATGAGCTGAAAAGTGTAAAAAAGGAAGAGGAACATCACTTTACAAATCATTAAATTAAACAAATAAACAAACAGAACCCAAAGAACCAACCCCCCATGCTGAGTTCTCTCCTTGTGCAACTCTGCAAAATGAGAACAGAAAATGAAGCGGGCCGTGGAGGTGGGGGCCCTGGGGAGGGGCGGGAGCTGGGAGCCAGGGACAGGCAGGAGGGGGCTGCTGGGGCATGGACGCTGGCTTTCTGCCCCGTGTGCCTGGTGGTCTCTGGTACCTGGTTGTACCTGGTGGCCCGACCCAGGCTGGGGGTTGAGGGGAGGGGCCTCTGGAGGCCCCTGCCAGCCTGTAGCATTCAAGCACTGCCGGGACAAGCCAGATTGGGCGGTGGAAACACATGGGACGAGGGGCAGCCACCAGTACCCAGGCTGGTACCTGCCCCAGGTGCCAGCCTCTACCTCTCCTGATCTGAACTTGCCCCAAGTACACCTGCGTCTCCCTCCTTCCTCCAGACTGCCCCCTCCCAGATCCTGAAAGGCCCCTGCAGCATCAAATGGTTGATTTTAGTCTTTGCTTAAATTAAAAAATTAAAATATATATACATATATATACTGTACACACAGGACAATAACAGAGAGTGTTGGAAAGGGAGGTACAGGAGCGGCCGGGGAAGAGCCAGGGGCGGGGCTGTGGCCCAGGGCAGCAGGGAGGGCGGCAGGGCTGGGCGAAGGGACAAAGGTGAGGGGAAGGGTGAGAAGTTAGGGGGCCAGAATAGGGGGCAATTTATTTTACAATAAAAACAGGAGTTGAAACCTCAGCAGAACAGGACTCTGGGGTCCCCAGAGGGCCCGCCTCACACTGGATGAGGAGGGGTGGGCTTAGGGGGACGGAGGGGGTGGGCGGGGAGCTCGGCTTCAGGTTTAGATGACGACGGTCCCTGGTCTGAGGGAGAAGGGCTGCGGTCTCAGCTTCTCCGCGACTTTGAGTGTTGAATAAGCCACTGTAGGGTGATGTCTGGGGGGAGAAGAGAAGGGCTTATAAAGCCTGCAAGCGCTGGCCAGGCTGGGGCAGCAGCGAGGCCCAAGAAACCAAACGTAAAGGTATCAGAAGTCCAGAGGTGCCAGAGCAGTGGCGCACACCTGGAGTCGCAGCTATGTGGGACGCTCAGGTGGGAGGATCGCTTGAACCCAGGAGTGGAGTTGGAGGCTGCAGTGAGCTCTGATGGCGCCACTGAACTCCAGCCTGGGTGACGGAGTGAGACCCTTTCTCAAAAACAAACAAACAAGAAGTCCAGAGCTGCCAAGCACCACACAGCTCTGAACGGTGGTGGCGGGACCCGGCGCCGGGAAAGAGACAGAGCCACAGCATGTCAGAGCCAGCAGGGGCCTGAGAATCACCTCGTCCAACTCTGGAATCTTAGAAGTGAGGGAAAGCCCAGAGCGGGGATGGATTTGCCCAAGATCACACAACCGCTTGGGTAGGAGCGGGACAGTGCTCAGAATCTGGGCTGCCCGGCTGCCTTTTCTATCCGAGAGCCACAGAGCTTGGACTTAAAGGAAAGTGTGGAGCCAAAACTTTGACAGCCACGAAAACGCCCAGTAAGACCTCTCCCCTCTCCCTTTGCCCAACCCCACGCACCAATGTTGTCTTTTTCTTTGCAGGAGATGGAGTAGCAGCAGATCTCTCGGTCCTGGATGGCAGACAGATTCCTGGGGGAAACCAGAGCAGAGTTGGCTGAAGCTACGATCGTCCAGGGGGTCTGGGGCTAGGGGACAGCAGGGCCTCTTTCTTACTCAAGAAACTGCAACAGGGAGGGTGAGGTCCTGAAAAGGTGGGCTCTGCTGCCACCGTGTGGCCAACCCTGAGAACAGCAGCAAGCCTAAGCTGTCAGTCTGGCAGTTGGGGAATTGGGACAGCAGAAAGTAATATATTAAGAGCCACCCAACTCACATTTTCTCAATCAGCTCCTTCTCATCCAGTGCTCCTGGGAGGTCTCGCTTGTTACCCAGGACTAAGACCTACAAAGAAGGGAGGGTGAGGATGAGGTCTAGGGCAGCCGTGCCCAGGTTGTCTGGGTGGTGAGCTGGCCTCCTGAGTCCCGTTTCCTCTGTGTCCCCCACCCAGGCTGAAGAGCAGTGGCAAGATCTCAGCTCACTGCAACCTCCACCTCCCAGGTTCAAGCAATTCTCTGCCTTAGCCTCCTGAGTAGCTGGGATTACAGGCACCTGCCATAATCCCAGGGGTTTCACCATCTTGGCCAGGCTGGTCTTGAACTGCTGACCTTGTGATCCATCCACCTCAGCCTCCCAAAGAGCTTACAGGCATGAGCCATCACGCCCGGCCGCCATGCCTGATTTTTGCCTGCCCCCAGGGACTTCCCAGCCGGTCTTCCTCCCCATCCCGCTCCCTCAGGTCTGCTGACCGGGATGCCCTGCAGCTGAGGTTTGTCCAGTAGGTTGTGAAGCTCGTTCTTAGATGCCTCAATCTTTTCCTGGTCAGCAGCATCCACCATGTACCTGGAGACAAAGGCAGGGTGGGGACAAGCATGTTGACACCACAGGCTGAGGTGGTGCAAGGAAGAGAAGGAGCTGCTGCTTAGAGGTGAGAGCATCTGTGGCAGCTTGTTACCTTGGGACCCATGGGCTACCTTGCCTGGCTCAAGGCAGGTACTCTGTGGATGTTTCTGTCTATTGGAGCGAGCAGCTGCAGGGATTCCTGGGGCCTGCCGTCAGCTTCCAAGTGCTACTCTGGGGAAGCCGTTACTCATGTGGAAAAGCGTGGGCCCTTTGGGATTAGCCGTAAGTCCCTCTCAAAGTGACCCACTTACGTTTTCATGGAAAGACTAAATAAGGTTAGAGTGAAAAAAAGCAAAGGAAAATCCAGAATATTTCATTTAGCAAGATACTTTTTGTTATCAGGTTACAAAGTAACTTACTGTTTTTTCTGAAGAATCTATTGTTTGAGCATATATATATATATATATATATATATAATAAATTATTATTATTTTGAGGCAGAGTCTCACTCCGTCACCCAGGTTGGAGTGCAATGGGACGATCTCAGCTCACTGAAACCTCTGCCTCCAGGGTTCAAGTGATTCTCCTGCCTCAGTCTCCTGAGTAGCTGGGATTATAGGCACTCACCACCACCCCTGGCTAATTTTTGTATTTTTAGTAGAGATGGGGGTCAGGCTGGTTTTGAACTCCTGACCTCGTGATCTACCTGCCTTGGCCTCCTAAAGTGCTGAGATTACAGGTATGAGCCACCACGCCCGGCCTCTTATTATTAGTTTTTGAGGCAAGTTCTCACTCTGTCACCCAGGCTGAAGTGCAGTGGTGGGATTACAGCTCACTGTAGCCTCGACTTCCTGGACTCAAGAGATCCTCCCACTTCAGTTGTCTGAGTAGCTGGGACTACAGGTGCGTGCCGCCGGGCCCAGCTAATTTTTGTACTTTTGTAGAGATAAGGTTTTGCCATGTTACCCAGGTTGGTTTTGAACTCCTGACCTCAAGTGATCTGCTTGCCTTGGCCTCCCACAATGCCCCACCATTTTTCAATGTTTAAAATTTATTTTATTTTTTTAAAGACAGGCTCTTGCTATGTTGCCTAGGCTGGCCTTAAACTCCTGGGCTCAAGCAATCCTCCTGCCTCAGCCTCCCACGTAGCTAGGACTACAGGTGTGTGGCATCATGCTCAGCCAAAAAGTGTTATTTTTAAAAAGCAAGAGAATGAGACATTTAAACCACACAAAATTCAAGACAGTGGTGACTTTGGGTTGGGGGAGTCAATGAAGAGGATGCACAGGTGCATCTGGCTGGTTGATAGTCTGCTTCTTAGATTGGGTAGTGAGTGCCCAGGGCAACTGTCCACTAAGAAACAAGCGGCATGCAAAATAAAGGCAGGCCAGGCACCGACACTGTGCCACGAACCGAGGATCACGTCTAACACAGCCCTGCGCCTCTGAGATCCTCGAAGGAAGCAGGGCTGGGGGAGCCAGGTCAGGCTGGAGACCGACGCCGCCTCCCACGTACTTACACGATGGCGCTGACTCCTCGGCAGTAGCGTTCCCACATGCTGCGGAAGCGCGGCTGTCCCCCAATGTCCCAGAGCTGAGCAATAAGAGGGTGACATAGCCTCAGCAGTAGGCAGGCCACCACAATCTGTCTTGGGTCCCAAATGTCCCCTCCTATCCAGCCCTACTCGCCTCTGCCTCCCCTCCCCCGCTTTCTCTCCAGTTCTCCCCTGGAAAGAGAGTTCCCAGCTCTCTTTTCCCAGCCCCTCAGCAGGGAGACCCTGGCCTCTGCCCTCCTGTAGCTCACTCCTCCCAGGGGCCTTGGCTGCCCTCCCCAACACACACACAGTCCTCTGCACCCTCCCACCCCCGCCCAGTCTCCGGGCTCTCACCTTGATGGTCACATTCCCTTTGGTGATTTTGCGCATGTTGAAACCCACAGTGGGGATCATGTCCTCGTTGAACTGTCCTGACTGGAAAGAAGACTCAGAATGGGAAATGGTGCAAAAATCCACAGGCCCCAGCTGCGGACCAGGAGGCTGCGAGAACCGTGCGGATGCCAGGCCAGAGCTTCCCAGACTTCCCTCCGTGGGATACTCTTGCATGTCCCTTGCTTTCAGGTAGGACGGACCGTAGCCAACCTATTGTCCCACCTCCACCTGGGGATGCCCTGAGAAGAGCCTGCTTTTATCGGTCTCCACCTCTGCCTAGATGGGGGAACATTCTTCCTCAAGTCTAACCTACGTTGCTCTGTAGTAACTGATGCCACTTTCTCTCCAGTGGAGAGGAAGAAGAAATTGTACGGTCTTTTAGGCTGACCGATGGTGCCATGGACGCTATGACGACCCCCGTGACCCTCACGTACACCTCTGGAGGGCCTTCCAGAATTAGAAAACCCGAGGTAACTGGAAGATCCTGAAAAGCCCAAAAATCAACCCCTGCGGTGCCTAACTAACTTGAGACATTCTTCTGTTGTTTGTTTGTTTGTTTGTTTGTTTGTTTGTTTTGAGATGGAGTTTCGTTCTTGTTACCCAGGCTGGAGTGCAATGGCGTGATCTTGGCTCACTGCAACCTCCGCCTCCTGGGTTCAGGCAATTCTCCTGCCTCAGCCTCCTGAGTAGCTGGGATTACGGGCACGCGCCACCATGCCCAACTAATTTTTGTATTTTTAGTAGAGACGGGGTTTCACCATGTTGACCAGGATGGTCTCGATCTCTTGACCTCGTGATCCACCTGCCTTGGCCTCCCAAAGTGCTGGGATTACAGGCTTGAGCCACCGCACCCGGCACTCTTGTTGTTTCTTATTCCGGCCCCAATTGATAAGGCCATTGGACTTTGTAACTGACCTTGGTCAACCTCGTGACTCCAGAACCTACGACCCCCTCCTAGCTTGCAAAAAACCACCCTAAACTGTAACTTCTGTAACTTTCCACTGCTTACCCCGGCCTACAAAACCAAGTCCTATCCCACCGCCCTCCTCTGACTCTCTTTTAGGACTCAGCCCACCCACAGCCGGGTGAATAACAGCCAGGTTGCTCACACAAAGCCTTTTTGGGGCGGCGGGTGGGGGGGGTCTCTTCATTCAGAGAGCGTGTTTTAACAGAAATTACCTCCCAGGAAGAGAACTCCAAGTCGTGTTCTAATAGTTAAGGAGGATCTCAAAGAAAGCAGAGGTATTTTCTTTTTTTTTTTTTTTGAGACGGAGTTTCACTCTTGTTACCCAGGCTGGAGTGCAATGGCGCGATCTCGGCTCACCGCAACCTCCGCCTCCTGGGTTCAGGCAATTCTCCTGCCTCAGCCTCCTGAGTAGCTGGGATTACAGGCACGCGCCACCACGCCCAGCTAATTTTTTTGTATTTTTAGTACAGATGGGGTTTCACCATGTTGACCAGGATGGTCTCGATCTCTTGACCTCGTGATCCACCTGCCTCGGCCTCCCAAAGTGCTGGGATTACAGGCTTGAGCCACCAAGCCCGGCTAGAAAGCAGAGGTATTTTCAAACTAAAAAATCAACTTCTGGGGGCAGAGTAATTGGCCATCCCTCAAAATGGCCAATTTTGAGGGATGCCAAGCAATTTCTGGATTCTCCACGGTTTGGTTTACTTGTACCGCACTGCGATTGTGGAGAAGGATAACCCACACTCTATATTGCCTGCTTACTTATGTACGTGTCTTCTCACTAGAAGGAACACTTCCCGGGGAGTCTATAGTAACAGCATTAGTAAATGTTTGCTGAATACGGTGGGGGGGGCCTGACTGTAATTCCATCCCCCAAAACCCATTCTATACTGTCTCTAAGATTTCTGGATTCTTCTAAATGAGCTACAGGCTTCAAATGAGACCAGACCCAACCCCTCCCAGTTCCTATCTCCATGTTCACAGGGAGGACAGTTCTGCTTATCCCCTGGAAGCAGGCTAAAGAGATGGGGCTCACTCAGCTTTGAACCTGAGGGTGACAGCCCTGTTCCTTTGTTGTTGTTGTTGTTGTTGTTGTTTGAGACAGAGTCTCGCTCTGTCGCCCAGGCTGGAGTGCAATGGGGCGATCTCGACTCACTGCAGATTCCATCTCCCGAGCTCAAGCGAGTCTCCTGCTTCAGCCTCCCCAGCAGCTGAGACCACAGGTATGTGCCACCACATAGAAGAAATTGTATGGTCACACAGCCAGCTAATTTTTGCTTTTGTTTTTGTTTTGTTTTTTGAGATGGAGTTTTGCTCTCGTTACCCAGGCTGGAGTGCAATGGCGCGATCTCGGCTCACCACAACCTCCACCTCCTGGGTTCAAGCAATTCTCCTGCCTCAGCCTCCTGAGTAGCTGGGATTACAGGCACGTGCCACCATGCCCAGCTAATTTTTTGTATTTTTAGTAGAGACGGGGTTTCACCATGTTGACCAGGATGGTCTTGATCTCTCGACCTCGTGACCCACCCGCCTCGGCCTCCCAAAGTACTGGGATTACAGGCTTGAGCCATTGTGCCCGGCCCAATTTTTGTATTTTTAGTAGAGACAGGGTTTCAACATATTGGCCAGGATGGTCTCGAATTCCTGATCTGCCTGCCCGGGCCTCCCAAAGTGCGGGGATTACAGGAGTCAGCCATGGTGCCCGGCCAAGCCCTGTTCCTTTACTATCCTCCCCCTACCCTTCTTTTTTGAGATAGAGTCTCACTTTGTCACCTAGGATCGAGTGCAATGGCGCGGTCTTGGCTCACTGTAACCTCCACCTCCTGGGCTCAAGTGATTCTCCCCCCTCAGCCTCCCAAGTAGCTGGGATTATAGGCACCCGCCATCATGCCTGGTTAATTTTTGTATTTTTAGTTGAGATGGGGTTTCACCATGTTGACCAGGCTGGTCTCGAACTCCTGACCTGAGGTGATACACCCACCTTGGCCTCCCAAAGTGCTGGGATTATAGGCAGAGCCACCGTGCCTGGCTACCATGCCTTTTTCTCCCACCAGCTGGCAGGAATACTTTGCCTTGGGTTACATAAAGAGATCAGGGGCTCTGGCCATTAGCCAAGGTGTAGGAGATTATCAACTCCTATTTGGTGCTGCCAAGTCCACATGAAGACCCCTGATGTCCCATCTGAATAGTGCTTTGATTCCCATGTATCTGCAGAAACCACCCATTCATCAGGGCCCTAGGATGATGTAAGAATTGAGTACTCGCCGGGCGCAGTGGCTCAAGCCTGTAATCCCAGCACTTTGGGAGGCCAAGGCGGGTGGATCACAAGGTCAAGAGATCGAGACCATCCCAGTCAACATGGTGAAACCCCGTCTCTACTAAAAATACAAAAATTAGCCGGGCATGGTGGTGTGTGCCTGTAGTCCCAGCTACTCAGGAGGCTGAGGCAGGAGAATTGCCTGAACCCAGGAGGCGGAGGTTGCGGTGAGCCGAGATCGCGCCATTGCACTCCAGCCTGGGTAACAAGAGTGAAACTCTGTCTCAAAAAAAAAAAGAATTGAGTACCCAGAACTGACACCCAGTGACAAGGCAGAGCCGCGATGTCCAACCTGAGGTCCACAGTTGGGCTTCAGAGATCCCCTGAAGCCCCTGAAACTGTACACAATCTGTGTGTGCAAAGTTTTGTTTATATGTACGTTTTTCTGGAGAAAGGGTCTCTAACTTCTCTCAGATATCAGAAAGGTCTGAGAGCCCCCAAAGGTAGGAACCACTGAGGAAGAGGGAGTGGCTTCCCCTGGCTAAGCAGGGAGGCTTAATTGTGCTGTACAGTAATTACCCAGACCCCGGCAGCAGGCTGTAGTCTACCCCATCCCCATCCGTGCTGGTTAAGAACATTGAGTGTGAGGAAGGAGGCCCTGTTCTTGTTTATCACTCATGCCTGGGGGAGCTTGGATAAGAAACTTGAACTTCTCTGGGTCTCAGGGTTTCTGAATGTAAAATTGGGGAGAAGGGTTTCGGTCTCCTAGGAACTGTCACTAAGACTCACAAAGTGCTTGGAAATGGTTTCGATGTAGCACGGGAACCATCACTGCTCTTTGGCAACTAGAAGATCCACAGGCTACCAAGTAAATGAGAAGCCCAGCCTGGCAGAATGTGATGTTAGCAGAGGGGGATGCTAGGAGGGCCTTCAAGGGGCCAGGCTCCCCAGCACCAGTAGGTCCTGCTCAGCTGTGAATCGGAGCTAAGGTGGAATCAGATTATGACTTAATTTCCCTACTAATTCCTCCCTGTCTCACAAGCTCCTCATTTAAGGTTGGAAGTAACCTGAAGTCATGCAGCCCAACCTCTTGTCTCAGACTTGAATCCCTTCTGCCCCATTTCCTCTTCGGTCAGTTCCAAGTCTCAGAAAGTTCTTTATATTGAGTTAAAAATCTGGCCAGGCCTGGTGGCTCACACCTGTAATCCCAGCACTTTGGGAGGCCAACGAGGGTAGATCACCTGAGGTCAGGAGTTCAAGACTAGCCTGGCCAACATGACAAAGCACCATCTCTCCTAAAAATACAAAAATTAGCTGGGTTTGGTGGCATATGCCTATAATCCTAGCTACTTGGGAGGCTGAGGCAGGAGAATCGCTTGAGCCTGGGAGGTGGAGGTTGCAGTAAGCCGAGGTCACACCACTACACTCCAGCCTGGGAGATAGAGCGAGACTCCATCTCAAAAAAAAAAAAAAAAAAAAAAATTCATCATTCCTAGAATGTTCACCCATTGTTCCTAAGTACCCTTGGGCACTCCAAGACTAGTTATTTCCTAGGACAGTCTTTGAGACTTTTAAATATTTGAATACGACCCTGTTGTTTCCCTAGGACAAAACATCTCCCACTTTTCTAGCATCACAACTTTTTCAGAACTCAGATGATGTTTTGGGTTCTTTTTGTTTTTGAGATGGAGTTTCGCTCTTATTGCCCAGGCTGGAGTGCAATGGTGGCACAATCTCAGCTCACTGTAGCCTCCGCCTCCTGAGTTCAAGCGATTCTCCTGCCTCAGTCTCTCAAGTAGCTGGGATTACAGGCAGCCACCGCCACGGCAGGCAAATGTTGGTATTTTTAATAGAGACAGGGTTTCGCCATGTTGGTCAGGCTGGTCTCAAACTCCTAGCCTAAGATGATCCGCCCGCCTTGGCCTCCCAAAGCGCTGGGATTACAGGCGTGAGCTACTGTGCCTGGCCATGTTTTAGGTTCTTAGAAGCATTGTATATAATTTCTTTCCAGTTCACATTAACCTGCTGAGCAGCTAGACACACTAAACTCAATTTCTATTTACAGTCAGACCTCATAGGGTGAGTAGAAAAAACCCAGTGAGGAAAGATCTGAGACAAACAGAGGCCAAATGAACAGGCAAAGGTAATTCAGAAATTCAGTGGTAGGCATGGGAACAGAGCCCAGGGGTCTCAACTGTGGGTTTCTTTCTGGAAGACACTCAACTGTGATTCTATGAGGGGTGGGCAGGAATGGCAGTTCGGCAGTCCCAGAGGATCTGAAAACGCTGGAGGGTCCAGGACACTGGAATTCCAACTGCAGCCCATACGGGGTGGTTTTCTTTGGGAAGCCTCTTTAAAGAGGAGAATTTAGCTTGTCTGCTCTTGTAGAATGTACCAGCAGAAGTGGCAAATTTAACATAAAAAAGGGGAACATGTGGGCTGGAGATGGGGGACTTTTCCTGTACATCACAGAAACTCTTGTCTGTGGCAGGGGAATTTGGGACTCTTAGGTTTTCTTTCTGGCCTGCTATAGTCTCCAACTCTCTGGATATGATGCTGGTCTACAGGGGCCCTCCTGTCAAAGGCTCAACTGCAGACCCAGAAAGTGAACCCCCTGGGTACCTGTGGGTCCCTGTCTCAGAGCACAGTGTAATAACACCCCGGGGAACAATAAGATACCTAGGCCCCGCTGCCTTTCCTCGACCTAAACGCCTAGAAGCCGAGCCACCTAGACCTGCAGAGTCAGGTGGGAGTCCAGGTGTTGTGTGCCTGCTCTGGCAACCCAAGAGCCATAGTCAATGCCAAGTTTAACCAGAGGGTCTCTGACCTCAAGGGCAGAGCCTGGGCAGACAGAGCCCAGGTGCACTAGCTTCGAAAACCATTGTGCCAAAACTGCAGCATTGGCCTGAAGACCCTGCCCTGTTAGGCCAGGAGCCAGGAGACGCTGGGTGGAGGAAGGGCAGAGGTCATTGGCAGAGCATGTTTGGGAAAGGAAGCCAGTGCTCAATCGTACAACCATGGGGTGCCTGCCCCTGGAGCCCTCCATCTGCCTTCATGCCTCAGGTCCAGTGAAGTGACGTCCCCTGCCTTCTGAGGTGCTAAGACCTGTCTAGAGGCCCATCTTCTGCAAGGCAGGGCAACCACACGGACAGCTGGGGGTACCTGGGCTCGCCGACACAGCCCTCTGCTGACCTCTCTTATCAGTATCTGGTTACTATCTGGCCAACTCACAGTTGTTGGCAACCTCAGCTTTGGGACTGGGGCCCGGTCCCTGGACAACCCCAGCCCCTATCCCATGCTTCTTCGACCCGCAAGCCCTGTCTAGGCTGGCTCTGACAGGCAGGCCGCAGCCATTACCGCAGCCTCGGCTCACACCCATGGAGCTCATCTTCCCCTTTTTTTGAGAGAGATTTTAACTCCTTCCCCACCACTCGCCTGGCACTGAAAGACTTTTACAATCACCCACTTCAGTGTTGACTACCCACAGCCCTTCGAGCCACTCTCCCCGGGCCCCAGCGGGCAGTGCCCCTGCACCCCATCATCTCTTGTCGGGAGCACCTTCTCCCGCAACTTCCGAGCAGGACGGAGTCTCCAAACTCCCGTTACCATGCCATCCTCCCTGGACCCCCAATAGACACTGCGGGTCGGGGAGAGGTTGGGGAGGAGTCTGGGCTGCAGCCAGGGGCCTCAGCTGACTCCTCTACCCCCGGGGATACCTCCCCTCCCCCTCAACAGGCCAGGGGCTTCCTCTTCCGGCAAGGATGGGTTAAGCCCTCTGGGTGGGGCTGAGCTTGCCCGGGACCCCTTCCCAAGCCACTCGGCGGTGCCTACCCCTGACCCTCTGCCCGCGGGACGGAAAGGCCCGGGCAGTTTCGCCCCGTCATGCCCCCGTGCGCGGGGGCTGGAGGGGGCCCGAGGGGGCCCGCCTCAGCCGGCGGCTGGTCCCTCCTGCCTCGAGAGCCCCTCGGTGCCGCCTGCCCCGTGGCACCGGCCCTGTCTGTTCGCCCCCCTCCCCCTGCCCCCAGCCGTGCAGTACCCGCCCGAGTGGGAGAGCGGGTCGCGCGCCGCCGGGTCCCCCACGGCACGGGCCGTACTAGGCCCCAAGCGCTCGGGGCCGGCTCCTCCCCCGCCCGGCGCCCGGCCGTGCCCGGCCATGCCAGGCGGCGACCCCGGCTCAGCAGGGCGCGGCGCGGGCGGAGACAGGCCCGACGCGCAGCCCGAGCCCGGGAACCCCGCGCCCGGCGCCCTCGTACCGCGATCACGTTGACGAAGGTGGTCTTGCCCGAGTACTGAAGCCCGACCAGCGTGAGCTCCATCTCCTCCTTCCAGAACAGGGCCTTGAACCAGTCCAGCAGCTTGTTGAACAAAGCGATCATGGTCGCTGCCGCCGGCCCCGCCCGGTGCCGGGTCCCCGCCGCCCCTCGCTGCCCTCGCGCTGCGGCCCGGAGCGGCCCCTCCCCAGTACGTCCCGGGTCCCGCGGCTCGGTGCGGGCGGAGGCTGGAGCGCGGCGGCGGACGACTCGCGGCCCCGGAATCGGCTCGCTGATGGGTGTGGCTTCAGCGCCCTCCTCCGCCGCCGCCGCCGCCCTCCCGCGCGGCCGGGCCGCGTCCTGCTCGCACCCGAGCGCGCGCGCTCCTCCCCTGCGAGAGCCGGGGGCCAGGGGCCGCACCCGCAGGTGGGGTGGGCGGGGAACCTGCAGCTTCACTGGCGGGGGTTGACTGGCAGGTGGCGTCGAGGGGCGCTTGGGGAATGGGATCTAATTTGTTTCTCTCCTGTCCCCGGCTGCCGCGCCCGGACTGGCACCCCCTTTCTTAAAGGGTGGTGGGCTCGAGATGGGTGAGGTCCCAGTTAAGCAGGAGACTTTTCAGGTTGAAGGAGGGTGGGTCACCCACTTTTCAGGACACGAAGATGAGATCCCCACGACTGGGACGCAAATGGAGGTTTTTTTGTTACTGAACACTTGCCTCAGAGCATCCCTGGGTAGAGTCCCGTCCTCTCAAAATGCACCCAGTGCAGAGAGACAACCGTATTTGGGGCTTTCCATACTCCATCTTGTTTTGCTCATCACAATTTACCCCGACCACTTGTTAGGAAGCCTCTGACCCGAAGTGAAGCAGACGCTTGAACTTGATCCCAATTTTTACCAGCATCCCCAAGATCCCGAAACAGATACAGTCCTGGGGTGAGAGGGGGTTTCCAGTGAGGAACATCTGTGACAAAGGAACATGTTGGCCTGTTGTGGTCACAAGCAGATTCTTCAGCAGGAGAAGTGATAGTGGGTGTGGAGTGCCTGAAAAGATGCCCCCCGCCTGCCACCCTCCTTGCAGGACCCACCCATACAGTCTGTGCAGGCAGGCTGACAACCCCAGGTGGCCGTCCCCGTAGGCCCAGGCTTCTGGCAGTCCCCAGCCTATGCTTGCTGCCTGTTGGGATTTGGTTTTCAAATGTAGTCACATGTAGTCTGTAGTGAAAAGTGGATAAACTATCAGTATCAGTCATATCTGTCCAATCAACCGGCGTTAGATGACCCCAAATAGTCAAAGTTACCAAAGCAGAAGAATCACAAGGTCTTGGGCTAGCATAATATTCTGAGGTTTTTGTTTTTGTTTTTGTTTTTGTTTGGCAAGGTTTCGCTGTGTCACCCAGGCTGCAGTGCAGTGGCACAATCTCAACTCACTGCAACCTCCACCTCCTCGGGCTGAGGTGATTCTCCCACCTCAGACTCCTGAGTAGCTGGGGGACTACAGGTATGTGCCACTATGCCCGCCTAATTTTTGTATATTTTGTAGAGACGGGGTATTGCCATGTTGTCCAAGCTGGTTTCGAAGCCCTGAGCTCGCCCTCCCAAAGTGCTGGGATTACAGGCGTGAGCCACAGCCCCCCACCAATATCCTGGTTTATTAAGCACCATCTTTCCAACCTCTGTCTTTTATAAGTCCCTCTCTAGCTCCTAAGATAAAGGCTATGGGGCTGAATGTTTGTGTCCCCCAAAATTCATAGGTTGAAATCCTAATCCCTAAGGTGGATGGTACTGGGAGGTGATGAAGTCATGAGGGTAGAGCCTTATCAAGCGGGCTGGTGAAGTTGGGGGGAAGAACACCAGCCCACAACCTTTTCACCATTCAAGGACAGAAAGAAGGCTCTGCCTGGGAGCCAGACACCAGTCCTCAAGGGCCTGGATCCCAGACTTCCCAGCCTCCAGAACAGTGAGCAATCCGTTTCTGTTGTTCAGAAGCCACCTGGTTTATGGTAGTGTGAATTGTTACATCCGCCTGAGTAGACTATGACGTCTGCTGCTGCCTCACTTCCTAAATTGACTTTGGTTTCACCTTATCATATGTCCTTGGAAGTGCTAGAGAACTGCATTCCCCAAGGGCAAAGATTTGAAGCCTGCCTGTCCCTGGTCTGCAGAGTCTTCCGCTCTCTCATGCTACAAAGAGGCCCCAGAGGCCCGAGAAGAAGATGGAAAGAAGAAATGAGTCAGTCATCCAAGAAGTCTTTATTTCCCCACTTGGTGACTGTTCTGGAGCTTGTACCCTCTGAGCTCTGAGATGGGGTTGGGGTGACAGTGCCAGGGAGGGCCTGTGGGGCTGTGCTGTTGCTTCCCTACTGGCTGGCTCTGAGCCCAGGGGAGGATCAGGCACTTGAGAGCCCCCCACCTCGCCTCATTGGCACAGAGTGGTACCTCTCACAGGGCTTGGGGGGGTGGAGGTGTGGGCAAGTCCACCCCAGGCCTGTAGGGAAGGAGGAGCTCCTCCGTAAGGCCTAGCAGAAGCATTAGGGAAATCATCCTCAGTCTCAGCACTGCGTGTTCTTCAGGAGAGAAGTCCCGAGTGAGGAAGCCCAGCTGTTCTCTAGATCCAGCTCCTTGGGGGTTTCCGCAGAGAACTGGTAGCAACCAAGGCAGCTCTCAGGGACGGCGTGCCGGGTGATGCGGCATCTTACCTTCATCCCCATCTCAGGATGGGCAGCCAGTATCAGATTCAAGTAGGACGAATCCTGAGGTGTGGAGTTCAGTCCTGAGATAGACCTGAGGTGCCCTGGAAATTGCGTTGATGCCGAGATGGATGAGGGGCGTTAGTTCTCTGGGGTAGATGGTGAGGGGTCCCAATTCCGTCCAGTCTCCATGTTTGCATGGATGGTTATGACCCTGATTGTTTTTGGAAACAACCAAGCTCTCCAGGTGTACTCAGCAAATGCAGGGTAGAGAGGGCCGTGGCCCGCCGTGGTTGGTTTTCTAACCAGACTGAGCACGTGGCCTCCTCTTCTCCCCTTGCCTCCTTCTTTCTTTTCTTTCTTTTGATATGGAGTTTCATTCTTGTCACCCAGGCTGGAGTGCAGTGGTGCGATCTCGGCTCGCTGCAACCTCCGCCTCCCAGGTTCAAGTGATTCTCCTGCATCAGCCTCCTGAGTAGCTGGGATGACAGGCACTTACCACCACGCCCAGCTAATTTTTTGTAATCACCTGACCTCAGGTGATCTGCCCGCCTTGGCCTCCCAAAGTGCTGGGATTACAGGCTCGAGCCACTGCGCCCGGCCCCCTCTTTCTTTTGTCTTCCTGCATACCCAGGGTATTATCTGAGCCATAGAAGCAGAACAGAGACTGCTGAGAGCCTCCCTAAGAGTCGTTGGTGGGTGGCCAGGCGCAGTGGCTCACGCCTGTAATCCTAGCACTTTGGGAGACAGAGGTGGGTGGATCACCTGAGGTCAGGAGTTCAAGACCAGCCTGGCCATCATGGTGAAACCCCATCTTGAAAAAAAAAAAAAAAAGAAAAGCGTAGTTGGTGGGAGTGGCCAGCAACCACAGAGGCAGGAGCAGTCTTCTTTGCCTCCGAGTAGCCTCGCATGTTCCCTCTTCCAGATTTCCACTGCCAGGCCTGGTCACCTCTGTAGCCTACTCTCAGGACACGTGGGTGGAGGCAAGGGTAACCTCAGTCCTTGTTCTTTCTTTTGATCGTGGGTGTCCAGCTCTTCTGATGTGTGGTCAGGGAGCAGAGTCACTGCTACGATGTTGAAACTTGGACATCAGCATCAGACTTCTCCCCGCTCTTGCATCTGGCCTGTGCTCGGGCAGGGCCTCAGGTGAAGGATGATCTTGGAATCACCCTTTTGTCATTCCCAGGAAGGGGATACAGCTGCAATGGCTTCTAGAGACTTCTCTTATTGCTTTTCCCTTATGGCAGCTAAGCACTTAATGTTCATGTTATAGAAGAGGAAACTAAAGCTCACTAAGAGTGTTGTAGAGAAGACCGGGACACCTGGGCTTCCTGTCTTTAAGTTCAGAGAGACATTGGAGGTCCCCCTACTGTCCATCTGGGGCCAACAGAGGAAGCAGAGGAGTGGCCAGTGGTGAAGACCTGGAATCTGGCCCCTTGTCCTTGCTGATGCTGCTTCCTGGGACTTCAAGCGCCGTAAGGAGGCGCTCCTTTCCCACACTCACCCATAGGGTACTCCCAGATCACTCGGTCCACTTTCCCCAGACCCACTTCCCAGGCTTGAGGGAGGTGGGCACCTGGGCTGTCAGAGGGTGGCAGGGGTCAGGGGCTGGGTTCCTCGGGCAGCTGGCCTGCATAGAGGGCCAGAGTGTGGTGCAGGAACTGGTACTGCTCTGCCGTCTGGATCATCCCCCCTCTGCAAGGAGAGACACACAGGCCATGAGTGAAGGAGGGCCAGGGTGCTAGCTGAGCAGCTCCAGCCAAACATCCTCGTGGTCCCACTGGGAAAGTCCTGACTTTCTCAAAGAAATGCCAACTCCTCTACCTATATTCAACTTTCCTTTTCTTTTCTTTTTTTGAGATGAAGTCTCACTCTGTTGCCCAAGCTGGAATGCAGTGATATGATCTCAGCTCACTGCAACCTCCATCTCCCAGGTTCAAGTGATTCTCCTGCCTCAATCTCCTGAGTAGCTAGGATTATAGGCATGTGCCACCATGCCCAGCTAATTTTTGTGTTTTTTAGTAGAGATGGGGTTTCACCATGTTGCCCAGGGTGGTCTTGAACTCCTGACCTCAAGTGATCTGCCTGTCTCAGCCTCCCAAAGTGCTGGGATTACAGACATGAGCCACCTATATTCATCTTTTCTACTTGCTACTCTTTCTTGCTGCCCCTCAGATCTGCTTTGAGAGAAGTCCTCTGCCCCTTGCACGTGGCTTGGTGTGCTGAGGGTGATGCCCCATGTTGACACTTGGTCTTCCCTAATCTACTCAGCTCCTGGGACAAAACCTCTGAAGCCTTGGGGGGTCAGGCCAGGAATACTCCTGAGCCTCAAGTTTCCTTCTCTTTTTTTTGAGACGGAGTTTTGCTCTTATGGCCCAGGCTGGAGTGCAATGGCATGATTTTGGCTCATTGCAATCTCTGCTTCCCGGGTTCAAGCGATTCTCCTGCCTCAGCCACCCAAGTAGTTGGAATTACAGGCATGTGCCACCACGTCTGGCTAATTTTTTGTGTTTTTAGTAGAGACAGGGTTTCTCCATGTTGGTCAGGCTGGTTTCAAACTCCCGACCTCAGGTGATCCGCCTGCCTCTGCCTCCCAAAGTGCTGGGATTACAGGTGTGAGCCACTGCTCCCAGCAACTTAATTCATCTTTGCTTGCTTGCTTGCTTTTTCTTTCTTTCTTTCTTTCTTTCTTTCTTTCTTTCTTTCTTTCTTTCAGGAGTCTCACTCTGTCACCAGGCTGGGGTACAGTGGCGTGATGTTGGCTCACTACAATCTCCGCCTCCCAGGTTAAGGGGAATCTCCTGCTTCAGCCTCCTGAGTAGCTGGGATTACAGGCACACGCCACCATACCCAGCTAATTTTTGTATTTTTAGTGGAGACGGTGTTTCACCATGTTGTTCAGGCTGGTCTCGAACTCCTGACCTCATGATCTGCCCGCCCGAACCTCCCAAAATGCTGGGACTACAGGCATGAGCCACTACACCCAGCAAGTTTCTTTCTTTCCAATAATCTTAAAAGTAAAAATAATGATTCTACACATTTGTATAGTTTTCATTTCCAAAATACTTTCATATAAGTTAATTCATTTCTTACAACAGTTCTCTGGGGGAAGGAGCCATTACCTCTCTCTAGATAAAGAAGTAGGGGCTGGGCGCGGTGGCTCACGCCTGTAATCCCAGCACTTTGGGAGGCCGCTGCGGGTGGATCACGAGGTCAAGAGATTGAGACCATCCTGGTCAACATGGTGAAACCCTGTCTCTACTAAAAATACAAAAAATTAGCTGGGCATGGTGGCGCGTGTCTGTAATCCCAGCTACTCAGGAGGCTGAGGCAGGAGAATTGCCTGAACCCAGGAGGCAGAGGTTGCGGTGAGCCGAGATCGCGCCATTGCATTCCAGCCTGGGTAACAAGAGCGAAACTCAGTCTCAAAAAAAAAAAAAAAAAAAAAAAAAAAAAGAAGTAGGGGCCAGGCACAGTGGCTTAAGCTTGTAATCCCAGCACTTTGTGAAGCCAAGGGGGCATTATTGAGCCCAGGAGTTCAAGACTAGTCTGGGCAACATAGTAAGACCCCATCTCTATTATTAAAAAAAAAAAAAAAAAAAGAAAGAAAAAAAAAGAAAAAGAAATGGGAGCTCAGAGAAATCTAGTGACATCTCAGTGAGACAGAAGTCTGAATCTGAATGCTGGCTCTGTCTCCGCCTAGTGAGCTTCTTTGTACTACTTGCTGCTGCCTCATCTTGGATTAAACACACTCCACCTGCTAACTTTCCTCTGAGTAGGGAACTTGGAGGTAAGATTGAATGCCCAGGGTAAATCCATAGAGTGACATGTTTAATTTCAGGCCTCCAAGCCAATATTTCAGATAGATATTCTTTTTTTTTTTTGAGTCTTGCTCTGTTGCCCAGGCTGGAGTACAATGGCACAAGCTTGGCTCACTGCAACCTTCACCTCCTGGGTTCAAGCGACTGTCCTGCCTCAGCCTCTCGAGTATCAGGGATTACAGGGGCCCGCCACCATGCCCGGCTAATTTTTGTATTTTTAGTAGAGATGGAATTTCACCATGTTGGCTAGGCTGGTCTTGAACTCCTGACCTCAGGTGATCCACCTGCCTCAGCCTCTCAAAGTGCTGGATTATAGGCATGAGCCACCGTGCCCAGCCATCCAGATAGATATTTTTTCCTTGTTGCTAGCTGCAAAATAAACAGCTCTAAGCAGAAAGGGTTTCTTCCTTTCTTGCAGGAGTGCTTGATGGTGATGGCTGGAGCAGGGCTCTGGGGTCCAGAGGCACCCATGCCCCCTGTTAACGTTGCTGGCCTTGTTTACATCCACAGACCCACCTGTCTAGCCGCAGTTGGCACACAATGCCCAGAATGTCCACTTCCCCTCGGGCCTTCAGCTGTTGACAGCCAATTCGTGTGGCGATGAAGCAGCCCGTCCGGCCAATCCCTGCACTGGATATAGCCAGGGAGGAGACAGGGAGGTCATGGGAGCCAGGGAATGTGGGAGCCCGGGCCCCAAACTACGGAGAAAGAAATGGGACCTGCAGGTACTGTGTTTTGGGGATAGGGCTCAGGAGATGGGGGAAGGTAGCAGTACTCCAGATTCCAGTCCCCGTGGGAACCCTGCTGGAGGCAGGTTGTAACTGGTCCAGGAGGAGTTTACATTTCTTGCCTGTCCTAACAGGGGCCTGTCCTTGTCCCTGTGGACATTTTGACAATTTCCCTTCTGCTGAGAGGCTACAGCGGTTTCCAACAGACAGTTCCCCACTTGTGAACATGCTGACCCTCGAGCCCTCCTTATCTAACCTTGACTTCGTCTCAGCTCAGACTTACCGTTTTTTTTTTTTTTTTTTTTTTTTGGTTGGAGTCTTTGTCTGTCACCCTGGCTGGACTGCAGTGGTGTGATCTCAGTTCACTGCAACCTTCACCTCCCTGGTTTAATCAATTCCCCTACCTCAGCCTCCCGAGTAGCTGGGATTACAAGTGCATGCCACCACACCTGGCTAATTTTTTTGCATTCTTAGTGGACAAGGTTTCACCATGTTGGTCAGGCTGGCCTCCAGCTCCTGACCTTGTGATCCGCCCACCTCAGCCTCTCAAAATGCTGGGATTACAGGCGTGAGCCACAGCCCCCGGCCACCTCAGACTCATCTTTCACGTGGCCCACGCCCAGCCCCTCTGTTTCACACCTTGGCGCCCTCCCACAGTCTTCTCTCTGCTCTGCTCTCCTCCACCATGGCCTCTCTTTATTTTGAAATAAAGAGGCTCCAGTGCTCCCCTTCCCCTTGTGTGAGCCCCTGATGAACTCCCAGCACGTCTCAGTGCGGCCTGTGGGTGGGCTGGGAGGCCCCTCTGCGGTGCTTCTGCCTCTGTGCTCTGTTTTGTTTAGGATATGCACTTCCAAATCGTTTCTTTCTTTAGTCTTGTTCCCCACGACACCCTCTCACTTCACCCAAACCATTTTTCACACTGTAGCCGAAGTGTTCTTTTAAAATGGCAAATCCAAGCGTCTTAGCCAGTCCTACAAGGTTCCTCATCATCTAATCTTCACTGGCCTTCCAAACCGATCTCTCATCATTACCCCACATATAACCTCCGGGCCTGGTCCATAACCCTGCCCCAGCTGTTATCCATTTTCAATTTCTTCTCTAGGCTTTAGCATAAGCTGCTGGAACATGTTCCCTTCCCTCCCTTAACTTGGCTAATTCACCTTTCAGGTCTTAGCTTGGCTTAGATGGCCTTTCTCTTGGAAAACCTTCTTTGGTCAAAGTCTGGCTCAGGAGAGTTGGTTCTATGCCTCCATAATATCCCCATCATGGCTCTCATCACATTGTATGGTATTTAATTGTTTAATCTGCCTTCTTTTTGTTTTTGAGATGGAATCTTGCCCTGTTGCCCAGGCTGGGAAGGCTGGAGTGCAGTGGTGTGGTCTCGGCTCACTGCAACCTCTACCTCCCAGATTTAAGTGATTCTCCTGCCTCAGGCTCCCGAGTAGCTGGAATTACAGGCATGTGCCACCATGCTTGGCTAATTTTTAGGAGATACGGGGTTTCACCATGTTGGCCAGGCTGGTCTCGAACTCCTGACCTCGGGTGATCCACCTGCCTCTGCCTCCCCGGTGCTGGGATTACAGGCGTGAGCTACTGTGCCTGGCCTAATCTGGTTTCTTTCTCACCAGCCTTTAAACCTGTCTTGGGAAGAAAGCAGACTGCTTTGTTCACAGCTGTCTCTTTAGCATCTAACACTGTGCCTGATAATAATATTTTTTTTTTTTTTTTTTTTTTTTGAGACGGAGTTTCGCTCTTGTTACCCAGGCTGGAGTGCAATGGCGCGATCTCGGCTCACTGCAACCTCCGCCTCCTGGGTTCAGGCAATTCTCCTGCCTCAGCCTCCTGAGTAGCTGGGATTACAGGCATGTGCCACCATGCCCAGCTAATTTTTTGTATTTTTAGTAGAGACGGGGTTTCAGAATGTTGACCAGGATGGTCTCGATCTCTCGACCTTGTGATCCACCCGCCTCGGCCTCCCAAAGTGCTAGGATTACAGGTTTGAGCCACCGTGCCCGGCCCTTTTTTTTTTTTTTTTTTTTTTGAGACGGAGTTTCGCTCTTGTTACCCAGGCTGGAGTGCAATGGCACCATCTCGGCTCACCGCAACCTCCGCCTCCCGGGTTCAGGCAATTCTCCTGCCTCAGCCTCCTGAGTAGCTGGGATTACAGACACGCGCCACCATGCCCAGCTAATTTTTTGTATTTTTAGTAGAGACGGGGTTTCACGATGTTGACCAGGATGGTCTTGATCTCTTGACCTTGTGATCCACCCACCTCGGCCTCCCAAAGTGCTGGGATTACAGGCTTGAGCCACCGCACCCGGCCTTTCTTTTCCTTTTTTGAGATGGAGTCTTGCTCTGTCACCTAGGCTGGAGTGCAGGGGCGCGATCTCTGATCACCTCCACCTCCGAGGTTCAACCTCTGCCTCCAGGGTTCAAGCAATTCTCTTGCCTCAGCCTCCTAAATCGCTGAGATTACAAGTGTGTATAACCACGCCTGGCTAATTTTTGTATATTTTAGTAGGGATGGGTTTTCACCGTGTTGGCCAGGCTGGTCTCAAACTCCTAATCTCACATGATCTGCCCGTCCTGGCCTCTCAAAGTACTGGGATAATAGGCGTGAGCCACCAGGCCTGGCCAAAAATAGGTTTTCAATACTTATTTGTTGAATGAGTAACTGAATTCCCCAACAGCTGGAATCCTGCTTATGGTCCTCCTGCAGCTGACTGGGACCTTCCTGATACTTCATCCCCGCTGTGGATGGGGCCTGGGTGTCCAGCCCAGATGTCTGGGTTCTGCATGAAGGAGGTGAAATGAATAGAGCCCTTGCTGAATGGCCTTTCAGTCACGTCCCAATAAGAACTAGGTTTACTGATGCTTTTCTGCTCAGACCCTTCCCCAGGAGAGACCCAGGGGCCAGGGGAGGGGCGCACAGTACCCAGGCTGCAGTGGGAGGGAGGCCACGCACCTGCAGTGGACCACGATGGGCCCGGGGCGGGCGGCTGCCTCAGGGCTCTCCTCCACCTCTGCCACTAGGCGCAGCAGGGGCCCAGCTGATTCTGGAGTCTGGTGGTCGGGCCAGGCCGAGAAGAGGATGTGCTTTACTGACCGGCTCTCTTCCTGGTACTGGGTTGGAGACAAGGCATGGGAACCAGGGTCAGGGTGGAGGGCACTGTCTACCTTCTTCTCTGGTGCCTGAGGAGGGCAAGGGCTGGAATTACCCTATGGGTTGGGCGGGGGTCATCTACTGAAAGCAGGCTAGGTTGTGATTTTCCCCGCTTATCATTCTCCACCACTTCCCCCTCCAAAATGCTGGGAAGGAGCATTGTCCTGGGAAAGACCCAAATTCAAGTCCTGGCTCTGCTTCTAATAAGCACACGACTTTGGGCAAGTCCCTTAATCTCATTTTCGTCACCTGGGAAATGGGGACAGTGTTATCTTACTGGTTTACTTGCCAGGATGTTTGGAAGAGAATGAATTGATGGAGAAATGCTTTCAAAAATATAAAACAACAGAAAATAATAGAAGGCATTTTAAAAGCCCTTGTGTCTGTGTTATTCCACATCTCTTTCTTTCTTTCTTTCTTTCTTTCTTTCTTTCTTTCTTTCTTTCTTTCTAATTATTTTTATTTTTAGAGACGAGGTTTCACCATGTTGGGCCAGACTGGTCTTGAACTCCTGACCTCAGGTGATCTGCCCACCTCAGCCTCCCAAAGTGCTGGGACTACAGGTGTAAGCCACCGTGCCCCGCATTTTTTTTTTTTTTTTTTTAAGACAGAGTCTCACTCCATCACCCAGGCAAGAGTGCAGTGGCATGATCTCAGCTCACTACAACCTCTGCCTCCTGGGTTCAAGTGACTGTCCTGTCTTAGCCTCCTAGGTAGCTATAATTTTTACTAGAGATGAGGTTTCACCATGTTGGCCAGGCTGGTCTCGAACTCCTGACCTCGTGATCTGCCTGCCTCAGCCTCCCAAAGTGCTGGAATTACAGGTGTAAGCCACCGCGCCCGGCCTTCCACATCTCCTTCAACCTCCTCTCCTTCCCTCGGCATGACTCCTGGATCCTGCCTCTCCTCGCCTGACCATTCACACAGATGGGTGGTACTTCCTGGTGGTTCCTATTTGGCTTGTTGGCTTTGCCCTATTAGACTAGAGGCTGAGGACAGTGCCCAAGTTTCCCTTTCTTCTATAGATGTGGATTTAAGATGGTTTAGATGAGCAAACCCTTGGCTCTTAGCGAAGAGCCGGCCTTAGTTCCAGGATGCTGTGGGCGGTCCAACTTCCCACTGGGCCTGGCCCCGGGGGTGGTACCTGGATGGTGAGCTGCCGCACAGTGTATTCTGGGCACTCTTTCATGTCCTGGACACGGATCTGGAAGGGTCCATAGGCTTCCTCTTCTGTGGGCCAGTAGTGGACACATTTCTAGGAGGGAGGGAGCTGGGAGTCAGAAGAGGGTCAGCTGGAGCAGGGAACGGGGCAGCAGAGAGGGGCTGGCGTCTCCTCCCCATCTTCCACCCCTACTGGGTGGGTGGTCATTAACAGGGTGCCTGGCTCTTCTGAGCTTGATACCTGCAGGCAGAGTGCTCACTCTGTCCCATATTTTGGCCATTGACAGCCTCCCTGGGTCTATCTCAGGAAACTTTCTGAGAGGTGTGGGCTGGGGTTGGATTCCAGGGAAGCCTCTGGTCCTGAGCTGCCCTGGGTGGGGGTTGGGGGGTGGGGGTGAGCATTAGCACTTTCTGGGTTCATCAAGAACTGTGGCTCTGCTCCTACCTCCTTGCCCTCTCGGAGCTGAGTGAGCATGACGATGAGAGACACTTCCTCTTGCCACACCATCTCCCAGAAGTCCGACACAGTGTTGGGCATGGGGCCCTGGGTGGCAATGTAGACCTTCTCCTTCCCGTCATAGCCCTGGGGAGGTGGAAGCACAGGGGAAGGGGTGGGGAGCAGTGAGAGCAGAGCTCTGGGGAGATCTTGGATGCCTCAGGTGCTGGGGTCAGCCTGAAGCTGTGAACCACACGTGTAGACACACATGTGCATCAACATGCACATTCAGAAGCCACATGGTGGAAAGGATTCAGGTTCTGGAGTAAGGATCAGATCCCTGTTCTTCAGTTTCCTGCCTGTGCCACTACGAGCCAGTTACCTAGCCTCTGTAAGCCTCAGTTGTATCATCTGTAAATTGGGCATAACAATGTCTATCATAATGTAGAGTGGATTAAATTCAGTAAGATATATTGAGAGTCTAGCTGATAGCAAGAGCTCTGCAGATGTTTGTTCCCTTCCTCCCCTGCTGCCTTCTTCTAGCATACAATATCTAAAGAGTGTTTAATCTTTGTTCAGTGACAGTTTCACATTAACTTGTTACCTTTCTATAAAAGTAGCAGTAAAATGCAGCACACTCTCCCTAACCTGATTTTCTCACCTTCAGGATCCTCAGCTTCCTGCTCCTCAAATGATGGTGAAATCCCGACTGCAGTTGATTTGGTATTGGCGGGCAAATGGAAGATCATGTGTCCCCACGGCTTCCAGAGCTAAGAGGTTTAGCGCCTCCCTGCACCCCTGACTGCTGTCTTACCCACATTGAGCCACTAGAGGGCACTGCTTTCACATTTCCTTTGGGCCCACAGCAGCGAGAAGCCGGCGTGGAGCACCTACCTGGCCTAGAGCTTCCTCTATCTTGATGTCAATCAACCTTCTTCACATAAGAGGGGCTACTTGAGGGGCACTTAAGGTAAGAGGGGAGGGAGTTCCCATTAGTGCTGGCATCACCTGTGGTCTCGGGAGCTCTCACGCAGCTGGAGATTGGGCTCAACAATGCTAACTTCCTGCTAAGTCTAGAGGGCAGCATGGGAGGGCTGATGGGGAGATTAGGGAGACTCAGTGGTCTCTCCAAATATTTTTAACACCTGCTCCGTTGTCTAGGTTGGTGAATTGGGGCCTGTTCAGTGCCAGGCCACCTTGGTAGGTCTATGACAGAGGTGAGCTGGAGCAGGGAGGGCAGGAAATGCAGCCACCTGATCCACCAGCCACGGCTGGAAGATGTTCTCAGACGTCTGAGAGTTCCCCCATGCCCCGCCCACCACTGCAGCAGGCCACTCACTCGGATGTAGTTGGCATTGATGTAGTCTCCGTCCTCCTGGCTCTGTGCCCGGCCTAGACAGACACGGCTCTGGGGATCTAGGAAATAAAAATCAGCAGAGGTCAGAGGTCAAAAGGTGACCAGCTAACACAGACTCCAGCAGGGGCAGCAGGAGGAGAGTTCCTGTGCTCATCACAGTCACGACACCTTGTGTATAGCAGGTGGCCTGATACCCCACTGAAACCGTTGTTGTTTTTAAAGACAGGGTCTCACTCTGTTGCCTAGGCTGGCGTGCAGCGGTGCAGTCACGGCTTACTGCAACCTCTAACTCCTGGGCTCAAGTGATACTTCTTTCCACATAGCTGGGACTACAGGCACATGTCACCACACCTGGCTCATTTATTCATCCATCCATTCATTCATTCATTCATTTACGTTTTTTGTAGAGACATGGTTTCACTGTGTTGCCCTGGCTGGTCTTAAGTGTCTAGCCTCAGGCAGTTCTCCCATCTCGACCTCCCAAAGTGCTGAGATGACAGGTGTGAGCCATCATGTTTGGCCCCCACTGAAGTATTTTATACGCAGACAGTAGGGAGCTATAGAATGTTTCTGAGCAGGATAGTGACGTGATCAAAGGAATAGCCTGGGAAGGTTAACTGAGTGGTGCTGTGTAGGATGGACTAGAGAAGAAAGGGAATGGAGCAGCAGAGACCAAATGGGCAGATGGAATATTCTTTTTTTTTTTTTTAGACAGAGTCTTGCTCTATCACCCAGGCTGGAGTGCAACGGCATGATATTGGCTCACTGCAACCCTTACCTCTCAGGTTCAAGCAATTCTTCTGCCTCAGCCTCCCAAGTAGCTGTGATTACAGCACCCAACACCACGCCTAGCTAATTTTTTAATTTTTAGTAGAAATGGGGTTTCACCATGTTGGCCAGGCTGGTCTTGAACTCCTGACCTCAGGTGATCCACCTGCCTCGGCCTTCCAAAGTGCTGGGATTACAGGCATGAGCCACCGCACCTGGCCTAGTAAACATATAATATTCTTTTTTTTTTTTTTTTTTTTTTTTTTTTGAGACAGAGTTTCGCTCTTGTTACCCAGGCTGGAGTGCAATGGCGCGATCTTGGCTCACCGCAACCTCCGCCTCCTGGGTTCAGGCAATTCTCCTGCCTCAGCCTCCTGAGTAGCTGGGATTACAGGCACGCGCCACCATGCCCAGCTAATTTTTTGTATTTTTAGTAGAGACGGGGTTTCACCATGCTGACCAGGATGGTCTCGATCTCTTGACCTCGTGATCCACCCGCCTCGGCCTCCCAAAGTGCTGGGATTATAGGCGTGAGCCACCGCGCCCGGCAATATATAATATTCTAATAGATACAGTGATTCTATCCTTGAGATCAGTACGGGTTTAGAATAAGATTAGGCCAATGGGAATGGAAAAAGACATGTAGAGAAAGAAGAATTTGTTTTCTAACGGTGCATACGGGATTCAGATGAGCAACCTGCCGGATATCACACAGCTGTGAAGTGGGACTAGGACCCAAATCCCACTCGGCCGTGAGGCATTTGGCCTCTGCTTCTAAGGGGAAAGATTTCTCTAAATTTCATTTCTTCACCATGTCCAAACATGAATGAAGAAGACGGCTTGTGAGGGAAGGAGAAGAGACTTGCTCTGCTCATACCAGCCTGGTCATGGACAGAGGGTGTCCTGGGGACCACAGGAATCTCAGGCAAAGGGATTTTTCCCTTTTCTGGTGGCTGCAGTGCTGATTAGAATTAGGCCAAGAACAAGGGCTACTCCTCCCCGTGGCTTGGAATAGCACTAATAGCCCCTTGATCCGCCCATGCAGGCAGAGGGCACTCCAGGAGGGTTAGCAGGAGGCAGGACTCATGTGCTCCAGAGCTAAAGCCTCAAGCTGGGAGTAGCTTCCCTGTCGGGGAGCGGGGGTGGGAGGGAGAGGCTCAGAGCCTCATGCCTGCCTCTGAAAAATAGAAGGTGCTGGTCCTGCGTCTGTCAGCTTGCAGGGTCAGCCCCTCCTAGCCCAGGATCCTCCATCCCCACCCCCACCACTGCTCTCTTGCTGGCTGTTGCCCTGCCTCCTCCATCTGACTTTCTCAAAGCCCTCTCTCTGGGAGCCCTCCTAGTGGTCCTTCTTCCACTGCGAGTCTTGGCTGGGCATTTCCCATGAGAGAGGAAAATGAGGAAGAGGGTTTGGTGTAAGTAGCTAAGTTGAATATCTTAGGTAAGATACTCAACTTCTCTGTGCCTTAGTGTGAAGGCACAGAGATTTGCAAAATGGTCATCATAATGTCACAGTGCCAACTTCATGGGATCGTTATGAGAAATTAGTGAATATAATGGACTGAGAGCAGGGCCTGGCCCAGGGTGCACATCTGCAAACATTATTATTGCTGCTGTTGTGATTCCTGCTCCTTCTTCCCCCTTTCTCTGCTGAGAGAAGATGCCCCAGGTAAGGTCATCCTTCCCTGGCTGAAACCGTGTACCTTGCCTTCTGAAGTTCACCAGCCCCAGGGCCTGTACCCGACTCCCTTCATCCTAGCTGCAGTTCTTACTTGGCAAGATGGTCTTGTATCGGTCCTTGGAGGCATGACCAGGGATGTCCAGGTCTTCGGGGCTGACAAAGTTTGAAGGGATCTTCTGGCAGGGGGAGGAAATGAGTGAGCCGCTGACTCCCGTTCCCAGCCCCCTTTTCTCCTCTTCTATTCTTTCCTAGAACTGGGCTCTGGCTGTTCCGTCTTGGCCTAGATGGGGTGGGGGCAGAAGGGGAAGCCCAGGGGGAGCCCCCTCCCCCCAGCCCTAGAGTTCTCTTTCCTGAGGGGTCCAAAGAGGAGACAGGCCCATGGTCCCTGTGAGAGAATGGTTCCAGCTGGCTGCTCTGAAATCGGAGGTGACCTCAATTTCTTACCAAGAATTCTTCTTCCAGCTGCTTGGGGCTGGGTGGTTGGCACTGAAGGACCCAGCGGGTAAGGGGGTGTCCAGCAGTGCGCAGAAAGTGTAGGGTGACCTCCCGGGGAGTGTTCACGGAGCAGATGGGTTCAACGGCCCCCAGGGACCGGACGTCCAGCATCAGAGCCACATTGGAGCCCCGCCTGCAGGCACAGCCCACACTGCCTCGTGAGCACCCAATCGTATTTGCTTTGCTTTTTATCTTTTCTTTTAGGGATAGGGGTCTCTCTCTGTTGCCCAGGCTGGAGTGTGATGGCACTCTCATGGCTCATAGCAGCCTCAAACTCCTGAACTGAAGCAATCCTCCCACCTCAGCCTCCGGAGTAGCTGGGACCACAGGCACATGCTACGTGCCTGGCTAATTGAAAATAATTTTTTTTTTCTTTTTTTGGTTTTGAACTCCTGGGCTGAAGTGATCCTCCTGCCTTGGCTTCCCAAAGTGCTGGTTATAGGCGTGAGCCACTGCACCTGACCATCCTTGCTTTTCTGACAAGTATTAATTACTGTTACGAGGCACCTCTGAGGGGCCGTTCCTTGTCTTTCCTTTAACCTGGAGGCCCAACGAATTTAGGGTTCAGGCCCCTGCTGTATGCCTTCCCCCCCGCCTCCCCGCTTCCTAGCCCAGGCTGGTCTCCAGTTCCTGGACTCAAGAGATCCTTCCACCTCAGCCTCTCAAAGTGCTGGGATTTTGGGCATGAGCTACCATGCCGGGCTCAGCCCTCTCCCTGTGTCAGCCAGACAGGGCAGCCTTGAACTCAACTGCTCCTTCCAGCTGCCTGCCTCTTCCCACTCCCAGCCAGGCCCTGTGGCTCTGACGTGCATCCGGCACCAAGAAGGCCACTGGCCTGGCCTGGAATTTAGGGAGCAGGCTCAGGGTTGATAAGAAACTCTGTGCTCCAGACATGCAAAACACATGCAAATGAGCACTACTGTTTCCTTTCCATACTGGAGTCAACAATTGAGGGTCCTCTGGACTCTGCTGTCAGAGCTAGAGGGGCAGGTGGAGGGAAGGGAGGAACGGAATGGGGCTTAGGGCCGGGAAGACCCCTCCCCCAGGGCAGATCTCACCTCTCCTGCAGCCGCACGTGCTTCTTGGCTGGCGTTTTGGCAGGTGGAGGCTGGGTCATGGCTGCCCCCAAAGAAACGGTCGGCGGCTGTGCTGTGGAGCTCCCTCCACGGGCCTGGACCATGCTGGGGTGGGGTGCTGGGCCCAGGAGAGGCTCACTCAGCCATGAGGTCTGCCTGAAAGATAGGGCCCTCCGCTGCTGTTCCCTGGCCTGCCTGATTGGCCAGAAGGAGGCTTCCACGCCCAGGCCGGCTTTGCGCTCTGTTTTCGCTGGGGCGTCTCCTGTTCCCCAAGAGGTGGCCTCATGTTCACTACAGGAAGAACAGGATCTCTTTGGTGGGACCCAGGGCAGAAGGCCGTCTGGGGTTAGAGTAACGGCAAAATAAAGGGTAGAGATTGTGGATGAAGATAGGAAAGAAGCCGAAAGGAGGAAGAGAGAGAGGAGAGAGGCCACCCAGGGCTCTGAGCGGGTCCAAGTGGAGAAGGCGAGGGAGGAAATGGAAGACATGTGTTCTCTAGGACGGAAGGGAGGAAGCGTGCAGAAGCCATCTCGGAGCTAACCAGTGGGCCTTGTCCTCAACAGGGGATGGCGGCTGCAGCAGGGCTGGAGGTGGGTGGGCAGCCAGGCAGGCCAGCTCCGGGACCCCGGCAGGGTCCTCTCCTAACTGCCGCTGTTCCACCCCTAAGTCCGTTTCTGGCTTCTGGGGTCTCTGTCCAGGGAGGTAGGCTGGGGGTGTTTCCTTCCTCCTCCTGCCCATCCCCCGCCTCCCGCCTCTGTAACCGTCACAGGAAATGGCCTCACCAAGCCCTTGAGCGACAGCGCGTGGTGAGGCGACAGCTGGGGGCAAGACAGGGGGCGTGCAGATGGTGGGACCGTCTCCTCTTGGGGGCAGTCCCTCTCTCCCAGAGCCAGGGTCACAGCGGGCGAGGTGGCGGGGGTGATTAGTCAGCAAGGTGGCAGGGATGGAGGTGAGGGGACAGGGCGGGTCTGGCGCAGGTGTGGGTGGTAGAGAGACGGTCGCTGGCAGCAGAAACGGGGCCTTCAGCCTCCAGTCTCCTTGCAGCTCCCTGTGGCTTCCATGCTTACCCCCGTCTTGGGGACATCGGGGCTGTGAGCACCCATTCCCCAGCCAGGCCCTGTGGCTCCCCGCTCGCCCCCCACACTCCCTCCTGCTGATGCCCCCTTATATCCCTGGAGTTCGCAACCCCCAGGGCCACAGGACTCCCGGTCCCCCTTCAGATACTTACTGAAGCAGCTGTGGCCCCCAGGCTGCCTCTTGCCAGCTGTCTGTCTGTCTGTCAGTCTGTCTCTGAGGGCTGAGAAGGCTGCAGGAAGCCAGCTTCCTCCCTCCGCCCCTCCTTGCTGCCACCCACGCACACCCCAGCTGCATGCTGCCCTCCTGTGCCTGCTGCCGCTGCCACCAGGGGTCAGGTCCCTCCCACCTGTGCCCTTGTGGATCCCAAGGCCCTGTTTCCTGGGAATGGGTGAGGGGCTAGGCCTTCCTGCCCATCCTGCTTCCCCGGCTTCCAGACCCTCTCCCGTCCTGCTGCGTTTCTCCTCGAGGTCTTTATCACATCCAGCCGCTGCCTACTTGCTGGGCACAGCTCGTCTGGCCCCCAGCTCTGTGCTGTCCCACAAAGAACCCAAGCTGCTTCTGCTCGACTTGACCTTGGCCAGAGGCTTATTTCTGCTTCTCTGCCTCTTCCCCACAGCCCCCTCTCTCAAAGCCCTTGCTGCTTCAAGCCTTGGGAATTCATGACCAAGCACAGACCACATCTTCCCAGAGCAGATGTGGCACAGACTTGGGGTGGGGAAAAGGAAGAGGCAAGAATCCGTGCCTCACAGTGGGAAGGAAAGGCCCGGGGCCAGGCCGGAAAGGTCATCTCCATGCCCTGCGCCACAGCCCAGCTCTCCGTAGCCCGTGCCTGAGTGTAGCCCAGCCCAGGAGGAAGCAGGTAGCAGAGTCCACTTGTAGGAGGGAATCTGAGGGGCTTCCCCTGGGCCCCCAGTCCTCTGCGGGCCTCCTCCCAGAACCCTGACATCTGCTTGGAAGACTTACAGACAGCGGACAGTCTCTGGCCCTCACAGCACGGGACTCCCATGTCCTCTTCGCTGCTGGGACCTGAGGGGTGGCGCCCAAGTGCAAGACTCCTCTGCCCCCTGCCCCTGCCTGGTCTTGGCAGGCTCCTTGCGGGCCAGCAGCCCAGCTGGTTCACGCTCGCTGCACGCCTCCTTTTACCTTGTAATATTTCAAACACCCTTCCCTCCCCGGCCCCCAACACGCACAATGCACGTCCTCTTTCTTCCTCCCACTTTCCTGATTCAGCTGTCAAATGGTGACAGCAAAAAAGAAATGAGGTACCACAGGCACAGGGGTAGGCACGCTGGAGGGGGTGATCGGGGAGGGCTTTCTGCTGGCCCCCTGGGGAGGGGTTGATATGCAGAACCGGAATGACCCTCTGAGGCTCAGGAGGCCTCCCAGCACCTGCCCTTGCTCTTGGCAGTGGGGACAGGGGCTGGCTCTTTTCTGAGTCTCTCCATGGCCAGCGGACCCTGGCGCCTTCTTCCCTGCAGCCTGCGCTCCTCTCCGGAGTGGGTGGGTTTCCCTGAGGAGGAGGCTGATTAGGACTGGGAAAGGGGTTGGCGCGGGTGCTCAGGACAGAGTGGAAAAGAGCAGGAACCTGAGAGTCCGTACCGTGCCTGCAGGCAGTGACCCAGCGACTGGCCTCTGCCTCACCCCCTACACCCGTCAGTGTTTCCACTGGTGGGTAGCAGGGGCCCTGGGGGTACAGGAGGGGGCAGGTGGGGGTTGGAAAGAGGGCCGGGCTCTGGGCCTGTGTTGATTGTTATCAAGAACAGGAAGCTAGGACACCACAGGGGTGGGAGGAGGAAGCGGCAAAGCCCTCCCCATGCAGGTCTGCCTAGTGGCCCCAAGTTTCCAGGGTCCAGGCCCTGTCGGCTATGAGCCCACCCCTTTCCCCCATAGACCGAGGCCTGGCAGTGGCTGGACAGTTGGAAGCTGAGCTTCTGACCAAGGAGCAAGGAAACTGGGAGCCAGGAGATGGGCAAGATAGTTGGGGGTGGGGGTAGTGGTTGGGCGTTAGGCAAGACCTCAAGGATCCCCTGTTCCCTCTGGGTGGGTCTAGGGTGGAGCGGACAGTCACTCTTTGCCTCCTGCCCACTCTCTCTTCTCCTGTGCTTAGGGATGCCTGGACATCCATGAAGGTGTGTGGCCAGAGCTCATGAGGGCTGAGGGTGCCCACTGCAGCCTCAGAAGGGACAAGACACCGGTCGTCAACGGCCTGCATCAGCCCCTCCCCAGCCTGGCCTGGTGACTTGGGTCGCCCCTCTCTGCCCTCTCTGGAGTGGACTCTGCCCCATCCGGGCTGCTGGGAGGCTTCTGGGAGTGACTCCCTCTCCCTTCCAGAACCTTCCCACCCCTGGGGCTGAAAGGTCCCAGCAGCTCTCAAACTTCTGTCACTTGAATTGATTTGTGTTCCTGGGTTGAGATTTAGGTTCTAGCCACCCTCAACTCCAGAGAAAGTACAGTAATAGTCAGAAATCAGAAAGACCTGTGCATGTGAGTCTAAATGTAGCTTATCAGCTGTGTGACCTTGGCCAAGTCGCTGAGCCACCCTGAACCTCGGTCTCCGCTTCGGTCTCCTCCTCAGCTTCCTCCCTCCCCTGGGGGATGTTTGCAGCACCTCCCTCCTCAGCTTGTGGAGTGCTTTGTTCATGGAGAGCTCAGGAGTCAGAGGCCAGAGGAGCCAGGAGCTGGAGGAGCTGGCTGGGGAAGTGGGCCTGGGAGCCTGGGAGCAGCGCAGGGTGAGGGGGTCACGGGTCTCACCGCTCCCCAGCCTCCCTCTTCCTCCTCACTGCTGACTTTCTCCCCGAAGCCGGGCACTTCCATCCCAGCACTGAGGAGGTTGAGGAAGGAGTCACTCCCGGGGGTCTCCCAGCATCCCGGGTAGGGCAGTTTACTCCAGGGAGGACAGAGAGGGGCATCCCAAGCCACCAGGCCAGGCTGGGGCGGGGCTGGTACAGGGCATCATGAGAGTCAGCCTTGTTCCATCTGAAGCTGTCTCGGGTGCCCTCAGCCCTCCTGAGCTCTGGCCATACCCATCCTGACTCCCTTGTTTCTCCCTCTAGTGACCCCCAGTTCCAGGGCTGTGAGCCACAGCTCCCTGTCCCCAGTATCAGAAGCCCCCCAGGGAAAGGCAGCCATTAAATCTGGAATTCCCAGAAGTCTTTGCTCCTTGCCAGCCCCTAGCGAGTAAGGAGCTCCTTGCTGGGCTGCAGTTGGCCCCCAGAGGCAAGGGCCGCTGCCCTCTAATAATTCAAGGGAAGGATCTTGGGGAGAGGGTCAGCTGCTGGGGGCCAGGACTCCTGGGTCCCGCACACTTCACCTGCTCTGCTCCCTCCTAGCTGCCCTCCTCGGCTCCTCTTTAGAGAAGCACTAGGGTCTGGGGTGGCTGCTCCTCCATCCTTCCTGCCCCCAGAATCCTAGGCCAGCCTGAGCCAGCTTGTTCTGCCCCAACTTTACTGGCCCAGGCATGTTCCTGTTTGTGTGGGGGAGACAGAACTGGATCTGGGAAGCCCCAGCCTGGAGGAGGCAGGGAGACAGCAGGGGAGACATGGTGGGCGGGGCAGGGAAGTGCTGTTAGGGCCATGGGATGGGTCCGGGCTGACCACAGTGACGCCTGCACCCCTATCTCAAAGCTGCACTCCTGTGCCGGGCCTAGGAACTCCTGCTACCTTTTGGGTGAAGGGGAACGTCCCATACTCCTTGCCCCTGGCTGAAAGGACCAGCAATCCAGCTCTGCTCAGCCCTGGGGTACCAGGGCCAGCCTGCTGGGAGGTCTAGGAGAGTGCCTGGTTCTTTGCCTGTGGCTGGAACTCAGGACCTTGGCAGGAAGATTTTAGGGTAGAAGAGAGTCCCTCCCTTTCTTCCAAGCCCAGAGCCAGCCAAATGGACATCTAGTCCACAATGTGGCCTTTTCTTCCCAGGGGCTCCCCTCTCCTTCCCGCTCTGTGTTGTCCCTGGACACCCACTCATGCATCCATCCAGACAGGAGTGTACACGCTCATGGCCCACGTTTGCACACATGCACACGCACAGTGTTGATCCACACATACCAACCCCTCCCTTGCTCGCCCATGACCTGGTCAGTGGACCTAGGCCCTTCCCCCACTCCCTGGCCACCTTCCCCATAGTATAGGCAGCAGGGAGAGTGGGTCGCTTGGCTGTGCTGAGCCATCCTGCTCCTCTGCTGCCCGGCAATTACCTTGGTCCAGCGTGGGAGCTGCCCAAGGCCTGGTTTCAGGCTGTGGGAGAGCAGAGAGGGGCCAGAAGAGCGCTGCCTGGGGCAGCTGTAGGAAGAGGCCAGGCCAAGTTCACATTTGGGAGCCAGGACTCTGGACCTGCCCTCTGCCCTCCTCTGCCTCCTGCCTGGCTCTTTCCGGAAGGAATCAGTAAGGTGCCCCGAGACTTCGGGGTAGTGGGGGGAACCCCAGGGGTTCTCTAGGGAGAGGATGTGGGTTTGTCTGTGGGGGTGGTTGCTGGGGAGGAGATACAGCCCTTGTGGTACATTTTCTTTTGCTGAATGGAGAGGTTTGGGCTGGGGAGGTTGCTGCTTGTTTCTCAGAACCTCCAGGAGCCCTGTCTCTGAGTCCCCTAGGCGGGGTTGGGGGCTGGCGGCTGTGCCTCTTAAGGCCAGGTGCCTCCTCAAGGCTCTGCCCAAAGGACAAGCTATGGAGTCTGTGCTGGGCCCCACAGGCCTCTCTTTTGTGGGGACTCTTGGGCAGGTTCTGACACCCCCTGCCTGTCCCTAGACCTGTGTCCTGTGCGTCTCTTCTCCTTAGATTTGAAATTAGGGCACCTCCACACCACCCATCCTCTTTTCGGTTGCTGATCAAGGCTACCAGAAAGAACAGTGAGGTGTCCCCAGGTGAGGTGGGATGAGGGTGGGATGAGAAGGTACGATGTTTCCTCCACCTCTTGCCCAGACTGGGACCTGGGACCTCTTCCCTTTCACGTCAGTTGCAACATTCCCCTACCCCGCCCCCGCCTTTCAACAGAGTACATGTGCGCAGGCGCACACACAGTCTGGAAAATCTCCTGAGTCTGCAGTGCTGAGTTTCCAGGCCCCATCCAGGGGCTGGGTGGGTGGCTCTGAGGTTTGGGGCTGGGTGGAGCGGGGCAGGGGCAAGCAGCCCCTGGCTGTGGCCTGAGCAGGGAGCCGGGCTGAGCTGGTCTCTGGGGCTGGCTTGTCCTCCCTGTGGGGCAGGCCCAGGAGAATCCAGCTCCCACCGAGGCTGCCTTGGTGTTCAGACTTCTATACCTGTCTGTTTTCCACACATCCCCCCACCTCCCCTGCCACTTCCTGAGTTTGTTCCAGAGTCCTGGGCTTCACTCCCAGGACCCAAAGCCTTTTCTACTGTTCTCCCTTATCCTCAGCCGTCTGTGGGTGGGAGCACCTGGGTGAGCAGCTCAAGGTGATTTGCGGGCTCTAGTCATGGGTAAAGCAAAGCCTCATTGCCTGAGTTTCTGCAGTGCCCAAAGCCCAGTGGGGGTTGGGAGGGGGCAGGGGAACCAGGGTGGACATTGCTGATCCAGGAGATGAAGTTGGGGAAGGCAAGCAAAGTCCTACGTACTTGAATTGCTCCTCAGAGGATTCCCAGCTGACAGGACCCCAATTTGGGAGGTTTGGAGCTGGGTCCGCCCTCTCTGCTCTATGGAGTCTGAAGCCCCCAGCTTCAAGTCCAGCTTTTCTGCTCACACACGTGGGCTCTTCCCCTCCCTGGTTATCAGCTTCCTCATCTGGCAGTGGTGAGGTGGGGCTAGAGGAGGCCCAAGGGCCAGGTAGGCTCTAGATCTACAATTGCTGTGACTCAGGGGCAAAGGATGCGCTTCTGTCCCCCAGAGCATGGCGCCACATGGATATAGAAAAGGAGACACACACTCAGCTGGCCATCCACCCAGGACACAGGAACACGCATCCACATGGGGTCACCAGGACCATACACACCCCCACAGAAACACTGTCTATCTCGCACCCGCTGCCAGCAGACGCTGTACCCCTCCTCCAGGGCCAGGGATGGGAGAGCCAGCTGCAAATGTGTCCGTTTGCAAAGCCACCTCTCCTCTTGGTCTTCCCCAAGAGCACAGGACACTTTCCTCCCTGGAGAGCTAACGGCTGGGAGTGGGGGAGTGGTAGGGAGGCATCGGGAAGAGGTGGGCCTGTCCGCAGCCTGAGAGTCACAGTCCCCTTCCACCTTCTGGGCCCGGGGCCCGTGTCCACTTCTCTCCCTTCAAGAGCCTTGCCAAGGCTGGAGAGATGGGGGCTCAGGCTCTGGGGCTGAGAGGCAGGCCCTTTTTTTTGCTGCCTGCTGCCTGCTTCTGCTTGAAACTCTTCCCTTCCTACCCATGCCTGCCCACCTGCTTGCCTGCCAGCCAGCAGGAAAAAGAGGGCCAGGGACACTGGCTCCCCACCTTGCTGCCTCCCAACTTTACTCTGCAGATATCGGAGTGAGGCCCCCAATGCTGTTCACTGCCCTGCTCTGGCTATGGGGATTTTTGGCAGAGATAAGGTGGGCATGGAGGGCAGGCCAGCGGGTGGGGTCCCCGCTCTCCAGGGCACATCTAGGCCTCCCACCGCTCCACAGGCCCCACAGCTGGTCTGCATTAGTGGGGAGAGGCCACTCCCTTTCCACTCGGGCCAGCGTGTGGCACAGCAAGTGAGGACAGATTGCTCAGCCTGCCTGGAGAACAGATGTGCCGTGGGCATGCCTCCGGGAGATGCCCCTTGGCCGTGAGTGGGGCTGTCAGACATGGCAGCAGAGCCTTCTCTCGGATCCTGGCCCTGCCCTCCCATTCCTGTAGCCTTCCCAGAGGCCCCTGTCCATCTCCCCGGGTTTCTGCCCACTTTCTTCCTGCAGGAAGAAGCATGCCCTTCCCTGGAAGGGAGTCCAGGCAGGGAGAGTGGAGGTGGGTGTCTTCAGCAGGGGAGGGAGTTCTAGGGGTGAAGAGTCGGGGGTGTAGGGCAAATTTTTCCACACTAGACCCTGCCTCTACCCTGGCTTTTTTTTTTTTTTTTTTTTTTTTTTTTTGGCCTTTCCTTCTTCTGTAGGGCAGAAAGGCTGTTAATGGGTTCTGAAAGCCCCTCCTTTTCCCCAGGCCCACCACTGACAGTGAACGTCACCAGCCAGGGGAGACCCACTAGCTTCTTTCTGAGCTGTGCAGCCCCGGAGCCAGGCAGGTTCACCCATGCCCTCCGCCTCCTGCATCTGAGCCCCCTCGGCTCTCTCAAAGGGCAGCAGCTCCAGGTCCACACTCATGCATCCAGATTTGAGTTCTAGGATCTGGTGCCAGGGAGTCACTGCCAGCTGGAAGTGACTGGCCTGCGACCCTGTAGGCAGAATGTCACCATCACCCTCACTACCCACAGTGGTCTGAGGCCTGCAGGCTGAAGGGGCAGGGGCATTGCCTGAGGTTGGGCAGGAGGCGGCTGCCCTGGAGTGCTGGCAGGGAGGGCAGCTTCTCTGTAGAGTGTGTCTAGTTCAATGACCCATTTAGGAGCACTACAAGCAGAAGGGTGATGCCCCCGTGCCCCTGACGTTGGCATCTCTCTCTCCCTCTGATGCAGCCCCCTCAGCTGTCCATGGACTGCAGCTCCACAGCCCCGGGAGCCCATCCAGCCTGGAGGCCTCATGGGGTGATGTCCCTGGGGAGCAGGATGGCCACCACCTTCTTCTCTCCCACCTACAATCCCAGACATGGGTACATAGTATCTCCATGCCCCTGGCACCCTGTCCTGTAATTCTGGCAATCTCTTGCCAGGTAGTGAGTATATTTTGGAAGTGATCACCTGGGCTGGCAACCTCCAAGCAGAAACCAGCCTCCACCAGTAAACAGGTAAGGTGGGCACTTGTGCAAGGCCCAGGGTGGCAGCCAATCTGGGAGTGGCAGAGAGTCCAGAGCCTCATAGGCAGCAGTGTTCCAATGTGCCTGGGCTTCTGTGCTTGTGGTGCCAGCGTCCATGCCAGCATCCTTTCTAGAGCCTGGCTTTGTTCTCTCCATCAATCCTCTAGCCCCTGTGTCTCCAGATCACCTGGTACTGCATACCCTGGGCACCAGTGCCTGGCAAGCCTCCTGGAATGGCTCCGAGAGGGCTGCCGGGCTCCAGTTGGTGCTCACAGACCTCCTAGATGGCACCACCCTGACTGCAATAGTCAGACGAGGAGTCTTCCATCACAGCTTCCTTCAGCTGTCTCCGGGCCCCCTTCCATGAGCTGATGCTCAGTGCTGCTGCTGGGCCCCATCGGGCAGCGGGGCCCAGTGCCACAGAGTGGACCTGTGAGTGCCTGGGGGTAAAGGAGACACAGCCGAGACTTCCCAGCTCTTCTTCGTGGGTCAAGTAGCCAGGATACAGCTGGCCGGGGAGAGGGTGTTTTGGGAGCTCAGAGGGGGTGCTCCTCAGTTGGCTGGTGGTGGCACCTATCTGAGGAGATGACAGTGGTGATAGTCATCAGCTGAACCCTTCTGTGTGCTGGACTGTGTGCTAAGCACTTTCTGTGTATTGTTTCACTGAATCCTCAGAACAGCCCTATGGAAGTCATATTCTCCCCATCTCCTGGTAGAGGGAGTTGAAGGTCAGAGAGAGGAAGAGCTGATCTGGACTTGGGTTGAATGCCCATATTGGCTTGGTCACAACTTCACTGAGTTTTTACTTAGAGAAGGCCTGTTGTGCCGTGGTTAAGGGCAGACAAGGCAGCCTGCTTGCATTCTAAGTTTTGTTTCTGCCACCCACTAGCTGTGTGTCTCTGGACACGTCGTTTACCTTCTCTCTGTGTTAGTTTCCACATGGAGTACTCAGAACCATGCTGGCAGGTGCACATCTGGTCGCTTGATGTATTTATTCCTGTTATTGTCCACAGTCTCATGGTAGCAACTAAATCCTTAAATCCTGGTGTTCATCCAGGATGTGGTGGCAAGTGGTGGCTGCTCACACTGGGACAGGCATGGCCAATGCATGGCGAAGCCGCACAGAACCAGTGGGCTTCCTCCCCTCTGCTATTTAAGTCTTCCTGCACACATTTCTTTTTCTCCACAGATCCCTCTGCCCCCCCTCCACCTGGTATTAACTCCCCTGCCTGCCAAGCTCTGGGCAAGCTGGAAGGTAGGGCCAGGTGCCCGGGATGGCTTCCTCTGAGGTTAAGTGGGCCAGTGGAGAAGAACATCACTCTGGGCCCTGAGGCCCTCAATGCCACATTCCCAGGGCCCCTGCCCACTAGGCATTATGCTCTGGAGCTAAAGGTCTTAGTGGGGTTCTATGATACCTGGGCCCAGGCCAGTGCCTGGCTGGATGGTGAATCCCGGCTGGTGGGGAGCCAGGTGGGGTCCTGCCCAGGGGCATCTGCCTCTAGAGGCAGGTGGGGCCTCAGTCTCCGGGGCCTGTCTCACCTCCAAATTCTGCAGCCCAGCCCAGACAAGGCAGTGGTGCCAAGCTGCAGCTGAATGGGCTGGAGGCCACCAAGGAGCCTGGGAGGCAGGCCCTGCTCTACACTGAGGGTGCGGGTGCCTGGGCCTCATTGGAAACATCTCTGTGCCACCTGGTACCACTCACATCACCTTCTATGAGCAGGTGCCTGGGGCCCGATACCATGTGAAAATTGCCCCAACTCTGGGAATCATCACCCAGAGCCTCACGGGCCACACAAGTGAGTGCCAGCCACTGTGTCCCCTGGCCCTGCAGCTGGAAGGCCTTGCCAGGGGACGGTGGTCAGAGCAGGGGAGAGGCTCAGAAGAGCTGGGCAGGGGGCACCACAGGGCTGCAGGCACTATATGGACCCCTCACCAAACTGCCCTTCTCTTCAGGTCCCCTGGCACCACAGTCACTGGGGGTTATCAGCAGGGTGGCCCCTCTGACCTGGCCACTGGCTGGGCCCCAGTACCAGGACAGCGGGAAGGCTACAGGGTCGCTTGGTACCAGGAGGGCAGTCAGAGGTCACTGGGCAGACTTGTTGACTTGGGCCTGGACAATTCCAGCCTGACTCTGAGGAGTCCGGTGCCCGGCTCCTGCTGCGCTGTGTCACTGTGGGCCTGGCTGGGGAACGTTAGTTCCAGCATCCAGAGGAGCCACACCCACACCTGTGAGTTCCTCGCTGCAGCCTATGGGAGGCCAGCCCAGGGCGGGACTGGCATCTTCTACTCTGCACTTCCGTGCACCATATTCTTCTTTTTTTTTTTTATTTGAGACAGAATCTCACTGTCACCCAGGCTGGAGTGCAGTGGTGGGATCTCGGCTCACTGCGACCTTCAACTCCTGGGTTCAAGTGATTCTGCTGCCTCGGCCTCCTGAGTAACTAGACTTACAGGCACCTACCTACCACCTTGCCTGGCTAATTTTTTTTTTTTTTTTTTTTTTTTTTTTTCAGTAGAGACAGGGTTTCACCATGTTGGCGAGGCTGGTCTGGAACTCCTGACCTCAAACAGTCTGCTCACCTCAGCCTCCCAAAGTGCTGGGATTATAGGCGTGAGTCACTGTGGCCGGCCCGCGTGCCATATTCTTGACTCAGAAGGCCATGAGTACAAGATGAGGCCTTTCATGAATCTATTTGCAAGCAATTTCTACCTCCTTCCACCTGGTTGGTTATCTACCCACTATCTATCCACTATCCATCCATCCATCCATCCATCCATCCATCCATCTATCCGTCCATCCATTCCACAAATATTTAATGAATGACTCCCATTTTCTTGGTATGAAACCAGTTGCTGAGGCCAAAAATGATGAAAAGTCCAGGAAGACAAGTAAACAAGATGGCATATATTATGTATATACATATATAGCATATGATTTTATATATCATAATACCTGTTAATGCACCAATTGGAATGTACATAATGCATTAGCTTGAACCATATGAAATTCCTATAAGTGGCTGGGTGCGGTGGCTTACGCCTGTAATCCCAGCACTTTGGGAGACCGAGATGGGCGGCTCATAAGGTCAGGAGTTCGAGACCAGCCTGGCCAACAAGGTGAAACCCTGTCTCTACTAAAAATACAAAAATTAGTTGGGTGTAGTGGCAGGCGCCTGTAGTACCAGCTACTCAGGAGGCTGAGGCAGGAGAATCACTTGAACCCAGCAGGTGGAGGTTGCAGTGAGCTGAGACTGCACTACTGTGCTCCAGCCTGGGTGATGGAGCAAGACAGCAAGACTCTGCCTCAAAAAAAAAAAAAGAAAGAGAGAGAGAGAGAGAAAGAGAGAGAGAGAGAAAGGAAGGGAAAGAAGGAAAGAAAAAGAAAGAAAGAAAATTCCTATAAGTTAAAACAGCTGAATCTCGGGGAATTTTATGTGGTTCAGTCTAATCTTTTAGGACTGACACCTGTTGTTATGATTAACCACTCGTGGCCCACCGCTACCCACCTCTCTGCTATCAGTCATGGGAGAGCATGAGGAATGTCATGGCCAGGGCCGCTGCACAAGTGAGCAAACCCCTTCTAAAAAAGGGTCTGCCCACCTTCTAGAAGGCAGACCCTTCTGGGACACCTGCGTAAAAAGTCAGAGGAGGTTTCCTGGAGAAGAGTGAGCTGAGTGAGCAGGCTGGTGGGGAACAGGATGTGGTCCTGCCCAGGGGCCTCTGGTGGGGCTGGGGAGGACAGCTCAGGGCCTTAGCAGGAGGCTAAGCGTGTGCATCAAGGCCCACAGGCCCGAGACAGAGACCTTGTGGGAACTGAATGTCAGCAGGTGAGCTGGAGACCAGCTCAGAGCAGCCCTAAGAGGTGTGAGAGGGTGGGCGCCATGCCCTCAGGGGTGGACAGTCAGGGAGGAAGCAGCAGGTGTCTGGGCAGGCGTCTGTTTTAGAGGGTTTCTGGGAGGGAATGGAGGGCAGCCTTTGAGCCCTGTGGAAGCTGGGGTTTTAGGCTGGGAGTGCTGGCAGCTGGCTTGGGGACTGAAGAGACAGGTGTAGCTCATGGGGAGGAGAGGCAGGGGATTCAGGTGACCCCACATCTGTTTCTTCCTAGTCCTTCCTCCAGTCCCTGCTCCTCCTGCCAACTTGAGCTGAGCCTTGCCAGCCAGCCTCCTGCCCTGAGGGCTTCCTGGAGTTCCCCACCAAGGGGGAGGGGTGGCTTCCAGATGCAGCTTTATAGCCTGAGGCCTCTGGCTCTGGAAAGGGAGGAGACTGGAGGTCTGGAGCTTCTCCTGGGCCCAGCTGTCCGAGGGCTCCGAGCTCCTGGTGCAGCTGGCCACACTGCAGGGGCCGGATCAGAACAGCAGCACCAGCGCCATGGGCTGGTCACGTGAGTGCCCTCTGGCCGCCCTCCCCTAGCGTGCTCCTTGGATTCCCAGGGGGCTGTGTGGCCCCTTGGCCTCTTTGTGGTCTGCAGGCAGGCAGCAGGGCTGACGGTGGGACATGTACCAGCTTAGGGTTGTACTCTCGGCCCCTAGGCACCAGGTAACCCCACTCTTCTCGCTGGGACCCCCCCAGGGCCCTGGCCCTTTAGGCCTTCTAGAAGATGGACAGACCCGTTTTAGAAGGGGTTTGCTCACTTGTACAGAGGCCCTGGGCATGGCATTCCTCATGCTCTCTCATGGCTGACAGTCAGGAGGTGGGTGGTAATGTGAGGCTCAAGTGGTTAATCATAACAACAGCAAGGCTGGGTGCGGTGGCTCACGCCTGTAATCCCGGCACTTTGGGAGGCCGAGGTGGGTGGATCACTTGAGGTCAGGAGTTCGAGACGAGCCTGGCCAACATGGTGGAATCTCATCTCCACTGAAAATACAAAAATTAGTTTGAGGTGGAGGTTGCAGAGCTGAGATTGCACAACTGCACTCCAGCCTGGGTGACAGAGTGAGACTCCCTCTCAAGGAAAAAAATTCATAACAGCAATAGCTAGCGTTGACTGGGGACTCGGCCAGGTCTTCTACCTGTATGCTCTCATTAAGTCTCATAATGCCTAGGAAGTAGTTATTATGGTTTTCTTCATTTCATAGATGAGGAAACTCAGGCAGAGAGACAGAAAATAACTGGCACTAGGTTCCTCAGCACAGTGGGGAGTTGGGATTCAGGTAGACAGTGTGACCACGTCCACCCTCCTTGCTTCTACTCAAGTACGGGACACGCAGCGAGGTTTTCTCCTCCCCGGAAGCCCTGGGGTCTCATAGAGCTGCGTTGGGAAGCCCCTCTCACGTGGCCTGAGTCCTCCTGCTCCTTCTGCCTGCAGAGCTCTTGGTGAAGCTAAGGGATAGCTGGGTCTCCCCACCCTCAGCACATCCCTCTCCAATGTGGCGGCTCCTCCCACCCCTGCCCTGGGCCTTCCCTCCCAGCCTCCTCCTGCTCCTGTCACTGTTGTCTGGATCCTGCCTGGAGTCCAGGCTGGGAGGGAGCTGGAAAGAGGTCACTCTCGGAGTCAGGAGACTTGGGTTCTAGCTGGGGCCGAGTCCCTGGAGCAAACCTTGGCCCTCTTTGAGCTTCGGTGTCCCCATTTGTAAAGAAGAGTGTTGACTTCTGGGCCAGGCTCATGTGGCTTCTGGGTTTAAGCGGGTTCAAGCTCTGAGGGTGGAGGGGTGCTGCCTGGGCCCCCAGACCCTTCCTTTACTACTCAGTCAACATGTTCTTTCATATCTTCTTTTATTTTTGAGACAGAGTCTCCCTCTGTCTCCCAAGCTGGAAGGCAGTGGCATGATCTCAACTCACTGTAATCTCCGCCTCCCAGGTTCAAGTGATTTTCCATCCTCAGCCTCCCAAGTAGCTGGGATTATTGGTGCCTGCCACTGCATCTGGCTAATTTCTGTATTTTTAGTAGAGTCGGGGTTTTGCTGTGTTGGCTAGGCTGGTCTTGAACTCACGACCTCAGGTGATCCTCCCGACTTGACCTCCCAAAGTGCTGGGATTACAGGCATAAGCGTCCAGCAGTAGCTCACATTTGCCTGGCTATAAGGGTCTTTAAATGTTCCTTGCCTGGGCCTGGTGGCTCACTAAAAATACAAAAATTAGTTAGGGGTGGTGGCACGCACCTATCGTGCTCGACTTACGACCACGATTGGTTCCGACAGACCGGTCGTAACATGATTTGGTCATGAGTTGAGTAGGCTATATGCACGGTACTGTGAAATGATGTTATAAAATCTTTAAGTCATATTTTATCATAATTTTCTTTCATTATTATATATCATAATTTTCTTTGTTCATTTTATGCCATTTGTATAATCTCTACACCATTTTGTTTCTTATTTTTACATTCATCATGTTTAAGTAAAACACTGCATTACCAGTACAACCGGTTTAATATTTGCAAAACAGGCTGGGTGCGGTGGCTCAAGCCTGTAATCCCAGCACTTTGGGAGGCCGAGGGGGGTGGATCACGAGGTCAAGAGATCGAGACCATCCTGGTCAACATGGTGAAACCCCGTCTCTACTAAAAAAATACAAAAAAATTAGATGGGCATGGTGGCAGGTGCCTGTAATCCCAGCTACTCAGGAGGCTGAGGCAGGAGAATTGCCTGAACCCAGGAGGCGGAGGTTGCGGTGAGCCGAGATCGCGCCATTGCACTCCAGCCTGGGTAACAAGAGTGAAACTCTGTCTCAAAAAAAAAAAAAAGAAAAGAAAAGAAAAAGAAACAAAATATATAAACATGTACGAAACATTTTATTGGCCACTAGTGCTTGGCTGCGGATGGTTGATGTCATCATCTGAGGCAGCAGTTGGGGTTACCGGAGTTGGTTTTTTCATAAACATGATGAGCTTTGTCTGAATTGTATGTTTCTTTTTTTCTTCATAAATTTCACGATATGGATGAAACGCATCGTGCGCCATCTGTTCCATCCTTCATTTTCGTGTCGAGATCGATGGCCTTTCTTTCCTTCTTGGCAGGCTGAGGCGTACACAAAGACAGTTTCCTCTTGGTAGACATCTTGGGAGGGGTTTGATGAAAAATAGCCAAGACACAAAACACAAATTGCTGTACCGAGTCTGGGATAACAGTTGAAATGGTGCACGCGGAGATGGTAATGCTGCCGGAAGCTGGTCCGCACTGTCGTACACCCAGCTGGGCAACGTTTGTGCTGCCAGACGCGGAGCAGTCATGGTTAGCAATTGTGGTCGTAAAGTCGAATGGTTGTAAATTGCACAGTTCGTAAATCGATCAATACCTGTAATCCCAGCCACTTGGGAGGCTGAGGCAGGAAAATCACTTGAACCTGGGAGCTGGAGGTTGCAGTGAGCTGAGATTGCACCACTGCACCCCAGCCTGGGCAACAGAGTGAGACTCCATCTCAAAAAACAAAAAAACTCCTTAGTGCAGGGGCTGGGAGAAGGGACACCATTTAACAGTCATGCTGCCCACCCTAGCTCTGCCTATGAGAAGGGTAGAGGCGTGGCGATAGTAAGTGATTAGTTCATCTATTCAACTTAGGCTTAGCCTGGACTCTGCTGCCTGGGGTCAATGGTGGGCCCTGCTTTCCAGTGGGATCCTGGGCTCACTGGACATACTGAAGCAGTGTCTCTAGCTCCTGGGTGTTTCTTGATAGGGCCAAGGACGGAGGGAGAAATCAGGGGTCTTTTGGGGAGAGGAGAGCCAGAGATTGAGTGTAGATCTTTCTCCTGCTTCTCCACATCCTCCATATCTTGGCTCTCCTGGCAGGCCCACTCGCCCCCCGCTCTGGTAAATGTGACGAGTGAAGGTCCCATCCAGCTCCAGGCATCCTGGGTCCATGACCCCTGGGGCCGAGACCCTGTTCCAGGCAGGCACCTTGGCAGACACCAGCACCGTGGGAGCCAAGGTGGCCAGCATAAGCTTTTTGAGTCTGACTCCAAGCACAAAATATGAGACAGAGGTTGTCATGAAGGCTGGGCCCCTCCACACTACAGCAGCCAATACCTCTGGCTGGACCCGTGAGTGAGGCATGGGGAAGGCAGCAGTGTGGGAGAGGTGGGCAAGGCTGCCTCTGAGAGCCCCGGGTCCTCCCCCAATGGTGCTCCCTGTAGCCCATTTTCCATCTCCACACCCGAGGGCCCTGCATGGGGTCAGCAGGCCCTGGCACCATGCATGGGGCTCTGAGGACTGGGGCCGGTGGCCTGGCTGACTGCTCTCCCTCCCTCTCTCCCTCCCTCTGCGTGCCCAGTGAGTTGTTGGTGCCCATGCATGTGAGCGCGGCTGTGGTCAGTCAACCTGGCCTGGGCCAGCAGCCCCATGGGGCAGGGGGCATGACGCACCTAGCTCTCAGAGGCAAGACACCTCTCCTGGGAGCACCCCCGGTGCCGGACCAAGCCCACCTCATCCTGAACCCAACCTCTCCCTGTTAGTGCTGTGCCAGGTGGGGTTGCTACAGGCATCCACTCACCGCATGGTGCTGCCTGTTGGTATGCAGACGTCAGCATGGGGAAGGACGAAGGTACCCTGAGATGCAGGCCGAATCTGGGTGGCAGCTCTGCCTGCTCAACTCTGAGCCACCTGCTCTCTCCAGGTGGATGCTGCAGCCACCTTGCTCTGGGTTATGCCCCTTATGCTTCTCTAGGTGGGCAGTCATGTCCAAGTGAGATGTTTTTCTGCCTGGCTGATGTCCCTTTCTGTGGGCATAAATGCCCAGTCCTCTGTGCCTATGGATTTTGAGAGCTCCTACCCAGAAGCCCTGCTCATAGGAGTGTGCTGACACCCACCCAATGAGGAGCCTTTTGATTCCCACAGAGCCTGGCCCTGTAGAGGATGTGCAGTGCCAGCCTGAGGCCACCTGCCTGACCCTGAACTGGACGGCGCCTGCCGGGGTTGTGGGTACCTGTCTGGTGGTGACAGAGCAGCTGGTGGAGGAGGGAATGCTCACCTTGTGTTCTAGGTCAACACCTCCAGAAATGCAGTCATGTTGCCCGACCTGGTGCCTGGCACTTCCTATGGCCTCAGCCTCTCCGTGCCAGGCAGGAATGGTCTGTGGAGTCGGGCAGTCACCCTGGTGTTCTCCACTTCTGCTGAGGGTAGGCAGCTTCTGCTACCTCTGAGGCCACCTCTGTTCCTTGTCTTCCTGGGGTTGTCACTCCTCTGGTCCTGGCTGCCTGGGGTTTTCCTTGTTCCCCAGGGCCCACCTAGCCCTTTCCTCTGGCCTTGATCTTGCTAGTTTGATACCATACTTTTGAGCCTCATGTCCTGGTACCCTAGCCCAGGAAACTTCCAGTCCTTATTTAACTATATACATTAGCCATTTGTTGCCAGGCACTGAGAGTCACTGGGGCTATGATGGCGTGGTTCCTGCCCTTGAAGATGGGTTGCTAGGCATCCAGCCAGGTCCTCACTCTCCTCCTCTTCATCCCTAGCCTGGCATACCCCAGCATTCGCCCTGGCCCCCGAGCTGGAGCCTGGGACAGAAATGGGAGGATGATCCCATAGGGCATGTTTGGCAAGGATGACGGGAAGATCATTGCCACCACCACCATGTCACATGAGTCCTGGGCCCAGGAGGGGATGGGGAGACCCTAGCTGTGGCATGGAGTAGGTGGCAGGGTAAGATGGGGACTGAAACTGGTAAGATGAAATATGTGAGGCTGATATCAGTCTCAGAGCAGGAAGGAGAACCAGAATGTTCTGGAGGAGAGTGCTAATGTGAATGGTGGGCACATGCTAGAGAGATAGGGTAACCCATCTGTGGCAGGAAGAGAGGCCTCGGCCCCACTGCCACCCTGCTCTGCCCATGTCCCACTCCTCTCCCGGTGACTGAGTCTTCCCAGGAAGCCATCATATGTGGCATGACTACTACTACAGAGGACATGACTCCTACCTGGTCTGCTCCCCAACCCCTTCTACCTGGGGCCCTGGGCTGTGCCAAGATCCTGGACGGTGCCTGTGGGCACGGAGGACTGTGGCCACACCAGAGGGACATGCAACGGGCACCTCAAGCTAGGTTCCAAGTACAGGTGAGGGCTCAGGCTGAAGGGAGTGGGGACAAGCCTGGTTTGTAAATAAACACGAGATCTGGATTGACTTATAAACAGAATGCAGGTGATGGTCCATAAAGGCCAACAGCGTTTCGACTGAGCTTCCCCACAGATAAGGCAAAAATGGGAACACCCATTTGTTACAGTTTTGTTTTTTTTTTTCTCTCCCAAAAGGAAGGTGGAGTGTATTCTGTTTCAGCTTGCCAGGGCAGTTCCCAGGATATCCAGCACCTATTTTTTTCTTCTTCTTCTTCTTTTTTTTTTTTTTTTTTTTTTTTTTTGAGACAGTCTTACTCTGTCACCCAGGCTGGAGTGCGGCGGCCAGTCTCGGCCCACTGCAACCTCTGCCTCTCAGGTTCAAACAATTCTTCAGCCTTAGCCTTCCAACCAGCTGGGACCACAGGCACAGTCATCACGCCTGGCTAATTTTTGTATTTTTAGTAGAGAGGGGGTTTCGCCATGTTGGCCAGGTTGGTCTCCAACTTCTGACCTCAGGTGATCTGCCTGCCTTGGCCTCCCAGAGTGCTGGGATTGCAGGTGTGAGCCACTGCGCCAGGCCCGGGTACCTTTTCTAGAGCTTCCTCTTACTCTCAGGCAAGGAAGACAGAGTTTGCTGTAAGGTGGCAGATAGCATGATACGTGACCTCTGCCAAGCTTGTCCAACCTGCATTATTTTGTTACTGTTCTGTTCTGGTTTGTTTTAGACTTTTAGCAGCCTGAGGCCATGGTTTTTAGTTTCTGTCTCTAGTGATAAACAGACAAGAGGGATGAGGAATGGGCTTTACTGGCCCAACCAGAAATAGAAACCAATAACCCATTGGACTCCCCTGTGGGGGAGCGTTCACTGTCTGAGCGTCTACTGCTCGTGACCCAGATTGCTGGGAGGGGCTTCACCTTATTTGCCTGCTCTTCACCAACAGCAGATCCTGTTTCTCTGCCCAGGTTCAGCGTTGCAGCCTTTACCAGCTACAGCCCTCCTGAGACCATCGTCTCCTTCTCAACCTTCTCAGGTTGGGCAGGCGCTGGGCCCTGGAGATGGGGAGGAGAGCTGGGACCCCTCTTTTGAGCCTCATCCCCAATGAGTAGCAGGAGGGACTGAGCTTAGACTGCTGGGAGAATGTCCTGCTTAGCAGAGTGGGGAGGCCCAGAGCCAGTAACAAAGGTGCTCCTGGCACCAGACTTGGCAGGACAGTCTGTGACGTCACCGCAATCTGCTGCTGTCCACACTCCTGCTGCCTTCCCGCTCTGCCCCTCTATACCCGGATGCTCTCAGGCCATCGGGGCTCTAGAACAGCCCTGTCCAATGGAAATGTAAGGCAAGCCACATTAGTAATTTAAAATGTCTTTTTTTTTTATTTTGAGACAGAGTCTTGCTCTGTTGCCCAGGCTGGAGTGCAGTGGTGCAATCTCAGATCACTGCAACTTCCATCTCCCGGGTTCAAGCAATTCTCTCGCCTCAGCCTCCCAAGTAGCTTGGACTACAGGTGCATACCGCCACACCTGGCTAATATTTTGTATTTTAGTAGAGATGGGGTTTCACCGTGTTGCCTAGGCTGATCTCGGACTCCTGAGAGCTCAGGCACCTGCCTTGGCCTCCCAAAGTGCTAGGATTATAGGTGTGAGCCACCGTGCCCGGCTAAAATGTCTTTTTAAAACTACATTAAAAAGGTAAAAAGAAACAGATGAAATTAATTTTAGTGGCATTTTATTTAAACCAAAATATCTAAACTATCAACATGTGACCCATTAAAAACACTTTTTTATTTTTGAAACAGAATCTTTCTCTGTTGCCCAAGCTAGAGTGCAGTGGCATGATCTCAGCTCACTGCAACCCCCACCTCCCAGGTTCAAGTGATTCTCCTGCCTCAGCCTCCTGAGTAGCTGGGAGTACAGGTGCACCACCACGCAGAGCTAATTTTTGTAGTTTTAGTAGAGATGGGGTTTCACCATGTTGGCCAGGCTGGTCTTAAACTCATGACCTCTAGTGATACACCTGCCTTGGCCTCCCAAAGTGGGGCTTACAGGCGTGAGCCACTGCGGCCGGCCAAAAACACTTCTAATGAGATATTTTACCAGAGCCGAGTGGGAGAGAAGGCTGAGGGCTGGGAAGAACTTTGTGATCAGGGCAGGCCAGCTCCGTGCCCCTGGGGCTGCCTCTCACGTGCCCCTCATCCTTTGTGGGGTAAGGAAGGATCTGTTTTCCCAAGAGCTGACGGCTTACAACCTGCCGTGCGTGCATTTTCCTGCTCCTCCCTGCCTTGTGGGGCCATGGTGGCATCACCGAAGCTCCCCTGCCACCCACTCTGCTGTGACTATGTCCCAGTCGGGGGGTTGCAAGGCTCTGCCAGACCCCCATTCTTCTTCCTCAGCCACCACCACACCTCCCCAAATGCCTTTCAATGCCTGGGCCTCTCGCCCCCCACTCCTCTCTGCCCACGTGGCTTCTTTCTCCTCCAAATGCACCCATACGTAAGCCAGGACTTTCCAGAGAAACAGAACCAACAGGGTGTGCATGTGGAGAGAGGAGAGCAGGAAGAGAGAGGACAGGAAGGTGAGCGAGAGGAGAGGAGAGGGACAGGCGGGAAGAGAGAGATGTTGAGAAATTGGCTTATATAATTGTGGAGGCTTGGTGAGGCCAGAAATCCGGGTAGACCAGCAGGCCACAGGCTCAGGGAAGCTGCTGGAGTCAGCCTGCTGCCAGGATTCCTTGTTGCTCACAGCTCAGTCTGTTCTGGGAAAGCCTCGACTGATTAAACGACCAGCCACGTTAGAGTTTACCCAGTCAACCAATTTAAATGTTAATCTCATACAAAAAAACACCTCCACAGAAACATCCAAAATAATGTTTGACCGAATATCTGGGCACTGTGACCCAACCAAGGTGACACAAAATTAACCATCACCCGTCTCCAGTTCTCACCTTCTCCCGGGCTAACCGTGTAGAGCCAGGGTTTCCTCACTTCAGCCTCCCATGGAGCTGACATGAACTGGGCACTGGCTGTGCTCAGAAGCCGTCCTCAGGACCTGGGGAGGGAGTCAGGGGACTCGTGTGTGTGTGTGTGCGCGCGCGTCCGCATGCTACATGTCCCCCACCCCACCCCGCCCTGTTCTCCCATGCTGGTGGTTTGCAGCACAGGCTGGGCATCGGAGGAGCTCGAGAGACAGGCACACTGCCCCACACCCAGGGCGGAGCTCAGGATCTGCGTTGCCAGCAGGCCCCCAGGTGATCAGGTTGTGCTGCCAGGACGGAGGTCGCCTGCTCTGTTCTCATCACCCAGGGGAGGGCAGGGCAGGACTCGGCAAACCTAAGGCTGGGGGGCTACCCTCTCCTCCTCTCACCAGGCAGACCCCCCTCTCACCAGGAGGACCCAACGGCCCATCCCTATCCACAGCTTCAGGCAGAGCTATGAGGCCAAGAGCGCTCACGCACACCAGGCTTTCTTTTTGGAATTCAAGGTAAGGCCCCTACCACACTTGGGCTCAGAGGAAGGAAGCCTGGGACCTGTCTGAAGGTTTGGAGGGAACTCCCAGTTGCACACTTGCCCCCACTGCCCCTCTCCTGGCACTGGGTAAGATGGGTCTACTTCAGCAACCAGTATCTACCCTTGAAACCTGCAGCAGCTGAACGAGGTGGGCAAGGACCAGCCCAGATTGGGAACTGAGCACCCTCCCAACACCACCAAGAACCATTACCCACATGTGCTACCCTGTGAGTGCTGGGGGCAGCAGAGGAGGTGTGGCAGAGGGCTAGGGCTTGGCATGGGGGCAGGGGCTTCATGTGCCCAGCCCTGAATGCACAGCGTTCACTCTCTGCAGATGACCCCTCCAGAGACAGGCTGACTCAGCTGGAGGGAGAGCCCCACTCTGACTACATCAATACCAACTGCATCCCAGTAAGGGCCGCCGGCGAGGCTGTCCGTGGGATCTGGGATCTGCCTGAGAGATGGGCTGGCTTGCAGGCCACGCTGGCCTTCGTTAGCTGTAGCGGCCTTCTAGGAGATCACCAGCTTGGGCTGCATTAGCCCAATCCAGCAGGTGTCTAGCAAGGGTCTGCTTTGTGCTGGGCTCTGTGCTCAGCCTGCAGGAGGCGGAGCTGAGTTAGCCACATTCCCCACCTTCAAAGGAACATGTGGGCATGTGTGTGACACTCACCACACGTTGTGACCAGGGTTGTAATACAGGAGCAAAGCACTGTGTTCAGGGCACATGGAGGAAGGAGAAATTTGGCCCACCTGAGGAATCAAGAAGGGCTTCCCAGAGGAGGGGGCATTTGATTTATTGCAGGGTGAGTAACATTTTGAAAAGTGTGAAAGAGGGAAGGACATTCTTCTGGCTGGAAGGGGCAGCCAGAGAACAGCCAGGCAGTAATGCACAGGCAGTGTGTGTTGGGGGGCCGTAGGAGTGAGTGGGGAGGCGCTGGGCAGTGGGAGATGTAATGGAAAGGTAGCCTGGGGTTGAATGAAGGAGGGCTTGTTAGGCTGAGGGCTTTGGACTCTATTTGGTGGACCATGGAGAGCCATAGGAGATTTTTGAGCATGGAATAAACACAGAGTTTGGTTTTAGGAAGGTAACTCTGGGTGGGTGAAAAGGGTGGTCTAGATGGACTGTTTATCACATGTCGGAATCTTGTTTTCATTGGGGCTTTCCTTGTCCCTTTGGGGTGGTGTCTCTGAAGTCAGCCCTCCTGGTCTGTATTCTGGGTGCACACATTGGTGTGTTTGCATGCATGTAGGTATGGGCACAGCATCGTTACTCCTGGAAGTCAGATGTCGGAAATCTGCTGTGTGCTTGGCACCAAGCATTGCCCGTTAGCATGTTCCTGACCTCTGCGCCCTACACCCCGGGGCCACACCCACCCACAGGAATTGCACAGGGGCCTCTCAAGAATATGCTGGAGGACTTCTGGCAGCTGGTGTGGGAGCAACAGGGAAGAAAGTCAGCGGTGGGTACGGTGGGAATGTGCTGCCTCCCTACCAGGGCCCAGGCTGGCTGGCTGACCAAGCATTCAGTGTCCCTTCTCAGTCCCTGCGCCCAGGTTGGGTTTTCTCATATTCCCAGACACCCCCGCCACACCTCTTTAGGTACCCCATCCAACTCTAGGTCAATTGCAGCAAGGGTGCCACCCAGCTGGGCACCTTCCTGACCATGGAGCAGCTGCTGCAGCAAGCAGGGTCTGAGTGCACCATGGATGTCTTAAGGTGGCTCTGAAGCAGTCTCAGGCCTGTGGCCTCATGACGCCAACACTGGTGAGAGGCGACTAGAGGTGACCAGAGGCCACGTGCGGGGCCGGGGGCATGGTGGGGGCCTCAGCTGTGGAAAGGGGCAGAGAGATAAGGGAGCTTCTGCCCAGGCCTCTAGGCCACACCACCCGGGCAGCCAACAGGTGGCGCTGTGAACCGCGGTGAGATCTCCCAGACGGAGTCCTCGGATTGGGACACACAAGGGACACTTTTTCGGTTAGATTGGAGCAGGTGGGGTGAGCCTCCCACCCCTGCGTCATCCATCTCCAGGAGCAGTATATCTACCTCTACAACTGTCTGAACGGTGCAATGGCAGCCAGGCTGCCCTGAGTCGTCACTGGTCACTGTGCAGTGTCAGAGCAGGAGAGGTCTGTGCCCTGCTGGATGGGGACAGCCAGCCCTGACATGTCCACGTGGCTGGGGCTCCCTGGAAGGGTGGCCGCCACTGGGCCCTGTGCTGCAAAGGGGCAGAGTCTTGGAATAAAGACATGTGGCCAAGCACGAGGCTTGGTGTGTCCTGTCTGTCCATCCTCGGACCTGGGTCCAGCATGTAGGTCTTGTGGGCAAATATGGAGCCGGGATGGAAGCTAGGGCTGGAGTCTGGCTGAACCAGGTTACCTGTGGCCCCTGCGCTGTTGGTTTTTCCCCTGGAACAACCCTCTCCCCACTAATCCTCCAGTTTCTCAGCTTCCTCCAACTCTGGCCTCTCTATGTCTAGTTTCCCGTGGTGCTGAGCCTTGGATGCAGAACCACAGCTCCGAATTGTTCGTCCTCTGCCCGTCACCCCATATGCAGCAGGATTTATGCTGTTTCCCACATCTCTTCTCCTGCCATCCCTGTTCTTCTCTACCTGCCAGAGCCCCCAGGGGCCACCCTCAGCTCCCACCAGGGTGGAGGTGCCAGAGCCACCCTGTGACTTGGAAGGCAGGCGCTGGAGGCACCCCTCAGGTGGAGTTGTCAAGTTCTCCCTGCTTCTTCGCCCCCTCCTTCTTCCTCCCCTCCATATAGGAGGCAGGTGGGGGAGGAAGCAGGGAGGGCATATGGAGGAAAAACCAGGAGGAGAAGCAGAGACCAGGAAAGAGGGTGGGGAGGCAGCGGTCTGTCCCGCATGCTCTAGGACTGCACTGCACACATGTGCATAATTGCTGGTGGCTGCCTGGGCTCTGGCCTGCCTCCCTGGCCAGACCGCGAGTTTCCAGGTGCAGTGCCTGATGCTGGACACCAACTGCCCCTGGTGGGAGGCCCTGGGAGGATGCAGAGAAAGCCTGGACAGACCAGAACAAGAGTCCCTGAAATGGAGTTGGATCTCCCCAAATGGGGAAGTAGGGAGAACTCCTGGGCCGACCTGAGTTCCTACTACTGTGCGAGGGTCAGAAGTCAGGGGAGGGGCCTTCTCAGGCCTGGCGGAGGAAGGGTACAGAGGTCGTGCTGGCTGCTCAATTGGGAGCTTTCCCAGAATGGGACGAAGCACTGGTGCCCTCCCAGGAGGACTGAACGTTGGTGTCCTCCATATGCCGTGTGTATCATGAGCTGAGAGCTTGGCCCCCTAATGACCCTCACAAAGGCAGGCTGGAGGCTCTGCTCTGAGCTGCCCGAGCCTGTCTCAAGCAGCTGCTGCTGAGGTTGCAACAGGGCTCAACCATGGCTTTTCCACCCTAGGAAAACCTCCCGTTGGAGCATCAGGAGCTGCAGATGAGATGGAGCTGAGGCTATGGCTGAATGAAGGAAGGACAGGTTGGCCTGCGGTAGCTTTTGCTATAGGGCACAGGTGGCTCTATCTGTGGGTCTTTGTGGTCATACAGGCCTATCCTCTGGCCTTTCTAGGAGTCTCATCTTCTACTTTCAGTGCCATGGCCCCAACTGGAGGCCTAGGGTCAGGGTCTGCTCGTTTCTGATCCAGCTGTGCAGCCTCTACAGCCCTGGGAAGTTATCAGAGAGTGAAGAGACATTGATAAGAGGGTCCTGGCATGTGGAAGTACAAGGCAGAAGAAATCCTGGATGCCTCTGAGGTCCAGGGTTTCTGGTATACCCTCTGGCTGGACCATGGGGAGACAGGGCATAAATGGAAGGAAGGGAGCCCACAGCCCACTCTAGCTCTGGACTGGAGCTTGACTCAGCATGGGAGAGACCAGAGAGAGCAAGAGGCTGCCCAAAGGAAGCACAGCCAGCTCACTATGATCTAAGGAGAGAACAGCGATTGACCTCAGTTTTGTTTGTTTTGTTTTGTTTCGTTTGTTTTTTGAGACAGAGTTTCGTTCTTGTTGCCCAGAGCTGGAGTGTAATGGCGTGATCTCGGCTCACCGCAACTTCTGCCTCGCGGGTTCAAGAGATTCTCCTGCCTCAGCCTCGAGAGTAGCTGGGATTACAGGCACGCGCCACCACGCCCAGCTAATTTTTTTGTATTTTTAGTAGAGACGGGGTTTCACCATGTTGACCAGGATGGTCTCGATCTCTTGACCTCGTGATCCACCCGCCTCGGCCTCCCAAAGTGCTGGGATTACAGGCCTGAGCCACCGCGCCCGGCTGACCTCCGTTTTAGCCACCATGCCCCTTGCTCACCAGGGCTCTGGGGCCGCCAGGTCAGCCCCTCGGTGGGATTCCAGCCTCGGGGTGGCTGAGCTGCAGCGGCAGCGCCCGGCCTCCAGGTGGCGCCTGTCCGCCCACTTTGCGGCTCCGACAACCAGCTGGGCTGCCCGCGGACCCTGCGCCTCCGGAGGTCCTGGGAGAGGGGACCCAGGTGGTCCCCGGGCCGGAAGCCTGACGGAGGCTGCAGGAGTGCATTCCCACCCGGGGTGCACTCAGCGGGTGGAAGTCCACACCCGCGTCTCCGGAGTCGGGGCGCGGACCCTCAGGGAGGAGACGGCTCGCGGCTGCCCGCGGCCCGGTCACCCCAGCGGGCAGTGGCCCCTCCGCAGCCTGGCGCCCCCCGCGCAGCCCCGCACTCGGCTCTCCCGTCCGGGAGGCAGGCCGGGGCGGGCGCGTGAGTGCCAGCTCTGGGGCTGCCCCCGCAGCCGTGTCACCTTGAACAAATCGTTTCTCCTCTTGGGTCTCGGTTTCCTCCAGTGCGAAACGTGGTGGAGGCATCTGAGGGGCCCTGGGAGCCCCCAGGTCTCTCTCAGAGGCCTCCTCTGGGTCCCATGGGACCCCGTGGCTGTCCCGAGAGGCCGGAGGGTCCCGAGCCCCGCGGCCGAGGCCCTGGGGGACCCTTTCCAAACAAGTGCCGGTCTCTGACGGGCTGCGCTTGGCTCGCCTGCGTTTCTTTGCTTTCTTCCTCTTTTTTTCGTTCCTGGATGAAGCTGCTGCCAGCTCCGAGGGAAGGAGGGAAGGGGAGCGCGCCGCAGCGTAGAAAGTTTCCTTGACTCCTCCTCCGGCTGTGTCTCCCTCCCTTGCCAAGCCCAGCCTGTGAAACTGAATAACGAAGATCACTCAACAATGCCTGCCCCTCTCTGACTGCACCGTCCCGGCGCTCCCACCGCTGCCGCCGCCCAGCAGAGCGCGCGGGGCGGTCCCCACCGACGGCGTAGCCCCCCGGGACCGGGAGGGAGCAGCGGCGGCCACCGCGCCCGCGCGCCCGCCCGCCCGCCCGCCAGGTGCCCCAGCCGCCCGGCCGCCGAGATGCCCAGCCCGCCCGGGCTCCGGGCGCTGTGGCTCTGCGCCGCGCTGTGCGCCTCCCGGAGCGCCCCCCAGCCCGGCCCGGGTCCCGCCGCCTGCCCGGCCCCCTGCCACTGCCAGGAGGATGGCATCATGCTGTCGGCCGACTGCTCTGAGCTCGGGCTGTCCGCCGTACCGGGGGACCTGGACCCCCTGACGGCTTACCTGTGAGTACTGCCCGCCTGTCCCCGCCTGGTCCTGCGGGCTGCCCGCTAGCGCCCAGTCCTGGCCACGGCAGGGCACCTGCTTGCTTGGTGCCCTGGGGCGCGGGCATCCCGGGGAGGGTTCGCCCCATTCCAAGTTGAGAGCTGCGGGACTGGGGAGGAGAGAAGAGTGTGAGACTAAATCTCAGGACAC